>NC_067478.1:34637731-35237731 GCF_947179515.1 Apodemus sylvaticus
CCTCAGACTGTTTTCAAGTTTAGGAGGCAGATATTCTCAGCAGGTCAAATTAGTAGAAGTTATCTTGGTCATATATTAAAAAATCTAATGCATTCTATGTGGAGATGTTTCCAACAACATGTAGAACTTATGAACTGAGTTTCAAGGGATGGAAGGAAACTAACTAGAAGAGGGCCAAGAGAACATTCCATGTGAGAGAACTTAGGAGCAGAGTTCAGACAAAAAGGGTCAATCCACCAATGCATTGAGGGATAATAGGATGCTGTGCTCGGAAAACCATTGTCTATGTGGGAATGCCTCCATCATGAGCTTCATGGATAAGCTTTCTGACAATTTGCAAACAATATGTAAAGAAAAAATCTGGCTAAGTTGGACTTGAGCCTGACTGATTTCTTAATTTACTTTGATGACCAGAGGACTTGCAGACTCCAAGAACTGAAAAACTTGTTTTTACATCCATGAACACACACTATCATATATCACTTTCCCAATAAAATAACAGGTTTCATTATGATATCCTCACAAATATGTATCATTTACTTGGGCCATTTTACCCCCTTATTGGCATCCTACCTTCCCCTTCTCATTCCTAAGGCATTCATGGACTTTAGTATGTTATATTCCACATATGAGAAAATATACTTTTATTTGTGATTCTGAATTACATTGCTTATCATGATACCCTCTAGTTTTAGCTCAGAAAAAAAACATTTAATTCATTACAATGGAATAAGATGTCATTGTGCATATGAGCCACATATTATTTATCTATTCAAGTATTGGTGAGCATCTAGTTTAATTTCTTAACTTGGCTATTGTGAGTACTGGATGAATAACATGGGGTTAGAGATTGGCAGGCAGCTCAATGGGCAGAGGCCCCTACCACCAAGCCGGATGATCTGGGTTCAATCCCCAGGCACCATATGGTGAAAAGAGAGAATTGATTCTTAGAAATTGCCCTCTAAACACATGTGCAATATGATAAGAGTGCCAGCTCCACCCCCACCCTGGGCACATACACATGTGCATGCAGGTATCTCAAGAGTAAACAGCCTTTGACTGTTCTGTGTATCCAGAAGTACCTGGGTCATGAGACACTTCTAGAATTAATGTTTTTCAGGAAAATTTATGCTGATTTCCACAATGACAAAATTTGTTTCTCTGCTACTACTATGTATATGATTCTCTCTCTCTTCTCTCTCTCTCTCTCTCTCTCTCTTCCTCCCACTCCTCACCTAATTTTTTTCTCAGTAATCAACATTCTGGCCAGAGTGAGATGAAATCTGAATGTAGTTTTTACTTAAATTTCTCCAATGGTTGAAGATGTTGTTCATTTTTTTTTATTTATTGAACATTTGTAATTCTTTACCTGAAAATATGCAAGTTCATATGCCCTTATATATTTGCTTAGGTTGTTTATATCCATCTTGTTTCAATGTTGTATGGTATATGTGCATATGTATTTGTTAAATTTTTATAGATTTTCTATTTATTGAAGTATAGTTTTTTAAAATATAACTTAGGAATCCTCTAGATTCCAATAGGACATATTGTAATACCTAATTTTCACCTAAAGCTTTATTAATGTACTTCTCTCCCTCTCTCTCTCTCTCTCTCTCTCTCTCTCTCTCTCTCTCTCTCTCTCTCTCTCTCTCTCTCTCTGTCTCTCTCTTTCCCTCTCTCCCTATCTCCTCCCTTTCCTATCCTGTGTGTGTGTGTGCGTGTGTGTGCGTGTGTGTGTGTGTGTGTGTGTGTGTGTGCGCCTAAAGTTTTGTCACTATTTTTATACTTTAGCTTTGGGAGAATTATTTTTGGTTTTTCCTTTGTTCATTTCAGCTATGATCATTGTTACCTCTACTAATTTTGGCTTTGGCTTGTAATGTTTACCTAAGACTTTGGGGTACTCCTTAGGTCATTTTGTTGAGCACTTTCCATTTCTTAAAATGCAGGTACTCACAACTTTAAGCTTCCCTTGTAGAGAGATGCTGGTACTCATAACTCTAAGCTTCCCTTATATAAATTTTTTTTACTGCATGTCACATATTCAGGTAAATGGTATTTTCACACTGGTTTGGTTCTAGGTAGTTTTACTTAACCTCCTAGTTTCTTCAATAACTCCCTAGTTGATCAAAAGTTTATTGTTCAAATTCCATGTCTTTATATAGTTCCTGTTGTTTCTCTTGCTGTTGATTTCTAGTTTTATGATCTGATAAGGTGCAAGGAATTATTTGGAAGTTTTTGTGCTTGTTAAGACATGTTTTGTAGCCTAAATTTGATGTCTTTTGGAGGAAGTTTCATAGGAGCATGGGAAGAATGTGTATTACACAGTTTTGTTGGAGGATCTATTCTATAGATATATGTTATGTTCATCCATTTATATATGGTGCAGTTTAAATTTTAAGTTTCTTTGATAACTATTTTGTCTGCATGACCTAGCTATTGATGGGAGTATAGTATTTTCAGCTATTATTACCTCTGGCCAGTCTGTCTCTTATGTCCAATAGTGTTTGTTTTATGTAATTAGGTAAACCAATGTTTGGTGCACATATATTTATATCTTCTTGATAGATAGTTGTTCATCATCATTATTATCAAATTCAGACTTTTTATCTCTTCTAATTAATTTTTCTTGAGGTCCACTTTGTCAAATATATGTAAACCTGACATTCCAAGTTGCTTTCACATTCAATTTGTTTGTTATTATTTTTTATCATTTCATTTTCAGTCTGTGGGCTTTTTTTTTCTTACATTTTTGGGATTATAATATAATTGCATCTTTTCTCTCTACCCTTTGGTTCCTGTGTTCTTCTTTGGCAGTGAAGAATGTTGCAGGCAGTAAGAAGACTTTATGAAAGGAAGAAAGAGAAAGAGAGAGAGAGAGAGAGAGAGAGAGAGAGACAGAGAGAGAGAGAGACAGAGAGAGACAGAGAGAGACAGAGAGACAGAGAGACAGAGAGACAGAGAAACAGAGAGAGAGAAAGGAAGGAAGGAAGGGAAAGAAAGGAAGGAAAGAAGGAGCAAAGAAAGACAGAGAGAGGGGAAGAAAGAAAGAAAGGAAAGAAGGAAGAGAAAAAAGGAAAGAAGGAAGGAAGAGAAAAAAGGAAAGCGAGCAAGCAAGCAAGCTTAAAATCTAAGGGATTTATTTTGGTTCCGTTTCATGGTAGGAAAAGCAATAGAACCAGCTTCTATCAGTAGTGTCTGGAGCCTGCAACATAATCTCGTTCATTTTTCAGCTCACCAGGAAGCTGACTGTTCCTATAGAAGTAGGGCTGACCTATAGACATCAATACTTCCCTAGACACACACACACACACACACACACACACACACACACACACACACACACACACACCAGTAGCCCATTTCTTCCATCCAAGCCTTACCTCCCAAAGGTTTCACAATCTCCCAAAATAGGGCCAGCAACTGAGAACCAGATAATCAAATGTATAAGCCTGTATATAAGCTTATACTTCATATTGAAATCATAATGAAGTTGAGTTTTTCTCAGTTCATTTGAGTATTCTTTATTTTTATTATTTTTATTCATCTTTGAGGATTGTTGGTTACTTTTCTCAAAGATTTTTTTTCACAAGCTCATATGACTACGAACATGATTTTCCTCTGCAGTATGCAGAGCTCCTTGAATTATTTTCAGAGATTCTGGTGTAGGGGTAATGAATTACTTTAGTTTGTGCTTACTATTGAAGACTTTTATTTTTTCTTCAATTTTATAGGAATTTTCAGCATCTCACTGGCAGTTACTTACTCTCAGTGTTTGAAATACACCATCCTACATTTTTTTGGTTTTTAGGAACGTTGATGAAAGGTTCTGTGCTTATAATAAACTTGCCTTGGTAAGTAACTTTTCAATTCTGTTTTGCAGCTTACAATATTTTGTGTTTTGTGCTCAGTGTTTTTACTATAATATGATGTGAAAACTTATTTCCTGTTCATGTCCATTTGGGATATAAAATGTCACCTGTCCTTAAATGTCCATAACTTTCTCTAAAGTTGGGTGATTTCTGCCATAATTTCCATAGATAGACTTGCTGTTTCTAGTTTATAAAGTATGATATTCATGTATGTGAAACGTTCACGGGACTGGCTGCTTATTTCTATACCAGACTTATGAAAGATATGGTCCCAGTTGCTTATTTTTGTTTCTCTATTGCTGTCTGGATGTAATAACTCTTCAACTCTATCTTCAATGCCTGATATATTTTCTTGTATTTGCTCTATTTGTGAGGCTAAGAGGGATATTTTTCACTGAATTTTGTATTTGATTTATTGAGCTCTTTTTTTTCTAAGATTTCCTTTTCTTAAGGTATCCATCTCTTTAGTAAAATTTCTGCCTAGTTATAAACAACTATGGTTTGTAAAGAAAAACAACATCAAAAGCTACAATACATGGCACAGACTGGCTTCTCTACTTCATTCACCTGTTCATTTGTTCTTCTATTGAGCTCACTGATTTATTTTCAAATTACACTTCCAGATCCTTTGTCTGACATGTGAAAATTGTTGTTGTCTTTTGATTTAGCCGTTAAAAAGTTGTGAACATTTGGATCTTGCTTCCTTATATCTCTTGTGCATGTGTTGGGATATAATTCTCTTCTGGTTTTATAGGGAATATTCCTGGTTTTTTATATTTAATTTTTTATTTTACTTTATTTTATTTTGTTTTATGCACATGAGTGTTTTACCTTTCATAGAAGTATGGGCATCACTTGCAAGCTTCTAACCCCCAAACACTGAAAGATGACACCTGATCCCGCGGAACTGAAATTATAGATGATTGTGAGCCACCATATGAGTGCTGGGAGCTAAACCCATGTCCTCTACAAGAACAGTAAGAACTCTTAAGTGATAAGGCATCTCTCCTGGCCCTGAAAGTGTGCTTACTGAGCAGACTTTGCTTGAACTCTCAGTCCCCACTACCAAATAAAGGAAGATCACACTAACAACCACAGCTTCAAAAACAAACCAGATACTTAAACAATTGGAAACAACAACTACACCCTCAAAAATGATAGGAAAAAATTACTAAAATCTTTATAGGATGAGATAGGAATTTAAAAATTAGTCAAGATTGAATATAATATGTAATTTAAAAGGAGTTGAGGAAACAGATGAGAAGAAACAAAATACCAAAAGGTAAACAACTATGGGATATATAAAATAAAGGCAAAAGAAATCATGGTGAGGGGAAGAAAGGAAAATATACAGTTTGACAAGGGAATAAAAAAGGGGAAAAAGGCCGAAAGAAAACAGGATGAGAAAAGAAAGCCAATAAATTCTCCTTGTGGCATAGATGAAGGGAGGAGATGCTTTCTGCAGTTTACTTAGTATTAGGATGTGAGTGAATTCCTGTCAGTGTTCTTCAGGCATACCATTCAACACAGTGAGGAGAGGAGCTGCTTCTGACATTTGAGTTGGGGTACACATCAGTCCCATGTCTCCTTGCACCAGAGTGTTCTGTTTCTTGATATAGGAAATTACCAAACATTGCTGATTCCATCAAATGTCTCTGGATCTTTGAGGGTATGCAAAACACCCTATGCTGGGAGTGGAATATGGGCACCCAATGTCCCTATATACCCTACCACTTGGGTCTCTGTCCAACCCTAATTCTACATATCCACATCTTCTATTATGACTCTGATTCCCTGATGTCAGGCCACTAATATGGAATTACTGACTCATGAATTCATTCACAAACATGACACATGCATGTGCACACATGTGCACTCATGCACACACGCAGAGGCACACAAAGAGCATGTCTATCACATCTACAACAAGTTTTCTGATGTGTAACTTACATAGGCGCTTTATTTTTTGCATTACAGGCCGAACTAGGAATGAAGACATAGCCTGTGGCACATTAATGCTTCTCAGTTTTCTTTATTCTTCCCCAACTCAAATTTAGATTTTTGTCAAGTATATGGTTACTTTTATAAAACTTATAAATCTTCACAATGGTTCTCAACCTTCTTAATGCTGTGACCCTTAATACAGTTCCTCATGTTGAGGTGACCCCAACCACAAAGCTATTTTTGTTGCTACACCATAACTGTAATTTTGCTAGTTATGAAAGTAACTAGCATTCTACCCAGAAATGCTAGTTTTTAGTTTAAGTTTTCTATTTATACATTCTCTTAATTGTTTCAGTTGGTTAGAATTTGTTGTTATTTAAGTTTTTGTATTTTTAAACTATTAATCCCCTCACATACACCAGTGAAAGACCTTTGCTCTGGTACTCAGAAGCCAAATGCCAAATGCCTGTAATACACCACATTTTCTTTAGCCCCAAACTATGATTATTATTCTATTAGTTTCCATCTCTAAATAATACTCATCTTTTTATTGAGGTTTCCTTTAGGAAATGGTTGCCATGATAGTCGATGAGTTATTTTTATTTTATTTTATTGATGCCCCCCAAGAAAAGCAAGAATATTCTGTATTTATCATATGAGAATTCCAACATATGGCCTTCATATATTAAAAATGATTTGGCTGGTATAAAACTAGTATATTGAATTTTAAAAAAAGTCTTAAACCTCAGATATGTTTTCATTGACTCTGGTATTGAATGCTGAATTTGAGGCAAGCATATATTTTCTTTCAGAGATATGTTGTTTTCTGTGTCTAGCTACCTAAAAAGATCATCATTTATTTTCTTTTCTATAAAGATCATAAATTTCTAAGTTGTATTCAGCAAATTCAAACAGTTCATATAATTCCATGTCAATTTCTACCAAAACAATATATAATCATCTACTCATTTCTAGATTTTTAATTACATGTTTCTTATTCTATAGCCCCTTCTAGTATTCAACTTTATGATAGTGACAGTGATAAATATTCAGTCAAAACTGTACTTTGAATTTTAGTATTTTCAAGAATTACCAATACTTGGTATAGTGGTTTGAATAGGTATGGCCCCATAGATTCATATGATTGACTGTTTGGTCCATAGGGAGTGGCATCATTAAGAATTGTGGCCTTATTGGAGGAAGTTTGTCACTGTGGAGGCAGGCTTTGAGTTCTCATATATGTTCACATTATGCCCAATTTGACATGTGGTCTCCTTCTGCTGCCAGAGTTTCAAGATGTAGAACTCTTGTACACTGCAGCACTGTCTCCCTGCATTCTGCCATGCTTCCCACCATGATGATAATAGACTAAACCTCTGAACCTGTAAGTCAGTCCCAGTTCCTTTATAAGAGCAGCCTTTGTCATGGTGTCTCTTCTCAGCAATAAAAGCATAACTAAGAACTCGGTAGCATATATTTCCCCTTTGCTGGAACAATGACAGTTAGCAATTAACACAGTGTTATTTTAATCAGCAAGGATGGTCAGAAACATACTAAATATACATTGACTTACGGTGTTTTCAGTTTCACATGGGATCATAAGTACATAACCACATCGTAAATCAAGCATCTGTGCTCTCCTGATCATGATCTGTGTGCCATATTGTTCCTATTTATATTTACACTTTTTCACTCTCCTGAATTGCTTTTATCACTGGTTTTTGTGTCTGTATTCACTCAAAATTAAAATTAAATTAGAATTAAAAAATTCTCCAATTTTTAAATTGTCTGTTCTAATCCTGGATCATCCTTATTTTGCTAGTAATTATATGATGCAGTAGTTTTACCTTTCTACACTCTTCTTTCTCATCATAGTCTGTTTCCTTTGAGAATTTCTTAACAGATCGCTGCCATTATGTTTCTTCTCAGCTACTAATTAAAGCAATCACTTTTCTACAGGAAGATGGCTTCATAGCCATTTGCCTGTAGCATTTGCTGAGGAAGCCTGGTGACCTGTGGACAATACCCAAAAATCACATACAGGTATAAGAAGAGATTGACCCCACAAGAGTCTGATGTTGATGATGGATAACTCGTCGTCTTAATATGGTTTGTGTTACTATGACGGAACAACAAAAACTGGCTAGTTTATAAGGAATAGAAATACATTCTGTCACAGCTCTGAGGTTTAGAAGTCTAAGACAGGGCATGAGCCCTTTTAAAAAGTTCTTATCTTTTGTATTTTGTGTGTGTGTGTGTGTGTTGCACATATGAGTACAGATGCCCACAGAGCCCAGAGCCATAGGATTCCCTGGAGCTGGAGTAATATAGGAAGTTGTGAGTTCCTTGATGTGAATGCTCAGAACCAACCTTGGGTCCTCTTCAGGAGCAGCTGGTATACTTAATGGTTAGGCCCGCTCTCTATCCCTGTGCACACAGCCTTAGATGTGGGCCTTCTCCCTGCTTCCTCACGTCCAGAAAGTGGAAGGGCAGGGGAACCACTTACATCAAGTCTCTTTAGAAGAACACCAAATCCTACTAATGAGTGGTAAGTACCTTTGAAACCTAGTCACTCTTAAAGACCCCCATCTCTTAACAAGACAACCTTAGCAGCTCCTGCATCTTTAAGGAGGCACATTCAGACCACAGCATGTATACTTCAACTCCAGTGCAGTGAATCTTTAAGCCATTTCACTCTCCCGAGCTTCTGTGTCCACTTGACTCCTTCGTTTCAAAGTGTCTCACACTCAGCCTGTCACAGACAACTTTGATCTTTGTTTATGCGAACTCACAGAGCTGCCCAGATCCCCCGTGTTCTCAGTCTACCATAAGTAGACATCCTTCTTGGCCCTCCCTCCTACATTTGCTGACTCAAGAGCACTCATCAAAGAGTCATCTAAACCATCTCCCCATGCTATGAGTTTCTTTCACCATTCTTGCTTCCAAGACTCACTCTTCCTTATCTCTGTCTGGCAGGTCACGATATCCCAATTAGTGTCTCCAGACATAATGCTTACCAAAGCAAATAAAACTGTGTCTCCACTCCCATTCTCTTATACATTAGACTTCTCTTGTAACCTTCCTAGTAGCAGTGAAGCTATTTTGAAGGTGAACACTTGGTGCTCCTCCCTTTGGCTATTAAATTATGGAAATATTGGTACCCGAAGAATAGAAACTCCCCCAGCAATTATATGCTGAAAGAAAGAAATATGCTCTGGTTCCAGGTAGCATGAGAACTTGTCTTCCAGCAATTTCACACAATACTAACAACATGCTAGTTCACCTTGCAGCAGAGAAGAGAGCTCAGAAAACGATGAGTTAATGATGGGTGGGATCTCTGTTTAAAGCAGTCTCATGTCAGGACCCTGACGATGGACTTGGGGATTTCTGGACTTTTTTTTTTAATCTGTCACTCTTCAAAATGTGGTGTCATTTCTTTTTCCACCTTTCACTCTTACTTGCTCTTTAATTTGCTTGTTGAGGACAAGTAGCCCAGAAGAGTACAGCCCAGTCTGATATGGCTGCCAGGACCAAGGTTATGGCCCTTACAAACTCCAGTAAGGATTTCAGGATGGTTATATTTCTACTTGGTGGTAGGAAGCTCTATTTACCTTCTTAAATTTGAGCTAACCTTGTAACTTATATTCATCCATAAATGTAACATTAATCAGCTGGGAACTAACGACAACATCGGGTCTTAAGAAATCTATACAACTGATAACTGATGATGTTATTTAGTGTGAGAGCACTTTCTCGGCATGCATAATGTCTTGAGTTCAATTCCTAGTACTCTTCCACCACACCACACCCCCTAAAGGCAAAGAAGATAGCACACACACACACACACACACACAGAGAGAGAGAGAGAGAGAGAGAGAGAGAGAGAGAGAGAGAGAAGAGAGAGAGAAAGACAGAGACAGAGAGACAGAGAGATAGAGACAGACAGAAAGACAGAGAGGCAGAGACAGAGAGATAGACAGACAGACAGACAGATAGACACACACACCCACAGAGAAAGACAGAGAGACAGAGACAGAGAGACAGAGAGATAAAGACAGACAGAAAGACAGAGAGGCAGAGAGAGAGAGAGAGACAGACAGACACACACACACACACACACACACACACACACAGAGAGAGAGAGAGAGAGAGAGAGAGAGAGAGAGAGAGAGAGAGAGAGAGAGAGAGAGAGAGACTGTCAAGCAGAATGCTCTTTCCTGGATGCCCACATCCATTTATGGATTTTAGCTACCCTGAAAACACAATTCTGGAAAGAACTCCAAGCAAACCATTCCCCACCAAAGAGAGGGATTGTGCGAAAGAACCCTGCACTGCCTGCCAGGCAGCAGAATGAAGCCCCCTTAGTCCTTCTAGCTCAGCTCAGCCACCAGCGATATCTGTCCCACAGCAAATGAGGAAAAGAGGCCGTTCATGTCTAAACAGCTATGTCTGAGGACACATGTTCCATGGTAATAACAAAACTAAGACAATCTCCTGGTCTCGAGTCCCACTAGTCTCAAGCAATGAGTCTGTCCCTTTACAACTTGCAGCCAGTGTTATGTCCCCAACTCTGGTAGGAGCACAGCACTGCCTAGCTTTCTTTCAAAACCAACACCAAACTCCGTATCCTTTTTCCCAGACCCATCTTCTCAGGCAACCCCTCTCAAGTGTCTAACCTCAACTTCTGTCACTCGTCCTTTCCTTCCATCTCATTTCTTCATGAAACTTCAGGAGACTATGGCACTCATGTACAGCGCTTCTTGTCAGTGCATTTCCTAGGTCTGACTTTATTTTATAACCACCAGAGTGTTACAAATGCACATTCCTCAATTTCTTTCCGACCTGTGAAGTTATATCTTGAGCTATAAATATGGATTTTGAAGCAGTGTAGGGGTTACAAACAGAGCTTAGTGGAGATGAACTGTATTTCAATTATCTGCTACAGTGTCTAAACCTGAGAGTAAAAAGCACTCAGTTGTCTCTGGGCTGAGCCTTCTGCCACGTTGACCATGGGAATGGAAGCAGGAGATATGGCAGGCAGAGTGAGGCAATCCATGTCCTACTTGATGGGAGAACAAAGGCAACAGGACAGCAGACAGATCTTAATTTTCATGCAGGTCACCTGCTGCTGGACAGTGTTCCTTGCTTTACAGCTTCACTGTTTATATATTTGTCCCTTCCTGGAGTTCCCGAGAACAATGACCATGTCTGGCTCATCTCTCTAACCCAGTGCTGGTTTAATATCTGGAATATAATAATCATATGCAAAAATTAAGGGAATGATTATCTTTTCAAATTTTTCAATATTGAAATACTTATAGATTACATTTTTTTTTTCAAAAAATAGTCCAGAAAGAATTTTGTACTATCTCGAACTTCTTCCATTGGTCTTAGTTATGTTTCTTTTGCTGTGGTAAGACATCAAAACTAAAGGAACTTATAGAAGAGATTATTGGCAACATATAGTTTCAGAAGGTTGGAGTCCTTGACTATCGTGGTTGGGACACACAGCTTCATAACTGAAACAGTAGCTGGAATCTCATGCCTTGAGACACAACCACAAAGCAGAAAAGACCCAAATTACAGGGTTCTGTTTCTTACCAATAAGTGTTCTTTGACTGCTAACACCTTTAAGGATTTGAAATTTTGTTGAAATTAAAAATTTTTTCTTTTTCTTTTTCTTTATTACTCATTCATTCAATTATTTATTTATTTATTTTTGAGATAGGGTTTCTCTACATAACCCAGCCATTCAGGTACTCAGTATGTATACCAGTCTGGCCTCAAACTCATAAAGATCTATGTGCCTGTGCCTGCCTGTGCCTCTGCTTCTGTCTCTGGGTGCTAGGATTAAAGGCATACACCACCATGCCAGGCCATAATTCAGCCAATCTTATATGCGGGCTTTAGTTTTATTTTCATCAAGTTGACCTCTATAGCTACTGAAGAGAAGATTCTCTTCTAGGACATATTTAGATAATGTACATCTAAAGCTGTTCAACTGTATCACAGTTCATTCTTTTCCTTTGTCACCATATCCTGATAATCTAGAAGTTGGTTAATCACAGAGCTCATTCTTCTCCTTTTGCAAATAATCAAGAGATGCAAGAAAGAACCAACCAGCATTATTATTTTCTATATTTTTCTACCAATTGTCAAAAGTTTTATATAGAAAGTCACTAAATTCCTTGCTGCATGCAACAAGCTCTTCAAATATTTCCATGGGCTTTCAGTGCTTTTCATGCTACCCAGGGAGTCTTTAGTGTCTGCAGGTGTCAATGAATTTTGCAAAGCCTGTTCCAGAAACTTAACAAACTCATTCTCACAATTCTGTATTCCTAGAACCACTCCTGGTACCACAGTCTGTTTTCATTATAGTTGTCTTGGAACTGTCATCAAGACCATAGCACAATGGATGCTGTTTTAGAGGCACCATTCTAACCTTAGAACCTAGCACACAGGCCCCAACACTTGCCAAAGTGGAGCAAAATGCTAATCCATCAAAAAAACTATGGTTCCAGGTCCAGGAAAGTCCCTAAAGGTACTAGGCTCAAATTTTGGCTTATGTAATTTCACTTCTCACTAACTGTTATTGCTAGCAGAAGTATGTCAACCAAGATGTGGTACTTGGGGTTACATGATTTACACAAGTTCCCCATGCAATCACAGGCTGGAAATACAGACTTTCTATTTAGCTTTAAATGTGTCTATTCTCTGGTGGAATTACCTTGCAGGACTCTATAGGAGCTGAACTGGGTGGTTTATTGGAGTGACTTTTAGGCTATGGTATGAGTAGTTCAACAGTAGATGTCTCCTGATAGAAAGACCAAAGATCCAGTGATTATTCAGTCCAGAGGAATAAATGTCTCAGTAGTTCCAATCTGATGCTGGAGCCCCAGGAAGTCCAAGGGTGCTGCCAGTGTTGAGTGTATGTTGAAATTCCAGAGAGGCCGGTTATAGTACCAGCAGACGACTTGCCTCAGCAGCAAGAAAGATGAACTTATCAATGAGAGCGAGCAAAAGTGGATGAAAAGAGAAAACTTTCTTCTTCCATACCCTTTCATGTAGGATGCCACCAGTAGGTGTGGCCCAGATTTATGGCGAGCATTCTCACTTTATATGCTTCAGTCAAGAAAATCCTCCTCAAGCATGCCTAGCTGCTTAGATTCCAGTTCGTTCCAGATGCAAAGAAGTTAACAACCAAGATTAACCATCAAAAAATCCAACCGTTTGTCAACTTGACACACAGTTACATCTACTTATGCCATACTTAACTCCCAAATGAAAAGAATAGTGAGGTCACAATTCTACCCAACATGATAAAACTATCCCATATATAACCCCAATCACATTA
The DNA here is from genome assembly GCF_947179515.1 of Apodemus sylvaticus. Lineage (NCBI taxonomy): Eukaryota > Metazoa > Chordata > Mammalia > Rodentia > Muridae > Apodemus > Apodemus sylvaticus. The sequence continues at coordinate 34,650,902 of NC_067478.1, forward strand.
TATATTTTAGACTAGGAAGCAATGTCCCTTGATGGACATTCTTTTAGTGTCTCATAGCTTAAATATAATAAACGCCGAAATTTTCTCAATTGATATTTTATTACATGATAAAGAAATAGAGGAAAGAAAAAAAACATTGCTCAATGCATGCGTGCATATGCAAAAACACATTCTTAACAAACAAGGGAAGAAATACTCATGTTAGCTATGATCCATGATTTTGAAACTGGTCACATGTGGCCTTATCTGGTGTTTATATCTACTTACTTTAGTACATATTTTGTATTTCCTCCACCTTCATTAAGCACTAATAGTACAGAAAGGATACTTGAGTCATCGTGCAACTTTCTTTATTGGTCACCCTTCAGCAAGTATAATACATTATCAAAACTCAAAGTGACATTGAGATGAAATCACTGTTTTACCCCCTTTATTTAGAGTCATCTATCTTCATATGTGTTCATTTTAACATGCATGTGTTATATATTTTACAACCTATAATTTACATCTGATTAACTCTTTGACATGTCTTTAGTTTTGGAATTATGCTGCTCATAGTTTCTGATAGCTCATCTTTGCACCTGTAATTATTTTTCTAGTTCATAATTTTTTTCTTTTGGTTAATTAATACATAACTTAACTCTGTGTTCCAGGTTAGCCTGAAATACCCTCTAGAGACAAGACAGCTTCGAACTTGCCTGGGTCCTCTGGTTTCTATCTTTACATACTTTTTAATAAACACAGAACTGTTGACATAGTAAGCCCTATGAAAATTAATGAAATGGTTCTTGTATCCTAAGAGGAAACTGATTCTCATGGAGCATTAAATGATAGCTGGTTTTTAGGTCATGTCTGACAGGAATGGTCTTGGTAACAGCAGTGTCAGCTGCTCATAGAGCATGATCTCTAATACCTTGCCTATAATAATGATAGTATAAGATCCCATTTGGGTGCATGAAGAATATGCTTATAGCTTCCAACCAATTCTTGTTTAATTTCCACTCCCAAAAAGTTGCTTGGCATTTGTGTATCTGAGGTCAACATATCATTATATCAAATCCCATGACTACATCAAGAAAGGTTAATGTTTCTTTCTGTCACAAGGTTCCATGCTGAGTTGGCAATCTTTTAGCTAAGTGCTCCAGAGAACAATTGCTGATTTATTAAGGCAGATAGAAGCCATGGCGAAAATGAGCTGAAGGGGGGAGGGGAAAATAGTGTACTTTCTAAGCTTCCAAGAGGCAGTTAATTAAGATCAATTATCTATAGCTATTCCTTGGAATCAGATTCTATGTATTCTTTTTATTTTTAAAGATTTATTTATTATATGTAAGTACACTGTAGCTGTCTTCAGACACTCCATAAGAGGGCATCAGATCTCGTTAGGGATTGTTGTGAGCCACCATGTGGTTGCTGGGATTTGAAATCAGGACCTTCAGAAGAGCAGTCGGTGCTCCTAACTGCTGAGCTATCTTCTCTCCAACTTGATTCTGTGTATTCTAACCCATCTTTAGATTTGTTTGTTTATTTTATGTTGGAAAAAATGGTTTTCTCTGAAATTTGTTCCTGGAGAACACTAAGATGACAGAGCTTTTAGTTATGAAGAATCAAATCTCCTTCTCTCTCCAGATCTCTCAACAAAGGAACTCAGGGTTTAAATCAAACTCAGACTTCAAATCAGCTGAGTCAGTACTCACAAGGGCCCATACCCTTGCCTTGAGAGGTCTTCAAGTACTTCAAACCTTTGCTGACAAGAAACAACCAGGCTCCTTTTTCTCTCTTAAAACTACCTACTGAGTTTGCTGTTCCTGTTGATATCAAGCCAGCTAGAGCCACTCATTCGTTCTACCACTCCCCTCCCCTCCACCACTCCCACTCCCCACCAGGGGGACTCCCAGGGTTCATTGCTGCTACTCTTTGGCAGGATTTTAGGCCAAGTAGCCTTATCCTCACATCAGTATGTGATGACTTATTCTCAGAAGTGTCTTTTCCCCTGTGATGTCTCACACCTCAGACAATCAGCCCATTTTTACCACAATAGATTTTGACCACTTAAAGATGTTTTTTTCCCTTGAGTCAGAGGTGAAAACTGGTTGTTGTTGGGTTTCTGGCTGAGCAGGGCATGGTTCAAGAAAGATACTGAAACATTACTGGAATACAGTAAGGACTTTTTTCTTAGTGTGTGTGGGAGGGTTCTATTCCTGCACAAACATCATGATCACAAAGCAAGTTGGGAAGGAAAGGGTTTATTGAGCTTATATTTCCATGCTGCTGTTCATCACTAAAGGAAGTCAGGACTGAAACTCAAGCAGGTCAGGAAGCAGGAGCTGATGCAGAGGCCATGGAGGGATGTTCCTTACTGGCTTGCTTCCACTGGCTTGCTCAGCCTGCTCTCTTATAGAACCCAAGAATCCCAGCCCAGAGATGGTACCACCCACAAGGGGTCCTCCCCCCCCCCCCCCGCCGTGATCACTAATTGAGAAAATGTCCCACAGCTGGATCTCTTGGAGGCACTTCCCCAACTGAAGCTCCTTTCCTGTGATAACTCCAGCCTGTGTCAAGTTGACACACAAAACCAGCCGGTACAACTTTAGTTGAAAAGATGTGAATGACATGCTTGGGCAGACAGAAGCAGTAGCCCTAGTACTAGAGACAGATGGTATGGTGGAGACTCTCTGTAGACGAATCAGAGCACACATGGAGGACATGGGAGTAGCTTTTTATGCCTTTCTGTTGAGGGGAGGTTTCACAGTACAAGCCTGAAGTTCTGACTCCAGCAGGAGGCAGGGAATGGAGTAGGGAACAGGAAGTGTAGCCACCGATACCCCATCTGATATAAACTCACCAGCTAAGAGATCTTGGTAAAGTATTCTGGCCTCAGCAGCTAGATAAAAATAAATCATTTTCAGTATGAGGTGTGCTTCTGTCCCACCAGGGTGTCACAGATAAGCGAGAAAAGCTATATAACTGAGCCCATGATCAGAAAGGGGGACAACTGAAGCCTAAGATATTTCCCCAAACCAATGGGGTAAAGAATCTGGGAGAGAGGCTATGGTAGAAGAACACAAAGGATACAACTCTTGGTACCAGCCTATGGAAAGGGGGGCAGCAGTTTCTTGCTATTAGGAACTTTAAAAAACAAACAAACAACCCCCCCAAAAAACCCAAAAAACAAAAAACAAAAAACAAAAAATAAAAAAACCACTTTCATGTCAAAATACCACACTAGACATTTTTGTTCTTTCTCAGTGCTGCTGTCCTATTCTGCAGAATGGTATATTAAGAAGTGTTTTGCTTTCACTAGTCTCATGTTTGTTATTACATGGTGAGGGTCTTGTTTCTCTCAATTTTAGCATTACAGTTTCCTTTATGACCCAAGTCAGAGGTTAACTCACAGATTTAGTTGTTGAACTGCATAGCTGTGCAGAAAGAATGCAAATGTGAATATTCACCCCCATTTCTTTGTAACCACACTTATTAGAAATACATTTTAAGAAACTGCCATTCACTGAACATGGTTCTAAGAGTGGGGCATAGTAGGGAAGAAAAGATGCACGCCTGCCTTTGCAGAGCTTACGTTCTCTGCAGAAATAAACACCACTCATAACTTAAGAAGGAAATAAGAAAGTTAACTGTTATTCAATGAGGATGATAAAACAGGATGATTCGATGGGGTATGGAGATGTGTTTCTAAAACCCAACGTTTGAGTTGTACCCTGAATACCAAAGAAATCAGCTGTTCAGGAAACAAACAAACAAACAAACAAACAAAAAAGTGCTCCTAGAAGAGGGGATGGGACGTGTGCATGGTCCTGTGCCTAGAACCTGGTGCTAAGGTTTGAGTATCTAAAAATAAGGGAAAAAAATAAAACAGCATTGTATCATAAAGGGGATGGCGCCACAGGTAGTTCTCACAGGAATGGTATAAGATTAGGTTAAATAATCACAAACTGGCAAGCTTAATATCTCTCCTGAATTTGGACTCTACAGGACAGTGACTTGTTCAGAATGGCAAGCACATTTTAGGATATGTGGACTGCATATGATTACTCCTGCCTATTATTTTATTACTTTTAAGAAATTTTTCCAGAAACACAGGAACCGTTAAGAGTGACAACTGTTCATACACAGGCACATGACAATGTGGTAGTTTGCTCACTGCTAGACTTAAAGTGAGCATAGCATATTCTTACTTTAAGATTACTCTAGTCTACTAGGGAAGAAAACCAAATACAGAATGGCTTGTGCAGCTTCCCAACAGCTAAGAGGATTCTGGAGAGACTACTCACGCTAACATTATAACTGTAAATTATGGTCTGGCACTGTGCCCAAGCAGTAAGGCAGTGGCTAGATAAAAAGAAAGATGAGTACCCCAAACAGATAGACCTCACCAGCAAGGGCCCCAGACTGCAGAGTAAGTTATTGACATCTTTCTGTTGCTTCTAGAATCAAGAGCTGTAAACATAATGCCTACAGATATTAGGCACATAGATCAGAGTGGAGGCAGCTGTGAGAGGATCCTTGGAGCTGCAAGGCTTGGTGTTGCTGTGAGCATCAGCATCTCTGTAGGGAGATGGTATTACATGTAGAGGGACAGCCATCACTCAGCTCCTGCTAACTAGAGATAAAACCAATGTTAACAAAAGATGGGTATTTCAGGGGATAGAAGTTTAGAATTCAATACGAAATCTTCATATTGTTGAAGATTGGATGATTTGTTTTTAATTATGTTAATTATCCACTGAATATTTTCATTTCATAAAAGTGAGTTTAATTTTTCTTCCATCATCTGACCCTGTTCATGCAAGCCTTACTGGGTCTAGTCTGAGTTTTTTTCCCCCACCCCGAAGCTTCAGTAGCTGGCCAGCGTCCCATGAACTTGGCTAGAGGCCCTGACGCCTTCCTTCCCTTCTCCCAGCCCTATATTCTAGGCCTGGCTTGGCCTCAATTACCAGGTCATCTCCTGGAGAATTGGAGTCCTTCCACCACTGGGCACCATTCTCCAGAAACACAAGTTTTTCCTGTCCCTCTGGGATCTTCCCTGCTGCAGATTCTGCAGCAGACTCCTTTTTAGCTCTCTCTTGGGATGTAAACAGGTGCATGTCCAGGGTTTCCTCTTGAGGTGGGAATTTGGTTAAGAATAAGAAGCTCTCTTTGTATTCCCTAGCTCCTGAGCTACAGCAAACTTCTTCCAAATCATTGGGTGGATTCTAAAATACTAAGCCACTGACACCCAGCTTGCAATCTCAGAAGATATTTCTAGTGACCCTTGGGCCTTAGTGTGGTGGAAATACTAAATGCTTTCTGTTGGATCACAGTCCTTACCCTTGAACCCCAGGACTAATGGTCTGCCTCTCTGGGGTTATGTGACTCTTAGTTGTTATAGCTTCTTGAATACACATTCTTCTAGTGATCTTACCCCACACTGGATGACTCAGGAAAACCAACACCACTATGAGTCATAGACTGCATTCTTAGGGCCACCCATTTAACTCTAGCCCCTAAAAGCTAAAAACACACTATGCAAAAGCTCTCTTGGTGTCATATTCCTATGTAAGAATTAGTATGTCCCTTAGATGTAACTATCTCTATATCTGGGAGTTTAAATCGATTCTATAATATCTCATAGCAAAGGCTGTGGAACTTAGTGGGAAAGAGCAAATCTTAGAAAGTTAGCTGAGCAGAGGACCAGGGGAGTTCCTTGACATTAACATTGTAACATTAACATTATAACATTAACAGTTGGAGAAACCCACATAGTTAGATACTTAGTATTTCTCACCTCCTATTAGTGAAAGAGAAAATGAACTTCCAGACAGATGAGTTTCTAGAGGGCAGTGAGGGTTTGAAAACTACTTGTTGGTCCTACAAGAAAGTTTGATCATTCCATGTCATAAATTTAATAGAGTTATTTCTTATCTTTATATTTCATGCATTCAATCATTCTCCCAAACAGAAAAACAATGTTTGATATGAGCCTGCATCGGCGCTTGCTGGATTTATTTGATAGCTGTCCTTTTGCATACTTCCCACATTGCTCTATTATGAATTCACTAAAGAGAAACTACATGTTGATTTATGGCCTTATTTTTATAACATTATAAAGTAGATAAATTACATTAGTGCTGCATCATTTTAATCTTAACTTGACTGATTTTATTATCTATCCTACATGGCTTCCATAATTTTTTCTTCAGTGGCATTTACAAGAGTCCTTGAAATGCTTATTAGCATGTTTGGTTGAATTGGAAAAATAAAACAATGTTAGAATTTTATCTTAACAGAAAGTAAGAGTGACAAGTATGAATGATATTAAGGAGAGGACTGAATCTGCAATTAGATTATACAGTATGTGTCATATATATTTAATAAATCAGATTTATAGTTCCAAGGTTTGGCTGAAAATATATTCAAAGCACATGATGAGAAGAAAGTTATGTAGCAGAACTGTCTATGCAGAAGCTGAATTAGATTTCCCTGCGTTTTCAAAACATGCCTGGCTTTGCAAGTGAAAGACCACTGAGATTATTAATAAAGAGTTAGCAATATTATAAAGTTTTTATATGGTTCCCACTAATTGAAAAAGTGAAGGGTTCTTTACAAAATAAATAACAATTCATTTCCCAACCCAGGTTGCTCCCAATTCCTTGCTTTTAACAACATTAACATAATTTTGATAATAAATCTCTATGTAAGTTTTGGTGTATAACTCAGAAAATTCAAAGATGCAAATGCAATTGGCAAAGTAAATTTCATTTCTAAATACTTTTGGTACTTATGAATATAAAAAAATATTATAAAACAATTGAGCTGTGTTGATAGTCATAGAGATCTAGTGAATGATTAAAGAAAAGCTTTATTTTTCTAACTTCTGATAAAATCACTTAATATTGATGAGATTCTTAGTATTATATTTTATGTTTCAAAAATTATGTACTAATAATTACAATTATAATTTTAGTGTAGAACACTATTAATTCTTTAAAATCATCATCATCATCATTATCATTATCAGCATCATGGTGTGTGTATGTGTGTGTGTGTGTGTGTCTGGGCCACAGTCATGTTGATGTCAAAGAACAACTTTTAAAAAATCTGTTCACTTGCATTGTAATAACAGTAAGGTATAGAGAGACTATTGTGTTTCTGTATGGATGTGGTTCTTGTCAATAATGAATCTGATGGCCTATCTATGGTTTAGGTAGGAAATAGAAGGCAGGATATCTGGGAAGCAGAGACGATTCTGAGGTAAGAGATTTGCCCCAGAAAATAAAACAAGACAGTCACATGGTACCTGAGCACAGGTAATTAGTCATGTGGCAGAATATAGATTGGAATAAATAGGTTATTTTACATTATGATCTTGTAGTCAGAGAACAGCCTAGCTACACGGCCAACATATTTGTAAATATATTTTGAGTCTGAGTCGCATTTCTGGGAACATGGGTCTGAGAGAAATAACCAGACCTAACTTCTGCAGGAAGGAAGTCTGAAAAAGTCAAGAAATCATGCTATTAACTATTCACTAAAAAAATTACTCCATAATACATGTAAGTATGTGTATAAATATACATATGTAGTTTAATGAAAATTTCTCATCTGAGCTAACAATGCTGCCTGCAAAAGCCCAAAAACACCTAACAAAAATCCCAACATCAGTCATGAAAATCCCTCATTTGAAGTGTTTGGTGAGGTTTGTCTAGACTCCCAAAACATCACAAACTATTGCTCTTGGTTGCCCTCCAGAGGCCGAATGTAAGTCGTTAGTGCTGAAAACACCATGCACAAGGTCCAGAGAATTTGCAGTGAGACTGTGTCTGCTGATTAATGTCAGAAGCTAGAGTCATAAAGCCTCACCAACATGACTGCCCAATATGAACTGAACAAGAACAACAATAGGAACACCACAGTGGAAGGGGAAAGACCCAAGGACTCAGCGAAGAGCTACAGATAACTAAGGAATGGTAGGAGTAGGAGAAATAGTCCTACCTAGAGAAGAGCACACCACTTGGCTATTCAATACCAAATGGTCAGCCTTGAAAACATGCATACAAATGACATTATACAGATGGAGGGAGTTATAGTTAGGATTATGAATGTATATACATATATACACATATAACAATTAATAAAAAAAAAAGCAGCCGTCAATCTGCAAGAGAGAAAGGAAGGCTTGGAGGGAGAAAGGAAAGTTGGAAGTGATGTAATTATATTATAATTACAAAGAGAAAAGAAAATATTTTTTTTATTTAAAAAAAAATTGAGTTCCGCCTTTCAGGATGGAGTATGAGGACTTAGCTCAGGTTAACACACTTAGCCCTATGGGCTATCTTGCTGGATCTTATGACCTATTAAGTTAGCATATAAGTAATAGGTTTCGTTATGATTTTTCACACGTCTATGGCAGCATAGTCTCGCTTTGTTATCTTGCTATACCCTGCCCTTCCTGTTTTTCTCTGCTATCTCTATGTAGTTCTTCCTTCCCAAATAGTATTTTTTTTACATGAATGAAGAAAAGCACATACTATTATGGCATTGACAGACCCATCAGGTGCATCTATAAACACTGCATTTCTATTTTCACAAGCAGAGTAGAAATCACAACCCTTGTAACTATTTTAGCAAAAGGTGCAATGCTGCAGATGGACTTCAAATGGTGTCTAGGAGATCTTGGAAGACCCTAAATATACAATCAATATATGGTGCTGACTTGAAATTTCATTGCCAAAAGAGTTAGTCCCTTATTTTTTAATTTAGCCTAAGTTAATATTTTAGGAAACAGGCAAGCATAGCCACTTTCTTGTCAAAACATCATACAATTGGCTTTATTCATCTCTGAAACTTCATGAAGATGGCTCTCAATGTTTGCCTTTCTTTACTGTTCTGTTCTGCCAACTGCATACCAGAATGGTCCTTCAAACTCCTCTTACAGCCTTAAACAGCCTCTCTAGTTTGCAGCTCTAAACAACTCCATATTCTTCCTACAAAATCATTCCCAATGGCCTATTAACGATGTCAGGTATCAGCACTGACCCCACCTTTCAGTACCCAGTTTTATATAAGTTACTTTTCTATTTAAAAAAATCCAACAAGAATCAACTTAAGAGAAGGATTTGTTTGGGGTCATGGTTTAAGAGTACTGCATCTAACAAGAAAGGCATGGCAGTGGGGGTAGCTTATATCTGTTGTGGTAAGAATGTTAGGTGGCTTACAGGAAACAGAAAGGAATGGTGTTACTCAGATTATTCTCATGCTTCCATCATTTATTCAGTCCAGGACCCCAGTCTTTAATTTGGTGCCCTCACATTCAAGAAGGGTCTTCCCATTTTAGTTGATATGTTCTGGAAATACCCTTATAGACAGATCCAAAAGTATGCCTCACTCATACCCTAATGCTTCTTAATGTAATCAAGTTGATTAAAATTCAGTTATCACAGTTTCAAAACAAAGACAGTACAAGAATATGAACCTTATAAACATGAATGTAAATTTTCTCAACCAAATATCAGTGAGTGCAATGTGTAAAGGAAATCATTCATATGGCCAAGTAGTAATTATTAGAAGAATGCAATTCTGATTCAACATTCAAAAACCAATTAGTGTCATCTACTGCATAACTAAAGAAAAGTCACATGATCAAATCAGTAACCAACAAAGATCATACAAGAGCTGAACCAAGGCACATAGGGCTGCTTTGTCTGGTCATAGTGGAAGAGGATGTGTCTAACCATGCAGAGACTTGATGCACCAGGGTGGGGGAACACTCTCTCAAAGAAGAAGGATGGGGGATTGGGAGAGAGGCTCTGTGACAGGAGACTGGAAGGAGAACAGTGTTTGGTATATGAATAAATATTTAAATAAGGAAGGGGTTCCCTGCTGCCACCTTCACTCCTAGTCGGACAGGACAGGCAACTCCAGATACTGAGATTAACATCTCTTGGGACACAGATCACCAGGCTTTTGCCTGTGCCCAAGACCTGGGCAGCTCTGCAGTTCATCTGTGTGCCAGCCTATCTTGGGTCCTTTGCTCTGCAGAGTAATCAGCACTTGGAGGGGCTCCCTGCCACCATCTTCACTCCCAGTCGGACAGGACAGGCAGCTCCAGGTACACAGAGACAACCCTGAGTATAACACTGCTTTGGGACAAGGCACACCAACAGAACTTAAGAGTAGAGAAGCCCATCAGCAATCTGTGCCAGGGGAAACCCCGTCATCCAGAGGAGCAGAAATAGTCTTATAAGCTTATAGGTGGTTCAAGCACCAGACAGTGACAACAGGACCAACTAACACCAGAGATAACCAGATGGCAAAAGGCAAATGTAGGAACATTACTAACAGAAAACAAGGCAATATGGCAGCATCTGAACCCAATTTTCTGACAACAAGTTCTGGATACCCTAACACACCAGAGAAACAAGATTTGGATTTAAAATCACTGGCCAGGATGCTGTTAGAGGATCACAAGTAGGACATAAATAAATCTCTTAAAGAAATACAGGAGAAAATGGGTCAAAAGTTAGAAGCCCTTACAAGAAAAACATAAAAATCATTTAAAGAAATGCAGGAGGATATGGGTCAACAGATAGAAGCCAATAAAGAGGAAATGCAAAAATCACTTAAGAAATACAGGAGAACCTGGGTGAACAGGCAGAAGTCATGAAAGAGGAAACACAAAAATCTCTTAAAGAATTACAGGAAAACACAAACAAACAAGTGAAGGAACTGAGCAAAGCCATCCAGGATCTAAAAACAGAAGTAGAAACAACTAAGAAATCACAAAAGCAGACAACTTTGGAGATAGAAAACCTTGGGAAGAAATCAGGGGTCATAGATGCCAATATCAACAACAGAATACAAGAGATAGAAAAAAGAATCTCAGATGGCAAAGATACCATAGAAAGCATTGACTTTACAGTCAAAGAAAATGCAAAATGCACCGGGCAGTGGTGGAGCACTCCTGTAACCCCAGCACTCTGGGAGGCAGAGGCAGGCGGATTTCTGAGTTTGAGGCCAGCCTGGTCTACAGAGTGAGTTCCAGGACAGCCAGGGCTATACAGAGAAACCCTGTCTCGAAAAAAACATAATATAATAATAATAATAATAGTCAATTTAAAGAAAAAGAAAAGAAAAGAAGAGAAAAGGAAGGAAGGAAATGCAAAATGCAAAAAGCTTGTAACCCAAAACATCCAGGAAATCCAGGACACAATGAGAAGACCAAACCTAAGGATTAAAGGTATAGATGAGAGTTAAGGTTTACAACTGAAAGGGCCAGCAAATATCTTCAACAAAATTATGGAAGAAAACTTCCCTAACCTAGAGAGATGCCCATGAATATACAAGAAGCCTACAGAACTCCAAACAGATTGGACCAGAACAGAAATACCTTCCATCACATAATAATCAAAACCCCAAATGTACTAAAGAAAGTAAGAATATTAAAGGCAGTAAGAGAAAAAGGCCAAGTAACATATGAAGGAAAACCTATCAGAATTACACCAGACTTCTCACCAGAGACCATGAAAGCTAGAAGATCCTGGGCAGATCTCATGCAGACTTTAAGAGAACAGAAATGCCAGCCGAGACTACTATACCCAACAAAAATCTCAGTCACCATAGTTGGAGAAACTGAGACATTCCATGATAAAACCAAATTTACACAATATCTTTCCACAAACCCAGCCCTACAAAGGATAATAGGTGGAAAACGCCAATATAAGGAGGTACATTACACCCTGGAAAAAGCAAAGATAGTAACCTTCTTTCAGCAAACCCAAAAGAAGATAACCACTCAAACATAAAATAACATCAAAAATAACAGGAAGTAATAATCACTACTCCTTAACATCTTTTAAAATTGATGCACTCAATCCCCAATAAAAAGACACAGAGTAACAGACTGGATACATAAACCAGACCCTAAATTTTGCTGCATATAGGAAACACACTTCAGTGTCAAAGACAAACACTAGCTCAGAGGAAAAAGCTGGAAAACAATTTTACAAGCAAATGGTCTCAGGAAACAAGCTGGAGTAGCCATTCTAATATCAGATAAAATTGACTTTCAACCTAAAGTCATCAAAAGGGACACGGAAGGACACTTCTTACTGGTCAAAGGAAAAATCCAACAAGAAGAACTCTCTATTCTGAACATATATGCTCCAAATGCAAGGGCACCCTCATTCATAAAAGAAACTTTACTAAAGCTCGAAGTGCACATTGCACCTAACACAATCATTGTGGCTGAATTCAACACTCCACTCTCCTCAATGGACTGATCAGGAAAACAGAAACTAAACAGGAACAGGGGAGCTGGTTCTTGGAGAAAATCAACAAGATAGTTAAACCCTTAGCCAGAGGAATCAGAGAGCACAGAGACAGTATTCAAATTAACAAAATTAGAAATGAAAAGGGAGCTATAACAACAGAAACTGAGGAAATTCAAACAACCATCAGATCCTACTTCAAAAACCTATACTCAACACAACTGGAGAATCTGGAGGAAATGGACAATTTCCTAGACAGATACCAAATAACCAAATTAAATCAGGATCAAATAGATCATCTAAACAGTCCCATAACCCCTAAAGAAATAGAAGGGGTCATAGAAAGTCTTCCAACCAAAAAAAGCACGGGACCAGATGATTTTAGTACAGAATTCTATCAAACCTTCAAAGAAGACCTAACACCAATACTGTTCAAACTATTCCACAAAATTGAAACAAAAGGAATACTATCCAACTCATTCTATGAAGCCACAATTACACTGATACCAAAACCACACAAAGATCCAACAAAGAAAGAGAACTTCAGACCAATTTCCCTAATGAATATCGATGCAAAAATGCCCAATAAAATTCTTGCCAACGGAATCCAAGAACACATCAAAATGATCATTCACCATGATCAAGTAGGCTTCATCCCATGGATGCAGGAATGGTTCAATATATGGAAATACATCAATGCAATCAACTACATAGAGAAACTCAAAGGAAAAAAACTATATGGTCATTTCATTAGATGCTGAAAAAGCATTTGACAAAATTCAGCACCCTTTCATGCTAAAAGCCTTGGAAAGAACAGGAATTCAAGGCCCATACCTAAACATAGTAAAAACAATATACAGCAAACTGGTAGCCAACATCTAACTAAATGGAGAGAAGTTTGAAGCAATCCCACTAAAATCAGGGACTAGACAAGGCTGCCCCATCTGTCCATATCTTTTCAATATAGTACTCGAAGTTCTAGCTAGAGCAATTAGACAATATAAGGAGGTCAAAGGGATAAAAATGTGAAAGGAAGAAGTCAAATTATCACTAGTCACAGATGATATAATAGTATATTTGAGTGACCCAAAAAACTCCACCAGAGAGCTCCTACAACTTCAGCAAAGTGGCTGGTTATAAAATCAACTCAAGCAAATCAGTAGCCTTCCTATACTCAAAGGACAAGCAGGTTGAGAAAGAAATTAGAGAAATGACACCTTTCACAATAGCCACAAACAATATAAAGTATCTTGGGGTGACTCTAACCAAACAAGTGAAAGATCTGTATGACAAGAACTTCAGGTCTCTGAGGATGGAAATTGAAGAAGATCTCAGAAAATGGAAAAATCTGCCTTGTTCATGGATTGGCAGGATTAATATAGTAAAAATGGCCATCTTGCCAAAAGCAATATACAGATTCAATGCAATCCCCATCAAAATCCCAACTATGTTCTTTATAGAGTTAGAAAAAGCAATTCTCAAATTCATCTGGAATAACAAAAACCACAGGAGAATAAAACTATTCTCAATAGTAAAAGAACTTCTGGGGGAATCAGTATCCCGAACCTCAAGCAGTACTATAGAGCAATAGTGTTAAAAACTGCATGGCATTGGTATAGTGCAGGCAGGTAGATCAATGGAATAGAATTGAAGACCCAGAAATGAACCCACACACCTATGGTCACTTGATCTTTGACAAAGGAGCTAAAACCATCCAGTGGAAAAAAGATAGCCTTTCAACAAATGGTGCTGGTTCAACTGGAGGTCAGCATGCAGAAGAATGCAAATCGATCCATTCTTATCTCCTTGTACTAAGCTGAACTCCAAGTGGATCAAGGACCTCCATATAAAACCAGACACACTGAAACTAATAGAAAAGAAACTGGGGGAAACCCTTTAGGACATGGGCACAGGGGAAAAGTTCCTGAACAGAACACCAATAGCTTATGCTCTAAGATCAAGAATTGACAAATGGGACCTCATAAAATTACCAAGTTTCTGTAAGGCAAAGGACACTGTCAAAAGGACAAAACAGTAACCAACAAATTGGGAAAAGATCTTCACAACCCTATATCCAACAGAGGGCTAATTTCCAATATATACAAAGAACTGAAGAAGGTAGACTCCAGAGCACCAAATAACCCCATTAAAAATGGGTAAAGAGCTAAACAAAGAATTTTCACCTGAAGAATTTCGAATGGTTGAGAAGCACCTTAAGAAATGTTCAGCATCATTGATCATTAGGGAAATGTGGATCAAAACAACCCTGAGATTTCACCTCACACCAGTCAGAATGGCTAAGATTAAAAACTCAGGAGACAGCAGGTGTTGGCGAGAATATGGAGAAAGAGGAACACTCCTCCACTGCTGGTGGGATTGCAAGCTGGTATAACCACTTTGGAAATCAGTCTGGCAGTTCCTCAGAAAACTGGGCATGACACTTCTGGAGGACCCTGTAATACTACTCCTGGGCATATACCCAGAGGATTCCCTGGCATGCAATAAGGACACATGCTCCACTATGTTCATAGCAGCTTTATTTATAATAGCCAGAAGCTGGAAAGAACTCAGATGTCCCTCAATGGAGGGATGGATACAGAAAATGTGGTATATTTACACAATGGAATACTATTCAGCCATTAGAAACAATGAATTCAGGAAATTCTTAGGCAAATGGTTGCAACTGGAAAATATCATCCTAAGTGAGGTAACCAAATCACAAGAGAATACACATGGAATGCAGTCACTGATAAGTGGATATTAATTAGCCCAGAAGCTATTAATACTCAAGACACAATTAACATATCAAATGATTCCCAAGAAGAAGGAAGGAGAGGGCCCTGGTCCTCGAAAGGCTTGATCTAGCATTGTAGGCGAGTACCTGGAAAGAGAAATGGGAGGGGGATGATTGGGGAACCGGCCGAGGGAAGAAGGCTTATGGGACTTTTGGGGAGGGGGAAACTTGGAAAGGGGAAGGCATTTGGAATGTAAACAAAGACTATAGAAAATAAAAATACATTTAAATAAAAATAAGAAAAAGAAAATGCAGCTAACAAAAATCAAAGACACGGTCGAAATTAAAAAAAAAAAAATTCTTAGCAAACTAGGAATAGAAGGAAATTTCCTTGATTAGAGAAATGACAGCCATGAAACCCTACCCGTACCATTATATTTAATAAAGAAAACCTAGTGTGTCTTCTGTCACCATTCGTACTCAAGATCATCTTGAAAAGCCTAGCTAATGGAATAAGACAAGAAACAATAATGAAATATATACATATTAGCATTGAAGAAACAAACCTGTCCTAATTCTCATGTGGCAAAATTGTGTTAAGTCAAACAATCAAAAGACAAAAACTCACAACTCTCAAATCTAATAAGCTTTGATAATATCATTATAGTATATAAAGTATTGAAAAATTCAATTACCTTCTCATATTTTAGGGGCCACTTTTAGAATTTAAAATTAAAAATAATCATTAGTGCACACATGCATGTACACACACACACACACACACACACACACACTTAGGTATGAAGGCCGTGAAAATAAAACAAAACACAGTAACTAGCATCAAACTCCATTGGGAAAGGCTGGAGCAGGAGAAAGGCAAAGGCATCCGTGTCTGTCATTTCTACTCATTATTGTATCATAGTTTCTAGGGCAAATGATCAAGATAAAGAAATGGAGAGCATCTAGGCTGAAAGGGAAGAAGTAAAGCCATTTCTACCTTCAAATAACAGAATAGTGTATAAGTAGAAAATTTAAAAATCTACATAAATGCATACACAGAGGCCTATTATGATGGATAAGTGAAGCTTTGGAATATGAGACACATGTACAAAAATTATTATTCCATACAATTGAAATGATGAAAATGAAACATTTCTGCAATAAGCAATGCAAAAATAAAGTTTAACAACCCTATTTGGAAGTGTCACTAAAAAGAATGAAATGCTTAGTAATAAATGTAATGAAAGTAATGAAAAATTTATGTCCTAAAACTATAAAACATCATTGAGGACAGGGATCTAAAGAAGGGTCCTCATGGTTGTATGGGCAAGCACTGCACTAACTATGCTAATTCCATTTTAATAAAATGCCCAAACTTGGAAAACATAATGACAGAAAGTAAATTAGTCATTGCCAGGGGCTCAGGTGAGAGAAAAATAGCTATACAGTTTATTAGTGCGATGAAGACATTTTGGAATTAGTGAAGGTAGCTGCAAAAATTTATGATTATTCCTTCACCTTCAGACCACTGCATTATATACTATGAAAGAGCAAAATTCATATTATGTGAGTTTAATTTAGCAAAAGGCTATTGATCAGCCGATCATTAGGAAAATAAAACTTTAAACGACTATTAGATGTACTCTGTGGTGTAAGAGCAGCAAAAAATTAAAAATAAACAATACCAACTGCTGGTGAATACACAGAACGCTGGACTCTCACATGTTGCTGATGGTTTTGATAAATGATAGAGTCACTCTGGGAAATGGCTTGTACCTCTTTTATAAAATGAAGAATATGTGTAGCAAGGAGTGGTGATGCACACCTGTAAACATACTGCTTGGGAGGAGAATCACAAGCTTCAGCCTAATCTGGAGCACACAATGACACACTGACTCAAAAACAAATACTACAATAAATGATCAAGAAATTCCAGTCCTCAACACTTGCCCTAAATTATATATGTGTAGTGGCTATCCCTGGTTGTCAACTTGACTATTCTGGAATGAACTACAATCTAGAATTGGAAGGCTCACCTGTGATCCCAATCTGGAGGCTCAGAGATATAAGTTTCTGACCTGGATCTTGGCATGGAGATCTTGAAGCATAGAGGCTATGAATTTCAGAAGATTAAGACAAGGAGATCTCCAAGTTCAAGATCATTTGGGATTAAAGGCATGGAGGCACACACCTTTAATCTGGGCCACACCCTCTGCTGGAGATCCACGTGCCTGTAATCTGGGCCACACCCTCTGTTAGAGACCTACAGCCTTTAACCTGAGCTACACCCTCTGCTGGAGATATATAAGAACATTGGAGGAAGGAAGATTTACTTACTCTTCCTTGCCTGCTTGCCTTGTGGGACTGAGCAACTGCTTAATCCTTGAACTTCCATCCACAGCTGCTGCTGATCATTGTTGGGGAGTTGGACTATAGACTGTAAGTCATTGACAAATTCCCTAACTATATAAAGACTATCCATATGTTCTGTGACTCTACAGAACCCAAACTAATATAGAAGTTGGTATAGGAGTGGTTCTATAGGAGCAGAAGTATAAGGATGAATGTTTCAAAATTTTGGAGTTGGTTGCTTGGTCCACCAGCACCTTCAACTACTGAAATCTCTCCAGATTCTCTCCCTCCTGGGAGCTCAGAGAATATTGAAGACCCGTGGATGAAACTATATCTCAAGCTTAAAGAAGCTAAAGCCTAGGAAATTGTCCATTTCCTCCAGATTCCCCAGTTGTGTTGAGTATAGGCTTTTGTAGTAGGATCTGATGATTTTTTGAATTTCCTCAGTTTCTGTTGTTATATCTCCCTTTCATTTCTAATTTTGTTAATTTGGATACTTTCTCTCTGCCCCTTGGTCAGTCTGGCTAAGGGTCTATCTATCTTGTTGATTTTCTCAAAAAACCAGCTCCTGAATTCGTTGATTCTTTGTATCGTTCTCTTTGTTTCCACTTGACTGATTTCAGCCCTGAGTTTGATGATTTCCTGTCTTCTATTCCTCCTGGGTGAATTGGCTTCTTTTTGTTCCAGGGCTTTCAGGTGTGTCGTTAAGCTGCTAGTGTATGCACTCTCCATTTTCATTTTGGAGGCACTCAGGGCTACCAAAATTAAATCAGGACCAAATAGATCATCTAAACAGTCCCACAACCCCTAAAGAAATAGAAGGGGTCATAGAAAGCCTTCCAACAAAAAAAGCACAGGACCAGATGGCTTCAGTGTAGAATTCTATCAGACCTTCAAAGAAGACCTAACACCAATACTCTTCAAACTATTCCACAAAATAGAAACAGAAGGAACACTTCCCAATTCCTTCACAATTACACTAATACTAAAACCACACAAAGATCCAACAAAGAAAGAGAACTTCAGACCAATGTCCCTTATGAACATTGATGCAAAAATACTCAATAAAATTCTTGCCAACCGAATCCAAGAACACATAAAAACAATCATCTACCATGATCAAGTAGGCTTTCTTCCAGGGATGCAGGGTTGGTTCAATATACGGAAATCCATCAATGCAATCCACTACATAAACAAACTCAAAGAAAAAAAATCACATGGTCATTTCATTGGATGCTGAAAAAGCATTTGACAAAATTCAGCATCCTTTCATGCTTAAAGTCTTGGAAGGAACAGGAATTCAAGGCCCATACCTAAACATAGTAAAAGCAATATACAGCAAACTGGTAGTCAGCATCAAACTAAATGGAGAGAAACTTGAAGCAATCCCAATAAAATCAGGGACTAGACAGGGCTGCCCCCCTTTTCCTTATCTTTTCAATATTGTACTTGAGGTATTAGCTTGGGCAATTAGACATCATAAGGAGGTCAAAGGGATACAAATTGGAAAGGAAGAAGTGAAACTATCATTATTTGTAGATGATATGATAGTCTACCTAAGTGACCCAAAAAACCGCACTAGAGAACTTTGACAGCTGATAAACAACTCCAGCAAAGTGGCTGGTTATAAAATCCACTCAAGCAAATCAGTAGCCTTCCTATACTCAAAGGATAAGCAGGCTGAGAAAGAAATTAGGGAACTGACATCCTTCACAATAGCCACAAACAGTATAAAGTACCTTGGGGTGACCATTACCAAACAGGTGAAAGATCTATATGACAAGAACTTCAAGACTCTGAAGAAGGAAATGGAAGAAGACCTCAAAAAATGGAAAAACCTCCCATGCTCATGGATTGGCAGGATTAATATAGTTAAAATGGCCATTTTGCCAAAAGCAATATACAAATTCAACACAATACCCATCAAAATCCCAACACAATTCTTCATAGAGTTAGAAAGAGCAATTCTCAAATTCATCTGGAATATCAAAAAACCCAGGATAGCTAAAACTACTCTCAACAACAAAAGAAAAACAAAAAAAAATTTGTTTTGAATACTCTCAAAACAAAAGAGGGGGAATCAGTATCCCTGACTTCAAGCAATACTACCGAGCAATAGTGTTAAAAACTGAATTGGTGTTGTTACAGTGACAGGCAGGTGGATCAATGGAACAGGATTGAAAATCCAGAAATGAACCCACACACCTAATGGCCACTTGATCCTCGACAAAGGAGCTGAAAATATTCAATGGAAAAAAGATAGCCTTTTCAACAAATGGTGCTGGTTCAACTGGAGGTCAGCATGCAGGAGAATGCAAATTGATCCATCCTTGTCTCCTTATACTAAGCTCAACTCCAAATGGATCAAGGACCTCCACATAAAGCCAGACACTCTGAAGCTAATAGAAAAGAAACTGGGGAAGACCCTTGAGGACATCGGTACAGAGGGAAAGTTCCTGAACAGAACACCAATAGCTTATGCTCTAAGATCAAGAATTGACAAATGGGACCTCATAAAATTACAAAGTTTCTGCAAAGCAAAGGACACCATCAAAAGGACAAATCAGCAACCAACAAATTTGGAAAAGATCTTCACCAACCCTACATCAGATAGAGGGCTAATATCCAATATATACAAAGAACTCAAGAAGTTAGACCCCAGAAAACCAAATAACCCTATTAAAAAATGGGGTACAGAGTTAAACAAAGAATTCCCACCTGAAGAACATCGGATGGCTGAGAAACATCTTAAAAATGCTCAACTTCATTAGTCATCAGGGAAATGCAAATCAAAACAACCCTGAGATTTCACCTTACACCAGTCAGAATGGCTAAGATTAAAAACTCAGGAGACAGCAGGTGTTGGCGAGGATGTGGAGAAAGATGAACACTCCTCCACTGCTGGTGGGGTTGTAAATTGGTACAACCACTCTAGAAATCAGTCTAGCGTTTCCTCAGAAAACTGGGCAAGTCACTTCCAAAGGATCCTGCTATACCACTCCTTGGCATATACCCAGAGGATTCCCCAGCATGTAATAAGGATATATGCTCCACTATGTTCATAGCAGCCCTATTTATAATAGCCAGAATCTGGAAAGAACCCAGGTATCCCTCAACAGAAGAATAGATGCAAAAAATGTGGTATATATACACAATGGAGTACTATTCAGCCATTAGAAACAATGAATTCATGAAATTCTTAGGCAAATGGATGGAGCTGGAGAGCATCATACTAAGTGAGGTAACCCAGTCTCAAAAGATGAATCATGGTATGCACTCACTAATAAGTGGATATTAGCCTGGAAAACTGGAATACCCAAAACATAATCCACACATCAAATGAGGTACAAGAAGAACAGAGGAGTGGCCCCTAGTTCTGGAAAGACTTAGTGTAGCAGTATAAGACAAAACCAGAACAGGGAAGTGGGAAGGGATGGGTGGGAGAACAGAGGGAGGGAAGGGGGCTTATGTGACTTTCGGGGAGTGGGGGACCAGAAAAGGGGAAATCATTTGAAATTTAAATAAATAATATATCAAATAAATTTTTTTTTTTAAAAAAAAGAAAGATGCAGGGGTGATGGTTCCCACCACATCTCCCTTTAACTCTCCCATCTGGCCAGTGCAGAAGACAGATGGATCATGGAGGATGACAGTTGACTATCAAAAATTAAATCGGGTAGTAACTCCAATTGCAGCTGCTGTACCAGATGTAATTTTGTTACTTAAGCAAATTAACACATCTCCTGAAACCTGGTATGCAGCTGTTGACCTGGCAAATGCCTTCTTCTCAGTACACGTCCATAAGGACCACCAGAAGCAATTTGCTTTCAGTTGGCAAGGCCAACAGTATACATTTACAGTTTTGCCTCAAGGATATATTAACTCTCCTGCCCTGTGTCATAACTTAGTTAGAAAGGACCTTGATCGTTTGTCTCTTCCACAAAATATCACATTGGTGCACTATATTGATGATATTATGCTGATTGGACCAAGTGAGCAGGAAGTAGCAACCACTTTGGGTTCATTGGTAACACATATGCATATCAGAGGATGGGAAATAAATCCGACCAAGACTCAAGGACCATCTACTTCAGTGAAATTCTTAGGAGTACAGTGGTGTGGGGCATGCAGAGATATTCCTTCTAAGGTGAAAGATAAGTTGTTGCACCTGGCCCCTCCCACCACCAAGAAAGAAGCACAATGTTTAGTGGGTCTATTTGGATTCTGGAGACAGCACATTCCTCACTTAGGTGTGTTACTCAGGCCTATTTACCGAGTGACTCAGAAAGCTGCTAGCCTTGTGTGGGGCCCAGAACAGGAGAAGGCTCTTCAACAGGTCCAGGCTGCTGTGCAGGCTGCACTACCACTTGGACCATATGATCCAGCAGATCCAATGGTACTTGAGGTGTCAGTGGCAGATAGAGATGCTGTTTGGAGCCTCTGGCAGGCCTCTGTAGGTGAATCACAGAAGAGACCTTTGGGATTTTGGAGCAAAGCTCTACCATCATCTGCAGACAACTACTCTCCCTTTGAAAAACAACTCTTGGCCTGCTATCGGGCCTTAGTGGAAACTGAACTTTTGACAATAGGACACCAAGTTACTATGCAACCTGAACTGCCCGTCATGAGCTGGGTGTTATCAGACCCTCCAAGTCATAAAGTAGGGTGTGCACAACAGCAGTCTATTATCAAATGAAAGTGGTATATATGTGATCTGGCCAGAGTAGGTCCTGAAGGCAGAAGCAAGTTACATGAAGAAGTTGCTCAGATGCCTATGGTTTCTACTCCTGTTACAATGCCATCTGCTGCCAAGCATGCACCTATAGCCTTATGGGGTGTTCCCTATGACCAGTTGACCAAAGAAAAGACTAGGACCTGGTTTACTGATGGCTCTGCACATTATGCAGGCACCACCCAGAAGTGGACAGCTGCAGTATTACAACCCCTTTCTGGGACAACCCTGAAAGATACAGGTGAAGGAAAATCTTCACAGTGGGCAGAACTGCGGGCAGCACACATGGTATTACAGTTTGTTTGGAAGAAGAAATGGCCAGATGTACGATTGTTCACTGACTCATGGGATGTAGCCAATGGATTGGCTAGATGGTCAGGGATGTGGAAAGATCACAATTGGAAAATTGGTGAGAAAGGCATCTGGGGAAGAAGTATGTGGATAGATCTCTCCAAATGGGCAAAGGATGTGAAGATATTTGTGTCCCGTGTAAATGCTCACCAAAAGGTGACTTCAGCTGAGGAGGAGTTCAATAATCAAGTGGATAAGATGACCTGTTCTGTGGACAGTCAGCCTCTTTCCCCAGCCATCCCAGTTATTGCCCAGTGGGCACATGAACAAAGTGGCCATGGTGGCCGAGATGGAGGTTATGCTTGGACTCAGCAACATGAACTTCCACTCACCAAGGCTGACCTGTCTACAGCTGTTGCTGAATGCCAGATCTGCCAACAGCAGAAACTAACACTGAGCCCCAGATATGGCACCATTCCTCGAGGTGACCAGCCAGCAACCTGGTGGCAGGTTGACTATATTGGACCACTTTCCCCATGGAAAGGACAGCATTTTGTTCTTACTGGAGTAGATACTTATTCTGGTTATGGATTTGCCTTTCCTGCACATAATGCTTCTGCCAAAACCACCATTCGTGGACTCACAGAATGCCTTATCTATCATCATGGTATTCCACACAGTATTGCTTCTGACCAAGGAACTCATTTCACAGGCAGAGAAGTATGACAGTGGGCCCATGATTATGGAATTCACTGGTCTTACCATGTTTCCCATCATCCTGAAGCAGCTGGTCTGATAGAAAGATGGAATGGCCTTTTGAAGACATAGTTACGGTGCCAATTAGGTGACAACAGCATGGAGGGCTGGGGCAGAGTTCTTCAGAAGGCAGTATATGCTTTGAATCAGCATTCAATATATGGTACAGTTTCTCCCATAGCCAGGATCCATGGGTCCAGGAATCAAGAGGTGGAAAAGGGAATAGTTCCACTCACTATCACTCCTAGTGACCCTCTAGGAAAATTTTTGCTTCCTGTCCCCACAACTTTAGGTTCTGCTGGCCTAGAAGTTTTGGTTCCAGAGGGGAGAGTACTCCTACCAGGAGCCACAACAAACATTCCATTGAACTGGAAGCTCAGATTTCCCCCTGGCCATTTTGGGCTTCTAATGCTCTTAAACCAACAGGCTAAGAAAAGAATAACAGTGTTAGGAGGGGTGATAGATCCAGATTACCTTGGGGAAATTGGATTGCCTCTACACAATGGAAGTAAGCAGGATTATGTCTGGAGTGCAGGAGAGCCCCTAGGGCGTCTCTTAGTACTACCATGTCCTGTGATTAAAGTCAATGGGAGCGGCGGCGGCGGCGGCGGCGGTAGCAGTGGCTGCTCCAGCTGAAGGGCCATCAGCGGTGGAACCAAGGCGACACAGGGTCCAGTTAGGCCCTGCGCCCACGACCACTGACCTTCGCTGACCAGCCGGGCGGCAAGCAACTGCGGTTCTGCGGAGCCTTTCGCTGCACGGAAGCCACTTCAGAACTCGGCTGCCCGCCAGTCAGGAGAGACTCACCGCCATCTTGATCCCGGGCTCCAGAGATCGGTCAGACCGAGGTACACAAACATAATCCTAGGCCCAACACCGCAGGGGTCGGAGCCAGACGGGCGTTGGCCTGCACCCAGGCCCTGGGCTGTTCGAGTGGCCATCGGGGCGCCAACCCAGCCAGGAGTTTTTTTTTTGCCCCGGCCGGTGCACGCGCCGCCATTTTGCCTACAGGAGCCAGAGTGCTCGGGAGGGCAGAGACTGCTAACAAGCGTAGCCTGAGGCTAACAAAACGGGGGTCTAGGCCCCAAAAGGCACAGGACTGACCCCAAGAACTGGGCGGCTTGGTGGGCCATCTGTGTGTCAACCAGCCCAGGAGGTTATTAGCACAACAGACTCTCCCGGTGCTTTCGCGGAGCGCGGACGCGCACGCCCGCCATCCGGGTCACCTGGCGGACCCAAATAACAGACATAGCCCTAGGGGAACTTTGCTCGGACCTTGGCCTCCCAGGCGTTTGCCTGGACTCAGGGCCCAGGCGACAAGGCTAACCTAGTGTGCGCCAGCCCGGTTGGGGAAATCGGCTGCCCAGCGGAGTGAGCGGAGCACAGGGGAGGTCACAGCAACATTCACCTTCGGAGCTCCCTGGGGGTGCACACGGGTTCCACCTGGTCCACAGACACAATCTGGGGCAAGGCCTCAGGCAGAAGCCCCCAGCCCAACTCTCTCCGCTTCAGATCAGCCTGGGTGGCCGCCACATCTCCAGGTCCCTCAAGAGGCTAGTGGGGGCTTCCGGGCGGCCAGCTGGGAGAAGTCGGTGTGCTCCAATAAATCCTGCGGGCCCCAGCGGGAGCCTTCAGGTGCCTGCTTCGGGATCTGAACAGCCTGGACAACAGCACCCTGTCTATAGGCAGTGCAGAGTGTAAGCTGTGCACCAGAGGCCAACGGGGAAGGGGCAGCTTGCACTGGTGAGTCCAGCACTGACAAGACCAAGTAACACCAGTGAGAGCTAGATGGCAAAAGGCAAACGCAGAAACGTCACTAACAGAAATCAAGGCAATATGGCAACATCTGAACCAAATTCTCCTCTACCAGCAAGTCCTGGATACCCCATCACACCAGTAAAACAAGATTTGGATTTAAAATCACTGGTCATGATGCTGGTACAGGAACACATGAAGGCCATTGAGGAGAAAATGGATCAAAAGTTAGAAGCCCTTGCAAGGGAAACACAAAAATCATTGAAAGAAATCCAGGAGAATACAAAAGCCAACAAGGAGGAAATGCAAAAAACACTTAAAGAAATACAGGAGAACTTTGCTCAACAGGCTGAGGTCATGAAAGACGAAACACAAAAATCTCTTAAAGAAATACAGGAGAACTTTGGTCAACAGGCTGAGCTCATGAAAGAGGAAACACAAAAATCTCTTAAAGAATTACAGGAAAACACAAACATGCAAGGGAAGGAGCTAAGCAAAACCATCCAGGATCTAAAATCAGAAGTAGAAACAACTAAGAAAACTCAAAGGGAGACAACTTTGGAGATAGAAAGCCTTGGGAAGAAATCAGGGGACAGAGATGCAAATATCAACAACAGAATACAAGAGATAGAAGAAAGAATCTCAGATGCTGAAGATTCCATAGAAACCATGGACTCAACAGTTAAAGAAAATGCAAAGTGCAAAAAGCTTGTAACCCAAAATATCCAGGAAATCCAGGACACAATGAGAAGACCAAACCTAAGGATTATAGGCATAGATGAGAGTGAAGATTTACAACTTAAAGGGCCAGCAAATATCTTCAATAAAATTATGGAAGAAAACTTCCCTAACCTAAAGAGAGAGATGCCCATGAATATACAAGAAGCCTACAGAACTCCAAACAGACTGGACCAGAACAGAAATACTTCCCGACACATAATAATCAAAACACCAAATGTTCTAAACAAAGAAAGAATACTAAAGGCAGTAAGAGAAAAAGGCCAAGTAACATATAAAGGAAGACCTATCAGAATCACAGCAGACTTTTCACCTGAGACTATGAAGGCTAGAAGGTCCTGGGCAGATCTCATGCAGACTCTAAGAGAACACAAATGCCAACCAAAACTACTATATCCAGCAAAACTCTCAATCACCATAGATGGAGAAACTAAGATATTTCACGACAAAACCAAGTTCACCCAATATCTATCCACAAACCCAGCCCTAAAAAGGATAATAGGAGGACAACACCAATACAAGGAGGGAAACTCCACCCTGAAAAAAGCAAGATAGTAACCTTTCATCAAACCCAAAAGAAGTTAAGCAATCAAATTTAAAAAATAACGTCAAAAATGATAGGAAGTAACAATCACTATTCCTTAATATCTCTTAACATC
Source organism: Apodemus sylvaticus (assembly GCF_947179515.1). Lineage (NCBI taxonomy): Eukaryota > Metazoa > Chordata > Mammalia > Rodentia > Muridae > Apodemus > Apodemus sylvaticus. Next base: position 34,677,182 of record NC_067478.1, read on the forward strand.
AATGGACTCAATGCCCCAATAAAAAGACACAGACTAACTGACTGGATACGTAAACAGGACCCTACATTTTGCTGCTTACAGGAAACACACCTCAGGGTCAAAGACAAACACTACCTTAGAGTAAAAGGCTGGAAGACAATTTTACAAGCAAATGGTCTCAGGAAACAAGCTGGAGTAGCCATTTTAATATCAGATAAAATTGACTTTCAACCCAAAGTCATCAAAAGAGACTCTGAGGGACACTTCTTGCTGGTCAAAGGAAAAATACAACAAGAAGAACTCTCAATCCTGAACATCTATGCTCCAAATGCAAGGGCACCCTCTTTCATAAAAGAAACTCTATTAAAACTCAAAGCACACATTACACCTAACACAATAATTGTGGGTGACTTCAACACTGCACTTTCCTCAATGGACCGATCAGGAAAACAGAAACTAAACAAGGACACAATGAAACTAATTGAAGCTTTGGACCAATTAGACTTAACTGATATATATAGAACATTCTATCCTAAAACAAAAGAATATACCTTTTTTTCAGCACCTCATGGTACCTTCTCCAAAATCGACCATATAATTGGTCACAAGACAGACCTCAACAAATATAAAAAGATAGAACTAATCCCATGCCTCCTATCTGATCACTATGGAATAAAAGTGGTCTTCAATAGCAACAGAAACAACAGAAAACCCACATACACGTGGAAATTGAACAATATTCTACTCAATGACACCTTGGTCAAGGAAGAAATAAAGAAAGAAATTAAAGACTTTTTAGAACACAATGAAAATGAAAACACAACATACCCAAATCTATGGGACACAATGAAAGCAGTGCTAAGAGGAAAACTCATAGCCCTGAGTGCCTCCAAAAAGAAAATGGAGAGAGCATACATTACCAACTTAATGACACACCTGAAAGCCCTAGAACAAAAAGAAGCTATTTCACCCAGGAGGAGTAGAAGGCAGGAAATCATCAAACTCAGGGCCGAAATCAATCAAGTAGAAACAAAGAGAACCATACAAAAAATCAACAAAACTAGGAGCTGGTTCTTTGAGAAAATCAACAAGATAGATAAACCCTTAGCCAGACTGACCAAAGGGCACAGAGAAAGTATCCAAATTAACAAACTTAGAAATGAAAAGGGAGACATAACAACGGAAACTGAGGAAATCCAAAAAATCATCAGATCCTACTACAAGAGCCTGTACTCAACACAACTGGAGAATCTGGAGGAAATGGACAATTTCCTTGACAGATACCAAATACCAAAATTAAATCAGGACCAACTAGACCATCTAAACAGTCCCATAAAGCCTAAAGAAATAGAAGGAGTCATAGAAAGTCTTCCAACCAAAAAAAGCACAGGACCAGATGGTTTCAGTGCAGAATTCTACCAGACCTTCAAAGAAGAGTTAACACCAATACTCTTCAAACTATTCCACAAAATAGAAACAGAAGGAACACTACCCAATTCCTTCTACGAAGCCACAATTACGCTGATACCAAAGCCACACAAAGATCCAACAAAGAAAGAGAACTTCAGACCAATTTCCCTTATGAACATCGATGCAAAAATACTCAACAAAATTCTTGCCAACCGAATCCAAGAACACATCAAAACGATCATCCACCATGATCAAGTAGGCTTTATCCCGGGAATGCAGGGTTGGTTCAATATACGGAAATCCATCAATACAATCCACTACATAAACAAACTCAAAGAACAAAACCACATGGTCATTTCATTGGATGCTGAAAAAGCATTTGACAAAATTCAGCATCCTTTCATGCTTAAAGTCTTGGAGAGAACAGGAATTCAAGGCCCATACCTAAACATAGTAAAAGCAATATACAGCAAACCGGTAGCCAGCATCAAACTAAACGGAGAGAAACTTGAAGCAATCCCACTGAAATCAGGGACCAGACAAGGCTGCCCCCTTTCTCCTTATCTTTTCAATATTGTACTTGAGGTACTAGCTCGGGCAATTCGACAACATAAGGAGGTCAAAGGGATACAAATTGGAAAGGAGGAAGTCAAACTATCATTATTTGCAGACGACATGATCGTCTACCTAAGTGACCCAAAGAACTCCACTAGAGAGCTCCTACAGCTGATAAACAACTTCAGCAAAGTGGCAGGTTACAAAATCAACTCAAGCAAATCAGTGGCCTTCCTATACTCAAAGGATAAACAGGCTGAGAAAGAAATTAGGGAAATGACCCCCTTCACAATAGCCACAAACAGTATAAAGTATCTTGGGGTGACTCTTACCAAACATGCGAAAGATCTGTATGGCAAGAACTTCAAGACTCTGAAGAAGGAAATGGAAGAAGACCTCAAAAAATGGGAAAACCTCCCATGCTCATGGATCGGTAGAATCAATATAGTTAAAATGGCCATTTTGCCTAAAGCACTATACAGATTCAATGCAATACCCATCAAAATCCCAACTCAATTCTTCACAGAGTTAGAAAGAGCAATTATCAAATTCATCTGGAACAACAAAAAACCCAGGATAGCTAAAACTATTCTCAGCAACAAAAGAAAATCTGGGGGAATCAGTATCCCTGACCTCAAGCAATACTACAGAGCAATAGTGTTAAAAACTGCATGGTATTGGTACAGTGACAGGCAGGAGGATCAATGGAACAGGATTGAAGATCCAGAAATGAACCCACACACCTATGGCCACTTGATCCTCGACAAAGAGGCTGAAAACATCCAATGGAAAAAAGATAGCCTTTTCAACAAATGGTGCTGGTTCAACTGGAGGTCAGCATGCAGAAGAATGCGAATTGATCCATCCTTGTCTCCTTGTACTAAGCTCAAATCCAAATGGATCAAGGACCTCCACATAAAGCCAGACACTCTGAAGCTAATAGAAAAGAAACTGGGGAAGACCCTTGAGGACATCGGTACAGGGAGAAAGTTTCTGAACAGAACACCAATAGCGTATGCTCTAAGAGCAAGAATTGACAAATGGGACCTCATAAGGTTACAGAGTTTCTGTAAGGCAAAGGACACCATCAAGAGGACAGATCGGCAACCAACAAATTGGGAAAAGATCTTCACCAATCCTTCATCAGATAGAGGGCTAATATCCAATATATATAAAGAACTCAAGAAGTTAGACTCCAGAAAACCGAACAACCCTATTAAAAAATGGGGTACAGAGTTAAACAAAGAATTCTCACCTGAAGAACTTCGGATGGCGGAGAAGCATCTTAAAAAATGCTCCACTTCATTAGTCATTAGGGAAATGCAAATCAAAACAACCCTAAGATTTCATCTTACACCAGTCAGAATGGCTAAGATTAAAAATTCAGGAGACAGCAGGTGTTGGAGAGGGTGCGGAGAAAGAGGAACACTCCTCCACTGCTGGTGGGGTTGCAAATTGGTACAACCACTCTGGAAAGCAGTCTGGCGGTTCCTCCGAAAACTGGGCACCTCACTTCCAGAAGATCCTGCTATACCACTCCTGGGCATATACCCAGAGGATTCCCCACCATGTAATAAGGATACATGCTCTACTATGTTCATAGCAGCCCTATTTATAATTGCCAGATGCTGGAAAGAACCCAGGTATCCCTCAACAGAAGAGTGGATACAAAAAATGTGGTATATCTACACAATGGAGTACTATTCAGCCATTAGAAACAATGAATTCATGAAATTCTTAGGCAAATGGATGGAGCTAGAGAACATCATACTAAGTGAGGTAACCCAGACTCAAAAGGTGAATCATGGTATGCACTCACTAATAAGTGGTTATTAACCTAGAAAACTGGAATACCCAAAACATAATCCACACATCAAATGAGATACAAGAAGAAAGCAGGAGTGGTCCCTGGTTCTGGAAAGACTCAGTGAAACAGTATTTGGCAAAACCAGAACGGGGAACTGGGAAGGGTTGGAGGGAGGACAGGGGAAGAGAAGGGGGCTTACGGGACTTTCGGGGAGTGGGGGGGGGCTAGAAAAGGGGAAATCATTTGAAATGTAAATAAATTATATCAAATAAAAAAAAAAAATAAAGTCAATGGGAAACTACAACAGCCTAATCCAAGCAGGATGACAAAGGATGACCCATCAGGCATGAAGGTATGGGTCAATTGCCAGGAAAAGAGCCAAGACCTTCTGAGGTGCTTGCTGAAGGTGAAGAAAATACAGAATGGGTAGCAGAGGAAGGTAGTTATAAATACCAGATGTCCTGCCCAGGAAGCTGTGGAAGGAGAGAAGCCCGGCAGCCATATTTGCTGTCTGCAGGGACACAAAAGGATCACTAGGTACTGTATCACCCTGAGCTTTAGATTTCTGGTGGTGCAAACCGCCAGGGGTCTGCCTGCACTCAGGAACTGAGCACATAGGCAGTTCATCTGCAAGCCAGTCCAAAGCAGGACCTGTGTCCTATGTGAGAATCAACAGAGGGAGTGACCCCCACCACAACTTCTTTCCTCCATAATAGAGCAGACAGAAAACACCTGGTTGACCTTGACAACCTAAGTATAGCATTGCTTGAGGCAAGACTGAGAAGGGCTCCAAAGGCACAAAAGAGGAAGCCAGCATATCAGTAATCTGTGCCAGAAGAAACCCAGTCATCCAGTGGTGCAGAGATAATCTTAAAGATCCACAGTAGGTTGAAGCACCAGCCAGTGACAATAAGACCATCTAACCCCTGGGAGAACCAGATGGCTAAAGGAAAACGTAGGAACATTACTAACAGAAACAAAGGCATTAAGGAAGCATCTGAACCCAATTCTCCAACATTAGCAAGTCCTGGATACCCCAACACACCAGAAAAACAAGATTTGGATTTAAAATCACTGGTCATGATGCTAGTACAGGAACACATGAAGGACATACTTAAAGAAATTCAGGAGAAAATGGAACAAAAATTAGAAGCCCTTACAAGGGAAACACAAAAATCATTGAAAGAAATTCAGGAGAATACAAAAGCCAAGAAGGAGGAAACGCAAAAATCACTTAAAGAAATACAGAAGAACCTTGATCAACAGGCAGAAGTCATGAAAGAGGAAACACAAAAATCGCTTAAAGAATTAGAGGAAAACACAAACAAGCAAATGATAGAACTGAGCAAAAATTTCCAGGATCTAAAAACAGAAGTAGAAACAACTAAGAAAGCACAAAGGGAGACAACTTTGGAGATAGAAAACCTTGGGAAGAAATCAGGGATCATAGACGCAAATATCAACAACAGAATACAAGAGATAGAAGAAAGAATCTCAGATGCCGAAGATACCATAGAAACCATGGACTCAACAGTTAAAGAAAATGCAAATTGCAAAAAGCTTGTAACCCAAAATATCCAGGAAATCCAGGACACAATGAGAAAGCCAAATCTAAGGATTATAGGTATTGATGAGAGTGAAGATTTACAACTTAAAGGACCAGCAAATATCTTCAACAAAATTATGGAAGAAAACTTCCCTAACCTAAAGAGAGATGCCCATGAATATACAAGAAGCCTACAGAACTCCAAACAGACTGGACCAGAACAGAAATACCTCCCGTCACATAATAATCAAAACCCCAAATGTACTAAACAAAGAAAGAATACTTAGGGCAGTAAGAGAAAAAGGGCAAGTAACATATAAAGGAATACCTATCAGAATTACACCAGATTTCTCACCAGAGACCATGAAAGCTAGAAGATTCATGGTATGCACTCACTGCTAAGTGGATATTAGCCTAGAAACTTTGAATACCCAGGACAAAATCCACAAATTAAAGGATGTCCAAAAAGAATGGAGGAGTGGCCCCTGGTTCTGGAAAGACTCAATGCAAGAGTATAGGGGAATTCCAGAACAGGGAAGTGGGAAGGGGTGAATGGAAGAATAGGGGGACAGAAGAGGGCTTATGGGACTTGTGGGGAGTGGGGACCCAGAAAAGGGGAAATCATTTGCAATGTAAATAAAATAAAATAATAAATAAATAAATAAATAAATAAATAAATAAATAAATAAATACCAGCTAAGGCCATGTAACCAGTTGCAGAAATGAGGATTATAAGTAATATGAATGTTTCTATCTTATTTTGTAAAGGATACATTTGTCTTTCTTCCAATTTCTTTAACATCAATTGGTATTGAGACACCAAAAGAATGTTCCCAAGGGACATTGCCCCTTTGTAAATTTACAAATGTGTTTGCGATTGTATGAGGAATAGTTATATCATGTTAGGTGTATTCATGACCTTGTTATTGTTTCATGTGGACATGAGATATTATTTGTGTCAAGTTGACAAGGGGTGGATTGTAGTGGCTATTCCTGGTTGTCAACTTGACTATATCTGGAATGAACTACAATCTAGAATTGGAAGGCTCACCTATGATCCTAATCTGGAGGCTCAGAGATATAAGTTTCTGACCTGGATCTTGGCATGGAGATCTTGAAGCATAGCGGCTATAAATTTCAGAAGATTAAGACAAGGAGATCTCCAAGTTCAAGATCATCTGGGATTAAAGGCATGGAGGCACACACCTTTAATCTGGGCCACACCCTCTGCTGGAGATCCACATGCCTGTAATCTGGGCCACACCCTCTGTTGGAGACCTACAGCCTTTAACCTGGGCTACACCCTCTGCTGGAAATATATAAGGACATTGGAAGAAGGAAGATTTACTCACTCTTCCTTGCCTGCTTGCCTCGTGGGAGTGAGCAACTGCTTAATCCTGGGACTTCCATCCACAGCTGCTGCTGACTATTGTTGGGGAGTTGGACTATAGACTGTAACTCATCGACAAATTCCCTAACTATATAAAGAATCCATACATTCTATGACTCTAGAGAACCCAAACTAATATAATATGTTTGCACAAAAACAAGTACATAGATTATGTGCACTTGTACAAATTTAGTCAAGTCAGGTGATGATAAGACAGTTAAATCTGAAGACTGCTTAGATTAATTCTGAAAAATTTTTGGACAATATTTTAGATTTCTTTTTTACTTCATTGCCTTGGTCATTCCTTGTAGAATCCCCAATAGATCAATACTAGTAATTCTTTAAAATATTTTTCTCTTATCTTTAATGTCTTTATCTCCTCATGTTACATCCAAAATAATCTTCTTATAAATACCTTCTTCACTGATTCTTTTATCAGCTCTGACTAATCAGTCTCATCTATCAGCTGAATTAAGATCAAAAGTAAAGTTACAGTTTTATAAAAGGGTGTCATAGTAACTCATTCTCCTAGTCGTTTATGCTTCTTCATTTATTTCTTTTTAATGAAATTCACTGTGACATTTTCATACCTGCATATAATGTGCTTTGATTATTCACCCCATTGCCCTCCTTTATCTCCCTTCCTCCATCTATCTCATAAATACTTCCAACATTTTCATTGTATAATCTTTTCCTCAGAGCAATACCTAACGACCCCTTTTGTGATGACAAATTGTCTTTTGTACTTTTCGATGTTCTAATCATAAGCATATGTACTCCAGGGCTACTGGAAAGTTTCCTCATAAAATATTTCCACATTTGCTTTGCCACAGCCCTAAGAGTTTTATCTTCATTGCATCAGGCTTATAGTCATGTTTCTCCTTGTGTTTTTTGCACCAGGTGGGATGTGTTTGCTGATACAACACTCACATTTGGCATGCACATGTAGGCTTGCACTGTAGCACACATAGGCTTGCATTTCAGATTCCTCTACAAATTGCCCTCTCATTAAATCCCTGAGCATTGCGTTTCAGGTTTTTGAGTGTTCCTTTCAAAGTATAGTGGACAACAGACTAGTCCACAGATAGAAGGCTGAAAACACTTCCTTTCCTTACCAATGGCTCTCAACCTTCCTAATGCTCCAATCCTTTAATACAGTTTCTCATGTTGTGATGAACCCCCCAACCATGAAATTATTTCATTGCTACTTCATAACTGTAATTTTGTTACTGTTATGAATTGTCTACAAATATCTAATATGCAACCCCCACAGGTTGAGGACCACTGCTTTTAGTGAATGCTTGTTTTTTTTGTCGCAGGCCTGGGTTTGATTTTTCTGTTTATCCTAAAGTTCATTTGGGCTATCAGCCTTCCCTTACTTGGTGCTTTCTGCAGATCCTATGCTGTGGGGAATATATGCTTAGATTTTTTAAAACCTACTTTAATAAGTGTTCTTAGCCGGGAAGTGGTGGCACATGCCTTTAATCGTAGAGGCAGGCAGATTTCTGAGTTTGAGGTCATCCTGGTCTACAGAGTGAGTTCCAGGACAGCCAGAGCTATACAGAGAAACCCTGCCTCAAAAAAAAAAAAAATAAAGAAAAAGAAAAGAAAAAAAAAAGGGTTCTTAAATACTTTGACCTCCATTCTAGCCCATGGGATGTGGACCTATTTAGAAATATTTTTGTTTGTTTGTTTTGGATTTTTTTTTTTTTGTGGTGTGGGATGATTCCAATCTTCATGATCAGGATATCAGAAGTTCGGTTCATATGAGTCAGTCACAGTAGCTCAATCCATTTGCAAACACTGTTCATGATTTAGCAATGGCAGTATAATCCAGAAGAAATTGGGAGTCTCTACCAATTGGCCCAAGTCAGTGGAAGCTGCAAGAAGTTGCAAGAAAACCACCAGAAGTTTCGTTTGTGCTTTTTTCTCTACAAAATCATGACAATGATCAATGATAAGCAAAGAAGGCAAAGCAAGCCAATGCCACAGCATCATCAGAGAAGACCATTGTCAACAAAGCCCAGTGAAGTCCCACAAAGTGTGGCAAGGTGAACCAATGCCACATAGCATTGTCCACTGACTGTTGGGTTATATTTGTACCCCTTCCTAAACATCACATGTTCTCTCAAGCATCTGCTCTAGCAAAACATCACATGACCTTTGTTCAGGCAGCTTTCAGAAAAACATCACGTGTCTGCTTCACAAAAATCCTCTCATAAGACAGTTTACAATCACATGACACAATTGAGTCTCCAAAGAGAAATTGAAAATTCCACTTCAGTTGGGGATTGCACATCTGGAAGAAAATGATCAGTGTCCCACCCAACATGTGTCTGTGCCTTTATGATGTGAATTTTATCATATATTGACAGGGAAAAGTAAAGACTTTTTTTTCTTCCTAACATATGTTTTGTTTGTTGTTAACAATATGTTAACATGTTAATATGCATGTAATCTCATTATCTTTATGAGAGACTCAAGGAATACAAAATTATAGATTATAAAGTATAAATATTCTCTAATATTTCTGCTGTCTCTTAGAGGTAACAAGCACTCATAATCTGGTGGGTTGTTCTGATTCTACAGTCTACTGTATTTTCACATATGTATATGGAAATATGAATATATATTTTATTAAGGTAATGCCAGGTTCTATACATTCTACTAAAACATCTTTCCTCAATAACACATTTGAGAATACATTGAATCATTGTTTATCAAGTTAGCTCATTCTCTTTTTTGTGGCACTGGGAATCTAATGTAGAGCCTCACACATGAAAGGCAAGCACTCTACCTCTAAGCTATGCTCTCAGCCTCACCTCATCTTTTTAAGCTCTGTATTATACTTACAGGTATTACAACCAATGCCTATAACAATGACACTAGGTTAAGAATCTATCTAAAGCATTTTGTATTATCAATTCCCTTCATTTTTACAGTTACCTTCTAAGATAAATAAAATCATTAGGTTTATCCTACAGATGAATAAAGTTGGGTAATTTTCCTCACAATGATGGCAATGATATGGAAGCTCAGATAGCTTCCATACTAAAACAGGTTTTATCATTCCTAGGCTTCCTAGTACTTCTTAATGATGTACATATTTGGTGATGTATTTAAACAGCTCCCTACTACAGAGAATTTAGATTGTTCTCATTTTTCTCCATTATAAACAAGGCTGTAATTAGCATCTTTCTACATGAAATCAAGTCTATCAGTCTTTTCTTTTATAGCTTCTGAATTTCCATCTCATGTGGGAAGGACTCTTGCTCTCCAGGTTATAAATAATCCTCCTTCATTTTACTTCTATAACTTTTATGGTTCTGTTTTATTCATTTAGCACTTGAGTTCCCCCCTCCACCCCCATGGAATTTATTTTGATGTATAGCATTGTTAGTCATCTAATTTGATTATCTTCCATATGGACAGCTGGTTTGTCCCAGTGTCATTCTTGAACAGTCTATCTTTTCTTGGTTGAGAAAATATTTCCCAAGAAAATCTTTAAGAATTAAAAATGTCTTACATCAATACATTAAAATCTACCCATGCTTAATCAACTTGAGAATTATAAACACAAAATGGCTCATTAAACATACAGAAAATCCAATTTATATGATGGGAAAAATGGGGGCAGAAAGCAGGGATCTTTCCCCCCTTTTTCATAACAAATACATTCAGTGAATCTTTCTAATGGGAACATTCTGCTTTTAGTGCAGTTACTAGCTCTGCCCCTTAGCAATGAATGGGAATGAACTCCCTCCCTTTAGTGTCTCTGCTTCCTTGTTTCTGAAAGGGAGTGGTAGCAGTCTCTTGCTTAGAAACCTGCTATAAAGGTTAGGCTCCTATACTCACTTCTATGCAGAAGGTTTGATTCCTGTGTTTTGCTAAAGAACCAAAGTGTTCCCAAGGTTGGTCTTTTTTTTATTTTATTTTATTATTTTTTTTATATTTTCTTTATTTACATTTCAAATGTTTTCCCCTTTCCAGATCCCCACTTCAGAAACCCGCTATCCTATCCCTTTCCCCCTGCCTCTATGAGGGTGCTCCTCTACCCACACACTCCTGTCTTCCCACTCCAGCATTCCCCTACACTGTGGCATTGAACATGCTCAGGCCCAAGGGCCTCTCCTCCCACTGATGACAACAAGGCCATCCTCTGCCAGTTATGCAGTTGGAGCCATGGGTCCCTTCATGTGTATTCTTTGGTTGGTGGTCCAGTTCCCAGGAGCTCCTGGGGATCTGACCAGTTGGCACTGTTGCTTGCTTCATGGGGCTGCAAACCTCCTCAGCTCCTTCCTTCAGTCCCTTCTCCAACTCCATCAGGAGCCCATGGTTGGCTGCAAGCACTCACATCTGTATTTGTTAGGCTCTGGCAGAGCCTCTCAGGAGACAGCAATATCAGGCTCGTGTCAGCAAGCACTTCCTAGCATCCACAATAGCATCCAGTTTGGTGACTGTATATGGGATGGTTAATATCCACTTATCAGTGAGTGCATACCTTGTATGTTCTTTTGTGACAGAGTTGGCTGGTCTATTCTTAAGCCCCAAGTCATTATGTGATGCAGCCACTTCTACTACTCAGGAATATTTGCTTTCACAGGACACTCACTGTACAATGTTCTCAGTGGACCTTGGGTTTCAAGGACACATTTCTAAAAATAAATGTGAAGATTATTCGAAAAAATAATAAAGAGAACACACTTGCTTTTTGTAACTTATATGAACTTTTCTCCACTCTGCTCTGTCATCTCCTTTGAAAACTAATCTGATCTCACTCCCTACATAAGAGCAAGTAGATCTTATCTTCTATAACCTTCCCATTCTCAAACTCCCTGGTGGGCATATCTCTTCTCCCTTCCACAGACCTTTGTGTCCAAATGGATGCCTGCAATTTTACTTTCACTTTGACCTCTCTTGATCAATAATCCCACCCCTCTCTAGCTCCTTAGTCTCTCACCATTTCTATTGGATTCTTTTTAATTGGATATGAAGTACACACTATCCAAACAATCACCACAGCAAAGATCTCCATTTGTAGCACAATGGTTTCTACTCTTCCCTTCATAGCCAAATTAGAAGTTCATGCTAGCTGTACTCACATTCTCTCTCTGTGGATATTCCAGCCTACGTCATGGAGTTATTCTCCTCATCTCTAAATTCACCAGCATGATCAAGAAGCTCCTCCTTCTTTTTGCCACACCCAATTTTTGGTGCTTATTTGCTTGATCTCTTAGTTGACTTAACACTTATGACTATTTCTTCATTCTCAAAATTTATGCTTACCTTGTATTTTATGGCAGCATACTTCTCTGGGGTATTTTTGTTTGTTTACTTTGTGCTAGGGAATCCAGAACCTTGTGTATACTAGGCAAGCACTTGGCCACATCTCTAGGCATTTTCTGCTGTCACTTTTCTTTTTTTTTCTAGATCCATTTATTGACTCTTTTGTGCCCTTCCCACATTATTTTTTTAATTTAGTAAAGTTACATTTATGGCTTTATTCAATGATAGAAATGTTTTGATCTGTACTTTGTTCTCTCTCCATGGAATACTCTCTACTCAGGCTTATGTTCACCATGGTTCCAACTACCTTCTTCCCAACTCAGATTTTAGATTTCTCATAGCTCATTCTCTAGTCTTCCCTGGATTATTATGCATAAGCTCCTGTGCCAGCCTTGATGTTCCTTTACTGGGAATAACCCCAATGTATGAGTGCTGGTTGTTTTTTTTTTTTCTACAACCAAAATTTCACAAGCACCCTACATTCCAAATAGGGTAATGGATAAAAATCCCTAATTTATCCTTACATTGTCCTACGAAACTCCTAGGAAATTGCCAACTTGTCTGTATTCCAACATAGTTCAGAAAACATGAACCCTAACTTCAAAGAGAGATCATTTGTCTCATTGGAATAGGGAGAATTTGGTAGAGGAAATCACATAGCACTCCCTTCTGGCCTTCACAGATGCACACTGGCCCATATATGTACATATACACTCACAAACATGGATATCCATAACTAACTAACTAACTAACTAACTAACTAACTAACTAAATCTTTACGAAAGAAAGTGTGCTTCAATTAAAACCATGATATCTTAACAGGAGTTTTGGTTAAAATTAAGAGGAACAGATAATTAATAGTCCCCTTTAAAAGAGATTTCCATTACCACTTACCAAAATTAATTCTATTTAAAATTACAACAGATGTCATTAAGAAAATAGTTTATGTTTATTTATAGGCACTTGGAAATGCATTATCTCCTACCATTTCACAGATGAATATTTCTTATCTAACTTCAGTTATGACAATTGCTCAATCCATTACTGTCATTCAGTCACATGTACATAGATTCAGGACATTAGGAGTATGTAAATCAAAGAAGGAAAGAAAAGAAACAAACAAAAAACAAAGAAACAAAACCAACCAACCAAACAAAAACCTCTTAAGGCCTTAAACCCTTTGATTTCTCAGCCACAACACTGGGCATCCTATTTCTATATGTTTCCCAGTAGTTTTCTTTGACATATTAACAAACAACATCATATTTTCCCAACACCATTCAACTTAGCTTAGACTAATGTCTGAATAAGCAGCATCTAGGTGGCTGTCTCTTTCTATATCCATCATGGATTATTAAAAATTCACTATGGTAACTTTCGATGCATTCTCCTACCACAGAGCAGACTAAAGAGTTCCTCTATAAAGAGTGAAGTAATTACTAAGTTCTCTTTCCATTATCTCTTCAAAGTCTCCAGAAATTTATAATTTCTCTGTTTAACTTGACTGTATAAAACATTGAAGGGAGAAAGAGTATGAAGAAAACATGGAATTATAGTCAAGTAGCCCTGAATGTGATCCTGACTCAATACTTAACCCTTTTTAACTTCAGTTTTCTTAGCTTAGAATTAAATGGAAGCAATAGCGCCAACTTCATTAGATGCATATGAGAGTAAAATAAAGACATGCATGTAAGCATCTAGCACTTAATAAATATTGGTCCCACCTTATACACAAGGTTTAGTAACATCAACCTCCATGTGGTGAACTCAAGCACAAGTGACAATTAGCAAGAGATGTTTTCTAATAATAAAGGTTGAAAGCCTTTAGACTGCAAACAAAATAATCCCCCTTTATAGTAATTTGGTAATACAGAAGAAAAAAAAGATTGAGCTAGGGGTCTGAGTGCCCATATCTTTAAACGGAGGGGACTTTGGTGTGCTCAGAATTGCAAATAGTCGTAAGCCAAAAGCTGGATTCCAGAAGAGGGAATGGTCAGAATCCCATGGTCTCAACAAGTTTATAGTGCTCCATTAGCGGGTACTGAAAATTAGTACTGAAAATTCTATGTTCCAGGAAACCCTAATTCCAAAGAAAAGCAGGAAAACTGGTCACTCTTCATAAGACAGTAGATTATGTCATTAGTGAATATCAAGGACAAATTTTCAAACTGCATTGTGGTACTGAAGATTGAATCCAGGGCTTTGTCCACAGTAGGCAGTTGCTATATGACTGAGTTATACTCCCAAATAACTTTTTTATTTACTCTTTTGGGAGACATACTGTAACTTTAATTTTTTCAAATGTCTATTTTAATGATGGTTCTTAAATGCTTTAACCTCCCTTGTAGCCCACTACCCACCCCCTAGAGGTAGTGGTAAAGAAAAGATACAGAGGTTGGGGGAAGAGTAGGCATGTTTAGAAAGGTTCTTTGGAGTAACTCCCATCTGTGTTCTCTGGAAATCAGCAGTTCAGTTCACAGGTCAGCAGCGTCAACTCCATCCACTCACAAACACTTCACAGATATACCAGCAGTCAAGTTGTGAAGAGTCAGGATAGCAAACACTAATCAGCAGCGGTGGCACTACCTAGCAGAGAAAGCCTGGCTTTAGCCTTGTCTCAAGTCAGCAGGAGGGAGCATAAGGGACCCTAGGAGAAGTTCTCCACTGTACCTCTCTCAGGGAAGCAAAGATCAACAAAGACACAGGACCCACAAGCATTGTGCAGCTAGCTCTATTAGCAAGCTAAGCTTAGCCACCTGTCACTGTCAGTAGAGTCCTATTTCTACCCTCCAACCATCATGTGTCCTCCTTAGCACATGTCTTGCCTTAGTACATGCATCTGTCTCAGCTGACATCACTCTCCCAATTAGCCCAAGTCTACAGAAGTGCAAGAAACTGCAGCACACCACCAGAAGTTCTTTGGTACATTACTCTCTATGGCGTCCCGACAAATGCAGCTCAACTACACAATGTAAGGTAGACTAATACATGCATGTCATTAGCAAAGGATCCTTCATCATGTGTCCTCTCATGTTCTTGCTTTAGCAGAACATCCTTTCGCTTGTGTCTGCTTCAGCAAAACATTCCTTCTCAAGTCTGCTTTAGCCCTTTACCTGTGCTCAGTTCAGCTAAACGTTCCTTAAGGTGTTTGCCCCAGCAAAACACCATCCAAACAACTTTCCAAAGAACCCTTAAATTTCCACTTCAACAGACTCTCACTAAGTTGCCTACACCAGCCTTGAACTTCTACTGAGTATAAAGGATCAGAGGACTGCACCATCACCAGGTAATTTCTATTTGATTAGAATGTAAGGGGCCTAGAGAGAGGACTCAACCACTAGAGCACATGCTACTCTTCCAGAGGATCTGAGCTTGGTAATCCAAGTTCCCACATCAGACTACTGAAAAACACCTCTAATTACAGCTCCAGGTAATTCAATACTTTTATGATCACCACCAAAACACAGAGACTCGTTAGAGGAGGGAGGGAGGGAGGAAGGAAGGAAGAGAGAAAGATATGCACATAAACACAAAGATGATATAAATCTTTACGAAAAGAAACCAGTGGAGAACACCAAACATGGCGGTATGAGCCTCTGGTAATATTAGTACTTAGGAGGTGGAGGCAGAAGGATCAAGGTAAGCCCCAATTATATGGTGAATTAGGGGACCACCTGGTCTGCATGAGACACTGCTTCAAAAGAATAAATAAATAAAAACATGAAAATAAAAGCAATTACATGAATGTCAAAAAACAGGTGAGCCTTCCCTATCACTGTGGAAACATAAGTTTGTGCAGCCACTGTGGAGAGTGGTATGAGAGTTCCAGTAAAGATTAAAAAAGGAATTGCCATATGATCTGGAGACCCTCTCCTGATTATGTTTCCAAGTGATGTGAAAATCATATATTGAAATATATCTGGACTATATGTTCATTGAAGCATTATTTTCAATAGGCAAAACATAGTCAAATTAAGTTATTAACAGATGAAGAAAACTTTTAAGGAGATTTATAGACTATAGAATAGATATATAGATAATAGAATAGATATATAGATAATAGAATACTATTTAGCCTTTTAAAGGAAGCAAATCCTGTTATTTACAGTGCAGATGAAGGGAAAGAGCACTAAAGCCACACACAAAAAGACAGATGCTGTGTGGTCACACCTTCAGAGCAAGCTAAGAAAGTTGAGTTTGCAGAAGCAGAGAGAGAGTAGAAGGGTGGTTACCAGAGACTGGATGTGGGTATTAGGGCTCCAGAGGGAGGTAGCCACGAGATACAAAATTTCAGTTAATCTAGAAGGAATGAATGTAAAAGTGCTATTATATAACATGTTGACTACAGCTCATAAAAAGGTGCAACAATTTTGAAAATCACCCTGAAAACTGAATTTAAGTGATCTTGTAATTGACCTATACTATCTGTAATATAATCCGTAACTTGAAAATAGAATCTCTAAGATGTGTTTTGTTTAGAAATCTAGCCATTAGAGAATGCAGGATTAGTTTCCTGAAGGCCTCTCTTCCATCTCATCTTTAACCATTAGACTGTACTGGGAAGGGAAACACGAGCAGTCAATAAATTCAAAGTTTAGTCTTAACTCTCTAGTCACGTAGCCAACCTTACCTCTCAGATTTGTGGTGCTGCTTCTTTTCTCCCTTCTCTGTGTAGGAAGGGGAAGGCTCCAAACACCAAGGCTGTGGAGTCTTCCATTCCTCAGGAGCCTGTCCTTCCTATGACATCCAGCTTGAAGATAAACAGAACAAACATATGAGTAGACTCCTACCTACAACCTAAAGTACAAATGTGTTCTTACCATCTAGAATATGATGCACCCCTATTCAACTCACCATAAACATGATAACCATATGAGATTATGCACTCTTTAATTAAGTCCATGATATACACATAATCAAGATATCACAGTAAGAGCTGGAGATGTGGCTCAGTGTAGAGAATTATCCCAAGGACTTCTACCTTCTAAAGAACAGTAAAAAGAAAAGCATGATATATATATATGAAATATGACAAAATTGTTGTCAATCAAAAATTTACTAATTAAATTTTGTGAAGAGAAAACACACCCAACAGCTACAGTTAGGTTTTAAGAATTTTCTGGTTGTCCCATCTTGTGCATAGAAGAGATAAGTTTTTATTGAAGGTTTTATAATGCAATAGTTCATATTCACAGCTACACAGTGAATCACCTAAGGAGATTCCCGCTTCATTGTTATGGGGTAGCACCTAGGCAGAGACTTTAAAAGCATCTCTAGGTGATGTTATTATATAGCCAGGATTAACAATCACTGCCTCTACCTAAGTCTCTCTCAAAAGAATTGTCTGTATTCACCCTTGAGAAACTTTAAAATGACTTCCAAATATTAAATGGGAGATAAGAATATAAAACAACCTCTTTTCACATGTGTTAGCAAAATGAAAATATGCTTAGGAATGGAAAATTCTAACATTCACAGTAAAACTGTCCAACAATTGAGTTAAGAAGGAATATGCCAAAAGAAAAAAAAAAGAAAGAAAGAAAAGAGCTTTTGAGAGACGCTTTCCCTGGAACAAAGATCTCGAGAGTTACACATCTGAATTATGTCCCTTTAAAGTTGTTACTACATGAATATAAGCCATAAACCTACTTTAATGATTTTGCCACTGGAGAAAAATAAATTTATTAGAGAGAAATGCCTTAGAGGCTGAGGTAGCTTCATTAAAATGTGTTGAACGGGAGAAATCTTTTATTTTTAGTTACCCGTTTAATCTCTAGAACTATCATCACACAAAGCCAAATGAAATGAAGTTGGTGGCTCAGAAAGCTCAGGGGCTCACATGCTGCTGTTAAGTGCAGTGTCTCCTGTTTAATCTCCTTGGCTTTGCAGAATGTGCACTCCCCCTTACCCCCATGACCACCACTGGTGAGATACAGAAGCACCAAGAATGAACAGGAATGAAGTCTTAGGACATCTTACCACTTGGTTTTGTAGACCCGTTCTTTTTTTTTTTTTTTTTTAATATTTTTATTTTCTATATTCTTTGTTTTCATTCCAAATGATTTCCCCTTTCCCGGATTCCCCCTCCCCATATGTCCCATAAACCTTCTTCTCTCCATCCCTTCTCCAATCACCTCCTTCCTTTTTCTCTGTCCTTATATTCCCTTCCAATGCTAGATTGATCCTTTCCAGGATCAGGACCCTCTTCATACTTCTTCATGGGAGTCATTTGTTATGCAATTTGTGCCTTGGGTATTCAGGGCTTCTGGGCTAATTAATATCCACTTATCAGAGATTGCATTCCATGTGTATTCCTCTGCGACTGGGCCACCTCACTCAGGATGATACTTTAGAACTGAGAATTAAAAGTCTAGCTAAAGTGAGGGCGTATTTTTCAAGATCTGCAGTCCTTTTATTCTTCCTCGGGATATGAAAATAAATGTCTATTGACCTCAAATAGAATCAGTAACTTTATGTGTCTACTTGACAGGAGCATAGTGAGGAGTTACTTAGAGGGGCATGGGTGACCCAAAACAAACTGAATCACCACAAAGTCCCACCGCAGCATGAATGATGACTTCAGGAAAGCTGTGCCATGGAGTCCTGTCTTCAGTTAACCTTCTGCCTCCTATATTCTCTCCAGCTCCCATGCTCATGTGGAGTTGAGAAGCAAGACTGTAGGGGAATCCCAGGCAAGAATCCTGAGACTCTACCTCCTACAAAAGAGTATGAACAGCTCCAGGAGTATTATCATAATCCTAGCTACAGTTGTATGATTTTGTTTATTTCATTGTCATGCCTATGGGTAAAGTATCCTTCTGCAGTTCACCACAGCAGCTTCTGATCCATTTAGGCCAATGGTCATGTCTAGGCCAATCATTTTGTCCTAACAACCATGGTCACACAATATGCTTCTTACAAAGACCATTTCAGTTCTTTCTGAAGAACTCATGGCAAAGCAATGAAGGCTCTAAGAGGATGGCTATGCCTTTAGAACCATTACAGGATGGCATCTATTATAATGCACTACTTAAAATATTAAGTGTCATGGCTCTGAATGTTCAAAACCATGGGGAGAATGGGTTTGGCTTCCCATGCTGGACTTTGGGAACCCAAAATGATGCAAGAGACTCCAACCAATTATATTACAAAGATAAGTATTAGAGAGACAGGGTCCAGAGGGTTTTGCAAGGTTTGATCAGTATAGGTCAAATCTTAGAGATGCAGATGGAAAGAGAAGGAGGAGGAGAAGGACACAGCATAGTTGAGTTTGTTCTTCAGGTAAGAGATGTGTTGTGAGAGTGATTAGCATCACAGGCAGACAGGCAACATACAGAGTATAGTGGGATACTGAAATAAGAGAAGCTTCGGTCTCACCAGAAAAATATAGGCTGCTTACTCTTAAAGGTTTCTAGGGGAGATTTGCCTTACATCATGAGTAGCAAGCTTAGTTAATGAGTGGCCTGTGCTACAGGACTTAAAACTAAGTGATAGTAATCCCAGAGGTTATGGATGGGGATAATAATAGTGCTTATTACTATGTGACTACAGTGAGATGCTTGTAACTCAAATGCAGGGGCTTGGGTGTTGTTCTGGTCAGTTCTGCTCTCAGGGGCATGGGCAAAGAAAATATTTGGTTTTTGTGGGAGTGATGAATTGGGAATGATAAAGGGAGTCCCAACCATTGGCCCTTCAAGTGCTTTATTTACTTACTTATCAGTTTTTACTGAATTGTGTGCATGTGTGTGTATGCGTATTTGTGTGTGTGTGTATGTGTGTGTGCGTTTGTGTGTGTATATGTGTGTGTGTTTGTGTGTGTATATATGTGTGTTTGTGTGTGTATATGTGTGTGTGTTTGTGTGTGTATATGTGTGTGTGTTTGTGTGTGTATATGTGTGTGTGTTTGTGTGTGTGTGAGAGAGAGAGGAGAGACAGAGAGAGAGAGAGAGAGAGAGAGAGGGAGAGAGAGAGCAATTTCTAGTAGTGTCATGTGATGCAGACTTACCTGGTGTATTGCTGAGGTAAGACCCATGGGAGGACACATGATGTTTGGAAAGTGCGTAAATAGGACTCAGCAGATAGTAATGGGTGCTTGCATAGCTGACTTTGCAATGCTTTGTTGGTCTTACATCTTCGTTGATCTTTGCTTCCTTGAGAAAGGAATGGTAGAGAATTTCTCCTGGTGTCCTGCCCTGGCTGATTCTGGTTGTTCCTGCTGACTCCTGCTGAGTCCTGCCTGTTTCTGCTGGATCGTGTCACTGCTCTGATTCACATTTGGTATCCTGACACTATTGAACTGGACTGCTGTTATCCTGACAATAGAGATTGGAATTGCCTCAAAGAACTACTTCTAAACAGGTCTGTATCCCCTTGTCTTATTTACCATCTTTCTCCCCTACCTTTGGACAGTGGACTAGAAGAGGGGTGGAAGTGTTTGAGAACCCATATTAAAAGTGGTTTTTAAAATGTCTAAGGCCTACAGAGAAGCTGGTGGTATATATGAATGCCAATGCAATTGCCCACAGAAGGGGACTTTAAATTCTCTGGAGCTACCACATATTGTGAATGCTTGAAATCTAAGTCAGGTCCTCTGCAAAAGTAGTATACTCTTAACTACAGCTGCCTCTCCAACACCCTGTCAGCTCCTTTTAAAACACCTAAAGGGTAGAGAGACTGCATGGGGGTGTGGCCTGCTCTGTGAAACAGTATACCTAGAGGACTTGTGATCTAAGGGTACTCTTTCCCAGAAAGTAGATATGGGGTTGGGGGGTTGCTACCATTGGAAAGCGCGTTGGTAAGCAGAAACCCAAGGTCTAGTAAAGGTGTTAGGTCTCAGAATCCTCCATCCACCTGGGAGAGCCTAAAGACTACTTCTCCCTACAAAAGAGCCTTTCACCCTCCTGTGTAGACCACAGATGTCCACTAGCCAGAATTTGCTGCTATCCTCTTATGGGTGGAAATAGTCTCTCTAACTTTTCTTGAGATTTGTATTTCTATAGCAGACCTTTACAACCAACATATTCATTCTTTAGCTATACTAGTAAAAATCAATCATTTTTATAGAATCTCTCAAGTTTTGAAACTAGCATTTCTTTTAAAGATGAATTTGTGCCTTTCACTCTGGTTCACTGTGGATTGACCTTAATGTTTAGCTCCTATTTTTCTGTGTTCTGAATGGACAAAGTTCTGGAAGTGTATTTGGCTCTTTATGTCCTTATGATACTTTGTGATAGTAATAGTCTCCCATGTTAAAAACAACAAATATGAATTAACAAACAAAAACCCAGAAGAAAAATCATTCATTTATTTGTAACCACTCAACAAATCTCGGCTCTTCCAGGCTATTTTCTTAATGCAGCACATTCAGATATTCAGTAGTAAACAAAGCAGATGAAGAATCCAATTTCATGAAACTAACGTTCTAATTGGGAGACAGAAATTAGATGAGGGAACAAATAGCTATATAAAAATAAGTTCATACAGCAATAAAGAGAAAAGAAGTAACATTAAAAAACATCTATTAAAATGTTTATTTGCAAAGTAGGTGAAAATTTTCACCTTTGGGAGTTATTAAAGTGTATCTGACCTGGCCTCCAAATGACTGGAAATATTACCACAGTAGAGAAATGAAAGGGAGCGTTCCACTCAAAAGAATATGAAGAAATATGATTCGAGGGTCTATGTAAGACAGTGAGCAACAAACCAGGTGGTTCTTCAGTCCCTGCAATCTGTGCCTGCGAATTTCCTCCCTGCCAGTGCTGTTCATAGTTTTTGACACTCTTCTCAGGATCTATGACCTTAAATGATGCATGGAGAAGTGGAGAAATTGAAGCATTTTTTTCTGTCATACCTGAATTTAATGGCTAATAGCAATGCCCTAGATTCTTACTACCTGGGTCTTGCAAAAGTAATGTCTCTCTATGAGGGATGGACAAGAGTAAGGGAAGAAGTGTCTGACTGTTTGAAAATATAGCCATGGTTAATCTAAAAAAATAAGAAAATAGCAACCAGAAGTGCTTTTGTTTATTAAAACACAAATTGAATCATGATGCATCATATGACTGAGGCAGGTTGCATATTTTTCCCAGATAAATTTCAAGACCTGTGTGACCTAATTGATAGATAAAATAATATCCCAGACTTTTGGTGGGTCTGCTACAGCAAAGTCACCAACTCCTGATCCATCCTAGAGAACCCTCTATACTCAGAGCAGTTGACCCTTGGCTGCTCTGCTCCAGTGAAGACACCATCTCCTGATCTATCCTAGAGAACCCACTGCACTCAGAGCGGTCAAGGACGTGCTGCACTCAGAGCAGTCGGAGTTCAGAGAGGCCAGAGAGCACAGATAGGCCCACCACTGCTGCTCAGAGGAACCCATCAGAAACCCCCCAGGTGGGAGCCTTCAGGTTTCTGTCTCTGGCTAGGGACCATCCTCTGCCACAGTGCACCATATCCAGGGGGCACAGGGAGATAGCTAACCTACCAGGACTATAGAAAGGTCAGAAAGTGCAGAGATAATCCTGGGCCACAGAGCTACATACACAAATACCACCAAAAGACAGCTGGTTTCTCAAGAGTGCTTACATACCTGTATACACAGAGAGAACAGGAATCTCAGGAGTACAGATACACAAGGTTTCAGGACAGATAAGCCACAGTCAGAGACAGCAAGACGAGCTACACCAAAGATAACCAGATGGCAAAAGGCAAACTCAAGAACATTACCAACAGAAACCAAGGCAACATGGAACCATCCGAACCCAGTTCTCCCACAACAGCAAGTCCTGGATACCCCAACACAATGTAAAAGCAAGATCTGGATTTAAAATCACATCTCATAATGCTGATAGAGGACTTCAAGAAGGACATAAAAAACTACCTTAAAGAAATACAGGAGAACATGAGTCAACAGGTAGAAGCACTTAAAGAATTACAGGAAAACACAAACAAACAAGTGAAGGAATTGAACAAAGCCATCTAGGATCTAAAAAAGGAAGTCAAAACAATAAAGAAATCACAAAGAGAAACAACTCTGGAGAAAACCTTGGAAAGAAATCAGGAGTCATGGATGAAAGAAAGCATCAACAACAGAATACACAGATAGAAGAAAGAATCTCAGGTGCTGAAGATACCATAGAAAACATTGACACAACAGTCAAAGAAAGTACAAAATGCAAAAGGCTCCTGACTCAAAACATCCAGGAAATACAGGACACCATGAGAAGACCAAACCTAAGGATTACAGGTATAGAAGAGAGTGAAGATTTACAATTTTAAGGGCAACTAAATATCTTCGGCAAAATTATAAAAGAAAATGTCCCTAATCTACAGAAAGAGATGCCCATGAACATAAAAGAAGCCTACAGAACTCCAAAAAGAACTCCCATGCTCATGGGTTGGCAGGATTAATATAGTAAAAATGACTATCGTGCCAAAAACAATCTACAAATTCAATGCAATCCCCATCAAAATTCCAAATCAATTCTTTATAGAGCTAGAAATAACAATCTGCAAATTCATTTGGAATAACAAAAAATCCAGGATAGCTAAAACTGTTCTCAGCAACAAAATAACTTCTGGGAGAATCACCATCCCTGACCTCAAGCTCTACTACTGAGCAATAGTGATAAAAACTGTATTGTATTTGTACAGAGACAGGCAGGATGATCAATGTAATAGAATTGAAGACCCAGAAATAACCCACACACCTATGCCCACTTGATATTTGACAAAGGTGCTAAAAATATCCAGTGGGAAAAAAGACAGCATTTTTAACAAATCATGCCGGATCAAGTGGAGGTCAGCATGTAGAAAAATGCAAATCAACCCATTCTTATCTCCTTGTACAAAACTCAAGTCCAAGTGGATCAAGGACCTCCACATAAAACCAAATACACTGAGGCTTATAGAGGAGAAAGTGGCAAAGAACCTTGAACACATGAGCACTGGGGAAAATTTCCTGAACAGAACACCAATGGCTCATGCTCTAAGAACAACAATCGACAAAACTGCAAAGCTTCTGTAAGGGAAAGAACACTGTTAATAGGACAAAACAGCAAACAACAGATTGAAAAGATCTTTACCAATCCTACATCTGATAGAGGGCTAATATACAATGTATACAAAGAACTCAAGAAGTTAGACTCCAGAGAAGCAAAAAACCCTATTAAAAAATGGAGTACAGAGCTAAACAGGGAATTCTCAACTGAGGAAACACAAATGGCTGTGAAGCACCAAAAGAAATGTTCAGTATCCTTAGCTATTAGGGAAATGCAAATCAAAACAACCTTGCAATTCTACTTCACACCAGTCAGAATGGCTAAGTGAACAACTCAGGGGGCAGCAGATGCTGGAGAGGATATGGAGAAAGAGGAACACTCCTCCATTGTTGGTGGATTGCAAGCTGGTACAACCACTCTGGAAATCAGTTCGGCATTTCCTCAGAAAATTAGACATAGAAATTAGACATTAGACATTAGATATTTTCTTAGAAAATTAGATATACCTGAGGACCCAGCTATACCACTCCTGGTCATATACCCAGAAGATGCTCCACATGTTCCACTATGTTCGTAGCAGCCTTATTTATAATAACCAGATGCTGGAAAGAACCCAGATGTTCTTCAACAGAGGAATGGATACAGAAACTGTGGTACATTTACACAATGGAGCACTATTCAGCAATTAAAAACAATGAATTCATGAAATTCTTAGGCAAAAGGATGGAACTAGAAAGTGTCATCCTGAGTGAGGTAACCCTGTCACAAAAGAACACACATAGTATGTACTCACTGATAAGTGGATATTAGCCCAAAAGCTCAGAAAAAAACAAGATACAACACACAAACCACAAGAAGCTTGAGAAGGAAGACCAAAGTGTGGTGCTTCGGTTTTTCTGAGAAAGGGAACAAAAGACACACAGGAGCAATTATGTAGACAAAATGCAGGGCAGAGACTGAAGGAAGGGCCACCCAGAGACTGTCCTACCTGGGGATTCATCCTATAAACAGTCACAAAGCCCCAACACTATTATGGATGACAAGAAGTGCTTGCCAAAAGGAGCCTGTTAGGGTTGTCTCCTGAGGGGCCCTGCCAGAGTCTTACAGATACAGAGGCAGATGCTAGCAGCCAACCATTGGACTGAGCATGGGGTCCCCAATGGAGGAGTTGGAGGGAGGACTGGAGGAGCTGAAGGGGTTTGCAGCCCCATGGGAAGAATGATGATGTTGGCCAACCAAACCCCCCACAGCTCCCAGGGAATAAGCCATCAACTAAGGGGTACAAATGGTTTTGGTCGCAATTGTGGTGGAGGAATGCCTTGTTGGGCATCAGTGGGAGGAGAGATCCTTTGTCCTATGAAGGCTTGACAGAAGCCCCAGCCTGGGGAAATTGAGGGGGTGGGACAGATAGGAGTGGTTTGGGCAGAGGAGTATCTTTTTGGAGGCAGGGAATGAGAGAATGGGTTGAGGATTTTCTGGGAAGGGAGGAAACTGGGAAAGGGTATAACATTTGAAATGTAAATGAAGAATATATTCAATTAAAAAAGAAAAAAAAGAAAAAAATGACTTGACTTTCAAACCAAAACACTATAAGGATTACAAACCATTGCTTGGGTGGTAGACAATACCAAATCAAAAGTCTCTCATGTATAAATCATCCACTCATAAAATTATTGTAACAACAACAAAAACAGCTATCTTTATAAATGAAAAGCTAAAATTATAGAAGATTAAGTCTATTATTCAAGATCACAGAACTTCGAAGAGGTAAAACCAGCAACTCTATTTTCATGTGATTTCAAGTCTTTTATATACATGATGCTCCAGATTCCGAGCTGTGGAATCCATCAGCAGTGTATATTGAGTCTTTGGTTAACTAATAGTTTCTTTCTTGGTGTCTCTCACTTACCAATAGCTGTAGGACTTAAGGAGGTTTCCCCATAGCTGTGTAAAACATGCTTACTTCATGTCACAGGGGTAATACTGATTATAGGATTGGAGTGAATATCTTGTACTTTGAAGGTATTTTATTGGGCATTATTGTTTTCCATTTTCTTACTTCAATTATTTACTATTCTAGTAAACATTATCAGTTGTTGGCTGTTTACAAGAAATAAAACTTGCTACTAATATTTTACCTTCATTATCTATTTAATGTTCACATTCTCTCAAGTGTGCTGTGATGATTCTCCACATTTTGATGAAGATACAGGCTCAGAGACTAATGAAGGTAGTAGAGTGTGTAGCTAGAATGAACTCCAGTTTTTACATTTAACTCGTACATTAAATTTATTGGTATTCTAAATGCTTTACAAGATTAATTTTTAAACAAAAGGGCTTTTATTCTTAAAAAATAAGTTAAATTTCCATATTCTGTGTATGAGATTTTGAAAATTACTCAAATGTTGGATAACTGAGAAATCTGTAAAATACAATCTCATACAAACATTATTATTACTAACACTTTAGATGTCTTTCCTAAAGTCTATTTACTGTAACCACAGAATTTGTGTGTGTGTGTGTGTGTTTGTGTGTGTGTGTGTGTGTGTGTGTGTGAGAGAGAGAGAGAGAGAGAGAGAGAGAGAGATTTTTTCAAGTTAAAATTATTTTTTAAAATTATATCTTAGGGTAACTAACCTAACAAGTGAAAGATCTGTGTGACAAGAACTTCAAGTCTCCTAAGAAAGAAATTGAAAAAGATGGCCATCCTACCAAAAGCAATCTACAGATTCAATGCAATGCAATTCCAATCAAAATTCCAACACAATTCTTCAAAGACATGGAAAGAACAATTCTCAATTTCATATGGAAAAACAACAACAACAACAACAAAAAAAAAAAAACAGGATAGTGAAAACAATAAAGAACATCATCCCTGACCTCAAACTATACTACAGAGCAATAGTGATTTAAAAAAAAAAAAGAACCAAACAACTGCATGGTATTGGTATTGATATGGAGACAGACAGGTTGATCAATGGAATAGAATTGAAGACCCAGAAATAAAACTACATGATTATGGACATGATCTTTGACAAAGAAGCTAAAATATACAATGGAAAAAGGAAAACATCTTCAATAAATATTGCTGATCTAATTGGCAGTCGGTATGTGGAAAAATCAAAATTGATCCATTTTTGTCACCTTGCACAAAGCTCAAGTCCAAGTGGATCAAGGACCTTAACATTAAAACAGATACACTGAATTTAATAAAAGAGAAAATGAGAAAGAGCCTTGAACTCATTGGTATGGGGGGAAATTTCCTAAACAGAACTCCAATGGCTCAGGCTCTAAGATTAAGAATTGATAAATGGGACCTCATGAAACTGAAAAGCTTCTATAAGGCAAAAGACATAGTCAATAGGACAAATTGGTAACCTACAGATTGGGGAAAACAATTTCACTAACCCTACATGTGATAGAGGGCTAATATCCAAAATATATAAAGAACTCAAGAAATTAACCTCCAAAAAACCTAACAACCTAATCAATAAAATGGGTTATGGAACTAAACAGAGATTTCATAACAGAGTAATCTTGAATGGTTGAGAAGCACTCAAAGAAATGCTCGAAATCCTTAGTCATCAGAGAAATGCAAATCAAAATGACCCTGAGATTCTACCTTACACCAATCAGAATGGCTAAGATCAAAACCTTAGGTAACAACACATGTTGGTGAGAATGTGGATTAAGAGGACCATTCCTCCACTGCTGGTGGGATTACAAACTGGTACAACTACTCTGGAAATTAGTCTGGAGTTTCCTTAGAAAATCTGGAATAGATTTATCTGAAGACCCAGCTATACCACTCTTGGATATATACCCAATAGATGCCCACCATGCCACAGGGGCACATGCTCCACTATGTTCATAGTGGCCTTATTTGTGATAGCCAGAATGTGGAAACAACCCAGATGTCCCACAACAGAAGATGTGGTTCATTTTCACAATGGAATACTACTCAGCAATTTAGAAAGATTTACGGGCAAATGGATGGAATTAAAAAATATCCTGAGTTAGGTAACTGGGACCCAAAAGGATATGCATCATATGTACTCACTAATAAGTGGATATTAGCCAAAAAAGTATAGAATATTCAGGAAACAATACACAGGAAAAAAAAAACAAGGTTAGCAAGCCAAAGAGCCCAAGTGCTTCAGTCCCAGTTGGGAGGGAATAGAAGGCAAATATGGAGGGAAGGTGTGCAGAGGACCTGGGTGAGATAGGAGAATTGGAGGAGAAAAGAGGAACATGATCAGGTATTGGGGGTAGGGAACAAGAGTGAAGCCCTGAGGGCCAGGAGGATGAGTGGAAACAGACTACCTCCTGAGGTGGGAGGTGGGAGGTGGGAGGTGGGAGGTGGGAGGTGGGGGGTGGGGGGTGGGGGGTGGGGGGTGGGAGGTGGGAGGTGGAGTGACCCTCTAGAATGTACCAGAGATCTGGGAGGCTAGAGACTCTCCAGACTCAAAAGGAGGGAACTTAGATGAAATGCCCAACAGTGGGAGAGGGAACTTGTAGGGTGTACCTCTAGTAGAAAGACAGAGCATCATGTAGAGGGATAGGGTTGCCATCCCATAGTCAAAAACTCTGACCCAGACTTTTTCTGGTCTAAAAGAAATGCGGGGGCAAAAATGGAGTAGAGCCTGAGGGAAAGGATGTCCAGCAACAGGCCCAAAGTGGGATCCAGCTTAAGGGGCGGTCCCAAGGCCCGACACTACTACTGAGGCTATGGAGCACTTACACAAAGGGGCCAATCATGACTGCCCTACAAAAGACCCAATAAGCAGCTGAAAGAGTCAGATGCAGATATTTACACCCAACCAATGGAAAGAAGCTGCTGACCCCTGTGCTTGAATTAGAGAAAGGCTGGAAGAAGCTGAGGAGGAGAGCTACCCTGTAGGAGGACCAGCAGTCTCAATTGACTCAGCAGAATCAGATCTCTCAGACACTACGCCACCAACAAGGCAGCATACTGCAGATGGTACAAGGCCCTCAACACATATAGAGCAGAGGGCTTCCTGGTCTAGCCTGAATGAAGATGCACCTAACCCTCAAGAGACTTGGGACCCCAGGGAGTGGAGAGGCCTGGCACAGTGGGGGTCTTGGGGGTGGGGACATCCTCTTGGAGACAGGGGTGGAGGATGAATGGGATGATGAACCTTCAAAGGGTAGATGAGGAAGGAGATAATGACTGGACTGTAAAAAAAAAAGATTAAGTTAAAATGATAACAAAAGCACTTTTGTAAGAATACTATACACAATTCAACAGGAAAACTGAATCATTTCCTATAGAATAAATTTTCCAATTATAAAAGAAATATTTTTAAAACAATGAAAATGAGGAGCTTTGTTTACTTATGATGCTGGAAAATTGGTTAGCAATTGCCAGGAGTGGGGGAGGGGCGGGGGGTGGAGATTAAGTATTCACTTAGGTCTTTATCTTACCCATCACACTAAAACAAATTCCTTTGGGTTAATATTTCTTTTAGTACTCCAATACAAAAACTAGAGCAGACCCAATTAAACATTTATTATACCTCTGGCGGGGAAGGATGATCTCTGTTCTAGGCTGAGGCTTGGTTGAATAAATCGAATACAACTACAAAGAACTAACATATTATATCCTTTGAGAACTGAATCAAATCAATAAGAAATATCATTAAATTCATAATGATAAAATAGTGATGGACACAGACAGACAAAAGAGAAATCTAGCTAATCAGCCTACAAGAAGCGTGGAACTCAAATAGAAATCAAGGAAATAGAACTGCAAATAATTTTAACCTATTCTTTTCCACCCATTAGATTAGCAAGTGCCAGCAGCTATGAGTGCTATAATAGTAACCAGTCACAAAGATCTAGGAGCCGAACATAAATTGACCAACTTTTGTGTAAAGGGATAGATGGTGACTATTTAGTCTCTGTGAGCCATCTAGTTTCTCTTGCAACTCCTCAACTCTGCCCTGTAGCATAAAGGCATTCTTAGATGATTCCTAAATGAATAACTGCAAATGTGTTTATGTGAAAAACAAGTGTGGGTACACAGGTTGGCCTGTAGACAATCATTGGTCAGCTCCTAGCTTAAAATAATCTTTATTTCTCCACACTACAGGTCCTTTAAAGATCAGCAGAGATTTCTCTCCATTACACATACTTGGAGATCCATTCTAATGGAGTCTCTACATTGATTTTTGCTTCTGCAATTATCATCACATCTCCAGAGATTCACAAAGCAGTTAAGGAACTGAGTCATTTATCTTTTTTTTAAATTAGGTATTTGCTTTATTTACATTTCAAATGGTATTCCCTTTCCTTGTTTCCCCTATCCAAGGGAAAACAAGGAAAAATCCCCTATCCCATTTCCCACTCCCGCTGCTTACCACCTCCACCCCTGCCACTTTCCTGACCTGGCATTCCCCTACACTGGGGCATCTAGCCTTCATAGGACAAATGGCCTCTCCTCTCATTGATGTCTGAAATGAGTATTCTCTGCTACATATGTAGCTGGAGCCATGGGTCCCTCCATGTGTACTCTTTGGTTGGTGGTTTAGTCCCTGGAAGCTCTGGGGGTACTGGTTGGTACATATTATTGTTCTTCCTGTGTGACTGAAAATCTCTTTAGCTCCTTGGGTTCTTCCTCTAGCTCCTCCATTGGAGACCCCATGCTCAGTCTATTGGTTGGCTGTGAGCCATGGGTATTTTGATCCACCTTCCAAGAAGGATCAAAGTATCCATATTTTGGTCTTCCTTCTCCTTGAGTTTCATGTTGTCAGTGAGAAGCACTGATCCTACAACTACGCTGCCTACTAATAAGAAGAACAGAGGTGTTCTCATAGATCACTGGATTGTGAGGTCTGTGTGCGCATAAAAGAGATGACAAGCACAGAAAATAAAAGTATACAACGTCCTATACAATTCTATTTATTTATTTATTTATTTATTTATTTATTTATTTATTTATTTATTTATTTATTTTGGTTTTTTGGATTTGTTTTGTTTGTTTGTTTGTTTTTGAAACAGGGTTTCTCTGTGTAGTCCTGGCTGTCCTGGAACTCACTCTGTAGACCAGGCTGGCCTCAGAACTCAGAAATCTGCCTGCCTCTGCCTCCCAGAGTGCTGGGATTATAAGTGTGCGCCACCACCGCCTGGCTCCTATGCAATTTTAATTTCAAAGAAATATCAGATAAGCTTTTAGTGTAAGTATGCTTTAATCATTCCTCTTACTTGGCCTGCATTGCATGTCCTTGTGTCAGCCTATGAGGAATACCCTTGATAAGAATACCAGAATGAGACAGAAACAAGGGTCCAAGTCTACAAAGCTCTTTATACCAAGTGCTAGCCTTGGTATAAGGGCCATGCACTGTGTCTAAGGCAAGCCATTTTCATTTTACAGAAGGTAGCATCTAAAAGAATTCAGGTAAAATGTTCAATGCCATGTATGTGGCACTTGGTGGGACAGAAGCTGACTCAGTCTGTATGCTCTGTGGCCCCTGCTGTCCCATAAAGGGCTGTAGGGCCTGTCTGTGTATTTCCCATGCGTACAATAAAGGACAGCAGAATTGGCTTGGCTCTAAGGCCATCTAGTTATGAGACTCTTCAAATCAGAGATGCTTTGAAATGAATTATTCTAACATATGAACATTGTACAACAGGTATGTGCTTGAAAAGATTATTCCAATGTAACCTATATTGTCACTGGGATTTTATTCTAGACCCCCTCAGCTCCCCAGTCCTTGCAATAGTCATCAATATGAGACACATAAAGCATAGTGTAGAATACAGGTAGGGTTTATTTGAGAAGTAAGACACACTGACAGGAGGTGTGAGGGACCAGAGTCAAAGGCCCAACATCCCAATCTACATGCATTATTTCTAACATCTCTGATACAAACAACAGTTCTTGAAAGTGCAGGTGGTTGACTGGCTTGTTCATTTTGATTTTTTCAAGAGGGAGCAATGGGCTGTCAGAAAGCACCCTGACCTATAGTAATCCTATATGTTGGGTTAAGCTCCTGAAACCAGGTTTAGAGATTTTATATAAGGATCTTCCTGGCAGTTCATAACATTATATCTCCTCCCTGACTAAAGTATATGACTCAGTCACCCCAGTGTTCTAACCAGTAACTGGTACTTCTGTTCCAATGGATACAAGCTAGAGTTATTTAGGAAGAAGAAATCTTAACTGAGAAAAATGCCACCCAGCGCCAGTCTATAGAAAACTTTCTTGATTAATGATTGATAAGGGAGGCCCCTCCCACTGTGGTCCTGGGTACTGTAAGGAAGCAGGCTGAGAAAGCCTCGATGAACAAGCTAGTAAGAAACTTTCTTCCATTGCTTCTGCTTCAGTTTCTGCCTCCAGATTCCTGCCTTGAGTTCTTGCCTTTGCTTCCCTGGATGATGACCTACACACTATTGGATGAAATAAAACCCTCTCCTCCCCAAGTTACTTGTGGTTGTGTTTTATCACAGCAATAGAAACCCTAACTAAGACAGTGTTCTTGGCTTTATAGGCTGTTCAAGCCCCAGTGACCTCCAAGCATTCTAAATCCTGCCTAATAATTGTCTAACTGCAAAGAAGATCAGAAAGACCCATCCTTGCGCTAAGCAGAGATTTAGATGGTATACTTTCTGCTGACAGCTTACGATGGAAGTTCAGGCCTCTGGTCTTCTTTTTCTATCAAGGGGCTAGTAGACATCCATTCTTGGGATATACTTTTGCACTGAGTCTCATCTTGGACTTGCAATAGTTCAAAAGAATTATGGCTCTGAACTCCAGTCTCTCAGATGGGGGTTGACTCTGGCCTGGGATGTTTTTTTCCTACTATCTATAAGTTCCAAGGCTCATAGTCCTCCTTAAATACCAGTTTGTCAACACGGGGTTGACCTGGCACTTTGTGTCTAGAATGAGCACTTCTGTCCCCTCACATGAGGATGCCTTATCCCCAGTGGTCGTTGTTTCCAATATTCCTTATCGTTGGGTCCCTGGTATCACAATGAGCACATGAGCACCTGCCATGGAACTGACCTGTCCAAGGCCATTTGCATGTGCTAACGCATTTAATACAACAGAGACTAGTGTGCAACCTTTTTAGAAATGAATTCATCAAGGACAAAATAGCTACTAATGAGCTGACCCAAACAAACATCAAAACCGCATACATATGGCCCAATTGACTCTAATTTTTTCCATAGAATATCAGCCCCTACTAATGGAATCCCACACAGGCTCACCACACTGGGCACTGGCTATCTCCATCTGTATCTTACCTGCTTTCTCTCCCTGTACCATCTCCCATCGCCTGTGCCAACAGCCTGTCATTCCCTTTACTCCAACAACTAATTTTAGCCTGAATACCCTCATCTCAGCAGCTGCCTCTGAATGGTGTTTTTCTTTGCTATCCAAATATCTGTTCCACTGACCAGCAAGTGCTAGACATCACCTGGGAGTGTGTAAGAAATGCAGTGTTCTGAGCCTTGCCCTATATCTGTGCAATCAGAATTCATGTTTTATTAGGATCCCTAGGTACTCACACACTAAGGATGGGAAAGGATGCTATATTTAGGCAAGCTTCTTTCTCCACAGCATACAGAGGTAGCTGGTCTTCTGCCCTCCCTCCTCCTATGTGATGCAGTCAGTTTTTCCTTGACTTTCTAGTACATCTGGTTGGCTCTCAGCATGCTACAGCTGAGCAGTACCACAAGTGGGCTAGAAATATCCCAAGTGTCACCAGCTCTGGGAACAGACAACACACTGTAAGACCTTTAGGATGGATAGACTCTACCAACTGATACTCTGCCTCCTTTCCCAGTTTCTTTGAGTAAAAGTTCACTTCTGGGAGGGATTTTCATTTGGGGTCTTCTATAAAGGGGTTGACACATGGTGTATTTTGTCACACCCTGCCTTATAGGGATAGCTCTACCCATTCTTCTGCATCAACAGCTGGAGCAGCTAAGCTCTCACCTCCACTCGTCCCAGCTGCCCTGGGCAGAGTGAACTCTGGAAGTTTAACTCAATCCCCTGGGGCCTCTGCAGTATCGTGAGTACCTGAATTGGACTCAGTCTCCAAAATCCCAGATGGCATCTGCTTCAATCTTCAGCCCTGTCTTGGGTTGCAGCTTGGACTCTGGCTTAAGGACACATTCCTAGGTTTGTCACCAGTCCCAGTGCCCAAACCTCCTTCTTGAGTTTTACTCTGTTCTTGACAGGAAACTCTTACCAAATGCCAAAGTCTTCTGAATACTCCATTGTCCACCTTTTTCTCCCCTCAAGAAATGTACTGATTTATCTTGCTGGTAGCTTGCCAGAAACTGCCTTGGTCTTAGAAACAAGGCACTATTTCCACTCTCAAGTTGAGGGATGCTCCAGGGAAAGGCACACCTCTATTGAGGAGCCTCTACAGGACTTAGTTCATTTCTTTTAGATGAACACAACAGATTTTTTTTTGTCATTACAGATTCCACATGAATTTCTTGCATGCTGTCAGCAGGCCTGCTTAATATTGCTTTTTTTTTTTTTTTTTTTTTTTGCAAGTCTGTCTGGGTGTCTCTGGGAAAGGAGGTGGTCTGTACTTCTAGCTAGGGACAGTATTCCTGGGAAAGAGGGTGGTGACAGAAAGGGAAGAGCTTACCCAACTCTAGAGTATATTGTTATTTGGTGCTCAAAGAGCCCAGGAGTCAAAGTATCTCTGAATGTAGCCAAAATGTATCAAATAGAGAAGGCAGCAGCCAGGAAGAAGAAGCCAGATCTAGAATAAAAAATCCACCACTCAACTCCCAACAGGATACATCAACAGTAGGTAACATCCAGACCGTCTCTAGGGGGTGCCAGGACTGAGGGCTGGAAGGGGCTGGAAGACCTTTTATGTGGAATCTAGAAGCATAGGTATTGGGAGAAATGAAATGGTCAAAGTGGTCAGACAAAAACAGGCCAGATACAGAATGAAACTGGTTCTGCAGTGGATAAATTCTGTGTTCACTGAATCACAGAACCAAAAAAAAAAAAAAAAAAAAAAAAGGATTCATGGCTAAGATGTTTTGAACTGACCTTGTCAAGTGTTGGCAAGTATGAGAAGTAATTAGAGCCCTCAGAGCTACTGAGGGGATGCAAAATGGTGTGGTGTGGGCATTTTAGAAAATCTCCACTTCAGTATACTCCGTGTACTCAAGATAAATAAAAGCATATGTTTGCAGGAAGTCGTGTACCAAAATGTTCTCAGCTTTCAAGTAACCAAACACTACAACTGAACCAAATTTCCACTGGAAGGAAATGAATAAAAAAATATGATATATTTTTACAGCAGAATCCTACTCAGTGGTGAAGAGGAATGAGGACACTATCAATACACACACATCATAGGCGATTTTCTAAATTACTTTTTTTCTGAGTGAAAGAAACCAGTAGAAAAAGAATAAATGCTAAAGTTTATTTTAAAAATAAGTTTGAAGAACACATTTCAATGAAGCCCTAGAATTTTATTTTAGTGCAAAATTGCACTAAAATAAAAGTAAATAGAAACACAACACAAGCAAACAGAAACAGTTAATGATTGCTTGAGTAGTCTGTTAGAGAAAGCCATGATTACAAAAGAGAAAAATAAATGAGATTATCAGAAATACTTGTTTACTTCACCATGGTGACAGAGGTACATATGTAACAGGATGAAAGATGATTTTCATGCTTCAATTTTAACCCAATAAA
The DNA here is from genome assembly GCF_947179515.1 of Apodemus sylvaticus. Classification (NCBI taxonomy): domain Eukaryota; kingdom Metazoa; phylum Chordata; class Mammalia; order Rodentia; family Muridae; genus Apodemus; species Apodemus sylvaticus. Next base: position 34,712,852 of record NC_067478.1, read on the forward strand.
GTTGAACAAAATCAAAATGAAAGAAAGAAAAAGTCAGCATGGAAGTCATCACATCCTCTTCCTTCCTCTTGATTTAACAGGGACAGAGAGATGATGGAGCCACTACTCGCTTCCATTCCTGAATGAAACATGTATTTTCCCAGGGAAGCTATGATAAACATACACCACAAGCCAGACACAAACTCTTATTGTTTCAAGCAAGAAAAACTTGGGTGTGATTTATTACCACAGCACAACTCACAAACTCAGTTTACCTCCTAAAATCTCATTGAAAAAATTAACAGCCCCAACCATGACAAAATATGATATACTGCAGTACATAAACTCTGCCCCCATAGAATTTCTGAGACATAAATCAGACTTTTATTTGTTCTCATGAAAGAGTAATTGTCACATTCATTTCAAGATGGAAATTCCTGCCATGATTTATCACGTCAGTCAACACATGCAATTATCACAAGGAGTTAGACTTCAAATGGAGATGATGGGGATTCTGGATGCACTATAATCCACCCCATTTGAAACCATGATATTACTCAGCAATGGCTGGAGAACACAGAATATATCCTGAAGGAAGCAACAGGAACAATATGAAGGTGGGTATCTGTAATGACGTGAACTGTATATGCCCTGCTCCTAGGGAAGAAACTAAAGTTACATTGACACTCTCTGAAAATAGCATCCTACATCCTCACTGGCTTGGGCAAGGATTTTTTGATTGACATGATGCTCCTTGGAATGAGCCTTGATGCAGAAATATGAGCATCAATATTTTCATTAAAATGAAGGTTGAAGATCTCTGTTAATAAGATATATAAATTTCTTACAAGATATTAGGATATTATTCCAAAAATGAATTATTGAGATGATAAAACATTATGCCGTCTTCATCATTCTGAGAAGTCAAAGGCTATCATCATTAAAGAGACAAGGAAAGACTGAGGTGTAGGTCTGAGCCATGCCCTACCACAGTGACTCAAATAAACTGCTAGCCCCAGACATGACTGTTGGGAACAAGCAAAACCAAATGAACAAACAACACAGCAAAACTGATTCTAAGTACTGCCATTTCATTTTCAGAAACTAAATCCAAGGTCTCACGCCCTCGGGATGCTGGGGTCTCCCCTATAGCTGAACAGCTTTTGTTGTAAACACTTGTCTGATTCCAGACATCTCAAGGACAGCTTCTCCGTCTGGTTGGCAGGGTCAAAGAAGTTTGTGTTCCCAAGCCTAGGAAAAACACCTCTCCCACTTCTCCAAATGTTTTCTTAACTGTCTGTTAATCAGTAAAGAATATAGAACTTGTTGTTATCTAAACCAAGGTGCATAAGTTGTAAAAATATATAACCAATTGCCTCTTATGCCCTAATTAACTATATGCATTGACCCACTCCTTTGTACCCTTACCACTCTGAGCCCCGGACCTAATGTCTAGGAGAATGAATTAAGGATCTTGAAGCAAGGTGCCCTGAATTTGGCCAGGTCTCCAACAGGCACTCCCTTGCCTAACCCATAATGTCAAAACACAGTTGGCTAACACTGCAGCTCCCCCCAGCTTCCCCCTCATTTTGTGTTCCCATCCTTTAAAAATGTTGCACAATCTTCCCTTGAGGACACTGTTCAGATTCCAAACTGGTCTTCTTCTTGAACATACCGAAAAATAATGCCTTCATTTTTTAAGCTTTTGTATCTGAAGTGAGTTTTCTTGTTTTCCACCCCAAACCAACACTACTTCCAAATCAACTGAAATAGAGTTACCCAGTTACACAGACAAGACTGACAGAGGTGTTTTCATTGAGGAGTGACTGGTAGTTATATAATCTTTCCTGACCCCACAGAACAAATGATTCAGAATGAATTTATTATGTTTTATGTGTGAAGTAATCATCCATAAACAAATTCTAAATTTTGCAACCATTGGTCCATTTTCTTTTATTTTCCCAAAATAATCATTTGCAAATAATGAGAATGGTCTCGTTCACATTTGCAGAGGAAATCGGTAGAAGCATCCGGACACTCCCCACTTTCTATGACAACACATAAAAACAGGTTACTTCACACCCTACTTTGGAGCCAACACACATTTAGACAAAGAAAGACTTTGGACCAAGGTTACCTGGGAGATAGTGGCGGTGGTGATAGTGAGCACATGAGAAGATGTGGCTGGAACTCACTGCAGAGAAGGGTGTGCTGTGGGGAAGACTGAAGAGCTTATGCAAGGGCTCTGCAAGAAACAAGGATGGTGCCCTAACTGGGTAAGCGACAAAGCAGAGTCTGCAGAGGACACTTGCTAACACTCCCAGTTCTAAGGCCTGGTCCTCTGCTTTACCCCACGGCTCAAGGGGATGGAGTGCTTACTGTAACTCTAGTGAGTTCTGCAGTAGCATGCTCTCCAGTCTCCCCTGAAAGCTGAGTCACCTAAAAACTCTCCAGAACTCAGTGGTCACCAAGTACATGGTAGGTCAGCCTAATAGATAGCCCCTCTAATGCCTCCATAAGCAGCATCTATGGCTAATCCATGGTAAAGCTAGAATACTCTTCGCAGCTGGGCATGGTGGCACACACTTGTAATCCCAGTACTAGGGAGGTAGAGACAAGCAGAATTCTTTGAGTTTGAGGCCAGCCTGGTCTATGGAGTGAAAATCTGTGTAGATTTAAAAAACAAAACAAAAACAAAACAAAACAAAACAAAAAAAACCAAGCTTCATTCCTACCTCCACCCACTTTGCACAACATCAGAGGATGTGAGCCTTGTGTCTCTGTGCTTTGTGTCTCTGTCTCTGTGTTGTGTCTCTGTTAATCAATTTTCTTTGCATTACAAACACATGAGCTAATCAGCTTCTAAAGAGAAAGAGTTTAATTTGGCATACAGTTTCTAGAGTCTCCATCTATGGTTGGCTGCGCCCACTGGCTGTGGGCTTTTGGTAAGGCAGTATGTTACAGAAGAAGAGTACATGACCAAACAAAGCTATTGAATTCAGCAAGGACGGGAAACAAAGAAAAGGGTGAAAAGACTGACATCCCACAATTCCCTTCCAGGCATGCCCCACCCTCAGTGACTTAAGGCCGGTTATTAGTGTTCCTTTAAAGGTTCTACCACATTCCAACAGCACCAAGACGAAGACTAAGCCTTTAACACACAGGCCTTTGGGAGCCATTCTAGTCTCTCTGTAGCAATGCTCTTTCTAGCTGATGTGTTGAGAACAATGTTAAACTGCATCCTATGGTTTTGTAGAGGAAGAGCCTGATGATTGATTAGTGATGCCTTCCATGGGAAGGAAGAGTTACATTGTCTAACAGGACATTAGCTACTCACACACAACCTCACAATCACTGCTTTATCCAGAATCTTGACTCAGTCCTATTTTAAAACAAATTTCCAATTAGGCTTCACATTTTCTCTATTTCCAGTCTATATAGTTCTTTTGGGACACACATGGACAATAATTCATAAATAATAGAATCAAAGATATGTTTGAAATTAAAATAGTAGGGTTATTTTTTTTAAACGGACACAAAAATATAAGACGCTACCCTGAAGACATTAAGATAGAAAATCACTCTTCACCTGGGAGCACTACCTTTCTCTAAAAAGAAGAAAAGAAACAGGAAGCAAAAATTAACCACAGACTAATTCTATACCTAGGTGTGAAACAGAGTGAGGAAGTAGTTTTATTGGCCAGTCAGTTTTTTACATTCACAAATCTGTTGAAGACACCACATCCCTGAAAGTATAATTATAGTAATTACACAATAGACACAGAATAGTCAAAACATTGTCTGTCTTATGATTAAATTTTGGATGCACCTGGGTGAGATCTTGAACAAAACAAGGCTAAATATAAACAGCTTGATTTGTGGCGGTGGTCAGAGCATGAGTTAATTTTTCTTTTCAGTTTGGTTTCCAGTAATGTCATCCTTGTAACAAATAATTTGTAAATAGTCATTAAGGCACCTCACTGACAATTGTAAAACCAATTATAAATTTCAGAAATGAGACTGGAGCAATGGTGCAGAGCCACAGCGCGGAGGAGGAAAGCCTGTGAGGGGTGTTTTGGGTTTTTTTTTTTTGTTTGTTTGTTTTTGTTTTTCATGAATAGAAGAAAGGTATCCTTAAAGAAAACAGACATTTTTATTTGTTCATCTTTTATCTGTGTAGTACTCTAAGAATATGGCCTGTGAACTAAGGATGACTCAAATTGTCTCCTGAGAGTCCTCATGTATTCAATTTGCAGAGCTTTGTTGGACATGCTGACCTGTCACAGTGCTCACACCTCATGTCTTAGCAGTCACTAGCCTGGAGCATGCCTTGTCTCCCTTCAGATCCCTGCTGTATAAATACCTAAAGAAGTCACAGAATACTGTCTCATCAATAACATATCAGCAATGCTGAGTCAACTCAGAATTGACCCAACTGGAATCAATGAACCTCTCGGATGGATGCCGGGTTGTTCTTTCTTTATATGTTGCCATATTCACATGGGAGGCTCAAAAAGTTGGCAATTGATCCAAAGAAGCAGACAGTGTGCCACTGGATTAAGTCAACCTAACAATGGTTTCTAGTCCTAAGATCTTGATTTTTTGGGGCACTTTGAATTCCATCTTCTGCTAGATCCTGAGGTTGGCTCATATCTACTATCCATCTCTTGAGCAGGACACTGGAATCCAGTTGATAATAAAAGTTGGGACTGTATCTTAGCTAATATGAGTGATTACTATTTATTTATTTATTTATTTATTTTTTAGCCAGTTACATTTTCTATTTCTTGTTCTTTCCTCCTTCCTCCAAGGTAAGATCCAGTCACAACATGGCAGTTTCCTCTGCTCTCTGGCCCCCTGTTATTGAGATTCCCAATTTTTTACCTCTGTATGTTTTCTCCAATACTATAACCTGTAAGGAACTTGATTCCCTTGGCTGTTATGGACTTTGGCCGGTGTGCATTGGCACCCAAACGGTGTGCTGGCTCTATTGTTACTGCATGTCATTCATTCTTGTTTCTGCTGAACTAACTTTTCCACTCAGCCTGGCTTCCTTTCTCATCACCATTCCTTTCCTACTTCAGATATGCCTTAAATGGTTGAGCATGTGTGAATCCCCACTTGCTACACTCTCTCCATAGGCATTTATTTCTCTCCTTGGGCAAGCTTCAGGGAAAGAAATCAGCTTGCCACTGTATATACAAAGAGCATGGAATTGTACAGCATCAGCTTTTCTTATACTTGGCTCTCTCTCGGGGCTTGAGCAGGACTAATTTGAAATGCATAGGTGATCCTAAATCACTTAGGTGATGTCAGTGAAAGAACACAAGACCAATAATAGAAAGTTTTGGCTTAGTGCAAAGGAATAAAAGCATGCATTTAAGGGTGTACTGTGGGACACACTGTGTGGGACACACTATGGCTTCCATAGTGAGACGTTTTCTATGCTTTGTTTCTTTTTGTTCTGCTTTGTTTGTTCTGTTTTCTTTGGGGGAGAGTTTTTGAGGGTGGAGGATAGACAAGAGGGGATGGAGTGGTGGGTGGGACTAGGGTGCATGATGTGAAACTCAAAATCAATGAAAAGTAGGAAAATGAAATACATACAATCAAACGTTAACAACAAAAAAAATCCTATGCATTTAAGTTGACATGTTTTTGTTAGGAAGCTGCTGCAAATGAAAAACAATGGAGGGTCAGGCAGGAAGACTCACTCGCCTGGGCCTCTTTCATGCCCCCACCCCGCCCCAACTCAGCTTTTGATCATAGCATTTCTCACAACAGAATGAAATTACAATGGGATTGTTTGGGAAGGAAAGTGAGAGGAGTTTTGCAAAACCAATTTTTAGAGTAAACTAGACTTTTAGTCTGATGCTAGTCTATTTAGAAACAATCATTTGTCAGGAATTTTATGTGAGATTTTGGCACTGGCCAAATACATAGACAGGGCCTTTTGAGAATTGGAAAAAAAGTTTTGGGTCATAGTAAAATAAATCTACAGTGAATCAACAACCTGGTCAGAGAGCAGGGCAGTGGTAGCATATACCACATGACTACTTTCCTATTCCAGGCTGAGTTGTTCCTTTAGAAATCTCAAATATATAGAAACAATAAAGCGGAAGAGTTAATGAGTAAAACTATACATCCCAACCACCTAGCACTCAAGTCTAATTTTCTTTACAAGTGTGCCAACATCAGATGAGTTAAAATATTAACTGTTCTGATTCACAACTTGAAATTGCAACTGGACTTAGCAACAGCCCCAGGCACTCTGAGGATCCTGATCAGTGAAGCCAATCAAGGGAAAGATGCTCCCAGAACAGTTACAATCCTGTGACCCTCTCTCTTCTCAGAGTTAGACAGCAGAAGGAAGTCATCCTTTCCTCCTTCTACACTTGTCCCTCGGCCACTCTGAGGTGAGGGACACAGTTGAGAACATGGAGACTTTAGCCCACTGGCACCTTAAAAGTAAGCCAGAGCTACCCACGTGTACTGGCTGGTTTTGTGTGTCAACTTGACACAGGTTGGAGTTATCACAGAGAAAGGAGCTTCAGTTGTGGAAGTGCCTCCATGAGATCCAACTGTGGGGCATTTTCTCAATTAGTGATCAAGGGGGGAGGGCCCCTTGTGGGTGGTGACATCCCTGCGGTGGTATTCTTGGGTTCTATAAGAGAGCAGACTGAGCAAGCCAGGGGAACCAAGCCAGCAAGGAACATCCCTCCATGGCTTCTGCATCAGCTCCTGCTTCCTGACCTGCTTGAGTTCCAGTCCTGACTTCCTTTTGTGATGAACAGCAATGCAGAACTGTAAGCTGAATAAACCCTTTCCTCCCCAACTTGCTTCTTGGTCATGATGTTTGTGCAGGACCATGCTAGACCAGCACTCCTACATAGACCTTGCCAGGCCCTATCCTAGCAACCCAAAGCTCTTCACTCATTTCAGGGACAGGCAAGGGCTGCTTTTTACTTGTGGGAGAGCCTGGTGCTTGGTTTCTTCTGAAAAGTCTGAGTAAGTCTGAGCAAACTCCAAAGTGGCTTCAGCAAGGAGCTGTCCAAATTGTGTTCCTCCAAACACTTGAATCTGCTACTAGTTTCTAGGCTCTTGTGTCTACCCTAGAACTCTCTTCCCTCTTTCCGGCTTCCCTGGGCTCTGCCTAATGGACTCCTGATTGTAGTGGTCCCAGAGTAAGCCCCACATATACACAGGGAGAGGAAGTCAGCAGGGAACACTCACCTTATGGTGCACAGAAAATGAGCTTCTTGCTGGAAATGCAAATTTTGAAGAATAAAATTCTCACTTCTGAATACATAATAGTCTCTAATTAGCTCGCAGGTAATTAGAGCAATTCTAGGGGCCAACATACTTTTTCAGGCTGGGTACCCAGGGTTTTTTTTCCCTCTAGGGAGAACATATGCAAATGGTTAAAATTACTTTTCAACAAAGATTATATTTTTCCATACATTCTCATTGGACTAACTGCTTGAATGTGGCCATAAATTTTTGGCCTTCTGCTACTAGTTTCCCATTTCTGTTTGCAGCCTTTTCTGTATGTCATTGACAGCAGGACCTTAGTTTCACTGTCCTATTAGGAATGAGGGGTGCAGTCTGTCTCAGAGCAGTCCAGGAAGGGCCAAGTGTAGTTGAGGCTGAAATCCTTGGAGTCACTGGGCTACTCATAGTTTTTGGCTTAGCATCCCCACAGTGTGACTCTTTTGAAACAAAGAAAAATCACCTTAAGAAATGAAACCATGCACCATCTCCGCCAGAGCTGTCCATAAAAGCTGAGCTGAAATTACAAACCCTGTGTGCTACTTCTTTATTAGAGGGCTTAATAGGAATGAACCAAGAAATTATTGGATGAAATCCTCTAAGCACATACTGAGTAGGCAGGAAAGGCTAGAGGCAAGAAGATTGTTTAGGATGTTGTTGCTTGAAAGCTGTGAGGGGCTGAATTACCGGAGTGCCTGTAGGGCTGGAAAGGACAGAACAAGTCAAGAGCAATTCCATGCACTGAACTGATAGAACTGTAGTCCTCACATTTTTAACTGGGCCATTTGGCTGACCAGGAGCCATCTGTGATGTGCTGCAGCTTGTGGAATGCATCCTAAAGTTTACCACCTGGCCATTGTGGCCCTTCCCCAGTTTCCAGCCCTAGAGCTGTCCCAATGTAATTGCATCAAATGCTACTGACTAAAAACAGAAGTCAAGGATTCACTGATTTGAATAATACTATCACTTGCAACTGGCTCCATCTGTATCATTTATTTGTTTGGCTTCTCTCTTATTTCTAATGTCTTATTTCCCAGTAACCATGCAATAGTTTAGGTGGGATGGGACTTTGCACCCCCGTACCTGTGGGGAAAACAAGATTTAGGAAGACCATTTGTTTCATTGACCCTCCGGTCAGACCCTCTCCATGTCCTCACAACAAAATTCTTCCCTGAAACTTGGCTGGCCCTTCCTTGCTCTAGGCCTACACTCTGCTAGCTCAGTTTGCAGCTCCAGAACAGAGGACAGGCCTGAAATCTATCTGAGTCCGTATAACCCCCAGATGAACTCATGATCCAATTCCACACCCAGACAGCTTGATTTGCAAGAACATTGAGGTCATCACTCTTCCCCTCAAAATTGTCCCACACAGATGTACCATCATGAATGGCTCTGTTGGACACTATTAGATATGAAACTTCTGAAAGCTTTTTAATTGGCAAAGATGACTTCACATCTTTCAAAACACAGTTCATTAGAAATGTTCTCACAAATATTTTGCATGTTGCTGGGATGTATGTCAGTATCTCTCTGACAAATTCATTCATTCATCACAACCCTATGTTAATCCAGCTCTTCTAGGAAGCTCTCTGTGGTAAAGCTGGCTTGCTGCTCATCACAGATCCACACTCCCCTCTTATAGGTTGGGGTTGGTTTTAGTAAAAGAACACCTGAACAGGGATTGTACTTCTAACTGTCTATACCTAGATGAGGCCATGTGACTGTCGCTAGCCAATAAAATATAAATCTGATCCCCTCTAACATGAATAAAATCTCATTGGATTTGTGCCATTGGTCTCTGCTTCCATCAGCAGGGTGGAGTTCAGCACTCACAGAACCCAGAGAATGCAACATCCTGAAGATGTTGGGCCACCATTGGACTGTGTCTCCACCCATGGAGGAAAAATGTATCCATTTCCTCATAACCTTGTTGGTCATGCCAATTCCCACTAACCAGAAATATCTCCAATCAACTCTTAGATTATCAAAAACAAAGTTTACATGTCAAGCCATTACAATTTTGGCTCTTGTTATTCTTGCTCTTGATATAGCTAACATTAGCATAATTAATGAACTCTTCGCAACCCTCTCTTTTATGAATCGTTCTTATATGTATTATACAATTTTACTATATGTCTCCATAGCTTCCTTTGTACACTGTAATATGCCAACTGCTTATTCATGTGTTCTAACTTGTAGCTCAACAGGCAAAACATAGTGAATGTTTCCTAATGGTGTCTCTTAGCTAGTAGAACAAAAAAAGTTAATCAAGTGTTTGCCAAGAGAAGTTTTCAATAAATAGATATAATTGTGTAATGTTTACCAGTTCATAAGTGGTTTCTTCATATTTGATTTTATATTTACTCATTAATTTAACATATATTAGTATAAAACCCTACTGCCCTCTGTGTGAAAAGGCTATGGTGATACCTTTCTTATTATCCCATTGTTGTTATAGGAAACTTTAAGATGAAGTTATGGGTACCATATATCACATCCGATGCTCAATAATAATGGCACTCAACTGATTCTCAGTGGGATCTCTGTGTGTGGGGTACCCCAATAAGTAATCTGACTTCTGATATACTGTTTTCTGCTCTTTATTTCTTTTGAAAAGTGTTAATTTACTACCCAAGAGATGGAGGGAGATGAGAGCTATTGATTTCCTCATCCTGTGATCTGGATAAATACCATCACAGGAACCTGCTTTGTCATAAAACATATATAATTACTATGTAAAATTATAGACAGAATCACCAGGGAGCTGGCGTCTAGCTTCATGTCTGCTGGGTTCAGTGAAGTGCACTGTTCCCTGAAACCAGAGATTGGTTTCAGTCAAGAATGCTGAAAGGCAATTCTAAATGCCTGAGGTGTGCAACATTACACCAGCTTTATAGATGGAATTACTAGTGAGCTGTCTAGCATGGCTACTGGGCTTAGTACAGTGTACTTTCCTCCAGAATTGTAAATTAGTTTTCATATAGAATGTTCAAATGGAATTATAAATGCCCTACGTTTGCAACCTCAGACCTAAGTGGCTGCCCACTCAGGGAGCATTCACCTCTGTGTCCTTGCTGAGGAAACCCAATTGTGTCCAATTTCCCCATATAGCTGTTGACTTTTGCTTCAGGAACAGACATATGCTGGCCACTGAGTCTATGAGGAACTGTGAGTGAGAGATTAAAGACAGGGGAAGAGGTAATTCTTTCTCAAGTGAGTGTGGGTAGGTGTAGATGTAATATGAAGAACCAGTCCAGCCTCACTTAAGATAAGGCAAAAGGACAAGGAAGGTAATGCCAAAAAACACCCATAGAGAGACAGTGGACCACTGAAGAACATATATCAGTTCTGTCTTCTCTATGGCCCCAATCACACAAGGTAACAAATACCTGGTCTATTAAGCCATGATGAGTTTATTAAGCCATGGTGAGTTTACTTATATTTGGACAATGTAAACATTAACAAGCTACCACTTACACTTAGCAATTCAACCTGGAAAGATAAAACATAAACTCATTTAAGAGAAATTTAAATGATATGGGAGACTGTATCCCCAATAGGACTAGGGACAGTTAATTGCTGGCATTGAATTATTGGTTCAAAGACATCAGGGTTAGAGTGTACACTGGCAAAGTACTTGAGTGTTTTATAAGCCCTGGGTTACACACACACACACACACACACACACATGCACACACTGAGCATCAAGACATTTAAAGTTATCGTGGCTTTCCATAACATATGTAAGCTGGTTGCTTCATTTCTATCCATAATAGCTGAGCTCCAAGAATGAGTTAGGCTCTATGACAAAATGTCATGCAGCAATACAGGGAAACACAAACATTCTTAAACCCAGCAGAAGTTTTTGTCTACAGTGACTGACTCAAAGAATACTATAGGGTGATTGTTTTCATCTGAGTACTATGATGTCCTTAATAAAATCAGAGATTTCTTATTAAGGAGCCGAGAAGAAATAGCTGCTAGGTTAAAAAAAAAAAAAAGCAAGTTCCTGACATATTTCACAATGCTTAGAGCTAAAGACTCCCACTAAAATAAGAGCCAACTGAAATTCTTTATTGGAATATTTAGAATACAGTTGTAATATAAAAGTTCCAAGACACCACAAAATATCCAACAAGGGAGAAATTTTGCAGTCAAAAAGAAACATAAGTAGGGGGAGTTGGACTGAAATGTGAGAGCTTGAGGCTTTCACAAGAAGAGTGGTTTTTGTGGAAGGTGCTCTGCCACTGCTCAGGAGCTGCTTGGGCATAGGCCAGGGGCAAATATGAAGAAGCTACGGTTTGCTGAGATACAGGAGTGGGAGACCCATCTGTATGTGGAAGGAGGGGGCAAAGGCCGCTCCAAGAATCCAATTTAAGTGATCAATTGCCCATACGGCATCTTCCCCGGACGGTTTCTGGATGGAAAGTAGAGCACAACCATTCATCTTTCCACTCTCTCTGTTTTCTAGTGTCTAAAAATAGGGAAAAAAACTGATATCAGTGTAATGGAGAGTGTCATAAAGGGCTGGGGATTTTATGAAATTTGCATAGGGTGGAATTGGTTGGGGAAGTCCCTGTCTTTTAGTTGATGAGGTCTTAGAGAGCTAGTACAGGAAGCAAGTGAGAAGTAGTCTTAGTAGACTACAAAGAACTTCTACTTGGCAATTCTAGGATCACAGGGGGAAGGGGAAGGGAGCAAAGTTTGTTACCATGACTTATGTAGGGACATGCTCCTGTTATTAAGCACTGAGGGTTGGCTATGTCTGTAGCTTATGTGGAATCAATTGACTGTTAAGAAAAACAGTGCTTTAGGTGCAGCAGATATCCTTGTCAGCACTGGGAAGGGGCAGTATGCAGTCAGTAAGTACTCAACTAAAAGGAAAAAAAAATCTTATTGTCTAGGGATTCTTTGTAGCATTATTGACTCTGGTTTCTCATCCTCCTTAGCATCCCCTGCGCCTAGAACTTGAACTGGACCAATACATGTCCCCACGTTACAGCAGCAGGGACAGAGGCAAGAATTGCCCATGGGACCATTACAAGGAGAAAAACCTTGGAAGTTCTTAGCCATTGAAATAAATAAAAATTCTTGGACCTCTGAATGGAGCGCCTTTACACTTTCAGCCAGAGGTTTTAAGTCATGGGAGGAGAGAATTGTCTCAGCTGACATCTAACAATGGCCGTTCAGGTTTACATGTGGGGTTAGTTCCATACTTATCTCTGATATTATACCACAGGCAGGGAAAAACTGTCTTTTTTTTAATTTATTGTTATATTTATTTACATTTCAAATGATTTCCCCTTTTCTGGACCCCCATTCCCCGAAATTCCCATCAGTCCCCTTCCCTCCCCCTGTTTCCCCACCCAACCCTTCCCACTTCCCTGTTCTGATTTTGTTCTATACTGCTTCACTGAGTCTTTCCAGAACAAGGGGCCACTCCTCCATTCTTCTTGTACCTCATTTGATGTATGGATTATGTTTTGGGTATTCCAGTTTTCTAGGTTAATATCCACTTATTAGTGAGTGCATACCATGATTCATCTTTTGAGTCTGGGTTACCTCACTTAGTATGATGTTCTCCAGCTCCATCCATTTGCCTAAGAATTTCATGAATTCATTGTTTCTAATGGCTGAATAGTACTCCATTGTGTAGATATACCACATTTTTTGCATCCACTCTTCTGGCATTTCAGCACACCAGAGTAGAATTCGTAACAGATCAGCATGTAAATATGGCTCTCCCATCATCCTTGCCAAATAAATAGTCCTGGTTAATACTGATTGTAAACTTGGTTAATACTGATTGTCAACTTGACCGGCTCAAGAATCAGTAGACTTGTGAGAGATTATCTTGATTAGGTTAGCCTCTGGCCATGAGGGAGAGGAATTTTCTACATTAGATAACTGAGGTGGGACAACTCACCCTAAATATAAGCATTAACACTTCTTGTGATGGAGTACTAACTATATAAAATACTTTCTGAGTGTCAGCATTTGTAGCTCACTTATTCCTGACTGCAGGCACAACGTAACCAGGCCCCCAGGTTCCTCCTGCCATGCTTCCCCTGCAGCCACGGAGCTTTTCTCAAACTATAAGCCAGAATGAACCCATTCCTTCCTTAAGATGTTTTAGGAGCCCCAATAAAGAAAGTAACTAATACACACCTACAGTCTAATAAATAAAACCACAAAGGAAATGTGATTTTTTTTCAGTCTTTTCCTGATGCCAAGAGATGTGAAAGGGATCCCCACAAATTTAAACAAAAAACACATTCGAAAACTATATAGCCCTCTACCTAGTGAAATATCAAAGAAGCCTCCAAATATGAAAGTTTATGGCACATAAGCATCACATGCTAACTGACCCGCTCTGGATATGAGGGTTGGTGCCTAGTCTAATTGCTTGTTGTTATGCTGAGTTCAGTTGATATCACTGGGAGTTCTACTCTTTCTAAAGGGAAAGAGGAGACCAGTATAGCTGAAGGAGAGGAGAGATAGGAACTGGAATCATGAGGAGGAGAGAGGAGTCTATAGTTAGGATATATCACATAAGAGACTAAGAAATAAAATAAAGTTTAGGGCATTAATTAAAAAAAGGATAGTTTTAGATGCACATTTAGCCCAAAATATGCAAATGACAATGCTTTATGCAGTGATAAACTTCTGGAGTAAAAAATGCTTCATTATAATAAAAGCCTTTGTTACCAATTACTATAACATGATAAGACTACTTATAAGCAATAGGAGCTAATATACAGCGAGTTATTTCCCACCACACACTGGAGGATAGGTGCAATCAATATATCTCTTTTAAAGATGGTGATATTACCACTGAAAAGTTAAGTCACTAACATGACCATGGCCACACATCCCTCACAGAAGCAACAGCAAATAGAACCCCATCAAAAACTGAACCCAGTAATCAAAAATCACTCTTCAAGAAAATCCCCCAGATGCAAAAGAAAGTATCAGGGAAGTGAAGGTCATGGTTACAAAGATCAGAGAGATGGAGATGATGACTTCTTTAGGAGTGTAAAAAAAAATATCAAGTTTGGTGAAGTTCAATTAATTTTTCTTTGATGGGTCCTAATGATTGTATTTTAACCCATGTATCTTCTCCTTTCCTCTTGTGATAAAAGACCATGGCCAAGGCAACGTACAAAAGGAGTGTGCTTGGGTTTACAGTTTCAGATGGAGATGAATTCCTATGGCAAGGAAGCATGAGAGAGAGCAGCGGGTGGGAAGGGGAGCCAGGAAGCAGAAAGAAAGACCTCAACTTTTAACTCAGGCATGAAGCAGAGAGGGAGTAGAAAGGTGAGAGGAGCCTTGAAACTCTCAAAGCCCACCCACAGCGATGCACTTCTTCCTCCTGCAGGCTGCACCTCCATGTATCCTACAGAACACCATCTGCAGCTGGGAGCCCAGTGTTCAAATGCTTGAGCCTAAGTAGGAGGCTTCTTATTCAAACCAGTGCAAGCCAATAAAGCTTTGCCTAATTAAAATATTTCTGAATTTGAAAGCTTACTTTTAGCTATCACACACACACACACACACACACACACACACACACACACACAATCTATTTTGATTTAGTTTCTACATATGTTATATGGTGATGGTCCAAGGTCATCTTTGCCATGTAACTATCTAATTATTTCACTAGCATTTTTTTTTCAATAAACTTATCCTTTCCCTCAAAGAACAGCCTTGGTACCTTTGTTGAGAAATAAACAGGTGGGTATTTTTTGTAGGTATTGCCCACATTTGCACAAACACATGTGTATGCATATACATTACATGCTAGGATCTGCAAGTGAAAGAGAACAGGAGGCTTTTTGTTTGTTTGTTTGGTTGGTTGGTTGATTTGTTTGTTTGTTTGGATTTGGTTTTCTCTGTGTAGCCCTGGCTATCCTGGAACTCACTCTGTAGACCAGGCTGGCCTCAAACTCAGAAATCTGCCTGCCTCTGCCTCCCAGAGTGCTAGGATTACAGGCGTGCATCACCACTGAGGCTTTTGGCTTTGGGGATGGGTCACCTTGAATCATAGGAGATAAGGAAGCATGGAGAGTACAGAAGGACACTTAGGACACAAAAGAGGAAAACCGGAAGTGAGTGGTGACAGGGAGGATGAAGAGTAGCAGGCTGCTGGGGGCTGTTTTGGGGCTGCTATGTATTCACATTCTGATTACTGGTCCCCAAGATCTGGTTACCCCTGACAAGGAGATCCTCACATACACCAAGTGATACTGTGTAAACCCTGCTCCCCAATTTAGAGTTAGTTGAATAATAAAGGGCTAGAGCCCAGGCAGGTTTTGAGCTATTCTGACTTCCACCCCAGCCATATGACCCTTACTCAGTGTTTCTCCTGTACACATGTTCATGGTCTACCTCCTCTCAGGCTGCTGTCCCCCTCTCTCCCTGTCCTTTTCCCCTTTCCCCTGGTCTTCCCTCTTTCTTGCTTTACTGACCAATCACAGGCTAAAGTCTTTTATTAACCAACTAACTTTAAATTGTGGAGCAGGGTTTACATAGAGTCACTTGGTATACTAAAGATCTCTTCTGGGAGGGGTGGAGGGAGGACAACAGCAGGAAATGAGGAGAAAGAAGAATCTACTAAATCACACTTTGTTTGAAAATACAGTAACAAAAATGCCATACCGATATCTAATATTTTAGGGTTGATTTTAATAAATAAACTTACTTTCTGCCAAGTTTTGTCTAGACTCCTAATTCTGTTCCATGGATCTATGTCTCTTTGTGATCTCATGACTACTTTGATAACTGTGCCTTTCTGGTATGTTTTAAACTCAGGAAGTGAATGGTTTATAGCTCCATTTTCATTCATAGTTCTATAACTTTATTTTTGTTTTGTTTTGTGGGGTGTTTTTTGCTAAATATTTTATTTTTATATGTACATACCAATGTTAGGACTCATATGTTTTTACAGTTACAACAAAAAGGCCACTGACTGATTGGTAAAGATTCCATTGGGTGTGGATCTGGATTTCAGCTGAAAGAAAAAATTGCTTACAAAATACAAACTCTTCCAATCCATAAACACAGACTGTCACTGTTCATTTGGATTTTCAGACTCCCTCAGGAACATTTTATAATTTTTAACATTTTTTCTGTTATTAAGTTTGAGGGCTGGATAGATGGTTCAGCAGGTAAGAGCACTGACTGTTCTTCCATAGGCCTTGAGTTCAATTCCCAGCACCCACATGGTGGCTCACAACCATCTGTAATAGGATCTGATGCCCTCCTCTTCTGGTGTGTCTGAAGAGAGCATATATACAATAAATAAATAAATCTTTAAAAAATAGTTTATTTGAAAATGACACTATCTTTAATTATAAAACATATGCAACATATATAATAATAAATTATATATTTCTGGTATGAGTTTATTTCTAAATTTGTTCATTTTGATGCTATTACACATAAAATTTTCTTCATAATTTTGTTGTATTCTATATAATTTTTTGGCATTTATTCATACTGATAGATTTATAAAGACATTTTTTATCTGGATGCAAATAAGACCCTAGACAGACAAGCCAATCAATTGTAGAAAGAGCAATGCTGGGGTTATCACAATCCTAGATCTCAAATTATATCACAAAGCCATAATAATTTTAAAAGGAATGGTATAAAAGACCCACGTAATTACAACCACCTAACTTTTGACAAGGTTTCAAAAACATACACTGGAAAAGAGGTGGCCTCTTTTCTGCTGGAAGAACCAGATTTCCAAATGCAGAAGACTAGAACTAGACCCACACCCTTGCCCTTTATAAAAATCATTTCAAAGCTGGATCGATAGTATTAAGATAATCTTGAGACTTTCAGGCTGCTATAGGGAAACACTTTAAAAGTGTAGGCATTGGCAAGAATTTTCTTTTTATTTATTTATTTATTTTTATTTACATTTCAAATGATTTCCCCTTTTCTGGGTCCCCACTCCCCACAAGTCCCATAAGCCCTCTTCCGTCGTCCCCCTATTCTTCCATCTACCCCTTCCCACTTCCCTGTTCTGGAATTCCCCTATACTCTTACACTGAGTCTTTCCAGAACCAGGGCCCACTCCTCCATTCTTTTTGGACATCATTTAATTTGTGGATTATGTCCTGGGTATTCAAAGTTTCTAGGCTAATATCCACTTATCAGTGAGTGCATACCATGATTGATCTTTTGAGACTGGGTTACCTCACTTAGTATGATGTTCTCCAGCTCCATCCATTTGTCTAAGAATTTCATGAATTCATTGTTTCTAATGGCTGAATAGTACTCCATTGTATAAATATACCACATTTTTTGTATCCATTCCTCTATTGAAGGACATCTAGGTTCTTTCCAGCTTCTGGCTACTACAAATAGGGCTGCTATGAACATAGTGGAGCATGTGTCCTTATTGCATGCTGAAGAATCCTCTGGATATATGCCCAGTAGTGGTATAACAGGGTCCTCATGAAGTGACATGCCCAGTTTTCTGAGGAACCGCCAGACTGATTTCCAAAGTGGTTGCACCATCTTGCAATCCCACCAGCAGTGGAGGAGTGTTCCTCTTTCTCCACATCCTCTCCAATACCTGCTGTCTCCTGAGTTTTTGACCTTAGCCATTCTGACTGGTGTGAGGTGAAATCTCAGGGTTGTTTTGATTTGCATTTCCCTAATGATAAATGATGTTGAACATTTCTTAAGGTGTTTCTCAGCTCTCTGAAGTTCTTCATGTGAAAATTCTTTGTTTAGCTCCGTACCCCACTTTTTAATGGGGTTATTTGGATCTCTGGGTTCTACTTTCTTGAGTTCTTTGTATATATTAGATATTAGCCCTCTGTCAGATTTAGGGTTGGTGAAGATTCTTTCCCAGTCTGTTGGTTGACATTTTGCCCTTTTGACGGTGTCCTTTGCCTTACAGAAACTTTGTAGCTTTATGAGGTCCCATTTGTCAATTCTTGATCTTAGAGCATAAGCTATTGGTGTTCTATACAGGAACTTTTCCCCTGTGCCCATGTCCTCCAGGGTCTTCCCCAGTTTTTTTTTTTCAATTAGTTTCAGTGTGTCAGGTTTTATGTGGAGGTCCTTGATCCATTTGGAGTTGAGCTTGGTACAAGGAGATAAGAATGGATCGATGCGCATTCTTCTGCATGCTGACCTCCAATTGAACCAGCACCATCTGTTGAAAAGACTATCTTTTTTCCACTGGATGCTTTCAGCCCCTTCTAAATCAGACTCTAATGATGCAGGAAACAATCTCAAGAAATAACAGAAAGGGACACATGAAGTTAAGAAGATCCTGAACAGCAAGTGAATCAACCACCAAAAAGAAAGACCACAGAGAGCAAGGAGACAGCCCACAGAGTGGGGAAAAAGCATGGCCAGCTATCCAAAAGAAATGCAAATGATAAACACCAATAAATCGCAGCATCCAGTTGTGTTAGGAGGAAAGGGTAGAGAATGAGATCTAGAGTAGCTTGCTGAACCTGGTGGAAGAGAGATGAACACTCCTTCCACGAGGGAGGCTGTGATCTAACAGGCAGGGCATGTGCAATAGAAAGTGCCCATCACCCAAGGCCTACAAAGTCACTCAGTTCACTAGGAACAGGTGCCACAGAGCCTTTGCCCTGCCCCCAGCTCTGACCCACTCTACTCTCAAAGGATTTTCTCTCTTACTAAAGCATCTGTGTTTCTGGACTGTCCACGTGTCTCTGTCCAATTCCTTGTTCCAGGCCACAAGGACATGCAAAAACTATCTAGTATCCACAGATCCTGATATCTGTCTATGACACAATCAACAGATGGATCCATTAACTGAACATACAATTAACAACAAATAAAAGTGGTCAATAAATACTTTTTAAAAGGTGTTTCACATCCTCAGCCCTGGGGAAATGCAATTAAAACTGCTTGGGAATTCCATCTCACCCAATCAAAAGACTATCTTAAAAAAACAAACAAACAAACAAAAAAACCAAGTGACAACAAATTCTGGGGCAGAGGTGACCCAAAAGGAATCCTTATTCAAGGCTCAGGAGAATGTAAACATAAGCAGCCTGTGGAATTCAATGAGGCAGTTCCCAACCTACTAGACACAACCGCATGAGACAGGCACAGCACTCCTGAGACCATGGCTGAAGGACAATGCTAACCCACTGCAGAAACTCAGACACTGCTCTACCCTCCACGATAGCCAGGAAGTGGAATTAGCCTAGATGTTCATAGACAGATCCATAGCTAAAGAAAATGCAACACCTATACATAATAGAATTTTACTCATTTATACAAAAATTAAGTCATGACATTTACAAGAACGTGGATGGAATTAGAAGTCATTAGATGATTAAACAGGCCAGGCACAGAAGAACAAATAATAATGTTTTCTCTCATATGATCAACCTAAAGGGTGTGCGGAGGGGCATTCTGAGAGGTGAGGAAGAGATCCTGAAGACATGAAGCTACACGTGTCTTGATAAAAGAAAGGGTAGGGATAGAGATGGCTTAGCAGTGATGGCTTAGAGTGCTTGCTGCTGAGAAACTGAACTCAATTCCTGGCACCTCAAAGCTCCCAACAACCATCTGTAATTCCCGTGTTAGAGCATTTGACTCCCTCTTCAGACCTCCCAAAGCACTAGGCATGCATGCAGTGCACACAAATATATGCCGGGAGAACATTATACACATAAAGTAAATGTGTTAGAAAAGGAGGGAAGGGAAGACTGAGGGAAAGATGTAAACCAACAAGAATATTGGTGATAATGGACCCATTATCATGCAGACATTGCAGGAGGAGGCAAATTAGAAAGAAGTACAATTATTATTTTAGGTGTTTGCCTTCATGTACGTGAGTGCACCACGTGCATGCAGAGCCTACAGAAGTCAGAAGAGGGCACTGTATCCCTGGAACTGGGGTTAGAGACTATCATGAGCTTCTATGTGGGTGCCAGGAACTGAATCCTGGTTCTCTGCAAGAGTCATGAGTGCTCTTAATCATCAAACTCTCTTATCCCACTAACTTAAAATAAAAAAAAAAAAATAACCACTTAAAAGCCAATAAATAGGTAATAGTGAGATTTTAAAAGTAAAAAAAGAAATCAAAGATGGTGAAATTTTTTTTATTCGATATATTTTTTTATTTACATTTCAAATGATTTCCCCTTTTCTGGCTCCCCACTCCCTGAAAGTCCCATAAGCCCTCTTCCCTCCCCTGTTCCCCCCATCTACCCCTTCCCACGTCCCTGTTCTGGAATTCCCCTATATTGCTGCACTGAGTCTTTCCAGAACCAAGGGCCACTCCTCCGTTCTTCTTGGACATCATTTAATATGTGGATTATGTCTTGGGTATTCCAAGTTTCTAGGCTAATATCCACTTATCAGTGAATGCATACCATGATTGATCTTTTGAGACTGGGTTGCCTCACTTAGTATGATGTTCTCCAGCTCCATCCATTTGTCTAAGAATTTCATGAATTCATTGTTTCCAATGGCTGAATAGTACTCCATTATGTAAATATACCACTTTTTTTTTTAATCCATTCCTCTGTTGAGGGACACCTGGGTTCTTTCCAGCTTCTGGCTACTATAAATAGGGCTGCTATGAACATAGTGGAACATGTGTCCTTATTGCATGCCAGGGAATCCTCTAGGTATATGCCCAGGAGTGGTATAGCAGGGTCCTCCGAAGTGTCATGCCCAGGTTTCTGAGGAACCACCAGACTGATTTCCAGAGTAGTTGTTCCAGCTTGCAATCCCACCAGCAGTGGAGGAGTGTTCCTCTTTCTCCACATCCTCTCTAATACCTGCTGTCTCCTGAGTTTTTAACCTTAGCCATTCTGACTGGTGTGAGGTGAAATCTCAGGGTTGTTTTGATTTGCATTTTTCTAATTACTAATGATGTTAAGAATTTCTTAAGATGCTTCTCAGCCATCGAAATAGTTTTTTTAATATATAACACAAATCAATACGCTTCTTGTTAATTCATCAGTCACTATCTCTCACTGTGTTGTCTTAAGAATTTAACTCTGCTGTGTGAGAACTGCCTACCTGTGTCTTGAGTTCACACGCCCTTGACCGGTCTGGTAAGCTTCAGTGGAGTTCAAACAGCTTCCAGCGGAGCAGAGTTTCTGTCCAGATGTCAGCACAGATTAGCCATTCCTAGCTTTCAACATGAGGCATCTTCTGCAGCTGGAGTTTGTGGTCTGAGCCTGGCATTTCAGGTCTAACTGGGTTCATTTATGGTCTGCTCCTGAGGAGTGCCCACAAGGTTTGCGGTTTATGGTTCTGAGATTTTCCATTTTCCACTCTTATCAGGGGGAGGGGCGAGTTGAAGTTTCTTTTTTGCCTGTCAGTTCCTAAGGGCTGCTTTGAAATTCCGAGGCAAGGCTGTACAGAGTTTTCTACTTTTCCTGGCAGAGCACTCTGACTGCAGAATTTCTTCCAGGATCTGCTTCCTCCTTGTCCCTGAGGAGTGAGTGGCAACATGGGACTGAGGCAGGGTGAGACTAGCTTCATATACTTTGTGCTCTCTCATCCAAAACTCTGGTTTGATTCTTTATTTCCGAAGATCCCCCCTTCCTTCCTTCCTCCCTTCCTTCCTTCCTTCCTTCCTTCCTTCCTTCCTTCCTTCCTTCCTTCCTTCCTTCCTTCCTTCCTTCCTTCCTTCCTTTTCTTCCTTTTCTTATTTTTCTTTTTCTTTTTTTCTTTTTCTTTTTCTGTTTTTTAGAGACCTAGAGAGGGGCAGGAAAAATTCTTCCTTCCCCGACTGCATTTCTTCTGTACTTTAGGGCCCAGTTGTTTCTGTTAGAAATCTGATCATACAGCCGGGCAGTGGTGGTGCACACCTTTAATCCCAGCACTTGGGAGGCAGGGGCAGGTGGATTTCTGAGTTAGAGGCCATCCTGCTCTACAGAGTGAGTTCCAGGACAGCCAGGGCTACACAGAGAAACTCTGTCTCGCAAAAACCAAAAAAAGAAAGAAAGAAAAAAAAAGAAATCTGGTCATCCATTTTCATTTTTATTTTTCTTTGCCATTCACATTCAGCTGTTCATTGCCACCTTCCCTTGCCACACACATATCTCAAGTCTTCTTGAAGTCTGGGCGCCAATGTTTTCTTTCAGATTGATGTGGCTAAGGAGAGTGCTGCTGGTTCTAGTTCTAACAAATAAGACTTCTCTTGATTTTGTTCTTAATTATCTTTTATGACTTTATGGTAGTGGCTAAAGTTGATTACATGAGGCCCCAGGGAGTAGCTTGGTGGTGGGGTTGGGGTGTTCATCATGGCTATTGTTTATTCAGGTAGGTCTTGGACGTGGGCGTGATGCATTTCAGGGTCATCCAACTGCTTTTTGCTGTTGCTCTTTTTGTTGCTTGTTTGGTTGGTTGATTTTTGCTCATCTTTTTATTTTTTACTTTTTTAGGTTTATTTTATTTTGTGTGTATGAGTGCTTTGCCTGCATGTAGATCTGTTCTGCACACACATGCCTTGTGCCTAAGGAAGCACCGCCTCCGTGTGAGACAGGATCTTACTGTGTAGCTAAGGCCCTGTTGTAGTTCAATAGAAGTCTCTTATTCCTTCTGGCATACTGTCTGCATTTTCAGGAACAAGCACATCCAACAGTGTTAAGTAGTAGTCTTTTAGTAGATTGCTCACTAAGATGACAGTGCTTAACTCCTCAGTAAACAGAATACATATACGGGGAAATGGGCAAGGAGCTAAAGTTGCTAAAATTCTGCCATTGCTAGACACTTTGCTGGAGTTATGTTACGCCATAAATTCTTTTAGATGTATTACCATTCCAGCTTGTTAACTAAGGAAACTCAGGCACAGTGGGTTTAGGCAGTTCATTCACAGCACATAAATTCCACCTGTTACCTGGGTGTGTGCATAAACGTCAGTGGGTCAGTGTTCTTAACTCCTGAGACTGAGAGGCCTGCTCTTTTCTAAAGGGAAGCAGAGGAGGAATGGATCTGGTGGAGAGGAGAAGTAAGGAGAGGGAATGGAAGGAGGGGAACTTAGGTCAGGATGGATGAGTGAAAAATAAATTTAAAGAAGGGAAAACTCATGAATGGGGCCAGGGACTAGAGAAGAATAGCTCCTTAATGCCCACTGTCTTAGTTAATTTTTCTGTTGCTGTAATAAAATACCTTGATGAGGGTGATTTAAGGGAGCAAGGGTTTCTTTTGCACTCCTGTTGCTTTCTCGTTTAAATAACATTTCTTAACATTTATATGAGGGGTTATATATGCCATGGCATGAATATTAGAGATCAGGGGACAATTTGCAGAAGTCATTTCCTTCCTTCCATGTGTTTACCCATTAAGTGATCTCGCTGGCTCCATTTCTCTTTTTTTGCTATTGCTCAAGTTCTCCAGGGGATGGTGCTACCCACTGTGGGTGGAGCTTCCAGTGGTGGTGCATGCTTTTAATCCCAGCACTTGGGAGGCAGAAGCAGGCAGATTTCTGAGTTCGAGGCCAGCCTGGCCTACAGGGTGAGTGAGTTCTAGGATAGCCAGGGCTACAAAGAGAAACCCTGTCTTGAAAATAAATAAATAAATAAATAAATAAGAAAAAGAAAAAGGAAAAGGAAAAGAAAAAGAAAAGAAAAAGAAAACCCAAAACAGGCATGTCCAAAGGTTCATCTCAAGGTGAGTGTAGCTTTCATCAAGTTTGAGAATTGAGATTAACAATCACACTAATTTAGCCCCAGCGTCAGCTCCTCTGTTAATTTTCCCCTAGACAGACCCTAAGTGCAGTTATTGCTCTTTTAAGCATTAGACATTATGCATACAATCTCCTGTTGCCTTATACTATTGTCTAATATTAGTTAGTGTTGAAAAATAACTTTTCTCTTTTAGGATCTGGGTACTTGGAGGACACAAATAAACATTGTCTTCTGTACCTTCATTTCTTAAGATCACCCATGAATGATATCAAGCCCCCTAAAATGGATGCTAAATTAACAAATCTTATCCTCCTAGGAGATGAAACATAGTACTTGACTACTTATGTCCTGACTTGCCTATTTCCATCTACTAATGGTAAGTGTGACCTTGCAATCACGGAGTTGAAGCTGCACTTACCAGGTGACCACTATCCAGATCTCAGTGGTGCCATCCTGAGAGAGCTGGCTTTGCACAGTCAGCCTTGAGGTGACTGATTCTGCAGCTGCTGATGCTGCTTTGTTTCCCTGCGTCCCTGCTTCCCTGCTGTCCTGTTCCCTGGGCTCTGTCTACAGGGTGGAGCATGTCCTCATGTCCTTTCCCTTCACCAGGAAACAACATCTGGTGGTGGGTTTTATCTTGGCATTCAAAATTGCCAGCAACATCCAGACTTAAACACACAGTTTCTGTCAGGGGATGAGAATAACATCTACCACATTCCTTTAGAGCAGTGGTTCTCAACCTTCCTGATGCTTCGATCCTTTAATACAGCTCCACATGTTGTGGTGAAGCCCAACTGTAAAGTTATTTTGCTAATTCTAAGTTTGCTAATGTTATGAATTATAATGAAAATATTTTTAGAGATAGAGGCTTGCCAAAGGGCTCAAAACCCAAAGGTTGAGGACCACTGCTTTAATGCCTTATATACGCCATCTCTTAACCTTCAAAATTAGATTCCCAAGGAAACATCCACATTCTGGTTTTTTAATTAAGTTATTTATTTACATTACATGCAGATTGCAGTTTTCTCTCTCCTCTCCTCCCAGTCCTTTCCTTTATCCTCCTTTCATCCTCCCCCCCTCCTTTCTCTTCAGAAAAGAGGAAGTCTCCCATAGATATCAAGTTGCAATAAGATTAGGCACATCTTATTCTATTGAGAATAGACAAGGCAGCCCAGATAGGGGAAAGGAATCCAAAGGAAGGCAATGTTGTTAGAGACAGCCCCTGCTCCAGCTTTAGGAGCCCCACATAAACACCCAGCTGCAGAACTGTCACATGTGCAGAGGGCCTAGGTCTGTCCCCTGCATGCTGTCTCATTGGCAGGTTAGTCTCTGTGGGCCCCTATGGGTCCAGGTTAGTTGACCCTGTAGGTTTTCTTGTAGTGTCCTTGACCCCTCTGGCTCCTTCAGTCCTTCCTCCCCATCTTTCAAAGGATTCCTCAAACTACATCTAATATTTGGCTGGGTCTCTGCATCTGTTTCCATCAGTTTCTGGGGAGAAGCCTCTCTAGCAGTCATGTTAGGTTCCTGTCTGTAAGTATAGCAGAATATCATTAATAGTGTGAAGGCTGAGATCCCTCCCATGGCACAGACTTTCAGTTGGGCCAGTCATTGGTTTACCTTTCCCTCAAATTTTGTTCTGTCTTTTGCCCCTGCACATCTTTTAGGCAAGACAAATGGTGGGTGTGTCTAAGGATTTTATGGCTAGGTTGATGTCTCAACCACTCCATTGGAAGTCTTGCCTGGTTACAAAAGATGGCCATTTCAGACTCCATAGCACTCATTGCTAGGAGTTTTAGCTAAATTCACCCTCGTAGATTCCTGGGAGTTTTCATTGTCCTAGGTTTCTAGCTTATCTCAGAGATGCTCCCCCTCACCCCTGCTGAATCCAGTTGTCTATCCCAGTACTCTCTTTCTCTGCCCTCCTCCCACCTCTTCCCTCCTGCTCCCACCCCTACCCAGTGCCTCCCTCCATCCACCCTCTATGTCTCATTTATTTCCCCTTTTCAGTGAGATTCAGCCCCTCCCCCAGCCCTCCTTGTTATGTAGCTTCTTTGGGTCTGTGGATTGTAACATGGCTATCCTCTGCTTTATGACTAATATCCAGTTATACGTGAGTACATACCAGTTTGTCTTTCTGGGTCTGGATTACCTCATTCAGGATGATCTTTTCTAGTCCCATTTGCCTGAAAATTTCATGATGTCATTATTTTTACTGGCTGAGTAATATGCTATTGTGTAAATGTACCACATTAAAAAAAAACATTCTCTGGTTGAGGGGCATCTAGGTTGTTTCCAATTTCTGGCTATTATGAATAAAACTATGAATATAGTTGAGCAGGTGTCCTTGCAGTATGGTAGAGCATCTTTTGGGTATATGCTCAGGAGTGGTATAGCTGTGTCTTGAGGTAGATCTGAGAAACTTCCAAATTGATTTCCAAATTAATTACACAAGTTTGCATTCCCACAAGCAATGGAGGAGTGTTCCCCTGCTCCACATCCTTGCCAGCATATGCTGTCACCTGGGTTTTTTATCTTAGCCATTCTGACTGGTGTAAGATAGAATCTCAAAGTCATTTTGATTTGCATTTTCTTGATGACTAAGGATATTGAACATTTCTTTAAGTGCTTCTTGACCATTAAATAGTCTTCTGTCAAGAATTCTGTTTAGCTCTGTATCCCATTTTTAAAATTGGGTTATTTGGTTTGTTGATGTCTAGTTTTTTAAGTTCTTTATATCTTTTGGGTATCAGTCTGTGTCAGATGTGGAGTTGGTAAAAATCTTTTCCCGTTCTTTAGGTTGTTGTTTTGTCTTTTTGACTGTGTCCTTTTCCTTATAGAAGCTTTTAAGTTTCATGAGTTTCCTTGTATTAATTGTTGGTCTTAGTGCCTGAGATGTTGGTTTTCTGTTCACGAAGTTGTCTCCTGTGCCAGTGCTCTCAAGGCTATTCCCCATTTTCTCTTCTATCAGATTTAGTGTATCTGGTTTTATGTTGAGGTCTTTCATTCACTTGAACTTGAGCTTGTGCAAGGTGATAATATGGATCGATATCCAATTATACCAGCAACATTTGTTGAAGATGCTTTTTTTATTCCAGTGTGTAGTTTTGGGTTTTTGTCAAGAATCAAATGTCCATAAGTGTATGGACTTATTTACTTCTGGTTCTTCAATTTGATTCCATTAATCAACCCCTGTTTTGTTTGTTGTTTGTGTTTTAACCCAGTACCATGCAGTTTGCAATTTCACAAGCCAGGGACAAAACAATGCTCTTTCCATATCTATTTAATATAGTACTTGAAGTTTTAGTTAGAATAATGTGACAACTAAAGGAGATCAAGGGGATACAGACTGAAAGGAAGATGCCAAAGTGCTAGTATTCACAGATAATATGATAGTATACATAAACAATGCAAAAAAAATTATACCAGGGAACTCCTAGAGCTGATAAATACCTTTAGCAAAATAGATGAATATAAAGTTAACTAAAAAGATATCAATAGCACTCCTATATACAAATGAGAAACAGGCTAAAAAGGAAAAAGGAATTAGGGAAACAACACCCTTCACAGTAGCCAAAAATAATATCAAATATCTTAGTGTAACTCTTACCATGCAAGTGAAAGACCCATATGACAAGAACTTCAAGTCTTTGAAGAAAGAAATTGAAGAAGATATCAGATGGTGGAAAGAGCTCCTATGCTTGCAAATCTGTAGAATTAACATAGCAAAAATGGCCATCTTACCAAAAGCAATCTACAGATTCAATGCAATTCCCATAAAAATTCCAACAAAATTCTTTACAGACCTTGAAAGCACAATACTCAACTTCCTATAGAAAAACAAACAAAACAAACCCAGGATCCCTAAAATGATCCCGTACAATAAAAGGTCTTCTGGAGGTATCACAATCTCTGATCTCAAGCTGTACTACAGAGAAATAGTAATAAAAACCTCACGGTACTAACATACTGATCTTTAAAGATCAGGAAACCGAAGGTCCAGGTATACAGATCATTAAGCTCTAGTAATCAGGATTGCCCAGTCTCACTCTACCTGGGAGCAGGCATTGAGCTCTTCCTTCGCACTACTAACATATTGGGCCAGATCATTTTGTTCAGCAGCTTGTGAACTGGCATCCCTGGCCTCTACCCAGCAGATGTCTATAGCATCTCCACATTTTGAGAGCTGAAATTTTCTCTAGAAATTACCAATAACCATGGGGACAAAATCATCTCTGGGCTGCTTGCCCTTTTTAGACTCAGATCTTCCTTGAAAGCTACTGCAATAAATTCTGGTTAACTTAAGATGGAATGGAAGAATGCATCATAATAGTGCTGGAAGATTCATAAATGTCTATAGCGATTCTGTGAAATAATATTTGATGGGGTGGTGGTGGAGGATAGGCAGGCCAAATTGCTCTACAAGAAAATGGTATTCTTTCTTCAAATAAATGTTTAGTTTAACAGATATTGTTTTAGAAGCCTAGGATCAGCCCATGTATGCTCTTTGGCTGGTGGCTTGGTCTCTAGGAGCTCCCAGGGGTCTGGGTTAGTTGACACTGTTAGTTTTCCTATGGGGTTGCCATCTCCTTCAGTTCCTTCAATCCTTCCCCTAACTCTTTCATAGGGGTCCCTGATCTTAGTCCAATGCTTGGCTGTGAGTGTCTACATCTGTATCAGTCAGGTGCTAGCAGAGCCTCTCAGAGGACAGCCATGCTAGGCTCCTGTCTGCAAGCAGTAACAGTGTCAGGGTTTGGTGCCAGCCCATGGGATAGCTCCCAAGTTGAGCCGGTCACTGATCAGCCATTCAGTCAGTCTCTGCTCCATTTTTGTCCCTGCAGGAACAATTTGGGGTTGAAACTTTTGAAGCTGGGTTGGTGTCCCCATCCCTCTACTGGGGGCCCCGTCTAACTACTGGAGGTGGTCTCTTCAGGTTCCTTCTCCCCACTGTTGGACATCTTGGCTAAGATCACCTACATTGAGTCCTGGGAACCTTCCTATCCCAGGACTATTGGGCCTTCTAGGGGTTCCCCCGACACCCTCCATGGGCATCTGCATATTTCCATTAATTTTCTTGGCCCTCTGGGCTTCTTTCCTGTCTTTCCCTATACCTAATCCCGTCCCCCTTTCCCCCTCTCCCACCCAGATCCTTCCTTCCATCTGCATCCCATGATTATTTTGTTCTCTCTTCTCAGTGGGACTGAAGCATCCTCATTTGGGCCTCCTTGTTTAACATCTTAGGGTCTGTGGGTGTATCATTAGTATTTGGTTAATACTCACTCATCAGTGAGTACATACCATGTCCTCAGTGGAGAGGATGGCCTAATCCTATAGAGACTGGATGTCCCAGGGATCTGGAATGCTTGGAGGGGGGCACTTTTCACAGAGATGAAGCAGAGAGGGGAAGAACTCTTTAAGGTGGGATGGGGAGGGATGGGAATCTTTGGGATGTAAATAAATAAAATAATTAATTGATCATAATTTTACAAGAAAAGAAGAAATATAGATGAAGTAAAGAAATAAAACAAAATCGATACCTATACCAAAGCAGATTGGCAAGCAGAAAATTAAAAAAAAATCAAATCAATTAATAAATAAAGTCATCAATTATGCATTCTGATGCTTAAATAAGTAATTATAAATTGAATGTCTGAATGGGTAAATCTGTTAAGATATGTACCCTAAATATAAAAATTGATATTATTTGAAAAGAAGTCATGTATATTTCAATAAATCAAAGGGAAATAGATTGTCTTTCCATATTAAAAAAGAAACACAAAACAAAAAAAAAGATATTAATTTGAGTACCTAGTGTGTGCAATATATTTGGGATATATCTTCAAACCAAAATACTCATCAATAATATAAACATAAGGTTTATATTATTGTTCAAAAGAACACATAATACAGACTGGAGAGATGGATCTGCAATTAGGAGCATTTATTGCTCTTGAAAAGAACTCAGGTTGGGTTCCTGGTACCCTCAGTGGGTACCTTGCAACCACCAACCACCTGCAACTCCATTTCCAGGAGATCCGAGACCCTCTTCTAGCTATTGCACATACAGATCACATTTGGGATCATGCATATGCACTAAATAAATAAACATTTTAAAACTGCAAAACTGCATGCAATAAACAAAATAATATGCTAAACTATGGCAAATACAATCTTAAAAAGCAGAGGAAGGCTCATTCTGGAAGAAGGATTAGCCTCCCAAATGAACCACAAGGCCAGCCTATGGTACATAATTTGAACTTGTCTCAAAAAAAAAAAAAAAGTAGGGAAAGATAAAAGATTTGAGTGACTCGGCTGAGACATCACTTTTGCCCATACACTCCTGCCACCCACTGCCAGCCACTAAGACCACTGCTCCCTAAAGACAGGGCATCGTGACTAGAGGAATGAGTCTTTCCATTCCATACTTTTTTGCATCACTGCCGCCAGCTGCACAGCCTCGGGTGGTAACAAATGATTCAAACCAGGATCTCATGACTGCACACCAGCTTCCAGGACATGAGACAGAGTCAGGATGTGCTGGCTTTCATAGGAGGAAACGGGCTCCCTTTCCCATATAAGATGCCTGGAGGAAAAATAAAAGATGCCCATTGATGGACTGCAAGTCTAGAGCTAGGGTAGCAGGCAGGGCTGGGGAAAGGAAGGAGTAAAGAGAGCAGTGATCATTAGCAGCGGGTTTATGAAATGAAACAGATGAAGGATTCCATTTTCAGACCTGCTCAGCTGAACTCATTATACGTCTTCTTCAAACTTCCCTTAAAAAAAAAAAAAAAGAGCCGACGAACTGTAAATAATTTTACACAAACTGTATTTCCACTTCGATGAGCCCACGTTAAAGTCTGATGAAGAAAACTCAAGTCATTTAAGTTGCTGTTTTCATAAATGATGCTGAGTTCACATTTACACTGGTAGGATCAGCGATTAGGGCACGGGAGTCAGTATATCAAATGCACTGTCTTTCTTCTGCATTAAAGAGCTCTTTCAGATGTGGGTTAGAATATGGGGACTTAGTTCATCCCCTAACTGCGATGATGCAGTTCAGTTACGGAGGTTTTAAAAAATAGGTTCAGCCAACACAGAAAGGAACATTTGTGCTCCTTCCATTTAGTTCATCTCCTTAAGTCCCATCTTTCATTTATCACTTACAAGATTTCCAGACGGGTTGGTGGAATTGCTGCTAATACAGTGCAGCTGTCATGGCCAAGTGCTAATGAGATCAGCACACAGATTAACTATTCTAAAGCCCCTTTAGTCGAGCCTGTGCACAACGGCCAGCCTTCTATGCACATCATGAAGGATGGATTTGAAACTAGGCACTGAAATTACCTTTGTTTTACAGAAGTAAAGACGGAATGGTAAGGACTGCCCTCCTGGATCCCCTTCTACTCCACATGAACAAAAGGACCTTGAGCTACTCTATCTCCTGGAGCCAGTGCCAGCTACAGATATAAACCCCATGTGCTATTACAAGTTTTCCTTACAATTTTAAAAAGTCCAAAGAAACAGATGAAAGGAGCATGTAGAAAAGCTTCCAAAAGTTTATGAAGTGGACTGGCTTCTTCTGAGTGGTTGAAACTCTGTGGCTCAACATTTAAAGTTATGAATGTAATATACACAATGATCACCTTCAACCATGGCCCTAGAGCATTAACCAGGGAAGGTTTGGTTTGTAAGATGCTAAGCCCAGGTTCAACCAGGCTGACATTGCTACTGTCAGAAAACAGGCAAGAAGAGATTTACTATCCCTTTGAGCTGTCAGAAAAAAATCTTTAGAGGTCAGAGAAACTCTCCCTTGTGCCACTGTTGCAGAACGCTGGCCCAGCTATGCTGCCCATTACATGTATATGACTGAATACCTTCCCTCCACTGGAGGAACCCACTTAACAAGGGCATATTTGTTCTCCACAGTCATCCTCCTGCTGCAGCCTAAGCATTTCCCTAATGACTAATGATGATGAGCACTTCTTAAGGTGCCTCTTGGCCATCCCAATTTAAAGTGAAAATTCTTTGTTTAGATCTGTACCCCATTTTTAATAGGGTTATTTGGTTCCCTGGGGTTCAACTTCTTGAGTTCTTTGTATATATCGGATATTAGCCCTCTATCAGATGTAGGGTTGGTGAATATCCTTTCCCCTTTAGTCGAGCCTGTGCACAACGGCCAGCCGTTGCTGTTTTTGTCCTTTTAACAGTGTCCTTTGCCTTACAGAAACTTTGTAATTTTATGAGGTCCCATTTGTCAATTCTTGATCTTAGAGCATAAGCTATTGGTGATCTGTTCAGGAACTCTTCCCCTATACCCATGTCCTCTAGGGTCTTCCCCAGTTTCTTTTCTATTAGTTTCAGTGTGTCTGTTTTACATGGAGGTCCTTGATCCACTTGGAGTGAAGTTTAGTACGTGGAGATAAGAATGGATCAATTCGCATTCTTCTACATGCTGACCTCCAATTGAACCAGCACCATTTGTTGAAAAGGCTATCTTTTCTCCACTGGATGTTTTTGGCTCCTTTGTTGAAGATCAAGTGACCATAGGTGTTTGGGTTCATTTCTGGATCTTCAATTCTATTCCATTGGTCCACTTGTCTGTCACTGTGCCAATACCATGCAGTTTTTAATACTATTGCTCTGTAGTATTGCTTGAAGTAAGGGATACTGATTCCCCCAGAATTTCTTTTGTTGTTGAGAATAGTTTTAGCTATCCTGGGTTTTTTGTTATTCCAGATGAATTTGAGAATTGCTTTTTCTAACTCTGTGAAGAACTGAGTTGGGATTTTGATGGGGATTGCATTGAATCTGTAGATTGATTTTGGCAAGACAAATGCAACTATCCTTGTCACAAGTAATCATAAAATTAGGAATCTGAAGACAGGAGAGATGACTCGGCACTTAATTACAATGGCTGCTCTAACAGAGGATTTGGGTTTAGGTCCCAGAACCCATATGATAACTCCTAACTGTCTCTATATCCAGTACCAGGCAGATCTGACATTCTCTTTCGGGCTCTGTGGGTACTGAGTGTGCATAGTACATAGACATACACATAGGCAAAATACACATAAACATTAAAAATGCTAGTAAAAATTAAATTTTAAAAATGAAAAAAAAAAAGTGGGGCATCTGGCCAAACTCCTGAAGGTAGTTTGTGTATTTGAGGCTGAAAATAACATATTTCCCTCTACAGCAAGTGCTCAAGTGCATCCAAGTGCTGGGAAGATGGCCTTACGGCCGGGCCATCTGTTATTCTGTTATTGTGAGCACTGTCAGTGATAGTATCACCGAGGATGCTTGCAAGGCCTTTTCCGTAAGAGCAAAGAACCACGTTTTCAACACAGTCCACTTAGAGATTAGCACAGTCCCCTGAGAATAATTACTAGCCAAAATATATGTATAACTGCCCAGAAAACCACTCAGACATCTTGTTAAGCCAATGAACTCTGTGTAAACAAGAAATCAATGAACTGGACAGACTTCTATACTGGTTTTTGTTTTTATTTTCCTCTTTTCTCTTGGTTTTGTTTTTCTGCACAGACTGCCTCTGAAGCCTCGGTACTGGTATTTTCTATATTTCAGAGTTGTAATGCTTTGTTTCAACTAAGGAGAGAAATCTCTCACATTGACCTGTGAAGGTCATATTCTCCCATTAATCCCCCACTTGTGTTATTACAAAATCAATATTTATTAGTACCAGCTGAACACTAACATTTGACACTGTATAAACCCAGATAGGTAAGACTTTTCTTTCTGTTCCTGATTACTCTCACACACACACACACACACACACACACACACACACACACACACACTGAAGGCTAGAGCACTTCCTCAAACAGAGCATTATTTATATTTGGGGCTAACTAATTGCAGTCCTTTGAATACACTTGGCCCCCATAGACTCATCTTGTTTAAATATGTTTGGCCCTGGGAGTGCACTATGAGGAGATGTGGCCTTGGAATAGGTGTGGCCTTGTTGGAGGAAGTGTGTCACTGTGGAATAGGTGTGGCCTTGTTGGAGGAAGTGTGTCACTGTGGAATAGGTGTGGCCTTGTTGGAGGAAGTGTGTCACTGTGGGGGTAGGTTCTGAGATCCTCCTCCTAGCTGCCTGGAAAATAGTATTCTCCTGTTTTCCTTCTGAACAAGATGTAGAACTCCTCAGTGCCTATGCCTACCTGGACACTGCCATGCTTCTCTCCATGATGATAATGGACTGAACCTCAGAACCAGTAAGCCATCTCAAACTAAATGTTGTCCTTTATACAAGTTGCCTTGGTCATGGTGTTTTTGATGGCCAAAATGATGCATGGGTAACTACACATAAAGCTACTCAGACATTTGTCAAGCCATGACAGTTCATGATTGAATGATTTTACCATTTGGGCTAATAGTGAAGTGGTGAATCACTGTGACACTGTGTGGTGGAGCAAAACCACTTATCTCATAAGCCAGAGTATAGGAGAGAAAGAGAAAGGGCAGCAGACCCCAAATCCTCTTCAAAAGTCTTCAGTTACTAAAGACCTCCCATTAGGCTCCACTTCCTGAGGGCCCACAACTGTGAGCCAAGAGGACCAAGCATCTAACACAGGGACCTTTGGTTGACATACACCCAAGCCAAGTACTGTGTGTGTATGCACACAAGCTTTTTTTGTGTCTTTGTGTCTGTGTGTCTGTCTGTCTATACGGGTACATGCAGGTACATGTGTGCATGTGCATATCTATTGTATGGAGGCCAGAGGGTGATCTCCGGTGTCATGATTCAGGTGTTATCCACCTTTTTTGAGACAAGATTTCACCCTGGTCTAGAACTCACCAAGTAGGGATGAAAATAAAGGGTCTTTCATTTTCATCTCCATGACATCCTTTCTGTCAGACTAGCCATTCAACCAGGATCAAGTCTAGTCTACCTAAGTTTAGACTTTGTGTCATTATTGAAGGCTTTCCTGATCTCATCATAGGCCAAACTTAGAAGAAGCAGGTGGTTGCTTGCTGTGGAGATTGACCAGGTCAAGTCAAGAGTAGGGGTAAATTTTCAATGGCATCTTCAAACTGGGTCATTTCAAGATTGGGTCCTGAAATAGTTCTAATTTTTTATGGACAGCTTGGCTTCCCAGGGCCAGCTTGTTCTAGTGACAGTGAGATGGATTCAGGACATTGCAAGACAGAATATTCCTTTGAGACAGACAGATAGCCCTGGAAAGGGGCAGTAGGTAACACACACACACACACACACACACACACACCAAAACAAGAGACAGAGGGAATAGTACCAGGGCAAGTTAGAACAGGATTAGTGCCAGGCAACACTATACCTCATTTGAAAACAAAAAAGAACTAGCCACGGGCAAGGGAGATCCTAAGAAGCCAAGAGGCAAAATGTTACATGCTCTATCCATGAACATTTGTCCAACGGGGCACTGGAAACAGCACCCAGATGCTTCAGTCAATGCACAAGAATTTTCTTCAGAGTGCTCAGAGAAGACATGGGCTAAAGGACAGAGATGATGATTTCTCATCTTCAGTCCTCAGTGCAGCTAACAGAAAATAAATGTTGTTCTGTTAATGTTCCAATTACCTCTCTACAGTTGCAAAAATAAGTCACAGCAGTTTTGTTGACATTCTGAATTCTAAGCACAGGAGTTTCTTTTTTTGCTTTGTTTTGTTTTTGTATTTTCATCTATTTTGTAGGTCTGAAATGTTCTATTTGAGGGGAAGTTCTTTTGTTTTTGCCCATTTTGGATCAAATGAATTATTGTTGTGTTTATCTTCTTGTATAGCTGATATGTTTTATTGGTCCACACTCCCTGCCTCACGATGGGGTAATAAAATTGTAATTACAAACATTTTAAAGTTACAACTGAAACTCTAAAGTCTTGATCAGCTGACAAAAATTTTCACATTTACCAAGTGAAGAGTAACCAGGTGTAACTGCCACATGGTGAAGGGTAGACAGACAAAGGAACAACTTCAATGACAGAACAAATTCAATTTAATTCCAGAAAACCTGCTGGTTTTGTGTGTCAACTTGACACAGACTGGAGCTATCATAGAGAAAGGAGCTTTAGGTGAGGAAATGCCTCCATGAGATCCAGCTGTAAGGCATTTTCTCAACTAGTGATCAAGACAGAAGGGCCCATTGTAGGTGGTGCCATCCCTGGGCTGGTCTCAAGTTCAATAAGAAAGCCAGCTAAACAAGCCAGGGGAAGCAAGCCAGTAAGTAACATCCCTCCATGGCCTCTACATCCCTTCCAGTCCAAGATTAGCTGTTGCTGTTAGTAACCAGAGAGCATTAAAAAGTGAATAAAGAGCATTGGGAAATGCATAAACATCTCTCCTGGCCAGCCATCACCAGGGGTCAACAAGGATCTAGGAGAACAAGTTACTTTAGATCTCAGGATGCTAATTATTGTGGTTTGGGGAAATGGTCATCAATTAACCAAAATGAAGGAGCTTTATAAATGACATTGACATAACACATGAGATCATTAGAATCAAGCCATCTGAATGTCTGTATTTGGAATGTTGATAGACACTATGTTAGCCAGTATGATTTTAACTAAGGATCCTTTATGATGTAACTCCTGTGACCATGTAATGGCAGTTAGATTTCGCAATTTCTACATTAAAGATGTAAGGATGGATCTTTTGAGTGTAGAACACTGAAATATTAATTTATGTGGAAATAACCTCAGGAAAGGCTAGTAAGGGGCTGTACCTTCCTTTTCTCTTTTATTTAAATACAGAATGTGAAGGAAACTTGAGACTGTGTCAGTTTGGACCAGCTACCCAAATTATGATTGCAGATTTAAGTTATGGTGTAGTGTCCTGGGTTGTAATTTGCTCCTATAGTCATAAAATAAACACAAGTTAAAAACAAACAAACAAACAAACAAAAAACAAGTTTTGTTTGCATCTCAGTGACAACTACCTAATTTCTTTGAATTTGACTCATAAAACCCAAACTCATCCTTTAGAGTCATATTTATCTGCTCTGGGCATTGGGCAGAAGACATTGGGCATTTTTTGGTTTGTTTTTTATCATTCGCTTAAAGGGACAATGTGTTAAATGTTGTATATATAATATTGTACATATAATGGTACATGCTGTTTAATAGAGTGCTTTTGTGCTATAGTTTTGATGTGGACTCTTTCATTTTCGTCTGGCTATGTAATTTAAGGAGAAAACAACCTACCTGAATAATATAAATAGTTAATCACAAATTTTTATACAATAAAAGACTGGCTTCAGAAGACTGTATTACAGGTGAGATTTACATATATAAATTAGACTATCAGCTTTTAATTTCTCTCTTCCAAGCAAAACACAATAGTGGGTCTGTAGTTCAGCTAAGTTTAATCATTTACATAGGCCTCAACTGTACTGTAGTGAATTAACTGCCAACGTGCGTGTACAAATGCACTGTGTAGAAATGCATTCTCCCATCTAGTCCTAATAGTTAACTAATTTTGCTTGAAATACACTTGTCTTTCCTTCTTGGTGAAACTGACGTGGACACTGATGCTATGAATAGTTTAAGTCTAGTTGAAAGCATATACTGAATGCATTGGCTCTTCCTCAGAGGACAAGGCATATGCCACTCTTATTCTGTATATGGCAATCATTGAAATTAGGAACACGATGCCAACTTCCAGCTCCAGGCTTCACATGTGACACTGGAGAGTGAAGAACTAGGAGCAGCAGAGAAAGCTTATGAAGCAGTGTCCTGGACATGGCTGGTGCTGGGTGATCTGCTGCTGGAGGGCATGGGAGCTCACCACTCAGACAGGGAAGACGGGGAGTAGCTTACAACCAGAGATCAGCAGGCTTTGACTCTGCCCTCTGTTCCATGTGTTGGCCTGCTCTCTGATATGTTGATTCTTTGTCAGATGTCACTATCACCTTACCCTTTGCTTCATGGTCCTCAGTTGGCAGCATAACATCTGTGCCAGGAGAAGCCCTCCTCCTTTCCAGGTCAAGGTAATAGGCCTTTGGCCATGCGTTGGTCATCAGAGTTCAACTCCTACCACTAGAACTCTTAATCTCTTTATTATTTTCTACCAACCACTTGTGACCTCAACAGAAAAGTATGCAAAAGGGCACAGACAGAAAGAGGACTTTTTTGAAAATAAGAAGTGATATCTCTTTTTTAAAAATAGACTTGGCATATACATGGCTAAAGAGATGTACAAAGATGAAACTGTCACACAATCAAGATCCCTGTCACTAAAGAATGATTCAGGGGAGGAAGGCAATTTCACAGGAATTTTTCTTTTTTACAGGATATTCAGGAGATGCTGAACTAGATACCCTGTGAGGTCCATAATTCTGAAAGCCAATCAGTGTAAATCAATGAAAACACACATGCCTGGCTATTTCCAAGATCTTATAATTAAAATAATACAGAGCTTTGTGAAATGTTTAATTTAATTCTATGTAAACAACAAGTGTACATGAACTCTTACTTGGCTTTCACCCTGGGTGACCCTAGACTCTAGCTGTGTCCATGCCAGGGGCATTGGCATTCCTAGGGATGTGGAACTTGATACTACCTGTCTTAACTGGATATACAGGGCCCTGGTGTGTCTCCAGAGCCTGTAGCTATTAGTTCTGAGCAAGTGTCCCTTGAGATTAGGGCTAAGCCTTCCACTGTGTCTTCATACCAGCAGTGGGTTGTCACAGTGCTTGGAAGGGGAGGTTCTAGATAGCTCAGCTATGAGGAGGCCACAGAAGCTGGGCCCCTGCAACCCTGGGAATGCAGAAATCATTAGCTCCCCAGGAAGGCACCAGGGAAATGGCAGACAGCAAAGGAAGTGTTCCAGACTCCATAAACGCCACTTCTGCAGAACACACATCAGCTTGATCAGAAAAGCATCTGTGCACCGCAGTTTCCCACTGCACTGCCCTCGCCCTTCTGAGGTTCAGTTCTAGCTTCCATTACTCCCCCACCTGATCAAGAGCAGGTGGCATCTGAAGGATGGAGGGCAGGGACTAGATGGCCACTGTGAGGAGCAGCAATGTGATTTGTGATGGAGGAAAAAGACCTTCAGCATACCCATTTAGCAGAAGAAAACATAGTAACTCTGAGTGTCTTGGGCCCTTTAACTAAAGGAAAATCTGGAGAAAGAGGCCCCTGAGATTTACCAAGGGAGTGTTTTCTGGAGTTGGGGAAATGGAGGAGCGAAGTTAGCACATAGCCTTCATGGGAGCAAGCTTCCATGGTGAACTGTGGGATGAGGATTATAACTGAGTTTGGTCCTCCAGATGGGGGATGCTCTGTACTCTTCCCTTACAAGTCAGTCATTGACTATGAATCTCTTTAGGGAAACTCAGAACCCTTCAGATACAGATACAGAGAGCAGTTCTCTAGAGAGGGTTCAGCTCTGAACATTAGCAGCCAGCAATCCCGGCAGCTGGAGTAGAGGTTTCGCAGCTCCATCAGGAACACAGAGCAAGAAACCAAGGGCAAGCGTCTGCTGCTGCAAGAGCCAGTAATCCTGATGGGAAAGAAGCTTTTCTGGACCATGCTCTCCCTGTGTCCCAGCTGCTTCCCCATCTTTCTTGACTTGGGTTTTCTTTCCTGTAGAATCGTTGCAAGCCTCTGTGCCTTCTGTTCTGTGGATTCACTTAGAACATCCCTGTCTGCCTAAATCTATGACCTGGAAGGTTGGTTTTCAGCATCACAGCCAGCCCTCCAGCAAGAGGATCAA
Organism: Apodemus sylvaticus; assembly: GCF_947179515.1. Classification (NCBI taxonomy): domain Eukaryota; kingdom Metazoa; phylum Chordata; class Mammalia; order Rodentia; family Muridae; genus Apodemus; species Apodemus sylvaticus. Next base: position 34,752,469 of record NC_067478.1, read on the forward strand.
AGAGAGGCCTCATTCATGGCATTCCTGGATGCCTGAGAGTCCTCCCCAGAGACTTCTAAGACTGGGGTAGTAGAAGAATGCTGGTCTTCTGGGTAATAAGCCAGGGCCTTTAAAGTGGGTAGCCAGAGTGTCAGAGCTGAAGCAGAACTGGGAAGAGAGCTCACTCAGTCACCTGCTTGTCTTTCTAGAACAGAGATGAGTTTGATCACCAGGACCCATGTGTAAAAAACTGGGGCCAGGGAGATGGCTCAGTGGGTATCAGTGCTTGTGCATGGGTCTGTAGACCTGAGTTTGAGTCTCATACCCTATAAAGATGGCAGAAGAGAATGGACTCCACATGAATACTGAGGTACATGTGTACCTATAAACACACACACACACACACACACACACACAGAGGAATGTGGAGTGGAACTGGTCATAATTTAAAAACATTACTTAATGTTTTTACTTAATTACTTTTTAAAGAAAGAAAACCCGGGTGGGAAGGTGGAGACTCCATTATCTCCGAGCCTCACCAGTTGGCTCAGCCTACTTTATGAGTTCCTGGCCAGTGAAAGACCTTGTCTCAGTTAAGGGAGCGGGTCAGCAGCACCTGAGAAATGACTCCCAAGGTTTCCCTCTGATGACCCCCCACAAACACAAATCAATATGCACTTCTAGCTGAAGTGAAGGGGCAACCCAGAAAGAGGAGCATGGCTGAGGACAAGCAGGACAGAGAAGCCTGGCTTGTTTCAGGGTGTGGCCATGGAGGAACTAAACATGCAACCGCAGATTCCCCTGGGCAGGCACGATGCTGCCCATGGTGACGCCTTAAGCTGGTGGCCTCTGGCTGGGCTGAGGCTTCTCATCTTCTCTCCTGGATTGCTCAGCTGCTATGTAACAGGTAAACATGGCAAACAGAGCTGGCATTGGAGAGGGTGAAGGGAAGAGGGATGTTAGCATTCTTAGCTTTGACATTTGCATTCATACGAATATATGTGTATATACACAGGTAACATATGGCGCAATAAATATTACTAGCCTGTGCACATTAATGCCTGAGCTAAAATGCAGAACTTTAACAGCTCAACCCCACTCCAATTCAGTGTGACTTTCACAAACCAATTTCAAATCCTGATATATTTAGAACAAGACAAATATAACAATCCTTTTTGAGCAACTGTGTTAAGCTTCACATACTTTATTTACATGGTGCTAAGTTTTTCATATATCATCTTTTTAAAGCCAGTGCACTGTCTCTAGGAAGGTATAACTATTTCTGCTCTACAAATGGGGGCAAAAAAAAAAAAAACCCTAAATCCCAAAAGTCTCCACTCTGGCACACAGCAGAAACCAAATATTACAGTCAGATCTTCCTTTTAACTACAAAAAGGCAATATTTACATTGGAAATATCAGAGTTTAAATATGCAGATGGTGTTTGCTCCATCTGAATATGTTCTTTGAAGATCACAAAATATTCTTTCTTGGAAATAGCTTGGCAAAGACTAGGGATGTAGCTTAGTCAGTCGAGTGCTAGCCCTGCATGAAGGAAGGCCTAGATTCCATCCTCAGCACCACATAACCCAGGAGGAGGAGCGTGTCTAAAACCCCAGCCATGGGGGGCAGGGTTGTGTGGATAAACATGAAGCCCAGGCTTTTGAATATTCTCAATGCAGTCAAGGCTGTGTCTTCAAAGAATGGTGCTGATTTCCAGCAGTCATGGGTTAGTTGGGCACAGGTTATTGTGGGGTGTGATTTGGCAGGGAGTACGTGTCCTGCCAGTTCAGCTGTCTGTATGCAGAGGAACACACTGTCTCAGCCTGGCTGCCTGTTGTTCTCAAAAGCATGGTGCTAAGTGAACGGAGCCAGCAGATAGTGTAGAACACTCTTCTGTGACTCTAGCACAGAGGAATGAAAGAGTAGCACTCCAATTAGGGACACTGAAATCACCAGGAGGGGTGGGGCACAAGACCAGGAGGCAGTGGCAGGAATGGTCTATGCTAAGATCAGTGCAAAGACTGCATGCCTACACATCTTTATTAAAGCTCACTGAATGCAATTTGATGCATTTTATCATATGCGGGCTATTCCGATAAAATTAATTTTGGAGTATCCTCCACCTGTTCTTTTTCTTGTAGCAATACATATATCCTGCCTCCAAAGTGGAGATGCTGGTCTTTCCAGCTCTTTAGGGATGATGCCTCAGGTCTCGTTTTGTTTTCATTCTTTTTGTGTGTTGTTGGGGATTGAACACCAGGTCCCTGTATGCAAGCATGGGCCCTATCAGCTGAGCTTTGTCGGCAACCCATACCTCATTTCTCTATCAGGTCATCCTGCCCAACCTATAAAACTCCTCTTGATCTAAGCCTGCCTAGACTGTTCTTTCTTGTGACCAAAAGAGTTCTGCAACAATGAAAATTCTGAAATCAGGTAAATCCAAATACCTAGGAATGTTAACAGAATCTGATGTTTTGTTCATGGCTTTCTCTGCTCGTGTGGCTTTTTCCTTTCTGGGATGATAATTTCCAGCTTTTTGCCCTTCTATCCCCACATGAATATTTTGGTGAACTGAGTTCTACCAATTCCATTGGAGGACTGAGCTCATTAATGTGTGGTTGTTCCTCTGTCACAGGCTGTTCCTGGCACGGTGGCTTCAGTGGTCCTTATTCTTGCAGATCACCCAGTTGAAAGTTCATTTCTCTTTCAACTCCTTGGGACTGTAGAATTCTGGCAGGTGTGTGTGTACCTCGCATAAGAGATATCAGAGTCCAAAGAGGCATTTAACTTCCTGCATTCTTGAAGAGGTTTCTATAGAAACGTCTTTGTGACAGCTCCATGGAGGGTGCAGCCTTACCCCTGATCTTCAGCCTGTGCTGGACATGACTATAACTGTATGTCTGTGCAGCAAGCACCACACCGAGGCCATCACCAGACACCACACCATACTCCAGTGTGTACTGCAATTCCATTCTCTGCTGGCAGTACCATCTGAGAACACAGCAGCCAAGCATCTGAGTGTTTGCATGATGAGGAATGTAATTAAAGCATGTAATTAGAGCATATTAATCCTACCATGTAATTTTAAACCTTAAAATGTCTTTCTAAAATCCTCTTCATCTTTCCATTTGAGAAACCTGTCATCATCCCAGGATCCCAAGAGTCAATTCTATGGCTGGTCAAGTGGCCCTTCTAAGCTGACAAGGTTTCATTCTGTGCTGGCCCAATGTCTAAACAGTGTAGGTGTGGGATACCAGCTCGATGGCTTAGAGGATCTCCTAGTTCAATAAGCCCAAGGACATAATACTAGGCAGGATACACCTTCTGTACTGTTTGAAGTAGAAAACCGAAAGTGCTAATAATAGATGTGCATCTTCCTACTCATGTGGGTATAAGTGTGCAGATACTGGCATGTGCTATCTGAGTGTGTGCACACAGGCACATACCGGTACATACACTGACTGATAGGTTAACACCGACATGCATGGGCCTGAGTATGCGTGCATTGGCATGTGTTGTATGAGCGTGTATACCAGCATTGTAGGACTTTGCATTTACAGGATGCATGCATGACTCATGTTCCATCATCTAGATACTTTGTTCTAAGTGTAGATGTGTTGCCTGAACGTGTCCTTCATAGCCTTGTCTTCATAGCTCTCCCTCTCCCTCTCTCTCTCTCTCTCTCTGCTTGATGCTGGCTCAGCCCTATTGATCCTGGACAAACAGTACCCTGAGCTAATGACAGACCTCTAGCAGATTAGCTGTTCTGAATTAGGTAAGCCACTTTACCTCTTTCGTGTATCTCCTCTTTTTTTCTCTGTAAAACAAAGTCAGGGCTGTTTAATTCACAGGGCTCATGGGAGAAATTGATGAGTAAACCTATGCAGAGGCATCTTGTGGGTGTTCATTATTTAATAATAATAATAATAATAATAATTAATAATAAAATGGTTCCAGACCACTTCACAACAAGAAATATTCACCAAAATGTGTCACTGTGTACTTACTCAGACCTTGATAGTATAGCCTAGGATACACCTAGGTTTCCTAGGAGCACAGCATATTGCTTCTAGGACCATGCTGAACAAAACAAGAGCTCAAATCAAGCACAGAAGAAATGATATAATCAGAAAGCATGGTAAGTCCAAGGGGTATTGAGGCTGCTGCTGGTATAACCTGGCATACAGCTGCAAAGTAAATTAATTTTAATAGGTAGTGATAAAGGAAAGAAACCTATTATAATATATATGTAAACTAGTAACGTAGCCCTGTATTACCCTTGTGGATTACTAGGCACTGCCTGTAATAGAGCTGCTATGCTTTCATGATAGTAGTAGCTAAGTAGGTTTGTTCATAGACAATCACCAGAAATGGTGAACGATGAAGCACATTGCCATATCATGATGGCTGCTGGGAATTTCCAGCTCCCTTATAATCTTACAGGACCATTGTGTCCATGGGATCCTCTGAGAAGCACTTGCTGCACTGTGTAGCAATGGCATCTCAGCCTCTAGTAGTAGTCTCTAGGAGAATATCAAGATAAAGCCATCCAAGAGTGTGAGAAAGAGAGTTGGCAAAGAAGGCAGGGAAGAGAAGCAGACAGTGGAGGCTGCATTATAAAACTAGCTGCTGATATAGATGACAAGAATTGTCCCTCTGGAGGCCATCTAGGAAAGGGTAAAGAGGGTATATCTCAGGGATGCTTCGCCAGGGCCTTCAAGAGCTGACAGGGGGACAACAAGTCTATCAGCCATCAGTGAGGACCATGTGAGCTATTAGACTCTCAGCACTTGCAGCCTACTGAGAATGAGAGCCAGAGCTGCAGCCTTAGCTAGGTTCTGACATGTGGTCCACTCCTATTGGACTGAAGAACAGGGAGCTGGCAGCATCTGCATCAGGAGCAGATGGGCAACACTGCAAAGCTGTGCCTCACACATGGATCTAAATTCAGGCAGTGTGGCCTTGGATTCCAAAATGGGAAGTGTAAAAAGGATAAGTTCAGGAGAAAAGAAATCCCAAATCGGAGCTGTCTTAAGTTTAGCTGCATGGCACCCACATCTCTGTTTCAGCCACAAAACAATTCTGTTGGAATGTTCTATGCAGAACTCCTATTAGACGCTGTAAGTATGGTAGTGATCCAGACAGACTGGCCAAGCCATCGTGGTGTGCTGGCAGAGATAGCTACTCAGACCATCATAGCCTAGTGAGGCAGTTGCAATAAGTAATCGGAACCTCAGCTGAACGTAAACGAGGGTGAGCAGGTGCCACGGTAGACTTGTGTATGGCACTTGAGTGCAGATCTGAAGACTGAGTAGCAGCAGTGAGATAAAGAGGACATTCTTAGCAGTTGGCTTAATATGTGCCAGGACACTGAGGCAAGAAGGAGCTCCGTACTCTCTGTGTATAGGTGATGAGTCTGGAACCTGCAGAGAAGAAGCACACAGAGAAATGAGCAGGAAACAATGTCTTCAAGCAGGCAATCTAGTTCCCTGAGAAAATGATGGGATCCAGTTGGAAATTGGAAAGAACTAAGAGTCATCAGAAAGCTAACAAAGAGCAGAGCTGGAAATTTGTTGGGTATTCTGAATGAAGGAGTCACTTACCCTCTAGCTCAAATGGCTCCATGCAAATCCAACACAAAACCAAACTCACTGGTTTTGTGTGTCAACTTGACACAGGCTGGAGTTATCACAGAGAAAGGAGTTTCAGTTGGAAGTGCCTCCATGAGATCCAACTGTGAGGCATTTTCTCAATTAGTGATCAAGTGGGGAGGGCCCCTTGTGGGTGGTACCATCCCTGGGCTGGTAGTTTTGGGCTCTATAAGAGAGCAGGATGAGCAAGCCAGGGGAAGCAAGCCAGTAAGGAACATCCCTCCATGGCCTCTGCATCAGCTCCTGGTTCCTGACCTGCTTGAGTTCCAGTCCTGATTTCCTTTTGTGATGAACAGCAATGCAGAACTGTAAGTTGAATAAACCCTTTCCTCCCCAACTTGCTTCTTGGTCATGATGTTTGTGTAGGAATTGAAACCCTGACTAAGACACTCACTCAAATTAGTTTAGTGCTAGAGAATCTCAGCCTCTCCTCCTCCCCTCCTCCTCCCTCTCCTGCTATATATATATATATATATATATATATATATATATATATATATATATATATATTTGTGTGTGTGCATATATATATATATATACCAATGCGACTATATACCTGGAGAGACTATGAGTTCATTCCCACATCGATCTGCATATAAATAGCATCAAACCCCATGCACCCAAGGTACTTGCACTGTGCCCTGTGTCATCTGAGTCCCCGCAGCATCCCTGAGAATGGTGTCATCTCCTCTCCCAGGCACAGAACTCATACATTTGAACAGTTTCCCTGGTGGGCTGTGGACTAGATGCCTGCATGAGTACACAGTGCCCATTGTTTCTAGAATTAAAAGTCATTTGTCACCTCCTGAAGGATGGAGATCTTTTTCTTTCCTCGAGGTCATGCAGAAGAGAGAAGACCCTATTTATGTCCTGGAAAGATCTTCCAAAATTTTCAATGAAAACTGACTCTGAAATAAAATCAGCTTTTGTCTGCTGTCTGTCTGGCAGTATGAAAAAAATGCACAATCCATGCTGGGAAAGGAGAACCCCCTGCACAGCTGAAAGGGTGGGAAGTGACTTGATTCCTAATTTCTCTGCTCTCTAATAAAGCAAGCAGTGAATCTGATCTCTAAGGATGTCTGTTCTAAACCCATTGTCTATCGTGATGGCTCTAAAGACCAAACATGGATAACTTAGTTTGCTCAAATTGTTTGAGGCTTCCAGCATATTTTTTAAAATGTATATAAAAGAAGGACTCCAGTCATCTTGGTATTTTAATTTTCTTAAATCATTTCAGCATTTTTGTCCACCATTTGATGGTCAGAATGTATCTGTGAGAAGCTTGTATGTGCGCACACTACTCTTCCAGTGCCTTCTTTCTTGTGCTGTTATGATATGCTATATTTTAAATGCTTAGATATAAGGAATGTGTGTGTGTGTGTGTGTGTGTGTGTGTATGTATTTGTGTCTGTGTCAGTGTGCATGTGTGTAAAGTTGCTAGCATTCCTTATGTGTAGACCCCAAATATTAAACATTGAAGTTTACCCCGACCTTTGTCCTTATTTCCTTTTTTTTTAAATTTTTTTATTCGATATAATTTATTTACATTTCAAATGATTTCCACTTTTCTAGCCCCCCCACTCCCCGAAAGTCCCGTAAGCCCCCTTCTCTTCCCCTGTCCTCCCATCCACCCCTTCCCACTTCCCCGATGGCCACTTGATCCTCGACAAAGAGGCTGAAAACATCCAATGGAAAAAAGATAGCCTTTTCAACAAATGGTGCTGGTTCAACTGGAGGTCAGCATGCAGAAGAATGCGAATTGATCCATCCTTGTCTCCTTGTACTAAGCTCAAATCCAAATGGATCAAGGACCTCCACATAAAGCCAGACACTCTGAAGCTAATAGAAAAGAAACTTGGGAAGACCCTTGAGGACATCGGTACAGGGAGAAAGTTTCTGAACAGAACACCAATAGCGTATGCTCTAAGAGCAAGAATTGACAAATGGGACCTCATAAAATTACAAAGTTTCTGTAAGGCAAAGGACACCATCAAGAGGACAAATTGGCAACCAACAAATTGGGAAAAGATCTTCACCAATACTACATCAGATAGAGGGCTAATATCCAATATATATAAAGAACTCAAGAAGTTAGACTCCAGAAAACCAAACAACCCTATTAAAAAATGGGGTACAGAGTTAAACAAAGAATTCTCACCTGAAGAACTTCGGATGGCGGAGAAGCATCTTAAAAAATGCTCAACTTCATTAGTCATTAGGGAAATGCAAATCAAAACAACCCTAAGATTTCATCTTACACCAGTCAGAATGGCTAAGATTAAAAATTCAGGAGACAGCAGGTGTTGGAGAGGGTGTGGAGAAAGAGGAACACTCCTCCACTGCTGGTGGGGTTGCAAATTGGTACAACCACTCTGGAAAGCAGTCTGGCGGTTCCTCCGAAAACTGGGTACCTCACTTCCAGAAGGTCCTGCTATACCACTCCTGGGCATATACCCAGAAGACTCCCCACCATGTAATAAGGATACATGTTCTACTATGTTCATAGCAGCCCTATTTATAATTGCCAGATGCTGGAAAGAACCCAGGTATCCCTCAACAGAAGAGTGGATGCAAAAAATGTGGTATATCTACACAATGGAGTACTATTCAGCCATTAGAAACAATGAATTCATGAAATTCTTAGGCAAATGGATGGAGCTAGAGAATATCATACTCAGTGAGGTAACCCAGACTCAAAAGGTGAATCATGGTATGCACTCACTAATAAGTGGATATTAACCTAGAAAACTGGAATACCCAAAACATAATCCACACATCAAATGAGGTACAAGAAGAAAGGAGGAGTGGCCCCTGGTTCTGGAAAGACTCAGTGTCCTTATTTCCTAAGAAGGCTTCTTGGGTACCTTGAAACACAGTCTAGGACCTACTGAACAGTACTATGTATTAGTGACAAATGGTGACACCATTCATTCTCCCCCCCTCATTTAAGCCTTAAATGAGCATCCTCTCAGCCCAGCCCAGGAGACTCCTCCCCACTCCCATACTGTATTTTACACTAGAGATCTCTTCTGTGGAATTTCCTCTCACAATATCCCCTGGGTCTCTCTTACTCTTGTCCTCTAGCCTTATAGATACTGTTGCACAGTGGGACTTCTTTATTCCCAATCTGGACACTCTTTTCCCCTCTCTTCTCCCTGTTACCCCGTTTTTCTCAGGATGCTGTGTCCCACCAACATCACACCAGGGAATGGGAGGCCGGAACTGGAGGTGTCTTTACTAACAGCTAAGTGGGACAGGCACTTTAGAGACAAAACTTCTTTGTCCTCCTTTAGTCTCCTTACAGCTTCTGACTGGTGCAAGCTTTCTCCAGTGAGACCTACATGACGTTGAGTACTTAAGTTCACACAAGCCAGATGAATAGCTTGTCTGCTCTCTAGCAAATCTCCTACTAAATGGAAATTCCAGCAAGGCAGAAACCCAAGCCCCAGAGCTGAGCTTCTGAAATGGAATGGATCTTAACAGCTCAGAAAGGAAGACACTGGGAGAATACCAGCAAAGGAAGAGAGGGCATGACTGGATGCTCATGCCGAGCTCCTCCTTCTGTCTGTCCCCAGTCAGCACACATCAATCCACACCAGGAGCTCCAGGCCCCATCTGGCTGCCCTGCAGTCACTCTGCTGGAGCTCACCGGCTGTGTCTGAAGTAACAGACCATGTGTCAAACCCTCCTGTCTCTTCTCTCTGCCTTATAGGCTGCCTCCCCTCATTCCAAGCCTGTCTGCTCGTACACAGCATGCTGGCCTCCTCTGCCTAAAGGACAACCAGGGTCCCTTGACCACTATGGAGCCAGCAGCCATCTCTGTGTGGGCAAACCAGGCACAATGTTCTGAGAGAGGAACACTGTCCCAAAGGCTGGATCCTACTAAGGAGTTGGAAAAAAGGAGGAAGAGGAGATCTCTGTGGCAAACACAAGGGTTGGACAGGTAACCCTGGGTAAATCTGCCCTGGACTCCCTGGGAAGTCAAGGTCCTCAGATCTGCATGAAGATCAGCATTCGCAGAAGGAGGGGGCAGCCAGGGAGAGACACCCTTTACCTACCACTGCCCTGCCTATGCAGTCAAGATGGAGCATAATATTCAGACCTATAAATCTCCTAGTTAGAAGAGCAACAGAGGTACCAAGGATCCACTCTGGGAGCTCCTCCTTAGGGAAGAAGGCTCCCATTTAGGGCGAAACCACTGCCTACCCTGCCCTTCTGCAGCTGCGTGGAATAGGAAGTAAAACTCAGTAGTCCAGGGGCCTTCCAGCCCTTTTAAATTCCTACATCTTGTGTTTCTCCTTTATCTCTTTTAGTGTCCGTAATTAAGAAGGGAGGGGAGCGTGGAAACTCCTTGTCTGATCAATAATTCAAAATGCTGGTCTCCTGTGACATTTTTGCCATTATTATTCTTAGGTCAGGCTTTCATGATTTCTCTAAGAGAAGTTCCATGCTGAGACACCGGGGGAGAATGAATGTAATCTTTGAATAATTTTGTATTTTTTAATTATCCTTCCTTTTTTTTTTTCTTAAAGCACTGTGTATAAATAAAGGTGAATGTAAGAGTCTCATGAATTTGAGATTTGTAAAGCTGGCTATTCAATCCTAGTACAAACTAGAAAAGCAAGAAACTTTGTGGGTATTTGTTGAGCCAAAAAATATCCATTCAGCTGGATGTGGTCATGTAGTCCTATTTAGAAAGAGGTGGAAGTAATTCACGTGACATTTAGAAACTCCTGACATTTCAGTTTTATAATGAGCACCACTGGGGTATCCATGGCCTTGAGAAGTGTGCTTTCCCTCCCCCTCTTCCTCCCTCCCTCCTGTGTGCTCTGTCCTTTCTGTCTCCTATGCCTGGGTCTGCTTGATTCATGCTCTTCCCCCTCCTCACCTAACTTGTCCTATACTAGACACTCTAGTAGCTTAGCTAATACCAGCATCATCTTCTCTCAATATTCTATAGTGACTATAGAAGCCTGAATTTGTTTGACGTATCAGTATGCTCTATTAGAAATGCCTTCCTGATTCTCTTCTAGCTAGAGATACACAAGTGAACCATCTGGCCAGTGAGATGTGAGCTCAGGCTAGACCTGCTCTGAATTATTTTGTGATATATGCAATGAGTAGCCCAGAACAACTTGACTTTAGACAACAGCATCCTTGATCTTAGTTACTCCATCTTGAGTATAAATGCCAAGAAAAATGACTCTATATCTTGTTCGTAACCGCATAATGGTGGCCAACAACTGTACCTGCCAGAACACTTGATAAAAATTGATAAAATGCAATCCCCTCAACTGGAGCTATAAAATGAGAGCCCCAAGACTGATATGTATCAGGCACACTGTCAGTGATGGGCCCCTGCCTCTGTTTCCAGGATTCAGTTCAAGTGAATCCTGCCCATAAATGACCTTTAGATTACTTTCAATGGAACCTTGAGTGGCCTGTTACCAGGACATGGATTTGGCATCTGTAAGCCTGAACAGCTTTATGCTGGAAGGTCCTAAGCCTCCCATGGATTCTTTCTCTGTACCTACATCATCTCTCTGCTTGGAGTTTATGATAGCTTCTCAATATTGCAGACTCTGTAGTACTTTCTTGGCCATTTTATAAACTGCATGTGTACAAATTGTTGTGCAATGTCTTAGGTGTGGTATGAGAGCTAATATTTGTAGCTTAGATCAGAATAAAATAATCTGTGTGACTGGTCAGATGGCTCAACAAATTCTGGGTTTGATCTCTGTAGCTCTCCCACCAATTTCTTTATGTCATTTGACTTCTACAGATGTAGACTGGAATGCATATACAAACAGAGACAAAATAAATACAAATTTAAGTTAAAAAATAATCTGTGTTTGCCAATGGCTAGCTATCAAGAGAAATCAGATTTCTTTGCAAATTGCAGTCAATAGAACTGACACAGCTTGTGAATTTATTGGTCATTCAATAAATTCTGACGTAGTAGAAAGACACAAATATGACCATTTGTATTTCTGCCATGGCCCACTCATGATAGATGTCAACAGAAAATGAGGGAAAACAGAACTGACTCCATTGGTCCCAGTTTGTACCTTCTACCTTATTCCTGTCTGGAAAGTCGACTCTGGAGGGAACCAGAGGACAGTCAGAAGTCTTATAGGCATGCTGATAAATCCCATATGAATAGAAGGGACGAGCAGAGAGTCAAAGGAAACCTGGAACCTAGCTCCTTCCTTAGCACCTACACCAACCTTAAACAGGCTTTGTGGGACCCATGTTAGCTGTAACGGAACTACATTTATGATACTCACAGAGTCAAATACATTACCCTAGTCTGCATGAGCTTCCTACTTTGAATGCAGAGATTTTTCTAATTCTCTTGCCTGGAATATTTGACACAGCCTGAGATGGAATATTGTAATGAGACATTTCTCTACTCTCTGATAATAATTTAAGACAATAGGTACTTCTACAGGTCCCACCCACCTACATGCTAGAAAGGAGAAACTGGGCACAATATCTAGAAGCCACAGCCCAGCTTCCAGGAGCACAGTGAAAACCTTGTGCTACTGAAAAGGCCCCATAACGTACTTGCTGAACTTCAGATGCTCAAATCTCTTTGTCCCCATACAATATTAGTACAATACAGCTACCTGCTCTCAGATGACCTCAGGTCTTCTTCTGGTTCAAGAGGCAATGTGTCCTTCTCAGTTCACCCTCCTGCCCTGCCCAGGCGTCAGCACTGTCACTCTCTGGCTTTCTGGACTGGCTCTTCCACTGCAAGTGCTCGCCACATCTCCTGTCCTATGTCTCTCTGGTCAACTTCCACAGGCACCACTGTGCCCTCCCCTGCCCCAGTTCTCCATCATCTCCTCTTAGCACAGACTGATGACACATAATCTATGTGTTGATGAATTAATGAACTTCCCTTCCTTCTTTCCTCCTTCCCTCCCACCCTCTTTCCTTCCCTCCCTCCCTCCCTCCCTCCCTCCCTCCCTCCCTCCCTCCTTCCCTCCTTCCTTCCTTCCTTCCTTCCTTCCTTCCTTCCTTCCTTCCTTCCTTCCTTCCCTCCCTCCTTCCTTCCTTCTTTCCTTCCTTCCAACTCAAGCCTCTGGTGTCCAACTGTCAGGTCAGCCTGACATCCCCCTTCAATGATTCCCTAAGAGTTTTCAACTGAACATGTTGGAACTTCATTTATTTTTTATTTTCTTAAAACCAAAAAGCAGATACCATTAAAAATGGCTACTATCAGAAAACAAAAATAACAAATGTCAGACAAACTGTAAAAACACATTTAAAACATTGGGGTATGTGTATTCTTGGTGGGAACTTAAAATGTTGCAATCTCTTTGTGAAATAAAAATACAGTAGTTTCTAGAGTAAAAATAGAATCCTCATTGATCTGGAAATTCTGCTCTGAGTATACATTCCAAAGACTAAATGCAGAGACTCCACTACACATCTGTACAGCTTTGCTCTGAACAGCTCTGCTCACAACAGTCCCATAATCAACAGGTGGAAAGAGCAATAGCACAGCACCAGAGGACTACAAAAGCAAACTGTGCCACAGACGCATATGGAATATTATTCAGCCTAGCAGAGGAAGGAAACTCTCTGTAGTGCTGAGGCATGGAAACCAGAGCCATCCATGGGCACACTAGGCAAGAACTTCACCCTGAGGTCTGCCACAGACTCAAAAGAAAGGGAACTCAGACTTATATGACAACATGGAATAAACTTGAAGATACTGTGCTAAGTAAAATAAAGTAATCATCAAAGGACAGAAACTGGAAGATTCCATGGACACAAAGTACCTAGAGTAGTCAAACTCATAGAGTGAGAAAGTGAAATGGTATTTGGAAAGTTACAGAGGTAGAGCAAATGGAAAGCTGTTGTTAGCCACTGGGAAAAATGTTTCTCTCCCCAGTCACTCTAAGCTGTGTGCTCTAGAGCTTTTAGTTCTCAAGTGGGGAATGAGGCTACCTGCTCTTCTATTACCAAAGAGATCACAAATACAGCTTGCTGTGCGGTCTAGACTATGACGGATCCTGGTTATGGGAGGGGAAAAGGATTGGCACTTCATAGCAGGCTGAAGAGGGGTGTGCCTGGAATACAAGAGATCTGATGGGGTGTATGGCTCATGTCCAGTGATTAAAACTGATAGAGAGCAGGCTAGATGGTTCAATGGACAAAAGTGTTTGCAGTCAAACCTGAAGATGATCCGAGTTTGATCTCTAGAATCTACATGGTAGGAGGAAAAAAATGAATTCCTGGAAGTTCTATTCTAACCTCCACACAGGAACCATGGTAAGTGTGTTCAGGCTCCCATATACACATAATAAATGCATGGGATAATAAAAAAAAGTGCAAAAATATATTCACAGTGCACTATCCTGTGAATAGTCTAGGATCAGCAAAGTAAAGTATATACAGCATTTTATTGTGACATTGCAACATTCAATTTAGTAGTTTAGACAGAATCACCAAGTCTTATAATATTTACTCATCTACCTAGACCCTTTACTGAGGAAGGTTTGATGACTCCTGGTCTAGAAAGCAAAGATGATATCAAATAATGGATTGTAACTAGATATGGTTATATGATAGATAGATAGATAGACAGACAGACAGACAGACAGATAGATAGATAGATAGATAGAAAATACAAATAGCCAAGAAAACTTTAAGCATTCCCCCAAGACCCAAAGGAAGCTTTTGTACTCTCTTCTGGGAAAAAGATCCTGGCTCCTGCAGAACACCTGCATAACTGTCAGGATCACGAGTCCAAGCGATCCTCTGCTCTCCAGCTCAATTTGCACTCCTGCCTCATATTCACCTTCAATCCATAAGCACCTCTAGCATCCAAGAGTCTAACATTTGTCAAACAGGACCAGCTATAGATCGGTGGGCTCCCTCTGTAGTTCCGCCTCTCTCTGTGAACTCTGATTTCTATATCATGGTAGTAGATGGTGGACATATGGAGTCTCTGAGGGCTTTACACTGCAGTGGAAGGAAAGGAGGACCAAACTATTGAAGTAGAAGGGCAACAGGATGAAAATAAATGCTATGCTTGAGAAGGAGTTACAAAGGCTTTGTGGACAGCCACTATAAGCTTGGCTCTTCTGCTTACCAGGCTTGTGACTTGTCCCACAAGCTAACTAAACACAAGATGAAAACCTGACATCTTTCCCTTCAATTTTTTCTGTCTGTTTTTTTGTTTTGTTTTGTTTTTTTTTTTTTTTTTTTTTTTTTTTTACTTTGGCTGAAAGGACAGAGATGTCACTGTCCTTACCCTTTCCTCTTAAGTCACCTTAGTTTGCTGGCACAGAAAAATCTCACAGGACAGTTCCTTGCCCAGATGAGGGCAATTATCCATGATGGTGAAGCCAGACCTTGTAATTATCTAAAAACCAAGTGATAACTTTAATGGTGACAGTGCTGACGAGATCTTTGGATCATTTTGCAGAACCAGAACTGAGAGAAGGATAACCAGACTACTATTCGACAAGGCTGTGAACTTACGTATACCTCTGTGTCCACTGCCCTAGTTCTTCCTTTCCTAAGTCTAAGCTGATGTCAGCATTCCAAAGTTGATTTGTGATTACTTAAGCCCTTTATCTGTTTCTGTTCCCAATGCAGTCACCTCAAAGAAGTCTCCATTTCACCATTACCTGACCCTGATTTGACAGATAGCTGGACCTAGCCTGTTGGGGCTGCTAGGAATAAGAGGTTTTGCCCTAAAAGCTCTGGTAACAATACTGAAGGAAGTGATGTTTCTATTGGACCTTGCAGGAAAGTGTAGCACTTTCTCCCCTCAACTGGAAGGAGTTAGTGATCATTGGTAGGGCAGGGTTAGAAAAGGTGTCTCTGTTAGCTCCTAAGCAAGGTGGAACCTTCAGGGGAAGATGCCTCTGTTAATGTACATTCAAAGAATCCTTTCTTTCCTTCCTGCTGAAAACTTATGCTACAGCTAAGCATGCCCAGCGGCACTTCTGTCCATTGCTCTAATCTTTTACATATGTGTGTCATGGCTATGAACATTGTTTACATTGAAAATTATGACCTTAACCTGAGCAGGCTCAGGGATTTACTACATAACTGAACAATCTCAAGAATCAGCCAACCCCTATCTGAGTATTATATCCATACATAAAAACCTCATGCTTCTCTTGTTCTAGTTGGACATAGCTTGAGAAATGACAGCTATGCTCTCTTTGCTTGCTACAGGTAACAAACCTTCTCCCACCTTTTTTTAAAATAAATGTCTTTGCAATATTTATTTCAGATCTGCACTCAAGACCTGAGCCCACCACACTGGGTTACAATTCTGCAAATACGCAAAAGTATTTTCATAACACTGCAGGCTCTTAGCCATTTGCTGGAACAAGCCAGCTTGATTCTTTGCAGCCTTCAGCACTATAAAGCCAGTGAAATTATGACTCCCACATGGGATGTAGCCCGTTACTTTTTCAAAACTGAAATGTAAACACATACCATACATTATATCTATAGACCAATTATGCTGGGGTAACGGGGCCATTGTTGCTGTTTGTGAATGATCAATGATAAACTACACTCTAATTTCCCACTGGCTATTTCCATTGTTCTTTAATGTCCCACTGATCTCTTGGAAATGAAGGAACTTCACATAAAATGCATAGCTTGATGAACTTTAATCTTACCCATAATTAGATAATAAAATTAGCTACATGCAGTAATTAAAAGGATTGTGATAAGAGTCAGTCTGTAATTCATTTTGATCCTCTCTCCAAACAGAAATTCAGCTTGAAGGAGACTAGAAATCAAATAATGACACTTTAGGACAGAAATGGCTAAATGGGGAAAGTGTCTCACTTGCAATACCTGAGACTCTGAGTCCAGTCCCTGGGACCCATATGGAGGAAGAAGAGGACCAACATGTGTAAAATGTCCCCTGATGTGCCCCACAGGTTCTATTACACACACGGTGGTGGGGAGGGTGGATGTGGTAATAATTGATTAATTACTTAAAAGAAAGAAACCAATGACACCCACCCACCCACACACACACCTTGGGCAGGAAGGCTCTGTTACCTGTTTGAGGAAAAGGGCTCATAGAGATTTCCCACATCAGCAAGCACTGATACCATTTGAGAAGCTTTGATGTAAGGCCTTCAGCTTTTAAACTTTAGGCTTTGACTTTTAAGTGAACAGAGAGTAAACTGCTTGATTTTAATCTAGTGAGTTTGATTTTCCAGATTGTCTCCAGCTGGTTTATCTAGCACACATTTTGCCATTGCTACTTCTTTTGCATAATGTAGAACTTGCAATTCTTTTTTTTATTTTCCTGGAAATTCTGATGTAGTATGTCTAGGATAGGACAAGCCAACCCACATTTGTAAACAAGAGCCATCGGTAGTTTTTGTGATGTGGCAAGGGACTGATTTTGTTCAGTAGGTCTCACTTTAGAATCACCTGGCAAGATTTAAAAATAAGCATCAAGACAGTAACAGGCCATCCAGACCAGTTCTTCCTATGAAGAGAAAATGAGACAAAATAATATTTTAGAAGAACTCATTATACTCAGAAGCACCAGAGAGCTATCAGATGCAGTGAACTCTCCAGGCATTGGATTGCTGTGAGGGAAAAAAAAATGCACACAGGGCATTGGCAGAGCATTTACTTCCAAGGATTTTCTGAACCTGAAGCTAAACCTACAACCTGAGGAGTTTCACTTTCTATCAGAGAGAAGCAAAAAGGGGAAATGAAGCAGGAACTGGAGCCCTCTGGGGCTAGGGTGTAAGCAGAGCTGTAGGTATCTCTCTGCCTCTGAAGAGCAAAAGCACAGTTCATGGTTCCCCCCAAAGGGAGGGGCCCTGAGATGCACACAGATGTTTAGAAGAATATCCTGAATCCTAGCAATGTTACCAATCCGAAATATGGTAATTTTGACTGGATATATACTTATCTGCCCATTCTCTGATTTCCAAAGGCAAAGTGAATCTCAAGGGGAGAGATGGTACCACCTAGACACTAATATTATCTTCAAAATTGCTCACATTGTATCTGCTCACCAATAAACAAGTTACAAAAACCAATGAAACAAATTAAAGCTAAAAAAAACAAAACAAAACATCAGAATTCAAGAAGATAAACATAGAAAGAAATCCAAAGAGGTCCTGATTCTGGCCTTATAACATAAGAAACCCCAAAATAAATGTAATTAATATGTCCACCCAAATAAATTTTAGAAAAGAAGTAAATCCAAATGAAAAATCTTGATATGTGAAAATATAATAAAGCAAAGAACTCACTAGACTTAATGGCAAAGCAGACACAGTTGGAGAAGGAATTAGTGAATTCAAAGCAAAGTATCAGAATATTTGTACTGAATGAATGGAAGGAAAACAGTGCACAGGAACTAGTGGGGTGGACCAAGGCAACACATGAGACCCCATGTGTTGGGTGAAGGCCAACACACATGTGACTGGATTCCTGCAAGAAAGGAGCACTGAGGAGGTGGTCATTTTTATAGAATGATAGAATTTCCCCAAACTGACAAAATATGTCACCACAGTTTCCAGAAGTGTTATATCTTGAAACAATAAATACAAGGAAAATACTTTTTAACCACAGTAGTAAAGCTACTTTTCATTTTTAAAAGCACTTGGGAATTTTTACTTATTTTAATTTTTAAAATTTAAAACCAAAGCTGAAGACACATTCAAATTTTCACTCACTGGCTTATCATTAACTTTTTTTTTTTTTTGAGACAGGGTTTCTCTGTATAATCCTGGCTGTCCTGGAACTCACTCTGTAGACTAGGCTGGCCTCCAACTCAGAAATCTGCCTGCCTCTGCCTCCTAGAGTGCTGGGATTACAGGCTGTCTGCTTTCTGTCACTAACAACACAATACCTCAAACTGGGAAAATTACAAGGAAGAGAGATTAATTTTGGCCCACAGCTCTAGTTCAATGTCAAGTGCTATATCTAGCCTTCCTGGCTGGTAGAGTCCTGTCGTGGTTCAAAGTATCACATAGAAAGAGACACAGGACACGTATGTATGTGGAAAGAGCATATGCATATACTCCTTGGTCTTTCTCCCTCATCTTACAAAGTTATCAATACTACTTAATCATATATGCTCTATGGCAGGAAGCCCACAACTGAGAAAAACCAGGCAGGGAATAAGTTTCCAATCCAAAGTATCTCCCAAACAGAAAATGAGTGAAAATCCAAGCCTGTGCCCCACTTTACTATATGTGGCCTACAAGGTAGTCAGCAAACTGGAAGACACCTCAAAGAATGAGAAGGGGATAAAAGAGTAGAAACATAAACCAACAGGCCCAATGCACAAGAGCTGACATACATTGCTTAACATCTTTGGGTTGGGAAGAGGGGCTGAAGTTTAATGACATCCTCTCCTAGATCCTTGGAGCTGCTACAACTGTGGCCAGGAAGGACACTTTAGTCCGGCCAGTGCCCATGTAACAAACAAAAAAGACAAGGGAAATATGACTAGTCTACTTCTTTTCCAAAAGGAAGAATCATCTTTTTGACAAAAGTCTGAGGCAGACTGTCAAAGGGGATCCACAGTTACCTTTGACTCTGCTTCTAGCATCAGAGGAGCCTGCCTATGAGGGGACCTTCCACAGCTTGATTTTCAGGGGCCTGCAGGCTGTTTAGTCTCCTATATTTTCTGGCTCTGCATAACAGCAGCTACAAGGTTTAGTCAATATCAGTTGTTTATTTTGCTTGTGTTTCCTCAGACCCACCTGCGGTCCACAATCCTCACTGGAATTGACTGGCAAAGAGAGCAGGACCACTTTAAACTTCCTCTAGCATGGGCATTAGAACAGTCCATCCTCTCCTAGTATCATCTGGTATTCACATCCCGCTGCTGGGAAGAGTTAACTTATCAAAAGTCAACTCTAACATTGTTGTCCAAGCACCCATTTCAACATTCCTTGACTTCCAAACACAAGTTCCCGCACTGCGCAACCATTCCAGTTGGCAACTGGGATAACTCACTCACCGAACCATCACTATATATAAGCCTCATATTTTTTTTTCCTCAAGAACTCCCAATTCTTTCCTAGGTACTCACAATATGCCCTCAATCCTGAAGCTGAGGGGAAGATCATCTCATACATAAGTTTTTGATCATCATCCAACTCTGTCCTTAATACTCACCTTGTAACAAGCCTATGATGGCAATCAAAGTCTTGGTGGTACCTTTGTATTCTACTAAGACATAATTTTCATGGAAACTCTCTAAATGATGCCCTTCTGCTATTCCCTAGTATGCCTGGTTTTCAATTCTGATTTGCCTTTGGGTGATGAGAACCTAACTCCTGGGTTCATCAACAAATGAACTTAAACTATCCCAATCTAGGGTTTCCAAGACTTAGCTAAGCCAATACTCATGGCTTAGCTAAGATTCTTTCTCCATCATAGACCCTTCCCAATAACCTATTTATGTCGATTGCTTGGTCATCATCATCCCAGAAGAAACAAAATCTGTCAACTCAAATATGATGGATGCTGCAAAGGATGGCTTTCTGTGGTTACAAAGTGTTCCCTATAAACAGCACAAGTATATCCCCAAAGGGTACAATGCTAAGGCTAGGTAGTGTGGTTCTAGGATATCACTCTTATCCATTGATCTCAAGAACTAGTCTTAGACATGGACACCCTATTAACAAATAATAATTTCACTCTTTTCTATGAATGGCAAGATACTATAATTTCTGGATCCCCATAGTTTGTACTAGAGCTAAACCACTTAATGAGGTCCTAAGGAGATCAGAAGCTGGACTTTTGATATAAAAACACATACCTGCTGCCCCTACTTTGATCTTATTGTACCTAAGAAAAACCTATCTATATGCACATGAAAGAAAGAGAAATTGCTTTGGGGGTTCTTGTAAAAATACTGAAATGGCTCATTCATCTAGTAGCTTACCTGTCAAAAACCTCTGACTCAGTAGCTTAGTTTGGCGCCAATGTGTTTGAATTTGGGCTTTAGTTACTTGCTTAAGTAAGAATGTAAGCTAACACTGTATTTCCAGGTAAATTTTCCCCATATGCCCAATGCAAGGGGCTTTGATGCTTATCCTTCTGAGTCCTTTCCTACTCTGAATAAAAGGGCCACAGAGCTCACAAAGAACTTCTAGAAATCCATTTACTTGATTACTCTTTCTTACTACAGTCAGATAAAGGCATATGGAAAGTGGATGACTGTGCATTGTTGACCTGAGCATGGCTATCTTAAGGATCCCAAATGCCTCAGAACCACAGGAATAGCAAGCCCTTCCCCCCGGGGTCCAAATACATTTATGTTAATAAATGATTTACCTTTGATTAAAACCAGTATCCCTAGAAAACTCAGCAAGTTCCAACCACAGCTTTGCCATGTGGATGATGGCAGTCTGACACTGCTCCGTACAGAGACACCCAAAAGAGATTAGCTACCCTGCCCCCTCATTCAGGCTGTGCCAATAGATGTGCTGAGCTTTCTGGGCTGCTGCTGCTGCAATCTCCAACCCAGTGCGTGATCCACACAATACCAGCTTTACATTACTTATCTTTGTCATTTCTCCATTCCCATAGTCCCAGTCATGCAGGGTCAAGTCCCCATGTCTTGTCTAAAGCCATGCAGTTCAAGCCATTGACCAACTTTTGCATTACTTGTAACTCAAATATTCAGTGAACCCCTACAAATAAAGTATTACCCGGAGCTCAGATGCTTCTGAGCACTGGCAATCTCCAGGAAAGGTAGAGAGAGCCAAACAAACATTAAAGGGGCTCCTCAATGGATTGATGGGCAAATCCATTCATCATGGCCTACATTGGCCCCAGTGGCACACCCAAGGTCCCATCTGACACTCTGAACTGAGAGTCATCTCAGGTCATTTGAGGTCCTTTATGGAAGGTCATTTTGGCAGACAATTTTTTTCCTCAGAATTGTAAATTATGTGTATTATAATTTGTGCATAGGAGTGCAGGTGATCTGGAGGCCAGAGACATGCGATTTCCCAGGAGCTAGAATGACAGGAAGTTGTGACCCATTCAATATGAATGCTGGGAAGAGAACTCATCATATGCAAAAGAATTACATGCTGTTAAGCTCTCTCCAGCCCCCAGACAGAACATCTACTAGACCTTGACAGGCATTATATTGTTCAGAACATTACATACCAACTGCTGTATCTGCACCAATGTGACACTAACAGAGAATATTTGGTGCTACCAGTCTCTCCTGCTTTCATCTCACAACTGTACCCTAGGTGTGAAAAATGCTCAGTCACTCCAACAGGTGAAAACATAAAATAATATTAAATCTCCCCAACTAACTCTGTTGTATCCTGGGAAGTTTTTAAAGGAATCTACTTTCAGACACAGTCCTGTTCTGTATACATTCAAGCAAAATCTGTAGAAAGAGAGAAGGTCTCTCTAAATATAATTAAAATAACACCCTCTTTATTCCAAGTCTCTCTTACACCTAAACCTATTCTAAGCCAATCTCCATTGCAGGCATAATTGCTGACCAAATTAGGCTCCTTGAATCCGGAAACTACAAAGGCCCATTGCACAGGCGCTCAATTTGTCCAAAGCCTACTGAAGTTCATGGCCTCTAATATAACTTCTGGGCTAAAATTGTATATAGAATATTATTCAGTAGAGAGCTAGTCTGGGGCCCTGTGACAAACCTGCTTACTTGAGTTCAAATCCCTTTTGCCTTCCTGTGTTGGTCAATGTTTTGTCCAGTTGGCACAAGCTAAAGTCATTTGGGAAGAGGGACCCTCAATTGGGAACATGACTTCCACCAGATTGGTCTGTGGTTCGTTTTCTTAATTAGTGATTCATGCAGAAAAGCCCAGCTCCCTTTGGTCCTAGGTATTAGAAGAAAGCAGGCTCAGCAAATGATGAGGAGGAAATAGGTAGACAGCATTCTTCCTTGGCTTGTGCATGAGTCCCTGCTTCCAGGTCCCTGCCTTGAATTCCTTCCCTGACTTCTCTGGATGATGTACTACCATGTATAGCATGAAAGAAATCCTTTCTTCCCCGAGTTCATTTTTCTCATGGTGACCTATCACAGCAACAGAAACCCTAAGGTAACTCCCTGTCTACAGAGTAGCTTAATGCCATTATACTTCCCTGAGCACCTATCGACTCAGCTTTCTGAGCACTCCTGGAAACCTTCCACAGTTCAGTTTCTTAACCCCAAAAGATCATATTACCCTGCATCTATCTCTGCCTTGCAGCTACCTGGACAGGAATGGTACATTAGCATCTATTCCTTCCAAACCACATTTCATCAGGACTCTATAATCTTACCATCATTTCCTCCCTGACCCAAACTAAAAGAACAGTAGTGCTTTTATTGTGAGGTTCTTGTCCTCACCCTCTCTATAGGTACAGTAAATCCATTTTTACTGCTCAGAGACTATCCCCAGTAACTCTAGAAGCCCAAGAGTTTCAATAATACAGAAACAGTGAAATGCACCTGGAGCAGTCGTATTTCAACACCCTTAAGCCCTACATCTGCTAACTTGTGCTTAAGAGGACCCTGTTGCTTTTACATCAACAAATTCAGATGAATAAATCAAAAACTTTAATACACCAAAAGTGCCAATGATGTGGGAAAGCAAAGAATAACAAGAAGGATTGGTGGGACTTTAAAACCAATGTCTGGTTGTGACCATCCATTTTTAGAAGTACACATGGCCATCTGATTCCTTGTATTTGGTTCCTGAAGTTTTAACCGGTCAATTTGCTTGTTCTAAGATTCACCAGTTCTACTCCAGAGAATCCTTCAACAAGGTTTTCAGCAGTAGCTGCATAAAGCTTTAGCCTACTACAATACAATGTGGGTCTTCTACCAAAACTATGGGATAGGACAGACACTGTGTGAGACACTGTCGTGTAACAGACTTTTCCTAGGAACACACTATGTGTCTACTCTCTCAGAGTAGGGAACCTGTGACACACCAATGCAACATCTGCACTTGTAACATCAAATGTAGCTAACCACTGAGGATTTTATTGGGGCCACTGACAGGATTCTGAGGGAGTATTTATGTACAAAGATCCCAGATAAGTTACAAGCAGCTTCGCCACCCCAAAATCTACCTCAACCCAGGTGACTTCCAAAACTGTAACCCCATAAGGGTCTCTAAAATTTGCTAAGCTGAGAGGCTCTCTATGCAGCTGACACTCAGTTGCAAACTGCAATTTGACTGGTCAGAGTCTACAGCCTCGCCATTGTTTCCTTCATTATATGGCTGAGTAGGGGCCCTCAAGGATCTTCCACGTTTCTGTTTAGACATATTTGTTTCCCTTCTGAAGCCCATGAAACTCCCTTTCCACTCTTGAGGGAATATTTCATTTGAAGTAAATGTTGCAATCTGGAGGAAAATTCCATTTAACAGACACTTTGAATAACTTCATTTGATAAGAAAACTAGGCCTAAGTCCATGTTTTCCTAATTCTCTACAGATCAGCTATTACATTTTGTTCTTTATCCATTTTCCTTTTCATTCTTTACCACAAATCTAAGAGGCAGATATTATGATTATTTCTTACTTTAAAAAGAAAGTAAATTATTTCTATGGATACAGAGAGCATAAGTAGCAGATAGGATCTGAAACTATATATGCCAACCTTAGAAGGGACACAGAGCGTCTTAGTTGTATTGCAAGTAGCACCGATGTCCGACCCCTTACTAGTAGAGTCACCCCATAAACCAAATGATGCTTTCTGCAGCATCTACCTGGCACACAGCATGGCAGCCTGTAGAACAACAGGGCCTATCATTTCCTGGCTGTGCCACTTGATCCTGTGATTTTTTTACCTACAATCGTCCCTTCTGTGACCAGCCATTTCTCCATTTGGAAAACAGGAACAATAATGCCTATCTTCAGAGTGGGATGAGAAATAAGTATCTTTAACAAACTGTCATTATCCTACAAGGTTAGCTCCTGAATCTGGCTGCCATGGCGGAATGTTTGAATCTCTCTGTGCTTGGGAAGACCTAAGCAAGGCCCTTCTACCTCAACACTATTCAGGCCTCAGAAGCAGGCTACCATCAAGTAGCCGCTGACACCTTGTGCAAGATGCTTCTCTAGCCATGGCAACTGGTGGACAGCACCTCAGGTCTGAGTAGACAGTAGCCAATACCCTGATCACTGAGGAAAGCATAGTCCTGTCTCTAAGAAGAATTTGAAAGCATGTCATGCTACATATGTCTCTGTCTAACAGTTCTTCTTATTTAAATTCTGCCCCTGCTTGAAGAACAAAACAATGGCTCACACAAATACAAAGATATGCCAGATCCTAGGCTCCAATCTGGTCCCTGCTCATTGAGACCATTCCTTAACAGCATCGAAATCAAAGTTTACCTGTCTACTCTTGTCACTCCATCCCCAAACCAGAACAAGGACAGGGACCCTTATGACCAGGAACATGTACCTGCTGTTACGTAAACTCAGAGCTTCTGCTTGACAGTGACTATGACTGTTAGCTTTCTGTTTATAATAATAAAGTATCGAAGAATGCCAGATGACACTTTCCTTCTTGTAGTGAAAGTATTGTTTTCAAAGTGAAAACAATAGCTAACAAATATCAACACCTTCTAAAGTGATGGACACATTGTTTCATCTTGGATTCTCAGAAAAACAGACAACCAGGAAAAGGAATTGTGTAATTTAACATCAAGAAACAGGAGTAGGGAATGGCAAAAAGGGAAGAGTAGAGGTGAGGCCACCTTGAGGGTGACTTAATGAGCTGATCACCACCATGGGTACAGAGGTTGCACGCCTGGGATTCCTGTCAGGATGAGGAGAGATCAGATTTCATCAGCTGCCTCCTAGCCTACCTTGATCAAGCATGGCTCCTTCAGGAATGGACTCCCTTCCAGTTTCAGGTCTACATACATGATGTGTATGAGTTATGAAGAAGGCTCTTGCATGGTCTTACTTAAATGTGACACCTCAGAGTAGAGAGCAATGCAGGTGAGAAATAGTATGCCAATCACAGGATAAAGACAGGGGCCATGACACACATTCATACAGATTTGCCAATAGGTAGCCAGTATTTTCATGACCAGTTCACACCAATGACTCAACCTCAGGATAAATTTAAAAAGCAAACCATGATTCGAATCTTTAAAGGAAGGGAATTTGCAGGTATAGAAACTGCTATGTAATTGTTCTTTCTCTCACCAAGACTTCTTGCCAATATTCCAAATCAAGGAGAGGTTCCTTTCAACTGGAAGTGGTTAACAAAAGAGGCACTTGTCTCCTAGCAGAATCACATGCCCTGGCAGTTATCACAGAGTCTGGATGTGAGAGATCCTGGGAAACACATGATTAGAAGCATTTGTGAAGATGGTAGAGTTCTTAAAGTTGTACCTTGTCTGGAAAAGCCATCAAGAGCAGATCAAACACAGGTAATCTAGGAGCTAGGGACACCTGCAGCTTGGTGGGACAAACATGCAGCTAGGAGTGTATTTAGCTAACTGGTCACCTCATGTGGAGACCATACTCAAGCCAGCATCAAGGGAGACTGACCAAGAGAACTACCAGATTGAAGAAGGGACTTGGGAGGGGGCTGTCTATAGGGTGAACAGTAATCAAGGTTATATGAGCTCAGCCAGAGAGTGATACAGCATCAATCTCTGCAGAGCTTACTCTAAGATTCACACAGCAGTTCTATGAAAATCAGTTGGCTGTGTGGTATATAAAAGGATCCAATGGCCAGGTGTCAATAGCAATGATTTAGGCCCTTTTCTATTAGAAACCCAAGAATCAGGAGAAAAATCCATAAGAGAAAACAATCAAAGACTACACTGACAACCACTCCCACCACATAGATGCTATGGGAGAGGTACAGAAACAAGCAAATAAAAATCTAGAGAATTGGGGATGAAATCCTGATAAAAAATGAAAAATGGACATGAACTTTTAAATGTTCTTTTTAAAGAAAATGGAACTTTGTGTGTGTGTGTGTGTGTGTTTTAGATCTGAAAGGGAATAATCAAAGAAGTAGTGTCTTAATTAGGGTTTCAATCACTGTTAAAGGACACTATGACCATAGCAACTCTCATAAAGGAAAACATTTAACTGGGGGCTGACTTAAAATTTCGAGGTTTAGTCTGTTATCACCATTGTGGGAAGGATGGTGGCATGCCGGAGACCTGGTGCTGTGGAGGAGCTGAGAGTTCTACTTCTGGATCAGCAGGCAGCAGGGAGAGGGACATGGGCCTGGCTTCAACAGCTGGCACCTCAAAGTGTGACACACTTCCTCCAACAGGCCACACCTACTCCAGCAAGGCCACATCTCCTAATAGTGCTACTCCCTTTAGGACTTGGGGGGGGGGCATTTTTATTCAGACCACACAGGCAGGCTCATCCCAAAATATGACTCTAGGAAAGAGGTTCCCAAAGGTTTGAAGAAGAATGGAGTTCTTAGTTGTTCTTCCCAGGAATGAAATTTATCCTTAAAACTGAATGCAAACTCTGATGCTCGCACTGGGACCTGGAAGACCTGAGGTAGAAGGGACCAGAAAACACATCTGGGATCAACTGCACACTTGCTGAATGCTGGTGGCTGATGGCTTAGCACTCCTCCACCTTATAGCTAGCTCCACCAAAAAATTCTCTGTACCTATAAACTGGCTTTGGTTTTCATCGCTGGAGGAATTTATTTGGGAGAGAGTTGGTTGGATTTTTATTTTGTTTTCCTTGTTCAATGTCAATTTTGTTTGTTTGTTTATTCACTTTACATCCTGATGGCAGATAACTAGTATCACTTCCTATCCATGTCTGACATTGCCCTAGCTCTATCTATATTAGTTTGACATCTAGAGATGAGATTTTGATTTTGGATGTTTGTAGAACATTTCACTAACTTTAACTTGTATAAAAATGCCCGGGGGTAGTTGTTAAAAATGGATATTTCCAGTACCTTACCCCTACAGATTTTAACTCAATGTGTAGTCTACAGAAAGCTACTTGAAAATATGTTCTAGAAAGCATGCTGCTGGGCACAACTTTCTTCTGTGATGAAATGTCCTATCCCTGGGGTATTCTAGAACAGGCCATAGTCACAGCTATCATGTGGCTAATGGGACCAAGGAAGATAGTTTCAAATTGAAACTTTCTGAAATTTAAGTTTACTTAAATTTAAACTACCATTTGGGATTGGAACAACTATACTGGAGAGTACGGCTGTGCAGCAGCATTTGGGATCTGTGTGAAATGCAGACTTTCAGGTCACACCTTGAGGCAATTCATATTTTAATCTGATTCCCATATGAACCTCATACCAATAAAGTCACCATTCACTTATTGAATATTGTGGTGCCTCTTTGAACTTCTTTGTTTTGTTCTATTCCTATTCTGTTATAGAAAAATGAGTTCTTAAGAGTTTTTAGTAAGCATACTAGATGTGAATGTAGCTGGTCTTACTGGCCTGGAGTGGATGGTGTGATAATTGCAACCTGGTTGGAAAACACCCTTTGTGTATGAGAGCCAGGTTTGGGCCCTATTCTGTAATCAACAGAACTGTATAAAGGCTGTTAAGCAGGCAGGGAATGTTTTACGGGTGTAAGGCTTGCAAGCATGAAATAAAGTTAAAGGAGATGGTAGCACTGATAATTCTACAGTCCACTGACACACACACACACACACACACACACACACACACACAAATACACACTGGAAACAAGGTTTATCTCATCTTATCTCAGATTTGAAGGTCATCAAATATTTAGGAAGTACATCAGTGCATTTATTTACAGTGAACAACCACAGGTATATCAACCCAGATCTTCAGAACAGTTCCATATTCTTAATCTCTAGGCTTGAGCAGGAAAGAAAACTTCCTTGAATTGTAATTATAAAGTATATTTTTCTGTGTTCAACCACATAGTCATCACTTACAGACTGGTCCTTGCATTTTCATTCTGGATTGAAAGCTTTGAAAGTGTGCTCTTAAGCATATCATGTTTTTTAAAAAAAGCATATCTCTGGCACATGAGCCTATTTTGTCCACTGGCATTGGGGTAGTCTGTTGTCATAATAGACCAGAATGTTAAAACAGAAAGTACTTGTGACTGATGGTAGGAAGATGGAAAAAGAAAGCACAGAAAAAAGTGGGGAATTTAGAAGAAATTCCAGTGTTTATTACTCTAGTAATTTCCTGAGAATCCTTTAACAGACTTCAGGATTTAATTCAATTAAGTTTTCCTATAAGTTAAATTGAGATTGACATCAGCCACACTCTCACTCTGCCTTTTTGAAGGTTCCATGTCTGGTACTATGTAGGGTCTGTACTTGAGGGATACGGATGTGGGAGGAGTGATTAGCCACTTTCAGCCCACTGAGACATAAGAGTTTCTACAGGGATTCCCAAGGACAAGGACTTGCCCACTGTACTGTGTAGTCTCTACTAGATCAACCTTCCCTATTTTAGGCAAATGTCTTTAAAAGATTCTGACAAGACAACAGCAGACCAAACATCAGTCATCAATCATGAAGTCACAGATGAACAGCAATTGCTGATGCCTCTGTTTCTGGGACAAGCTGTTCACAAGCATCGCAAGAAAAAAAACTGATGCTTTGCTAAGAAGTCAACTCAAACTCATTGGGAAATGATCACAAAGATTTTTCCCAAGTGAAGAATTGTGCCTCTTTGTCCCTCTTTCATGGGGGCTTTTACATCTCACACCCACAGTGACGACTGTAACTGTGACATCTGCGTGGCTGGAGAAGCTATAGAGGAATATGATGAAGGTGAACTCACCTGATCAGCAGTGTTCGGCATCCTGAGATGTCAACTTTAAGGGCTGTGAAACATTGCTCGCTAAATACAGTGGCAAATATTCATACATTTTAAAAGTGTTCTCACTTAAGAGAAAAAGACCAAAAGTAGCATGCTGTTTAAAAACTACTGATTCTTCATGCCAAAGAAATGTGAATGAAACAGAGACAAAGCAATGGGGGCGGGAGACAGCTGCATCCTTTTGTCAGTGAGCATCACAGGAGGACACACAGAAAACATGGTTGACAGACTGAAAACCTCCATGACAGTATAAAGTGTCCAGGGTGGGAGGCTGAAGGAAAGACAAGTGCTTCCGCTGGCAGAGTGGCTGTAAGGAAGATGTTACAGCTGAGGTAAGGCAGAGCTGGGGGACAGCTCAGTCTGTAAATTGCTTGCTGCACAAGAGCAGCGTCCTTCAGTGGAGGATCTGGGGAGGTAGACAGGCAGATGCCTGGTTCTTGGGGTGAACCAGCCCAGCCTCCTTGGGAGCTTCTGGCCAGTGAGAGACCATCTCATTAAAAAATGTGGGTGGTTCCTAAGGAACAACAAACATCTGAAGTTGACCTCTGACCTTCATACATGGACACACATATACAAGTCATATGCATATGACTAAAACACACACACACACACACACACACACACACACACACACACAAACATGGATTAAAATAGATATTTCTCAAAATACCTTAAAAGTTTCCAATCTCTAATGGAGTGGCTTCTTTGACTGAAAAAAGATAGTGGCACTCATTCAACGAAGGACAAACATTTATAGGGGAGAAATACCCACATGAGGCAGGCTTCACTGATGTGGATTTTATAAAATCACATTTTGAAATAAGTAAAATAGTCACAACTCTTTGTGACATGCTGAAAAATTTCTGGCTTTTATAGGCTATAATGATAACTGGTCAATTACTACCTAAGCAAATGTTTTCAATATATAAAGATATGCAATTTGAATCTTCCAGGTAAATGGCCATGTCCCATCAAAGACAGGATGAAAACTACTTTGCAAAGAGGTCTTGTGACTGAGGGTGTGGTTCCTAGATAGAATGTCTGCCTTGTGTGTGTGAGGCCTTGAGTGTTACCCAAGGCAGGCAGAAGGAAAGGAGTGAAAGGAAGGGAGGGAGGGAGGCATGAGGTAAGGAAGGGAGAGGAAGGAAGGGAAGAGGGAAGAAGGAAGAGAGGAGCAACAGGGTAACCGAAAATAACTTTTTGCCATGACTTTATATTGTGTAATTGAACTGTAAAACCCATGTGATGTGCATACACTTTCATATTTACACACGTACAATTGGAAGCATAATTTTTCTAACTTAGTTTAACACTTTTTAAAATTTTTCAATAATCTGTGAACTTAGTTATTAACAATGTGAATGGTTCATCTTTAATTCCAGCAGGCAGAAGCAGGTGGATCTATGTAAGTTCAAGGCCAACCTGGTCTACATGGTGAGTTCTAGGCCAGCCTGGGCTCCATAGTGAGACCCTATCAAAAAGGAAAAGGAAGAGGCAGAGAAGATGGAGGAGATGGAGGAGGAAGAGATGGAAGAAGAGGAGGAGACGTAGTCGTGGCCCTCCTGTGATACACAACATGGGCGAGCACTGCCAGAAAAGGCTTGCATCCAAAAATACATTTGATTTTGAATCAATTTTCAGTCCTTGCACATTCAAAACACTTTAACCTTTGCCAATTTGTGTGTGTGTGTGTGTGTGTGTTTGTGATCCCTAAACTCAGTTACACAACTCCCATAGTTTAAGAAGCTTGCCAAGAAGACTATAAGAAATCAGTGGCATCTGATCTATTATGGAGAGTTTCTGCACAGTAGAATGTAGTTTGTCTTAAAAATTCCAAGCCAGGGAGATAGTTCAACAATTTAAGAACCTTTCCCGCCCTTCCTGAGGAGTCAACTTCAATGAGGCTCCCAGCTTCACAATCACATGAAAAGCCAACTCCAGGGGATCCAATGCCTTCTTCTGGGGTGCAGGCAGGCATGTGCACACACACACACACAAACACACACACACACACACACACACATGGCAAACACACATGCACACACATATGGTAACACACACACATGCACACATATATGGCAAACACATACATGCACACATATATGGTAAACATACATGTATAGTTAGTATACACACATACATACACACATACACTCACACACATATGGCCAACTCACACACATGAACATACACATATGTGGTGTAGAAGTTGATGCAGTACACCAACTGCCCAGAGCAGGAAGAATGAGTGTCAGTGGGATGCTCAGCATGTTTCTGTACCTCACCTGCGCCCAAGGCCCAGATACCACTGCAGAAGAGAAGAAAGAATGATTGAAGAGCCAGAAGTTGGAGAGGCAGTGTCTTCTGGATGACAGGGCAGCTGCACACATGTACTCACAGCAGCTGTGGCCAACTGCACAAGATGAAGCCAGTTGGCAGTCCCCCATGGAGAAGGGATTGGTGAGCCTGTACCCATCACTGAGGAGCTATGGACAGTTGGTGGCTAATGTGGCAGGGAGAGTTAGTTTTCTTTTTGTTTTTAGTTTTGATATTGTAATTTCAACATGTCTCCTTTCCTTTTCCCCTCTGTACCCTCCCAATGGACACAGGGCAGCAATAGAGCAGGTCCATTCCCTCATCAGGAATTATTAATTATTTTCTGGTGGGGTCTGTGGTATTTCTCGAAATGATTATGAACTTGTCAGAGAATGTACTTTCAGGAGCTATAGGCTAGGGGAAGAACTAAACATATACCTATTAAATACAATGTAAGCAAGTAGACTTCAGAAGTCTCCACAAGAAACACATATATGCCTGCATCCCCCACTCTAGCCCCATATACATGCAAAGTTTTAAAGTCTAGGGCCGGGAACTGAGTTTCTGCATGAGGCTGCCCGTGTCTCAGTATATTTGACCAGCCCTTTAGGTAGGGGAACACTGGGATTAAATGTGAGTTATTCTTAACCACTGACTACAACTTTACATGGTTTTGATTCAATTAAACACAGTTCTTTGAAATATGTATCATGCACCTCTTTGTGGTTCCAATGTTTTCCAGCTCTGGTTCCTCTGTGGTTAAGGGTTCAGCTAGTATCTGATTACTAGCTCTCCTCTATCTAGGTGGCTCCTCCTCAGACTCTCTTCATTCTGAAAGTGTGTACTTGTCACTTTTGCACTGCTGTGATAGAATATCCGTCAAAAACAAATGAAGAGAGGCATGGCTTGGCTGGGCTCACAGGTTCAGAGGGTTTCAGCTCATGAAGGAAAGGAAGGCATGCTATAGAAGTGTGGGTGGGGCTTCATCACAGCAGATTAGGAAGCAGAAAGTCAGAGAGGAACCAGGACAGATCTACCTCCAATGGCCTACTTCTGCCAGCTAGGCTCTGCCTCCAAAAGCAAAACAATGCCATCCCTGGGGAAAACAATTCAGAACATGAACCTGTGGGAGCATTTTGGATTCAAATCATAATATATGATGCCCTACTCTGTGGTGCTCACTGCCTGGGTCATAGATGTCCTAATCTATATACCAAATATACCTACAGTGTCATCCTACCCTATATCATGGGCGGAGGGGAGTGTCATCCTTCCAATACCTTCAGCAGGAATCCCACGGTGCAAGCTTGGTCACACAGAAATGGCTATCTTTTTAGGGGTGTGTATTAGTTGATATGCTCATTATTACCAAAATATTTGATAAGAAACAACTTAAGCAAGAATTTATTTTGGCCATTTATTAATGGATTATTTATAAAAGTCATTATAGCATCCAGACAACCACAGTCAGGAAGCAGAGAGCAGTGATCGTTAGTGCTCAATTCATTATCCCTACTCATTCAGTCTCCATCCCAAGAGATGGAGTTACCACATATTGGGTAAGTCTGCACTGTTTGAGTAAACCTTTCAGGAAACACTCTCAATAAACATGCCAGGGATGTGTTTCTACAATAATTCTAAATCCTGTCAAGTTTACAAGATTAACCATTACAGGAAGAGATTGTGTGGCTTTTGATTTTTCTGAATCTTGAGTGCCCAGCAATTTCTGGCAAGTCATTTGTCTATTCTAACTACACCTGGCTCTTACATGTTCTCTTTTAATACACGAATAACATAGGTTAAAAAAGCAAAGCTTTCTCGACCTGCAACAGCTCAGTGATGTTATGATTTAACACAAAATATCAAACTGTATATTATTGTGTAAAAAACAGAAGATCTGTGTTTAAAATGAAATAATTGTACATATATTCTGTTTACACTTTTAAAAATGTTACCAAACGCTCTCCATCAGTCATCTACCAAAGACAAGAAGCTCTTCTGAACTTAGAGCCTTGTGAATGGACAGACCTGGCTATTAGTAACTGCTCTGTAGGACAATGTGATAACTGGGCAATGGCCACAGCAAGGGGAGGAAGAATCTGGAACTGGCAGGAGGGAGCCAAGGAACTGGAGAACTGAAGCAAGGGCACAGCCCTGAAGATACCCAGCAGGTCCCAGGACAAAAGGAACCAGCATTGAGATGCAGGAAAACAGACTTGCACTGCGCAGACGGCCTGTCGTGCTTGCAGTACGCACAGAAACACATATGGGGGAGAGGAAAGAGATGATAGAAAAGGGGAGCGCTTACAAGGGATTTCTTCCATAGCATCTACTTGTTAAATTGTCTCCAAAACACTTCGATGCGGATTGCCCACACTAGATTTATGTCTTATCAGATCATCCCTGAAATAAATTGGAGGCAAAAGAAGCTGAGCTACTTGAAAAGAAGCCTGCCTACTTGAGCTGAGAAATGCTGAGAGTTGAAGAAATTGTGAGCAGGAAGACAGGAAGGAGAGAGCAGATGCAGACGGCATCCCACCATCCCAGAGGCAATGCCAGCAGCAGCTGGGGACAGGCTGCAGGTGGAACCAAGCAAGCAGTCACATCCAGGAAGACCCCCGAGTGTCTCCTGATAACCAAATCTTTCCCCTTAACAGAAGTACCTATCCCTGGCTGTGAGGCCATCTGGCAAAGTCCAGGCCAAGGTGGCTTCCATTTCCAAATGGAACCCATGGATTGACAGAAATGATTGCTTTTGTAAGTCCTCGGGGCCAGAGACCAATCAACTGAATCAAAATAGGGAAAACACAAAAGATCCCCATCTATTCACCACACGAAGCTATAAAATGTCACACACAAAACTTCAAGGTGAGTAAATGAAGTCATGATTAGGCGGTATAATAACTTTCCATACCAAGTACTGCCAAACCAATTAATAACAGCTGAGTCTCCATATGCCAGAGCAATCAGGCCTAAGACTGGATATTAAGAAACAGTGCCTTCATTCACACCCAATTTCTGTTTCTCTAATACTCACAAATATCTAATTTAAATTAGAAGACAGAAAGGTCAACTTACCATCTTAACACCAGAAAGCTAAGCTGAAAACCACTGGGTTTCCACCTCCATTTGCATTAATATTCTAATAGTAACATTTCTATTGATTTCTAAAGAGGATTTTATATTATTTTATTTTTACACTAAAAATCACAACCCATATTCACTTTAATGTGCCATTTTGACTCATTTTTGACAAGAGGAAAATACACATATTTTCTTTACACCAGTCCGGAGCAGTAAGTGTGGCTGCCGTGGTGTAACTTAAGATGCTGGGGAGTCTTCGTAAAGGACTTCATCTACCTTCATGTCATGCTCATCCACTGGAACCTGGGGACACATCTGCTCTTTGAAAGCCAAAGCCATGGTGTAGGGCTTCACTTCCTGATGCTGTACACAGCGCTTCAGGTAGGTGTCATAGTACCCCTTACCCCGCCCTAGCCGGTTGCCATCTTTGTCAAATCCGAGGCCAGGAAGGAAGATGAGGTCAAGTCCACCTGTGGAAAACAGAAATGTACTTGGAGTATCAAGGGTTACGTCAAGACTGCTTCAGGATAGCCGGTTATTTCTATTAACATCTATCATTTTTCTCATTTTTTAAAAAAGTATATAATCCTTGTGAAATCATGAAAAAGAAAAAAAGAACAAGTTGGACAAAGGAAATAATTCTTCAGCAACGTTGTTAGTCCTGCATCCATCCTTCCGCAGTCCTTAGCATGCCTCTATAGAAATGGCAGGTTCCTGGCCTTATCCACATCAGCAAGAGGACTCCGTATGGGCAGACCTCAGACCTTCCTTTAACTCTAGCACGTAGCTGATTCTTCACACCTGTCTGGTGTGGGAGCCAGTACACTGGGATAATGACAGATGGAGGGATGTGAGAAGGCCGGGGAAGACAGAAAGCATGGAGCTATTTCACAGCTGTAAAGAGTTCCGTGCAGTCCCAAGGCCCACTCCTCTTCCTTTCCCTCCCAGTGACAGGCAAAGGGGAGGCTCAGACTTGCAGCTTAGGTGTGGGTTAAGCACACAGAGAGCATTGCTGGCACAGTATACCACGGCTGCAAGCCGAGGACTCTCAGCTCACAGTGCTAGAAGTGGGTTGTTCAGATAGATCGGTCCTGACTTCATGCAGTTGATGACTTCCTATGAGGTGAACCCCACTTCCTGTTCCTGCCATGTACATACTCACCTTACCTGCTAACATCCCACACTGAAGAGCTCAGGTCCAACCTGAGATCCAACCCTCTAAGTCGGCTTGTCTATTCCAAGGCCTGCTTGCTTAAAAAAAAAAAAAAATTAAAAAGGTGATGTCACTGATCTTTCCTCTCTATTCCTGTCCCATTAATTTATCTCTACAGTAATGGACAGTGGCTTATATATTTGGACCCCACTGCCAAGGGTCTTCTTTACATTTTCAGAGCAAGGACTAAGAGATGATAGGTGTGCAGTTCTCTCCAGCAGTGGAGGAGTGCATACCAGGACAGTGGCACACACAGAGTTCTCAAAAAACTAAAAGTAGAACTAACAAAACATCTAGACACCCTACTCCTAGGCATTCATCCAAAAGCATTAAAATCAGGATCTCAGCAGATCTTTATCCTGCCATTTTCACGTAGCCGTGTACCCAATAGCCAAAAGGCAGAACAGCTGAAACATCGGAGTTAACGACCGATCCAAACAAATAAGAACCAAAACCATGGCACATGCATATGGTAATATATTAATCTGCCACAAAACTGAAGACAATTTTGTAAAACTGGACATGGATGAACCATGAGGACACTGTGCTAGATGAAACATAGATCATATAAACACACACACTGTATGACTCCACTCATACTAGGTGTCCAGAATAGTAAAACTTTTATAAACAGAAAGTAGAATGCTATTTGCCAGGGGCCAGGGGAAGATACTATCTGATAAGTACAGCATCTCAGCCACGCAAGATGGAAAAGTTCTAGAGATCTGTTATGACATTTTGTTTATGGACAAAATAAATATATATACCCAAAGTTTTAAGGGCTCACGTCTCATGTGGGTTACTACTTAACATAATAAAAAATAAAGTATAAAAGTAAAGCAACAAAAAGGGACGGCAGCAGAACACTGGGATAGTCACCAGCGCCCACTCATACAGAAAGAAGGCGGAGTTCTGGAGCCACCACAGTCGTGTGGTGGAGGAAGAACTAGAGAAGAGAAACAGTCGAGGGAAGCCATTCTCAGCCCTCAAACTGGAATCCAGTTTACTGCTGCTGCTGCTGCTGCTGCTGCTGCTGCTCCCTGTGCTTGGCCTGCGGCTCTCCCTGGAGTCTGTCTCGTAGAGCCGAGTGAATACATCTCTGTCGACTCGGCTGGACAGCAATTTTCCTTGTAGGCCATAATTTTTTCCAAGTCATCCTTCACGCTTGAATTTTAATAGACTTCTAGAGCACAAGGGCCCTGAGAGATGAGTACATTATCTTCAGATAGATCAATCCTGGCATGGCACCTCCTACCTGAATAACTCTAAGGTATATATATTTGGATTAAAGAAGTGACATTATGGGACAAAATGAATAAGTCTACCTTCACATGGCCACTAGTTAGATGTGAAACTCTATAGCTGCTAAGCAGAAGTGAGAATGGCCTTTGGGCCATTGGGTAACTCAGGGATCTGAAACTGCCCTGCAGAGGTCCCAACATTCTACCTGGAATGCTGATTTTTGAGTCCCTACCCATAGAAGTGCTTCCACCCCAATACCTTCTACTATTTGTGCACTTGACTGTGGCCCTGGTTCCAGTCGTTATTTAGAAAGTCCTTTCTGCTGTGTTTCCACTTCTGCTGTTTGGTGAATCTTAGTGTTTTTCTGAATGCAGTTAAACTGCCTCTTTCCCCTGAAGTTCTTTCTGTGGCTTACCACCATCCTTTCTTTCTCTCCTCTTCTGCTGACACACACACACACACACACACACACACATACACACACACACACACACAGCCTTACCTACCTACTCACCTTTCTGGGACTCTTCACATTTCCATAACACTACTTCTGAATGTCACCTTTCCCCAGTGAAGAAATCAGTGAAGTAAATCAGGTTTGGGCTCAACAAGATTCCCTTGCTACATATACTAGAATATGACTGTAGACACGCCCTAATGTACCACAAAGTCAAAATTCAGTAGGAAAACCAGAAAAGGCTTCCTTCTTCACACATATTCTTCCTTCATGATTTACAGTCAGTAAAGGCTCCTTAACAGAAGACACTAGCATAGCGCCCACCACAATCCTGATTTCAGTTCACCCTCCTGCTCTTGCCTCACAGGCCTGGCTGGAGTAAAATGTAACCAGGAGAGCTGAAGAGCTCCGCTCATCAGAATGGCAACAAGACCTTCTGGCAGAGGTCTCTGGGGGTCGTCAGCTCTTCTGCACAGCCGCTTTAGTGTTTATTTGTTCTTTCTGGGGGAGGTGAAGCTCCACAGCTCTCTTGCATCCAAAACTGCAAAGCTAACCTTTGGGAAACGGCAGCAGCCTTATACTCTGTGTTTGTTTGCACTCTTTCTTTTTCCCATTATTTGGTATTGCTCTGAAAGAGCGGCCTCCTCTGCAGGCAGCTGGTAAGCGGCAAGGACCATGCTATTTCCTAGCTGTGCGATCAAGGGTGAGTGGCCTTCCCGTCTGTGCTTTCGACGTTACCATCTGCAAATCTGCTTGTTCACCTGCTGTCACAAACATTAAATCAGATAATGCTTATGAGCTCTCTGACTAAGTACAGTCCAAGATAATCACATTTCTTATGAGACTTTCTCCTTTGAATTAAGAAATATGAGGCACAATTTCTTGAACTGGTGGAGAAAGGAATGAAGGTCCTCTGGAACTCCAAGTAAAATTGAGCAGAGCTTTTTACTTTAGTCTTCCCTTAGAACTGATTGGTGCCCTCTTTCTTCCTGCCTCGGGCCTCAGCCAAAGAGAGAACAAGAAAACTAAGATAGTGTAGGTGAAGAGCCAGAGTGAGGTGTGTTGAATTTTGTTTTCAATAAAGGGTGAAGGAGTAAATAATTTAGGCTATGAGACCCTGTGGACAATAGATCAGTTTTGTATTGTGATAGAGGCCATAAGCAGTATGTATGTATATATGTATGTATGTATGTATGTATGTATGTATGTATGTATGTGTGTGTGTATACACACACACACACACACACACACACACACACACACACACACACACATGAATAACTAGCTATGCTTATATGCTAAAACAAGTAGAAGACCAGACTTGATCTGCAGGCTATAGCTACAGCTGTCATGAGATATAGAAAGAGTTTCTGAAATAAGAACAGAGGTCAAGGGTGGACAGGGTAAGATCAATATCCCTTAGGGAGGTGGCCAAAAGGTTACAGTAAGAGACACATGGGGTGGGAGCAAGCAGAGCTGTGGACTCTTCATCAGTAAAAGGAAGCCTAGAAAATAAGCTCTAGAGAAAATAAAGTCGGACTTTATGCATGCTTCCGTTCACCCTAGTTTTCACGGGACAGAGGTCCCTAGGATGGAGCCTGTTCAGCCACGGGACTGTCTCTGCCCTGACCCTGAGAATGAGTGATGGAGTCCAAGGGATACGCACAGCCCTGCTCTGGATTTAACAGGCACCGTTGTTAGCATTCTTCTCTTCACTTTAATTCTTTTTATCTTGCATTTCTTGGTCACATCTTCTATGCACTCTCCTTTGGGAGATTCAGGAATATGATTTAGTGCAGTCACCCCTCTGCACTAGGGCTAGGATTCTCATCTTGTGCTTTTGAATGTACCATTCCTCCAGAAAGCACAACTGATAATCCCACTTCCTAAAATGCAGGCTTTTTCCTGGCTCTCCCTTGTTCAGAAGCATGTAGCAGGACTGGGAATATAGCTCAATTGCAGACTGTTTACCCACTGTGCAAAGCCCTATGTTTAATCTTCAGCACCGCCTAAAACAGGCACAGTAAACCATATATGTAATTTTAGCAGGAGAATCAGGAATGCAAAGTCATCATTGGCTATACAAGAGTTCAAGGTCATCCAGGGTTACATGAGATCCTGTCTCGACAAACAGCAACAAAAAAGAAAAAGAAAAGAAAAGAAAGAAAGAAAAAGAAAAGAAAGGACTCCCCAAAAGTGCATTTAGTGTATCACCTTTAATACATCTAAGATGTCTTTGCTTGGCTATGCAAAACCTCCCCATGTTTCCTGGCCATTACCCTTCACAACATTTCCCTTGTATTCCTGTGGCATCAGTTACATCAATGGATCCATGTCTCACAAGCCCACTTGTGATTATCTGCCTCGGGGTATCTGTGCTCCAATCCTAAGGCTGCCTCATCTAATATAGCAATGGTCATATAGCAAGCCTTACTTAAGCTTCCATGCAGTTCTTTTGACAAATCACTATGCTGTAAGTAGCTCTTGCCCTGGGGTCCAATAAGCAGTAGGAATCCATCCATCCATCCATCCATCCTTCCTTCCTTCCTTCCTTCCTTCCTTCCTTCCTTCCTTCCTTCCTTCCTTCCTTCTTTCCTTCCTTCCTTGATTCCTTACGACTCAGCTTTCTCTAAAATGGCTGGATGAGAGTGAAGGACCTAATGAGCAGCCTGTGGCTCCTGACCATATGCATGTAATAACCTGCTTGGATCACAGGAGACACCTGACTCTGAACCACAGGGCATGGTCAAGAAGAGCAGAGTACAGAAGCCAACACTGGCACAGTGTCCACCCAGGCCCAGCACTCTCCTCTCCCCTAGGAAGAAAAGGGGTGAGTAAAATTGCTACATCTATAGGCAGGCAGGAGGGTGCAGACTGCTCTTCACATGCAAAAAAGCAATTCAGAAAGCTCAAAGGATTCCTTAGAGTCACTCAGTTCAAAGTGGAAGATATCCCAGGAGGGTCAAGATTCAACATCTATGCTGTCTCCACTGCTAACAGATACAAGTGTGGCTGAGCAAAGGGATGGAAAAAAAAAAAAAAACCAGCCACAGGACAACTACTTTAGAGGCTATGACCAGTACAAAAACACAGCTCTCACCTCAATGGGAATAAGGGATAAATTACTCTAAAGCCAACTATCAGTGATCCTGAGCCAGGAACATGGACACAAGCTATGCCAAATGCCATGTTCTGGAGGTGGGGTGGGATGGGGGCATAGAGGTAACAGTTTTGTGAAATATTTATAGTTACAGAACAAAAGAAAGTCATAAATCAAGGCATATTCCAAATACATGGCAGGAGCATCAGATCGGCCAGTAATAGAAAATCTGGGGAATTAGTAATAGGCTTCAGGTGGTATCTGGTGGCATTCTTAGCCTTTGGGTGGGTGCAAGCTAGAGGTTTGTTAGGTCATTGCTACAAAGAATTTTTCTGGGTAATGAATAGCTATTGGGGGCTAAAGATAGCTCTTAATAATTTAGTTACAAATCTGCAGCATTCCAACTCTCCACAATCACATAAACTCCAAACTTTGTAGAATCTTAATACAAGTGAGTCCACAGCATTTTACTGAGAGATGGGCTGTGCAGGCTTCTAGAAAGGCTACCAGGTTTAAATCTTAGCACTATCACATATCAACTATGAAACATCAATCAAAACCACCTCCACCTAAAACTATAAATGAATAAACATGTTATGATGTAAAGTGTCCCTGACACAGTAACAGCAAATGTTAACTGAGCAGCTGTATGCCTATTCTTGAAGTCACACAAGTGACAAGTGACTGCAGAGACTCAGACATGTCCCTCAATCACTCTTTCACAGCACAAAGAATTGAAAATCCCAAACAAAACACAGGGCCAGTACCTCGTGACAGCTCTTGTGACAGACTCAGAAATCAATCCTTTGAACTCATCATGGCTATGTTAGAGCAGACTAATATATGATACTTGCTCCTCAAGGAAAACAACGAAAAACACATGGGTAATAAATAAAATTAATTATGTGTTTCAACAAGACACAGTTCATTTCTGATTATACATATAAATGGTTTTGAAAAAAAAAATTCTGGGAAAGTAAGATGGTTTAGTGGTTAAAGTTGCTTGCCCTCAAGCCACATGGTAGAGAGAACGGACTCTCCCCAAAATTGTCCTCTGACTCCACAAGCATACAACACACACACACACACACACACACACACACACGTAATAAAATGAAGAAAGGGAAACACACAGATCCATGAAGAACTAATCAACTAAATCACCTAATGGAAGCAGGTAATTAAAAATATTTACATCATAAATGCATTTTCACTCTGTCTCAACATGTACTAGCCATTGGGAATCTTAGTATAGAATCATATACATCTGAAGACAGGATGACCCCTGACCACTTCGGCATTGGTAATGTAACATTCTTGCTTTGACACAGGCACCAATGCTTGTATCAAAATACAGAATCAACATTCATCCCCAGGGTACTACTAGGTCAATCATTCAACACCAGGTAAAATGTATGCTTGGGTATAACATCCTGCTGATACCACGTGGATCACAGCATGAGAAAGTCTTATCTATGCCTCCCACGAAAACCTAAGGGCATTATAAGCACAAGGCTTTATTTAATCCCATGAACTCTATGTGTTTAAATGAAGGAAGTAGTTACAGACATAGATTAGAATCCAGAAGGTACCCACTGAGATTTGCAGGGCTTTGTATCTCTGAAGAAAGAGTTGGCTCTGGGACATATGTACAGTGGAAGAAATAGAGGCCATGTCTTAAGGCCAGAGAGCACCTGTCTTCACCTACTTTTGTTCATTTGTCCCTTACATGTCCCTTACATGGGAAGAATTTCTGTGTTTCTGCCAAATCACTTCTTTCATGTAACCCCCCCCCCCCTGAAGTCTCTCTAGGCCCTAACCTTCTACAGTCACTGGAGACAGGGATTTAGATTCTTCTGGGCAGAGCTGAAATACAGAAGAAACTAGAAATGCATATGGTATAAGTGCTGAGTGTTTCTGTGCAGCAGCTTCTAGCTTAGTATAGCAGCCTAAAAATACCCAAGACCAAAAGTCAAACTAAAATAGCCTATGAAAACAATCACCCTTCTCTCTGTAATATGTGTGCACCCCTGTGAGTCTACCCCAGGAAGGATACACAGGAAAGTGGCAGCTTCTGAGATGAAGAACTGGAGATCACAAGGGCCTGGGTGCAAAGGGAACTGTACAACTTCACAGCACTTCTTGTGAATCTTTATCACATGGTACACAGAGCTAGAAATGCAAAATTCTCTTAAACATTGACCTTCTGTGTGAAGGCAAGAGCCTAGAAGATGGTCTAGAAACCAGTCAAGTGCACTGGACTCCAGATGAACCACTGGGTGTAGACCCCACAACAACCATTGGTAGCTAGAAACTTCTCAGTAAGTGAAGTTCTCCTTAAACCCCAGCTTATTCTTAAGACAGGACAAATAACAAACAACTTTACAGAGCAACTAAGTAAATGCACAAAGGAAGTATGTCAAAACTCAATAAAGAGTTCA
This sequence comes from Apodemus sylvaticus, assembly GCF_947179515.1. Taxonomy (NCBI): domain Eukaryota; kingdom Metazoa; phylum Chordata; class Mammalia; order Rodentia; family Muridae; genus Apodemus; species Apodemus sylvaticus. The sequence continues at coordinate 34,795,756 of NC_067478.1, forward strand.
ATAGATGAAGGCTTCTCTTCTACTTACGGATATGAAAAAAATGCCTATTCTTTGTTGGCTTTTGAGTTTTTTCTTAAGAGTTATTTAGACAGTTTTCTTTAGCACAAACCCAATCCAAGAGCAAGCCTAGCTCTCTGCCACCACCTGCTGTCAGCTAGAGATGCACAGGCAGGAGCCATCTGCAGGAGATGCTCCAGCCAGGAGCAGAGCTTGAGCATGCTGGCTTTATGAAATGGTGGCTCTCGACAGGGGTGATGGGAAAGTATTGAGGCTACAAATCACCTTTCCTTTTACACAGGATCCTCTGTCTATAAGAAAATCAGGGACAATAGCATTGATACTTGATGCTCACTGTCAGTTGTGCTACTCTCTCCACAGACACATCCTCATGCCACCTGCCCCAAAACCCCACAAGACACATTGTCATCTGCTTTCTCCAAATGGGAAAATCAAGATTCAAAGAGAGAATGTAATTTGACAAAGTCGGATAGCCAGTGATGCCAAGACTCCGGGGCTGGGGAGGACGAGAGCCTCTGGCTTGAGAGTAAGGCAGACAAAGAATATTTAGTCTACCATGGGAAGCAAGCTCAGTCACATGGAATACGGCATCTACACGAGTCAGGCTTGGACCACAGTGTGGACAGATGGCACGCACACAAACTGAGAAAAGAAACTCAATAAAGCGGCCAGTAAAAGGACTGGCAGCTCATAGGTAGTAACCGCTAGGGAACACTACCACCCAACATCTTCAGGGGCTGGGAGTAGAGAGAGTATGCCTGTGGCTCCAGCAAGATGGCAGCTGGAAGGGCTGCTGGGCAGCTTGTGGGCGCTGCACTAAGGTTCGAAGTGTTAACCCTCCAGCTCACTTGACATCATCCCTTAGTCTGTAATGTGTCACCCTTTATGGGCTTGTAGCAAGTGTAAAGTGAAAAAGACTGAGCCCAGTAGACGCTAACAAACAGATCCAGCGATGTTTGAACACAGTTATTATTAGTGGTTACTTCTGGGCATGCAGATGGGTTGTTTTTAGTTTTTAGTTTATGTATCATCTTTATCATCAAACACTACTGATTTGTTGGTTAGTTTTATCTGGACAAAAAGGATTGCCCAAAGGGTATAATGGAGTAGAAATGACTTTGGCCATAGTCTTGGTAGCAAAATAAGAACAAAAATATAATGAAAGCAAGTCTATGGTAATGGTAACAGGAGCTATTCCCCATTTCCTCACAGGACTAGAAGGAGGGCTACAGGATCCTCATCCAGGATTCCAGCCATTACTCCTTCCCACGAATTGGCTGTGAGTGCTCTTAGGAGATGCTGCAGTATAAAACATGAGAGGGGGTTAACTGAAAGTGGACCTCCATGACGGAAACTGCACATCATCATCTGTGATAGGGCTGGACTTTGCAGTGATGCAGCTGTTGCAGTTAGGAGATACTACACTCCTAAAAGTAACCCCTTATCTACGTTCCTATAAATAAACTCATGGTTTGCCATGTTGGTCTAGGGTGGATTTGTCGTTAGGGCTACATCTGGATTAAGTAACTACTGTTTTATATCTTCCCAAGGAAAGTTAACACAAAAACAGCACAGCTATTTCCTTTTAGTAAATGTGTGTATGTGTGTGCATATGTATGTATGTATGTATAGTGTGTATGTATATAATATGTGTGTGTGAATACTCTAAAATTCCAGTCTTCAGAAGACAAACTTCAAAGCATGTTATTTTCTTAAACACTTAAAAAAAAGTAATTATATCTTGGCTAACACTTTTTCTGAAAATGTGATGTAGATATTAAGATAACAAGTAACAATAATCTGAGATTCTTTGCTAGACAGCACGACCATCACGGCTATCCCTATGAACAAGAATCGTATCTATATATGAAAGATACAAAGTTAGTTGCCAAGAACCAAATGGGAAGAGGTGAATCAATTCTGTGTGGGTGTGGTGCAAAAAACTGAGCACAGCTCTTTTCTTTTAGTAAATGCATATATGTACGTATATGTGTGCATGTGTAGAAGTATACACCCATACAGGCACATTTTGTGTGCCTGTGGGTGTGCCAGAGAAGGACATCTAATGACCCCTCACACTCTGCTTGATTCTCGTGAGGTAGAGTCAAACACCAGGGATCCTCTGGTCTCCACATTCCCACAGCACTGGAAGAGCTGGGGAATTTACACTCAGGACCTCAGGCTTGGGAAGCAAGTACTCTTTCCCACTGGGCCATCTCCATAGCCTCAGATTCTTTAACTACACGGGTCTGCAACCCACAGCCTCGCCACCAAATACGGCTATAAAGTTTCACTGGAACCCAGTCACCCTTTACTTCCGCCACTGAAATGGAATAGCCAGTCCCTGAACATGCAGTAGCAGCACACTAAGCCCCAGATACTGACTACCTGCTCTTTCACAGAGAAGGGCGCCAGGCCTTGCCTTGGGTATCTCCCTTAGGAGTTAAGGGGAAAGAAAAATCAATCCTTCAGTTCTTCCTATCTTAGAAGATTTAAAGAAAGAAAGAAAGAAAGAAAGAAAGAAAGAAAGAAAGAAAGAAAGAAAGCAAGAAAGAGGAAGGAAGGAAGGAAGGAAGGAAGGAAGGAAGGAAGGAAAGAAGGAAGGAAGGAAGAAAAAACAAATGAACTTCAGTTTCTCAGATGTATTTCAAATGTAAGTTAAAGATTCTTAGACCTTTAAGCTTAGCTCTTTTTCTGTGTGACACAATCGAGAAATAAACAGAGAACCACAGAAGACAAGTTCTGTTCACGTCCACTTACTTACGTAAAGCAGTCAAACTCAGAAAGGAAAGAAGAACTGTGGCTGCCTCGGGGCTGGGGCAGGGGTGTCTTCTCTCACTGTGCAGTTTCAGGTCCTCATAGGGAAATCCTAAGAGAGCTGTTGCACAACAGCACAGCACGGACCTAGCTCTGCTGGACTGGGTATTTCAGAAGGGCAAGCATGGCTTTATACTGCATGCTTCTTTACAATAATAAAGGAAAACAGCTACGACAGGAGAGGAAGAGAAGGACTGGGGCTCTGGCAGGCGAAGTGGTTCCCTGGCCTGTGTAAGCCACCAGCATCAGCCACAGGCATCAGGATGAATCAATTAAAATGTGGCTTACTCTAGAGCAGTGGTTCTCAACCCGTGGGCTGCAACCCCTTAGGATGGATGGAAAGACTCTTTCACAAGGGTCGCCTAAGACTGCTGGAAAACACAGATAATTCCTATTATGATTGCTAACAGTATAAAAGTACAGTCAGTGAAGTAGCAATGGAAAGAATCTATGGGTGGAGGTCGGCACAACATGAGGGACTGTATCACACGGATGCAGCATTAGGACAGTTGAGAAGCACTGCTGTAGACTGATGAGGAGCATCTTTTGTAGGTGCAGGGAAAGGGTGCACTGCCGCTCTCCCTATCTATGTGCTTTGTACACGAGGAGCTCGCAAAGTCCTTATCCTAAGCAGTTACAGTGCTGCCCATTTCCTCAGCCTCAGAGTTAAGCAAGACGGGAACTCCTTGCTGCCTTCCAACACTTCTTTTACCCAAATGTTTATCAGGCACTTGAAAGCCCGGCAGTATCTCAAGGGGAGTAAACGGTAACTAAATTCAAAGTCTGTTTCTTCTGCTTGCCCTCCTCTTGCACGTACAGGAGGCCTCATGAACCAGCTGTGTGCCATCAGAACAGCTCCAGCCGCTGTAAACCTAAGATAAGGTAAGTCAGTGCTCTGTAGCATCACATAGGTCTCTAGCATTCTCTCCCATGGATTCACATGCATTTCTTTCACTGCAGCTATCCCTGCTTTCTGTTTCAATATGCCTTCTTTTGGTGGGTAAAAAACTTTATCTTGAAACCCTTAATGCACCATAAAACCAGCTGACAAGAAAGGGGAAGGAGAAAAAATGTTCACAAAGCTTTAGGGTTTATTAGAAATTCAATACAATCAAGTCAATAACTAGCCATTATTAATAACTCTATAAAAAATATGTTAGCACCATCCAAGGAACTACAAGAACATGGGACAGGTACGGACCAATAAGAACTAACAATTTGCTTAGCTGAAGAAGTTGAGTGTAAGGAACACCTAATCTGGGCTGGAGAGATGGCTCAGCAATTAAGAGCACTGACTCTTCTTCTGCAGATGTTGAGTTCAAATCCCAGCAACCACATGGTAGCTCACAACCATTCATAATGAGATGTGATGCCCTCTTCTGGGGTGTCTGAAGACAGCTACAGTGTACATACATATAACAATAAATAAATAATAAATAAAAGTACATAAATAATAATAAAAAAAGAAAAGAGAAGAAAACAAAACAAAACAAAAGAAAAAGGGACATTAAAAAAAAAGTAATATCAGTAGTGGTGTACTTGCCAAGGCAATAAACAGAAAGGAGGTCGTGGTACAGCACTGCCAAGGGGTTAAGTCCAGGAAAATGACATTAAGGAAGTGGGTTCTGGGAGAATAGAACTTCCAGGGCTCTGAAAGAGGGGCTGCAATGCCCATGCATCAAAATGAAATAAGCAAAAGCACAGATTTGGGAGCCTGCCATGCTTGGGGACAGTGATAACCGCCTCTCAACAACAAGAGAGAACTAAATGGTTTGTCTGATTTTGCTCCAATGCACTGGATGAGGCTATGAGCAGACAGGATATGGGAGTCATTATACTCATGTCACACAAATACTGACACTGGTGTCACGTGAGTCCTATGGTCAAAGGAAGCACAAAATGGTTTTCAAAGGTCACTTTCACATGTAGTGATTCCATATGCAGCTAGCTGCTTTCACATACTTCCTGCTAATTATACAGTTGCAGAATCTAGCATCTTATTCATCACGACTGTACGCCCAAACAAATGGAACAGCATTTGCCTCTTCTTCCTCCAAAAGTGGACCATCTACTCTGGAGTATCCTTTTTTGTTCTCCATGATTTTGGTACCTATTTTTAATCAGTCTCTGAATATGGAGTGTCTTATAGAAACAAAAACACTTGGCTTGGCATCACCATTCACTGTGTGACATTGATGAATCGTTTCCCACAGAGGCCCCTTCCCTTACCGACAGGTAAAAGCAAGCCTGACTTGGATGGTCTCCAGTTGACCCCACTTCAGTGACCCACACCACACTATTAAATGACTAAGGGACATCCATGTGTAGACTGTGGACAAAGGCACTGCTTTAGTCTAGTACATCTGTGAAACACTGACATCTGCTGGACTTGGAGAAAAGTATGTAATTCATCTAACACAGCCTTGAGAAATCTAGTTTGCACACCTCATTTTGAAGACAGTTAATCAAAGATAAACATTTTTTTTATAAAATCGGAGCTTTAATGTTTATTTTTATGAAATTTAAGAAATAAAGTTTGATTGTAATAATTCTGAAATTCTTTCAGAGACTCCTGATTTTATTTAAAAACTTGCTGGTATGCTTTTCTATACAATAGGGGGAAAAGCACTTTATAATATAATGGAGTAATCAGCTATAGGGGCATGTGTTTAATGGGGAGCCTAGGGTAAAGAGAATGGTAACTTCCCAGCTAATCAGAGCTGTCTAGTAAAAAACTAATATTCTCTCTCTCTGAGTTTACACACACACACACACACACACACACACACACATCCCCACTATATATATATCCCCACTATATATATATATATATATATACCCACTATATATATATACCCACTATATATATATATATATCCCCACTATATATATATCCCCACTATATATATATCCCCACTATATATATATCCTCACTATATATATATCCCCACTATATAAGAAGGGAAACCCCACCTATAATAATAACAAGTATAAGCTGACTAAGATGCACTTAACAATACACTAAAGGAAGAATGCAGAAGTAAATGGAGAGGCACATGGACACATGGAAGATACTATGCTAAGAATTCTGTTGACTTATTTACAATAAAAATAAAAAATTTTCTGACAGAAGAACAACTATACCAAACCATCCTTACTAACTCTTTAAAACTCTTTGAAAAATCTAAAATGTAAAGATTTATTTCATTATTTTTAGTTATATGTAGGCACGTGCACATGAGTACAGATGTCTGTGTAGGCCAGCAGAGGGAGTCAGATCCTTTGGAGCCTGGTACATGTCCTGGAAACTGAGCTCAGATCTTCCACAAGAATAGTACTTCTCTTAACTGCCAAGGCAATTCTCCAGACCCCAAAAAATGTAAATTTAAAAGCAACCAGAATGTTTACACAGCTATGCTGAGACATTTAAGGGCAACTCTCCATTGGGATGCCCACACCTACACTTGGGTGTATACTGTCTCTGTCCTAAGTGAATCTGTCTGTTTCCCTCTCCCCTTCTCCTGCTCCAGCCTACTCTTTCAATACTAATGCTTAAATGTATATTAAATTTTTTTCTTAATAAGCTCCAACTCTGTTTCAAATTGTTCATCCTACAGCTCTTTTTTTTTTCTGTGGTGGAGTCAAGCACACTGGCTTCAGTGGAGGGGAGACCCCTGAGAAGGAAGCCACAGACTGAGTCATTACAGAGCGTCTTCTTCCTCGTGGGGCTGCTACCCAGGTAGGTGATATCATTTACAAGTCTAGGAAGGAAAGTCACCTGAAAACACAGCCACAGAGCTTACTTTGTCCCTCAGACAACAGACAAACAAACAAAACAAAACAAGAAAACAAAACAAACCAAAAAACCCACAGAGTATTGTGCAAGGCTGCAGAACTCTGACTAACAGGAACTGACCCAATACCACCCTAAACTGACCCAACACCACCCTATAATCTACATAGATATAAATAAATAAAGGAGAATTCCAGATGTCCTTTATATGTAGGTTTGTTACCGTTAAAGCCAATAAGAGGTGAGGGTTTCCAGAAATCTCTTGCGTAGGGACGGCTAACATTCTGCCATCGTCATTAGCTCCGTTTTCCTTCTTGCTTCCCACTGTGATGTGATATGATGGCTATGTCTGCAGAAGCCATTTCACAAGTAGAAAAGAAATGCCAACAAAGTGGCAGCCCACGCTCTCATCTTAAACTGAGAGGCCAAAGTCAACAATCATGTGCCATTGGAATTCTATTCCTGTTGCATAAAAATAAGTAATAAATAAGCCCCCTCCTCCTTCAAACTGAACTTGACAAGATTTCTGTTCTTGTTAATGAAATGTCATTACCAACACAACTGTAATAATCAAATATATTGGCCTACATAGAAGCTTTTAATAAATTCTAAAAGTTCTAAAGTGTTTGTGTTCATCCTTCTTGATGCTGTGACCCTTTAATACAGTTCCTCATGTTGCGATGGCCCACAGTCATAAAATTAGTATTGCCACGACTTCATAACTGTAATTTTGCTAGTTATGAATTATAATGTAAATGTGTTTTCTAGGTGGCCCCTGTGAAAGGGTCATTTAATCCCCAAAGGAGTTATGACCTACAGGTTGGGAACTGCCTCAAAAGATAAGAAAATGGTTAGAATGTTTAATAACATTTAATTACTTTAAATATTGCTTGGAACAATGAGGCATTTAATATCATCAAGATAAAATAGATAACAATGAGACCAAAACAATTTATATTAAAATATTAACTATTTTTATCTTTGTACTAATGTATGGGGAGGAATGAAAATAAAGCAATAGGGAATCAAAAAATGTTATGGTCTAATAGTAAGCTAAAGTAGGACAACAATTGATTGCTTATATGATTAAAAACAGAGTAGGTAAGGATAAGGGGATGAAGGAAAAAGTTGGGGGAGAGAGGAATGGAAAAGGAAAGGAAGGTCTGGTGGTGGTTGGGGGGGCGGGGAGAAGCAAAGCGCTGGGATCCCCTCTGTGCCCTTCCACATGCCTGTCCACAGGGGAAGTTTCTCGTAGCTCCCTGGCCCTAGTTCTGAGTATTTCACAGAGCCATTCCCTGTCCAGCCCTTCCTTCTCAACCAATCACCCTGGCCAACACTGACACTCGCCATCCCACCTCTCCACTGGACCCCTGGCCCTCTGCATCCTCAGTCCCTCAGCACGCTGACCAAGCAGGACGTTAAGAAAATAAATCTACTGAACGAGGCTCAGACATTTCAATGTTCTTTAGAGTTAGCATCACTGGATTAGGTTACTCACCTATTATTCTCCATTAGGAATGAAACCTAGCTGTGACTCTACCAGAAGAGATCATTCAGTAGCCACAGATGGTTAGAAATTTACGACAAGAACTAATATCGGTTTGTTGTTTTTTAAAAAAAAAGAAAGAAAGAAAGAAAGAAAAAGTATTGAGCTGGTAGCCCAGCTAGACAAGTGCTTGCCTAGCAAGCCTGAAGACCTGAGTTCGATTCCCAGGATAGCATAAACAAGGAATAGTTGTATATACCTAAAATCAAAGTACTCGCCGGGATCAGAAATAAATAAGGAATCAGAAGCTCAGAAGGTTAAGGCCATCTTTAGCTACTTAGTAAATTCCAGACCAGCATGGACTATAAGAGACTCCACCTCAAAAACAAAAACAACCCATACAAGTAAATAAAATGAAAAAGTGAAATTGAAAAATATCTAAAAGTTAGACAAATAAAAACATGAAATCCTTCTAATTCTGTGCACCTTCCTTAGCCTTTATTTTTTCTTCCTCTATGTAATTAAAAAGAAGCTTTTTAATGTGTTGTTTCAGGAGACACACAGCCTCACTATGTATCCGAGGCTGGCCACAAACTCACAAGGATACTCCTGCATTAGTCCCCAGAATGCTAGAAAAACAGGCAATTGAGGCCTGTCCCATCAGCCCAGCCCTTCCCTCGCTAAACTCTTTCCTAAAACATAAAAATATTTAAAGCAATAATTATACTATAATGCTGCATGTGCAGTACATATAGATGTAATCCATACGATACAAACGGAGAGGGACTCACACAGAAGCAAACTGCTCTATTTCATTGGAATTTGGTAAACACGGATCTGGAACAGACTGAGCAGTATTATCAGCTACATTACACTTTTTAAGGAAACACTAGATTTCTTTTAGATAGAATTTAAGAATCAACAGAGGCATTAAGAGAGATTTAGCACACACAAACTCGCTCGCTTTGCATACCATGCTTTTTAAATGACCAGTGCTTCCCAAACGCCTTCATTAGTATAACTGCTGAGACCCTGTCAGGACTGAGACCTGACCCTGCACAGATACAAAGCTGCTTCTATTTAAATATTTTTTGATTTTCCTTGAAACTCGTATCCTTATGGTCCATGAACTACCTTTATCTTCCATCATGTATTTCACTTGTGACTATGTTGATATATATAAAAAAAATCACGTGGACTTCTGTGTTTGTTTTGCTAGGTCTACATCAAAATTAACAAATGAAGAAAATGTACCTGTTGATCTTATTACCTTATAGGGTCACCAGATAATGAATGTCCTTTGAGAAAGACACCCAAGTCAATAGTTTTACAGTGTTTTAGAGTTCACTGAAAGAAAAACATCAGATCATGATTGGCACACACAGCAAAAATAAACACTTCTTCCCAATTTCTTTCTGGTTTTGATTTCAGGACTTCTTAAAGAGATTAGAGCCCATTGATGCCAGGTAGAGAACTACACCTCTAATCCCAATACTCCAAAGGTTGAGGATAAAGCATCATAAATTCAAGGACACTCTGGGCAACCTAGAAAGACTGTCTCAAAACAAACAAATGTGGGGACTGAAGATGTAGCTGTTGGTGTAATGCTTGCCAAGCATGCATAATGTCCTGGGTTTGATCTCTAGCATTAAATACCTGGGTACGGTGGCATGCATTGTGACCTCAGCATCAGAAAGGGGCAAGCAAGGTAAGAAGTTCAAAGTCAATCACACTCAGTGATGTAGCAAATAAGGCCACATGAAATTCTGTCTCAAAATGAAACAAAGCCATTAATGAGTCAGGGACTGAAGTTATAAAACTCTACCCTGTATAATCTGATAAATGGCTTCAACCCAGAGTTTTGGTAAATGATCTTGACCGGCTGAACCATTATACTCTGAGAATTCTTAATTTCACACAGTGAGTTTCACTGCTTAGCCCGAAATAATGAGTTGGGTAATCACAAGATATATTTCACTTTCCTCTGCATCTCATGCCCATTTCATCCAATAACACCACAGTGGTCTATTAGCTGTGCTCAGTTCGTTCTCTGTTTGTATACTTTATATGAAACGGTAGCTTTCAGGCTGTGCCTTGTTTGCCTCCTAGGTACCTTCGACTCCTTTTTGCGTACGGGATAACTGTGCATCTCATTTGTGGATGCACACCACCACCTGTCCCACATGAACCACGTGGCACAGAGGGATAAGGGTTAAAGTTAAAAAGAAAGATATTTTGGTAACAAAGCATAGCAAAGTATTCCGATATAGGGAGAACCACAAAGGAAGGTTTCCATTTGACTGAGGATCCTAAGGAGTCTTCTGGGGGAGGCAGCGCTCTAAACTTTAATGATGCTTAGGACTTCAGCAGGAGCTGGCCACAATGGTTTATAACTTCGGTCCCAACAGCCTAGAAGCTGATGGGGCAGAACTTCAAGTATAAGTCAGCCTGAGCTATATAGTTAAGTTCGAGACTAGAATAGGTTATATAGACTCTATTTCCTGCTCCCCTCAAAAAAAAAAGACAAAAGACTCCAGCAGTCAGAGAAAGAGGTGATAGCCAGTTGAGATAAGCAGATGATAAGGTAGAGGTCTTCTGAAAAACAGAAGGGGAAAAATATCAAACACCTCTTTTTTTTTTCTTGGTAAGAGGCACTAGTCGGGCAGGGGTGGGTGGGAAGAGGCACTGAGTCAGTCAGGGGTGGGTGGGAACGCAACTGTTGGTAAAGAGCTTACCCAGCATAAGCCCCAGTTTGACCGCCAGCACTGCATAAGCTGGGCAAGGTGGTAGACGCCACCATGTGTCTGCAGTAGAGGTCAAAGTCATCCTCAGCTACATAGTGAGCTCTAGGCCAGCCTGGGCTACAAGACCTCATGACAAAGAGGGTGGGGGTGACTCTAGAGTAGAAAACTGGAGAACTGGATGTCTTCCCACTCTCGTTAACTGCCTGTGTGTCCTTTAAAAAGTCACTTGAGCTCTCTGGGCTACAGCTAACTCATTGGACTATGGGGGAAACTGTACAAGGACAGTAGGATTTGTCCTGCTTTCTGCAAAGTCTACATCTAAAGGAAATTTTCTCTATGATCCAAAGAAAGAAACCACTCCGACAGCCATCACAACAGATAAATGTGCAAAAGCACATATGAAAATGGCAACTGTTTTGATTTACTTTTAGCTAAAACAAGCCATTTCAAAACTTCAAGTAAAATCAACAAATGATTCTATTGTGCAAAGGAGATGTGGTTAAATGTTTGCTAAAATACTTCCTGTAAGACAAGAGCTGTTACAAATCACACTGAAACACCAAATCATGCAGAATCTTCAGCTACCTACTTCCTTGCTAAGTATAAACTAAACCAAAACCAAGAGTTCTGTTGAGCATATGACAGTCATCTGTGAGTGGCAGTGTCCCTGAGTCACTGTTTGTATAAACTAAACCAAAACCAAGAGTTCTGTTGAGCATATGACAGTCATCTGTGAGTGGCAGTGTCCCTGAGTCATTGATTAGTATAAACTAAACTAAAACCAAGGGCTCTCCTGAGCATGTGACAGTCATTAGTATGGCTGTATCCCTGAGTTTCTGCAAGTAGCTGTGACAGCTTAGCCTGGCCCCAAGGCCTACAAGCATCCCTGGCTTTCAGTCTAACAATTAACACATTTGTTTAGCCTACAAAAGAGGAGATATGGTAGACGTAGTATCTTCATCTCATCTGAGGCATAGCAACTACCTCAATGTACCCTAGGGCACAGAAAGAATCATGGCGGAGTAGGTCATGTGTAACCATCTGGCAGGAGTGACGTTCTAAAGAGAGACAGCTATGGTCATCCCAGTGGCTATTAGGATACTGAAGCACTCACCGACATGGAATTGGAATTTCCCTAGTAATATCATGCTGCAAGGAGGAAAAGACTAAAGAGGTGCCAGAGAAGAACCCCTTTTCTGCTTTTCACATGATGGAATTGGGGATGGTGGGGGCGGGGCAAGCCTGGCTTGTTGTGCTTCTAGAACCCAGGCTTTTGACCCTAAATACGCCATTAACAAAACTGTTAAAACAATTTCTGTTTCTTGCCAACCTTTAATACAATATCCATCACAAATATACAAGGCCTCCAAGCCAAGACACAGCCTCCACTGCTGATGAGGCAACATCAGCAGCCAGGCAGCATCCCATGTTTCTCTTAACTCAATGACTTTCCCAAAACCAGCCCTGAGAGAAGGAAAATTCCAGGACCATCTCACAGGAAGGCCCTGACTAAGTCAGAGATAACGTTGATATTTTACATATGATACAAATTTAAAAAATAATCACAATATGTATAAAATAATTCCCATGTATTCTTCGTAACTTTTTAAATTCAGGTTTTCTTTCATGGGTATAAAAGACTGATCATCTATTCATCTATATTAGCATTGTCTGAACATATAATAAATTAAGATTTACTTTGAGAAATTTCCAGTGTGAATCAACATGTTGCCAAAGTTATTAGGGTCAGAGCATAGACTCTGGCAAGTACAACAAGCCAGGCTCCGCCACTGCCCTCCAAAGGTCAATTAAACAGACAATAGTACAAAACAGAAAAAACACATCAATCCAATGTGGCTACATTGGAAGGAGGAATCAATAAAGAGGTTCAATGAACACTGCCCCAGCCAACCCTCTGCTGGTCTGGCTATGATGTTTACACTTTGCATATGTCTTTATTTACTCATGTAGTTAGTTATTCTGTTAGTTACTGGGGAAGGAAGCACATGCCGCCAAACACGTAGGAAGTCAGAAGTTAAGGTGCCGGAGTCAATTTTCTCCTACCATTTTGGTTCATGGGTCAAACTCAAGTCCTCAGCTTGGGAGGAGGAACCTTTACCTACTGAGCCATCTTGCCAGTCCCAAGGTTTACATTTAAATAGCAAGCAAGCTTTGTGATAAATAGTAGGCAAGCGCTATGTTAAACAGCAGGCCAGCATTGTATATAAATGAGCAGTCCTACTCAGAGCGTGGTCATTTCCCCATTTCCCGTCACTGTTTCTGCTCCAGTTTCTCCTGCAAGGTAGTCTGGAAAGGTGTCAGAATTGTGTGAATCTCTTTTTGGGAGACAAATTCCACCCCTGGGTGCCACTAGCCTTCAGCTTTTTTCCATCTCTTGGCATGGGATTTTTGGAACAATCCTTGGGGCCACTGCTTCAGTAATCTGATAGCTGAAGGAAAGAGCACCTTGTCTCTCCTTAGTGTGTCTTTCTCCCTGCCTGGATGACCTATAAGCCACATGGTAGGAGGTACCAGGGATACAATATCTTAGCCCAAGATCTTGGCCCCTACAGAGACCAAGTCTATTAGAACAAAAAGAAATATACTCCCAAAAAAGAATTAATAAAACATGGGGATTAATGCTAAGTGCCAAGGCTTTAAGAATCACAGAAGAAAAAAGACTAGGGCATTGAGAGCAGCCAGGGAAATACTCAGTACTCAGGGATGATGGTGACATTCTACTGATTCCTCATGACAACCCACTCACATGTACAGCATTTAATTGTATATCCTCCAACTTTGCTCTCACTACAAAACGGCTTTGTTAATCCCAACTCTCGGGGTCTTTCAGCTTTTAAGTCTTTTGCCAAATTGTTAAGGGATTGAACCCAGAAGACAATTTGAGGGCCAGTGATCACAGACACTGAAGAAACATGACACATTCTAGCCTAGAAACCAGCAAGCCTCATTTTCACAGCAAGCCCATTACAACACAACCCTAGCAAAGCAGCAGACACAGCAGTAAGGGTACCTTCACTGGGCAACTACCAAGGGCCCACTACCTTTCAGACATTATCCCAATGAATCTGTGCAACAGCCTATATGCAAGGTTTCATGAGCTCAACCTCTGAGTGAGATATCTGAATTTCACAAGAGTTCACAAATTCAGATATCTGATATCACAAGAGATATCTGAATTTCACAAGGGACTGAAGTCATAGTTAGAAAGGAGTTAAATTAGAGATCAGTTCTGAATCTCTCACTGACAACAGAGATGAAATGCTGTTCTTCAGCAGAGCACTGAAAGAGGAGGGGAGGAACCACTGGAGAGGAACAGGAAGCAAGAGGAAAGACTGGCTCATTCAGAGGCCTGGACTTTAGAGTTATCCAAAGTCCCAGCTTTTGTCCACAACAGATCAGCAGGAAGTACTGTTGGCCAGAGACAGAGATCATTACAGTATCCAGGAAAAGACCTAATGGATGGGTGAGCTGTATAAAAAGGCATCGGAGGGAAACCAATATGATTAGGAAACAAGTTTGAAAGTCATTCTAGGGGAATAGTCAATGAGATGAGTAGACTGGGGATAAAAGATTGCTGGGATCAGAAGCAGGTGATAAAAACAGTACAAAGAGGGGTTGGGAAGATGCCTGAGTGGCTGCAAACACTTGTTGCACTAGCATGAGGACCTAGATTGCAATCCCTAGCACCCAAAAAAAGCCAGGGGCAGTATGTCTGTAACCCACCATTATGAAGTGAAAGAAACAGAAGAATCCAGGGCTTGGCCACTGCCAGCCTAGCTCCAGGCTCAGAGAGACCCCAGTTCAAAGCTATAAGATAAAGGGTAATAGAGAAGGGCACCTGCTTTGGCTTTACACACAGCTGTGCACACACATACGTAACACCACACACATGCATTGCCCACAAATAAATAGCAAAGAAATATCCAGTAATGCTTGACAATTGGACGGTTGAAAAAGAGAGACAAGGATAATTTTATGGGCACATGCTAGCTTCCAACAGAAATATATAAAAAGAATGGACTTGTGAATGAAAAATCAAGGAACGGTGGAACATCTTGATGTTTAACACAAAGCTGAACAGGTCAGCTCAAAGGAGAGGACCTGTGTCACGCTAGCAGAAGTCAGCCTCTAGGAGAACAACAGCTAGTTAACTCCACTACTGTGGGAACCAGGTCCCCATCACACTTCTCATAGACAGTCAGTGGTTTCCCCATCCCTTTGGGGGTTGAATGATCCTTTTACATGGGTTGCATATCAGATATTCTGTGTATTAGATATTATGCTACAATTCATAACAGTAGTAAAATTACAGTTATGTAGTAGTACCAACAAAATAATTGTATGGGTTACCACAACATGAGGAACTGTATTAGAGGGTCACACAGCATTAGGAAGATTGAGAACCACTGAACTAAATGCTTAATAAATCTTTAACAGCCAGACGGCTATGTAGGGCTATAAGCCTTGGAGGCTGAGGCATATGGATTATGAGTTCAAGACAAGCCTGGGCTTCGTACTGAGATCCCATCTCAAATAAACAAAATAAAACATTTTCAAATGTGCGACACAAGTAAAATTTCTTTAGTCTACTCTTAAGGATATCAGGACTCTGTGGTATTTTTTATATGCAAGTCCTCTGTAATACAGTTTTCACATATCACGAAAAGATACATGTTCTCTCTCTCCATATATATATATATATATATATATATATATATATATATATATACATATGAAAACTTTATTATAGAGATTCAGATATTTGAAGACAATCTGCACTTCCATTGGCTCACCACTGTGGCTGCCATGAGCCACAGTGAAAACAAAACCAACACAGAACATGTAATCAATGTATATCATGAAATATCATAAGTATAATTTTGCTACTATTATGAATTGTAACATACCTGAATCTCTATAATAAAGATTTCATATGTATGTATATATATATATATATATATATATATACACACACATACATACACATGGAGAGAGAGAGAGAGAGAGAGAGAGAGAGAGAGAGAGAGAGAGATTTTGTGAAAGACCTTGATGACTCATGCCCACTGTCCACTATAATTCTACAGGAACCACACAGCCCTAGTAAAGAAGGAGACAGGACAACTGAATGTAAATTACTCTCACTGATCAAATCCTAACTTGCCTAAAAGTACATACTGATCAACCTAGATTGGCATATCCAAAAACCTTGTCCTGGACAGTGCCCCTCTAATTACTGTAAAATGTTATGGTGGAGTACTATGTTATAGTGGCGTACTATCAAGTCATTATAATGACCTCCGTTAGTTGTGTCTTGGGTATTCTCACACAGACATGAATTCTTAAGAAGTCTCAAAAAAAAAAAAAGGCAGTAGCATTATCTAAAAGTCATATTCAGGAGCCTCTCTATAGGACCTCTGAAATGGTAATTTTTGATAGGGCCATATCTGCTCTAGAACAGCACGTGTCACTCTCACCTCACCTCTACAATTCAGCTCAGTGGCTGAGGAGGGCTGAAGAGGTAGCTATGGGTCCTTTTCCCCAGTCACAAAAACCAGTCAGAAATGGCTGTACACAGTCCAAGCTTGAATCACTAAACTAATTCCATGTTTATTGGTAGTGATTAATTCAGGGATGACCACTGCAGGCAATAAGAGTTAGGAGCAGAATTCTATTGGGACTATTAGAAAACCAGACTTGCTCTTTTCTGCTGGGAATTCTTACTCTAAAGGTGATGTAAGTCCACGTGAACCCAAAACCAACATAGATACAGAGTCTCAACAGATGGATTCCTAAGGACACTAATCCAGACACTGAAGCCACCCCGTCTGTGTAGTCTTCAGTTTCTGTACCAATATCCTCTCCTTGTGCTTATGCCAAGTTGATTAAGGCTGAATCAGATTATACATCCTCAATGGAAAAGCTCCAGCTAATCAAATTATCTAAGCAGCCCTCACTTTAAGGATAAATTCAGTAAAGAGACAGTCCCTCTATTCCATTTACCAGCTGGTTTAGTATCCTGTAAACCTAAGACAAGAATACCTTAGGAGGAATTTTTGTGTGAGAATTTGTAATTGCAACTCTGGCTACCCAAGTTCACCCTTTTCTAAGCTGTGATAACAAAGGCAAACCAGGAAGACAGCAAAGGCTGCTGTGAAGACAGTCTGCGCTCCCATTGGCTTACCTCGAACAACTAAACTGCTGATGCAAGTTACACTGCACACTGAGTGGGAAGTGAAGAAATAACAGAGAGCCTGCCTGCTCAGTCATTTCTGCAAATGACAACAAGGGGGAGGGGGTCGCTGCCTCATACCACAACTGAAGTATCTAAAGCCTTGTAAGCATCACAGGAGCAGAAGCCACTGCTGCTACAAACATGGTATGGATAGAGAACAGAGATGAAGATGATGAAGATAAAGAAACCCGTGTTGGGGATGCACATTTGCCAGACCAACCCCTGAATTGCAGCCTTTTCAAGAGTCAGTATCTTTTTTTATTTGACTCTTATCTTCGATGTATAGTACAAGTTGAAATACTTTTATTAACCTAAAATTTCTGTCTCCCCAGCTACAGGGTGGGTCCTTTCAGGCACTGGGGCTTAACTCCCTAAGCATATAGTAGATCTGACCAAAAAACAAGATTAAAAGAGAAAAAGATATCTGGCAAAAGCCAGAGAGCTGGTGTATGCCCATGAGCCCTGGAGAGGCAGAACTTTGAGAGTTTGAAGCCAGCCTCAGCTACATAGTGCCACCCTATCTCACAAAACACACAAAGGGGGGTAGGGGAGAAAAGATTTGTATAAGAAGAAAAACAAATCCGATGAAATTATCAAAACATACAAAGACATCAATTCTCCCAAGCTAGCCAGGCACGACCATGCTTTGCCCCCAAGATCAGATGAGACAGATGTACCAAGATAAGTGTTCCGATGTGAGAAAAGATGCCTTACCAGTGGATAAGGCCTCCTCCCGAACATCTCCCTCACCAGGCTGATGAATATTCCAAGATGTCTTAGGAAGTAAAGCGATTTCTTCAGGTGATACTAATCTCACCATGTCCATGTGATTGCTCTGGAATTGGTACCGAGGGATGAAGCAGATTTTGCCTTGTTTGAAAATGTCCTTGATGATTTCTTCCGTCTCAATTTCATCTTGCATGCTCAGAAAGATGGAAATTCTTTTGGAATTTTGATACTGACTGTGGGCAATTACCTAAGTGGGAAATGACAGCAATTTTAATTTTTTAAGACTATATTCTTTACAAACTAGTAACTTCTCTTACCAATTTCTCCCTTTTGTTGTGTCCTTCTTCAAGGAAAGTGATGCAGTGGGTTGATGCTACATCCTGATACCTGGCTTTTATTTCAAACCACAAGGCTTGCACACTTGATTCCTTTATCTCTCTACTATGACTATGCTTGACCCCATGGAAATTCCTTAAGAAGACACGGAACGAAAAGGTTGTCTACCTTCAGATTCCTAAATGTGATCCCAGTTTCCAATTCCTGACAATACACCTCAGGGAATTACTCAAGTATTCAGGGGTTATTTTTTTTCTTTGAAATTTGGGTCTAATAAAATTTCCAATCCTCGAGTCATTGGACATTTCTCCCATCGATTTTACCCATTTAAGTCCCACTGAAACCCAACCTTACTGACCTCTGCAGAACCTTTGCTACATCTGTAGGGACACACAACTCAACATTTCAGGCTACATGGTGAGTCCTGAGTCAATCACTGCTTATGTATCTATCCTAAAGGAGGGATTCTGAATCTGTCCACAAGCTCCCACGGAGAACATGCCAGTAACGGTTTCTTAGCTCAACCAGTACCATTCCATCCAATTAGCTGCTCACAGAGTTCATTAAAATGGGGATGAAGGGCTCCTAGTGCAAGGTTACCCACATTTTGTGGAATCGCTCATCGGGCAGTGGGAGCTAAGATTTGCTCATGAAGTCCTAGGCACTTACCAGACTCGGAAGTCGGCCCCTTACTCCCTAGGTGTGTCCATTCCTTTTCTGTTCTCCCCTGTCCTCCAAGCTAAGGAAAGAAGGATAAAGCAATGGCAGCTTACAAATAGGACTGGCAGAAAGACATAGGGGAAGAAAGCCAAGTTACATCTAATCCCAAGGGGAGAGAGAAGTTAAGGAAGCAGAGCAAGCAGGGGCTATGGAAGGAAATCCACCCTGTAAAGCTGTCAGGGCTGTCGGCATAAGTGGAGCAAATGGAAACCTGGGTTTGGAGCAGGCCTGAGGCTTTTGATGCCACTTACTATGTGAGAAAGTCTTTTTCTTAGTCTCTTTACAGCAGAGAGTAGAAAACCAGGAGCTGACAAAACAATAAGACACTTAGCTGAAACTCAGGGTGAGACTATGCTTCTGCATTTGCCTTCCTGCCTCAGGCCCCTGCTGTTAGGAAGGGAGAATGCTACAATAACTGCGAAGAGACAGAGGGAAGATGAGACAGTATTTACAGACAAGGCAGTACTGAAACGTGGACCGGGGAGGTGGGCAGAACCCATTCTTTCCATAGAACCCCAAACAGTATCTGCAAAGACAGAGGAAAGCTTGTAGCTAACACACTTTCATTCATACATGTGTATAGACAAGGGCCAGGGGTTTCATTGTACCACATACAAAGTCCCCAGTTGAGGCTCACTACCCACAAAAGACATGAATATGCATAGCCAATAAATGACTTTCAACCACTTCTGAAAAGCCAAAATGCAAAATGGAAGGATTTTTAAACATAAAAAAAAAATAGAATGGAAAAATGATTTAGTGCCAAATGGGTAATTCAAAAGATGGGAGATGATTTTTAAATTCTAATTAGTCTTCTCAGACAAACTGAAAACAATAACTGAATCTATAAAACATTAAATGGACCGCTAGGGAAAGGAATCGGTAAGAGACCTAAGGAGTACTCATTGGACATTAAAACTGCAATTGGCCAAATGAAAACAATAGAGGAGGAGGTCCTGTGAGGGAGAAAGATTAACAAAAAAATAAGAAAACTAGCTAAGAGACACAGAAGATTAATCTAGAGCTTTTATTATCTAATTAAAAAGAATTTCTGAAAGATACAAAGGAAAGCCAGTAATCAAAATGTAACAGTTTGAAAGAGGATGAATATCACAGGCTTGTACATTTGTTTCTTCAAAGGGAGAGATTTAAAACCTGTTTTACATCTAGAAGGCTGGGAATTAATTTAGTTAATAGCCTGGTGACAGCTGATCTGTCTGCATGGCCAAGCCACACGTGGCTCCCCAGGATTCTTACGTTTGTCTCAGTCATCCTCCTTAGACCTTTATCTTGAACATTGTTTCTCAGCCAATAGAATCCTTCTTTATGGGCAATGTCACATGTACTTTACAAATGGGAGCAGAGGTGGTTAATAACCTGGTGACCTTGGCACTTTCTATATGATTGAGACGATACTAAGACCCTTAACTTATCACACGTACTTGATCTATAGAATTCATCTCTATGGGAGAGGACACATGTACCTAGTAAAAAGTTTCTAAATAATTATGGCTTAAGTTCTGTTCATACTGAATTGAGTTAATTATAACCAAGAGACTTTCCCCCAAACTGTCCTGTGCTTAAATACATCTAAAATAAACTGACTCTAGAAGTTTCAACCAACACCAGAAACTGGATCATGATGAACCAGACTTCCTTCTTGCTTCATGCTGATAACACTCTTCTGGCCTCTGTGGTCAGAGGCCACCAAGGTGAGCTTTGAGGTTCCAAGGAGCCTATGGCAGGCCTAAGTCTCTCACTACCTCCATCTTGGGGATAAGGTATAATTACTCAGCTACTTCTCCAGCATCATGCTTGCCTGCCTGCTTACCTGTCTGCCTGCCTGCCTGCTTACCTGCCTGCTGCCTGCCTGCCTGCCTGCTGCCTGCCTGCCTACCTGCCTGCCTGCCTGCTTACCTGCCTGCTGCCTGCCTGCTTACCTGCCTGCTGCCTGCCTGCCTGCCTGCTTACCTGCCTGCCTGCCTGCCTGCTTACCTGCCTGCCTGCCTACCTGCCTGCCTGCTTACCTACCTGCCTGCCTGCCTACCTGCTTACCTGCTTGCCTGCCTGCTGCCTGCCTGCTTACCTGCCTGCTGCCTGCCTGCTTACCTGCCTGCCTGCCTGCTTACCTGCCTGCCTGCTTACCTACCTGCCTGCCTGCCTGCCTGCCTGCTTACCTGCCTGCCTGCTTACCTGTCTGCCTGCCTGCCTGCCTGATTACCTGCCTGCCTGCCTGCCTGCTTACCTGTCTGCCTGCCTGCCTGCTTACCTGCCTGCCTGCTTCTATACTTCCCATCAAGAGGATCACTGACCAGCCTTCTGAAACTGGAAGCAAGCCCAAATTAAATACATCCTTTTGTAAGTTGCTTTGGTTATGGTGTCTCTTCACAACAACAGAACAATATCTAAGCCACAAATTAAAATACATAGATAAAAACATTAGTCTCTAGATTGGAACCCATAGGTACTGAGCAAAATGAGAAAAAAAACTAAATCTTGAAATAAATGGATCAAATTGGAGTTGACAATATTTTAACATATATTTAAAAGTTGTGTCTAGAGAGATGATGCAGCAGTAAGATCTCTTACTGCTCTTTCAGACAACCTGGGTTCAATTTCTAGCACCCACATTGGGACTTAAAACCTTCCTTAACTCTGTCTAGTTCCAAAGGATCTGTCACCCACTTCTAACCTAAGGCACCAGTCATACACAAAATGTACTTATATACGTGCAAGCAAAACTCGAATACATTTCAACTACAAATAATGCCAATCACATAGGTATTTTCTTTAAAATAATCCCTTTGAGGATATACTCTAGGAAAGCTGAGAAAGAAAACTAAGGAGACAAAGCAAGACAATGAGTACCAGAAATAACCGGAACTCTGAAGTTTACAACGCAAGGTGTAAGCGGTTGTGCTGTGAATGCAGTTAAATCACAACATGAACAATAAACTTCGGAGTTAGATAAAATTCAGAATCTAGTTTTGCCAAAATAAAGGTACAGTCAATTTAAAACTCCTAGAAAAGCAGACCAAAATTCAATGTATGTTTAAGTCTGGACACATAAAATATAGCGCATTTTTTGAACAGTTGTATCACTGAGCCATATCTCCAGTCCTACAATTTTTCATTTGTGTCCTTCCTCTGCTAGATCCCGTGTTAGGGGCAACAATCATGTCTGTCATCTCTATGACCCAACGCATAGAAAAAATGGTTTACTAGGTGTTCAACACAGGCGAATGGATTACATTTTAAACCCGCAAGTGTGGGCGTGGTTCGACAGTCTCTACATCTCCTAAAGCTGGCCGCAATGCCTTTCCTCGCAATAACAAAAGAACTCGGTTTGAATGAACAAACCTGCCGGGGACTAAGCTCCTTCCAAAGCTCAGCTGCCCCGCCCCCGGCCGCGGAGCGCGCGCACCAGAGAACGCGCACGCGACCCGGAGATGTGCGCCTGCGCAGACACGCAGACACGCAGACACGCAGACACGCAGGCACGCAGGCACGCAGACACGCGAGCCCAACCTTCCCGGAGTTTAACTCCCCGCAGTCTTCTCGCACCTTCTGTGTGAGGAGGCGAGACTGGCGCCGCCGTTCCTCCGCGCTCAAGGCCCTCAAGCGCTGCTTCAGCTCTGTCCGCAGGCCCCGCTTGGCACTGTTTACTGCGACCGTCGCCATTTCCTGGCAAGCACCGCCCCGGCCACGCCTATCACCCTGGGCCGCGCAGGGTCCGTAGGTCGGAGCTCCAGGGGCCGGACTCCAAATTCCTGGCCACGCCCCTTGCCTCTGTAAACCCGTAGAGGTGCACAGGACACTTAAGCATCTGAGCAGACTCCCATTGTGTGGCAGCGAAAGGCTGCGTGCTGTGGCGTCCTTGACCTTTCCTACTTGATAGCTGGGAATTGTGCACTTAGCCCAGTATGCTTACCCTCTCTCACAGACCCCAAAAGGTAGCCATGCTTCTGCAGAGGGTCTAACAAAGGCTGTCAACTATACTCCAGGACTCAATATTCATCTAATTGTGGAGTACAGGGCTGGAGAAGCATCAAAAGGGCAAAGCAAACCAGATATGAGTACATCACACCGGTAGACTCTTGGTTCCTCCCGGTCAATGGATAAAACATTCTCCTTTACCACAAAGTGACTTCCCCTCTTTTTCAGTCAGTTGGCTCATGACTGATAGATTTTGGGGCCACTTTTATAACAAATGGCAGGCCCTTTCTGGAGGTGGATGTCCCCTCTCCGGAGAACTCAGGACTCAGTCAGACTGTCCATTATTATAGAAGTCTTTAACTGCTGTTGCCGCAGTTGTAATCTGCTGTGCAGAGACAGATGATGCCTTTCTCTGACAGGACGTTGACTGAGAATGGAGCAGAGAATAAAGTAAGTAGATTTGAGGAACACTGACTCAGATTTATGTTACGGTGCTGTAGCCAAGGATTGATTTTTTTTTTTGAGTTATTTTTTTCAGAGCTGGGGAGATAGTGTAGTTGGTAAAATGCTTGGTTCACAAGCTCTAGGAGCTGAGCTCAGCTCTCCGGCACCTGTGTAAAGGAATATGTAGTTAGCTTCTATAAAATCTAAGTGCCTGGAGCCAAAGCTCATGGGAGAGAGAGAACAAAGATGAATAGAATTTTTATCATGGACAATAATACACTGAATTCACTTACATCTGGGATTGCATCCTGATGCTTATAGACCTAATAATTCATGTCAGTGTGCCAATTTAATATCTGTTTACCAATTCTTGAACATGAGTGTAGTGTATGAATCAGTTTCGACTGAAAACATATTAGACATGGAGAATCCTGAGCCATCCTCAGACCTAGGGAGTCCAAATGGCTATCTTAACATTGTCCTTGGGTGATCCCTACCCATAACGTTTGAGAATCACCATAAATCAATGTATTCATCAACTATTAATTTGCAGGAAGAAACAGAACTTAGTGTGGCTATAGCCCTGGGTTTTAACACCAGCACTACAAAACAAAAACAAAAACAAAAACACCCTAATTGTACATGTTAAATTGCTGCTGTTAAATTCTGAAGGCCAGGCTTTTCTGGATATTCATGACAATTATTTGTGGCTCCCTATATAGACACATCCCTTCAATGATACATAGGTAGTCTAAAGTGCCTGCCTAGCATGTACAAGGCTCTTGGTTTGATTACCAATGCTGCAAAAATAATGATAAATTTGACAATAATATATGAGTTCCATATGTACATTTTCTTCAAGGATATATTTGTACCTATAACTGGTGTATAAAGCTCTCTAGGGTCATGAATCTGCATGTTCTATCATAGGTAATGATATATTTTGTAAATTGTGGTATGGTCCCATGCTGAGGCACCCCTCCAGGTACCAGTCAGCATAAAATGAAGCTTGTGGGTGGGGCATGGAAAGGGAGAGTTGAGAAGGGAATGGAGACAGAGGAGAGGGGGAAGAGAGGAAAGAGAAAAGAAGTTGGCCAGGAATGCATGGAGGGAGGGGAAGGAGAAGGGGGGCTGTCCTCAGAGCCCCCAGAAGCCAAACAGTCCCTTTATAGCAAGCCAAGCTCCTACCTGGCTGCTGCTGGATAACTGTTGGGCAGAGCCTAACAGGTAAGGCACCATGACAGGATCTCTATTTCCCCAATGTTTTCAATCATCTGCAGCCATTATTTCCAGTAGAAATCAAAATCATAGGAAGATGAAACAACATAAAAGTTTCAGATACTAGGGGAATCTGTACTTGATACTGAAGGGTAGCTGAAACAAAGGAAGAAGAGATCATGTGTTCATTTAGAAGGCCAGTTGTTAAAGGTCTCACAGGGTAATGCCTGAACTTGGAAGGTTCTAGGCCATTCTAAGCTACATGGGTATATAGCAAGATCCTGACTCAAAACAAAAGCAAAGAAACCTTACAAAAATATCTTGAAGGTGGTGGCACACACCTCTACTCTCAGCATTCAGAAGACTGAGGCAGGAGGACTGTGCTGATAGGATCCTTCTGAGCTACACAGTGAGACGTGTGTCTTAAAACACACACAGTGTCAAGGTTTGAAGGTGAAATTCCCCCGCCCACAGTCTCGTGGCTGAACATCTCATCCCCCATCTGATGGCACTGTTTTGGGGTGTTGTGGAACATTTCTCACAAGTGCTTCACTGTGGGCATCAGAGCTCAAAAGCAATGACTGGTTCTGACTCACCTCAGTAGGACTTTACTAACTTCCTACCTGGTCTTCTTGCTTATTCCTTTCAACTTCTCCAGTGTAAAGGTGGTGATAAAATAGAAGACCATGCTGTTTAGGATATGGTGCCATTGCTTTGTACAAAGCCTGGAGGTCTGACCTCCAGCACCACACAAACTGAATGTGGCAACAACATATCTGTAATCCTAGCCCTCGGGATGTGGAGACAGAAAGACCAGAAGCTAAGTTCATTACTGACTTGTCTGGTGTCTTCATTCCCTCAGTTAGGAGTCACCTACAAGGTACTGTTCATACTTGAGATTCCTTGTAAAGATGTACCTGGCCTTGGCAAGAGGGGATCTTTCTTTATAGGAGCTACCAATAGCCTCAAAGGAAATATAATGCAAGTGATCTAGACTGAAACAGGATTTCTATATATTGCTGTCAAACTTGATCTAAAAATTGGAACATGATCTAACAAAAGATAGGTTTTTCTCTCTCTGTCTCTGTCTCTCTGTGTCTCTGTCTGTCTCTCTCTCTCTGTCTCTCTGTCTCTCTGTCTCTCTCTCTCTCTCTCTCACACACACACACACACACACACACACACAAATTGGGTATAATAATGGCTTGATATTCTTTCATTTAGCTGCTTTTGTCCAAACCTCTCCAGTTTCTTGCTGTAGGAGCTGAAAGAGCAGTAATCCCTTCTTGACTATTAGAAAGTCAGAATGATCACATATAACTTGATTATTGACTATGACTTGACTTGGAGAAAATGAATCCACTTTTTATGTCTTGCCATGGGAGAAAATGTGGGTTGGAGAGAGAAAGAAGGCAAGAGAAGGTCAGAGAGGACAATGACTTGAGGCCTTCTTTTTAGACCCAGCATTGCTTGTCTGACTGTCCTATTCATGAACCCCAAGTGAAAGGCCAATGAGTAAAGGTCGAGGAGAGGGTATCAATGAGAAACTATAAAAAGCCAGAGACTCTGAGGATATATATCCATATCCATATCTGTGACATGGACCCAGGAAAAGATAGGAAGAAGATTTTTATCCTTTGTAAGGTTTAGCCTAAGTAGCACAGACTTTTAGGCCATGAGCACACCCTTATGGAAAAGTCTCTACGTATGGTAGAGGTAAAAAAAAAAAAAAAAAAAAAAAAAAAAAAAAAAAAAAAAAGGACCTTTCCAGGTCATCATCAGTCTTTACTTAAATACCTGTCCCTGTATTGAATGACAGACTCAAAACTGAAATCATGAAACATATACAGAAACAAATATTAGTAATTTATTCATTAAAGTAGAAACAAAGTATCTGCAACTCTGGAAAGTCATGTTACATCCCCTGTAAATGGAAATGCCAAGTGCTGGTAACCATTCTCATGGGAGCCAGGGTTCTCTCTGGTCAGTAGTGTTGCTTGAAGAGAAAGAGCATTTCCCAGATCTGCCCTGTCATCTGCAGAAAAGTCAGCCAGCCAGATTTGGGTTCAAACTTCTTTATGAAGCCATCTTCCTATGAGAACAAATTGAACATTTAAAAATTGGTGGGCTAGTCTCTCTGCCCCCCACTACCTGTAGTCATTACATTCTCAGCATTGTTCTCTACTCCAAGGCTAAACTCCTTTAGAAATCTTTAAAAAACACTGTCCAATAGAAATAAAGTTTCAGCTACATATGCTAATTTTACTTCTTTTGTTTTGTAGCCACATATTAAGAAGTATCTTAGATCTTAGTCAATCTTTTGCTGTAAAGAGACATCATGACCAAGGCAGGTCTTATGAAAGAAAACATTTAATTGGGGGCTTGCTTTTGGTCTCAGAGGTTAGTCCATTACCATCATGGCATGACGCATGGTGGCAGGCTGCTAAGAGCTATATCCATAGGGAGAGAGAGAGAGAGAGAGAGAGAGAGAGAGAGAGACAGACAGACAGACAGACAGACTTTGGAGTTGCCCTGGGCTTTTGAAACCTCAAAGCCTACCCCTTACTGATACACTTCTTCCAACAAGGCCACACCTCCTAATCCTTCTAATCCTTTTGAATACTGCCACTCTCTGATGTCCAAGCATTCAAATATGAGCCCATGGGAACCATTCTTATTCAAACCACCAGAAGTGAAAAAGAAAAAAAAGTAATAATAATTTGAAAACATATGTAATTCAATGTATATTGAGTATTTGAATATTCTTTCAGTGTGTAGACAGTATTAAATCATGTTTAAGATGTTATATTCTGGTTGGCCTATCAGATATTCAAAATCCAAAGAGCAATACTTTCCTCTTCACTCAAAGTAGCTTTGTTGCTGATGCTCATTGGCTATAAGCTCTAAGGAAAGGAGTTTTCTCTTTTTCTTCTCTTTATCTTTCAATTGCTTAACACTAAAAATATATTTATATTTATATACTGTATTTCCTTGAGAATTATAAGGACTCATAGTAAATCTAAACTAAACCAGTATACTTGAGCCTAAGAAAATGTTGACTATTTCCACTATTCCTTTTGAGACTAGCCTTTTTTTTCTTTTAACTAGGAAAACACAGGCTGGTAAAAATGATTCAAGCCTTGGAATACACACACACACACACACACACACACACCTATAAATTGTAGCACACTGTTTAACTATTAGGATTCTGTCTAAGCTCCACCCCACAGATACTTGGTAACAGCCAGGTAGGCCTGGCCCACTCTCAGAGGGGCTGCTTGCCCCTCCTCCCTTTCTTACTCTCTTACTCTTGCTCTCTTACTCTCGCCTCTTGTCCTCTTGCCCTCTTGCTCCCCATTCCCTGTCCCCCTCTCTCCGTGCAGCCATGGCTGGCCTCTACTTCTCAACACTCTCCTTCTTTCTCCCTTTCTCTGCCTCTACTACTCTCTTAGCTCCCCTCCCTATGCTCAAAATAAACTCTATTCCATGCTATACTGTCCTGTAGTTGGTCCCTCAGGGGGAGGGGATGCCTTGGCATGGTCCTGCTAAGGTACCCCCTTCCACCATACCTTACCTCACTCCCATAAACATATATTAACACTTTATCTTTTTATAATCACAACAGTAACAACATTTTTACAACTTAAAATCTATAATTCTATGTTGATTGGAAATTACTTCCACCTATGCTAATTCCTATTTTATCTAATGAGTACACTGAGGCTCGGAGGTGGGGGGAAGTTACCTAAGAAGTCATTGTGTAGTAGCATTCTGTGGTTTGGTACTCGTGAGAGAGAGATGGGAGATTACTGTAAGCAAGTCTTGACCACAGAGTGAGTTCCAAGCTAGCTTGGGATACAAAGCAAGAAATTAATAAAATGCCACAAATTAATAAAAGAAAACATAATTCTTTGCCTGGACAGAGTCTGGGATGCAAACATTACACTTGTTTTCATTGCCTATATTTCAAAACAAACAGAAGACTACAAACACTTGTTTATTTTTTTGGTTTTGAGACAGGATCATATGTAGCCCTGGCCAGCCTAGAACTCACCAAGTAGCAAGAAATGGCTTTCACCTTTTGAATCTTCTGTCTCTATCTCCTAGCCCTGGGATTACAGCCATGTCTCATCATGCTGGGTTCAGGCAGTGCTGGGTTCAGGCAGTGCTGGGGATAGACTCCAAGATCTTGTGCATGGTAAGCAAGTGTACTACCAACTGAAGTATACCCCTATACTGTGCTTGCAAATTCTCTGCATCACCACCCCTGATATTTTTAATGTTTATCTAGCAAACATTTGCTCTGCATCTTGTAAGTTCCAAGATTAAATGTCTCCCAAATGTCTGTACTGTAATGGGACTAATACAGAAACAGTAAATCATGTGCAACTCCTTGAGAGTCAGAGGTTCTTTGCCCATCTTGAAATTAATAGTTGTGAAACCATCAGCAAACCAGGGGAATCATCACCAGTCAGGGGAATTTCCCATGTGAATAATTGACCAAGAAAGTGTCTTCGTGCTGTGTGCAGGCTCAGCTGTGACACATGTGATGTCATGTCCCAACAGAAAGAAGACATTGCTCATTTTCTTGTTCCTCTCCTAACCTTATACTCTCATGTATTTCCCACAGTCTCAGGTATTTAGACATTTCTTGTTCCCCTTCCAGGAATATTCATAATCTTATAGCTGACAGGTAAAGTGGTAGCCTCTAAAATGATCTTTTATTAACAGGAGAGCTAAACATTGGGCAGTTAACATGCTAACTTGTTAAATATGTTCAAATTCTAAGGTACAGGAAAAGAAAAAGCAAAGATAAAAATAAATAGTTGAAATGGATAGATAGATAGATGATAGGTAATTAAAAACTGCAAGCCAGGAAAAGTAGATTTATCAGGAAACAGTTTATTCATTCAAATGTAAGAAAAAATAATTGGGCCTTAATAGTTGAAAGAGAATTTCACTGAAGCTTAAATCACTAAGTATATGAGGAAACATTTTAAATGAACAGCAAATAAGGAATTTTACATTTCAATACATGGATGTAAAAATATTTTTCAAATTGGTTCTTCTAAAATTATTTTCTTTAGTGATGCTATCATATAAAAATAAATATACAAATAAGCATTCATTATCACATTAGTAAGGTAATAATAAGCAAGAAATGCCCA
Organism: Apodemus sylvaticus; assembly: GCF_947179515.1. Lineage (NCBI taxonomy): Eukaryota > Metazoa > Chordata > Mammalia > Rodentia > Muridae > Apodemus > Apodemus sylvaticus. Next base: position 34,825,421 of record NC_067478.1, read on the forward strand.
GGTCTGATTATTTCTTGGAATAGTGATAATTTGTTAAATTGGGTTACTTTGGATTTGAGAAAACATAAAGCATAAAATAATACACCAAACTGCCATGGTTTGACTACTTTCTAAAACTCATGTTGAGTCTTAATTGCTATTTTGATAATATTGAGTTGGAATCTTTAAGAGATGCTTTGGTCATGGGAACATCCCCTCCATAGCCAGATCAAGACTGTTATTGAAAGAGTGATTTTGTTATGAAAGGTGTAGTCAGCCCTCTATTTATCCTTCCTCCCCCATTCCTTCCTTCCTTCCCTTCCTACCTTACTTTCTGGGTCCTTCTCCCATATTTCAGCAAGAAGACTCTTATCAGATACAGCCCATCAATGCTGGTGCCCTTGGGTTCCTAAACAGACTTCCTAAACAACTTCTTTTTTTTCTTATAATTTGCTGTGTGAGATATTATAGCCTTACACAGCAGACTGACACATAGTGTACCAATAATCCAAAAAAATTAAAACCTCTGAATTTTTGAAAAATATAAGCCGATATACAGTCACCTCTCTAGAGATAATTCATTCAAGAGCTGGTTTTGGTGGTCTGCAGCTATAGTTCACTGGTGGAGCACGTGCTTAGCATTCACAGGTCCTGACTATACCTTAAAAATACCTTTACTGAGATGAATGGTTAATCAGTCATTTGTACACCTCTATATTTTCACTCTGTCCATTCACTTTGTCACCAAACTAACAACACCATTATTTAAAGCAAGAAGAAAGAAAATAGGAGGGGAGGAAGGGAAGGAAAAGAGAATAGGACCTTTTAGCTTAACTCTTGCAAATCTTACTATTCTGCTTGCTTGCAAGGGACCAATTTGGTGTATCCTACTTGTAAAAGAGATTTCTGTTTTATGTTTAAAGTAGTTTTAAACTTCTTGGAACTTTCCATGTGGCCCCCAAACTTACATAAACCTAATTACATATTCACAACCTACTTTTATGAGAAGGTATTCTTGTTCTTTAAGTACAGATACTATTATCTTCATTTTATTATGTTTATACTATATTATTGCTTTATGCTATATTATGTTATACACATTACATAGGAAATCTGAATCTTGGAGTACTTCCTAGGTAATTTACCTTAGGTTATGCCTCTAATAACTAGGAAAATTCAGAGTTCAAGCCTCACATTTCTATGTCAGTTCTGAGAACAGTAGCTATGTGCCAGGTACTTTTCTACACAATGGGGCCTATGCTAAGCATAAAGGATACAGTGTTGTATATAAAAGTATAGCCCCTCAACCCCTGTGGAGCTGATGACTAAGAACTCTTCCTTATTCCATAAGGCTAGACACAGAAAAGTGCTTCATTAAAGAGTATGGAAGTAGGAAACTCACTCGAATCAAACCAAAGCATGATTTCCAAAGAGTGAGACACTGAATTTCATCTTAAGGCATTCTTAGTTTTTGAGATAGGGTCTTGAAATTACCCTGTGTTTAAGCAATATTCCTCTAGCTTTTGCCTTTTAGTAGCTGAGACTACAGACACCAAGCTACTAAAATGTATTCCAGTGACTTTAGGAACTATCTTTTCCTCCCCAAAATTAATGACAGCAAAAAGAAAAAAATATATATATTAAATCTTCTGCCACACATTATGAGTTTAACCATGTACTTCAGACTGGTATAGGGTATTGGAGAAATTAATAGTAAATGGAAAAAATGAAGAAAAGCAGAGATGATAGGTTAAAACTAAAGGGAATATTTAAAAGAAGGAAAGAACAGAGGAAGGAAGAGAAGGAAGAAAGAGAAGGAATGGAAGAATGAGAAGGAGGGGAATGGAAGAAATGAGTGTATCCACCCTATTACTGGTGATTAAACTCATGTTTATCCCCTTAGTGCACCTGAGGTCCATGCTGACTAATTCCTAACTCAAGTGGAGCGTGCAACTTTTGGAGTCTAAATATACTCAGATTTGCTAAATTGGAGTTAGGCAGTAGTAGTATTAGTGTTAGTGTTAATGTTAGCAGTTATTAGTAATAGCAATAGTCTTAAAGTTGTACTGAGGGCTCATCTGTAGGAATTGCTCTGGCTCTTCTGTGTGTAAGTAACATATGTGATCCTTATACCAACACTAGTGGATAGGCTGCAATATGGCCCATTTTTACCAAGGAGGAAACAAAGTATAGAGAAGTTAGATACATTGTTCCAGTCACATGGATAGAGCCCTGAGCCCTGAGATGAAGCAATTGGAGTTAGTGTTCTTCCTATCTCTGCTGCGCTTCTGTACCACATCTGCCTCTGAAATTCTCATAGCGTTTCCAGGCAGAGTTCAAGTGTAATGAGACCATAGGTTTCATGTTTTTTGATCAGTTTGGAGGTTTTCCTTTCAGAAAAGGAAAAAGGAAAAAATTGCAAAAATACCCATTTCCCCATCCTACTGGGCCACCTGACCATTGGCATAGACATGTGGCTGTGTGATTTCTAGAAAAGGAACCATTCAAAGTAAACTAAATCATCAGAGCAGATTTGTCAGTGTCATTGTGAAAAAAAGAAAAGGTGCCAGTTTGCCATGCCTGTGTCTCCTGGCTCACTGTGTAGCACTGATTGCCATCAGCAGAATACGTGATTTCTGTTAGCTGGAATACAGTATTGAGATTGCTTTAAAATTATCTCAAACACTCTTCTATCATGTAGACAGCATAAACTCCCAGCTGTAAAAGAAAAGATCTGAGAACCTGCATAGGAGATTCGTGAATGGTGTGTGTGTGTGTGTGTGTGTGTGTGTGTGAGAGAGAGAGAGAGAGAGAGAGAGAGAGAGAGAGAGAGAGTGAGAGAGAGAGAGAGACAGAGACATAGACAGAGATGTTCTTTCATACCCCTATTAAGGTAGTTTCCATATACATATACATATCTATGCATACATTATATATATATATATATTAATATCTCCGTGACTCCCAGATAATGAATGCATTTCTAGTGACTCTAACAGACCATTCCAAACCCTTCATTCATTTGAATTTTAAGAATTCACACAATATGTTAGTATGGAGTTAGACTTTTGAATAACAGATATTCCGTGTCTTTCTCATGCTGGGCTACACAATGGGAACATAGTGTAAACCCATAGAGCTTGTGAGGTTCTTTGTCATAGGCTCATTTATGGCCTCTGGGCTAGAAGACACTTGTCTTCACTTAAGTCGTACACAGTGCAGCAGAAATTTTTCTGAGCCCCTCCCAAAGCCAACCAGAAGAAGCATAGTATCTGACATGTTGTAGCTAGACTCAAATCAGGCCAAGTTAGAAAGAAGAGTCGTCGAAAAGGAGGACTGACTTACAGTAAGACAGCACTAAGCAAGCAGACTTATAACAAAACAGAAATGGAACAGCCAGTACTTATAACAGTTGATTGCAAAGAACTCTTAAATACTTGTAATTAATGAACACATAAACAATTTTAGAAGATAAGAAACAAACTAAAAATAATCTGCCACCTGTAAAATTTTTCAGAATTCCTATAAGTTAATAAAGCCATTGAAAACTGGGCAAAAGATAAAAACAAGTAATTCTAAGAATTAGTCAATAAATATGAATATATGTTTAACATGAAGAGAAGCTTTACTAGTAACCAAGGGGAAATGAATTAACACAAACTAAGTGCATGTATGTAGTGTAACAAAATGGAGAAATGTGATAGATTACTAGGACTCACATTCATCTCCATGCACCAGGGGAATGCTGGGCACTCTTACCATGTTTAGCAGAAACACCATGGAAGAGAAAACTCCAGTAATTTCAAAGTGGATATACACCATGAGCAAATAACTCTACAAGCAAATATCCACCCTAGAAAACATGCCTACACTCAGGGAAAGGTCTAGAAGTAACTCAAATAAATATACTCCACTGGAAGAGACAGGCTCTTCAACAGCATGCACATACAACAAAACACAGTCAGAACTCTCTTAGTTTTTATTTATGGTGCTAGAGGTTGAATTAGAGATCTTGCTCACACAATACAGGGACTCCACAACTGATGTACTTCCTCAAGCCATACAATGTTCTTTAAAATGTTATTTTAAGTGCCCTGGGTTGACAAAAGCAGTTATAGCATACATCTATGTGTTATCTGAGTGGGGGAGATGAAAGAGTCCTTCATGTGCCCAGAGGTGGCTTTCTGCTGACTTACTATGTAGTTGAAGATGGCCTTGAAGTTTTGGTCCTCTTATCTTCCTTTTTATGTTCCAGAATGTGCACGTCCATGTATATCCCAGATACCAATTGTAAAGTATTTCCCAGAAAGACTAACCTAAGGGTACAATCCACTGATAGAACATATGCTCAGACCACATTAGGCTCTAGATTTGATCCCTAGGGACAAAGGGCTGTGAGGGAGTCTGGTTAGCCACAAATGATAGCGTGCTAAGAAAATGGAAAAAGTTGGTGTGTCAGTAATGAATGTACAAAACTGTACATATGGTTTACTATTACAACACAATAAAGTATGTATGACAATATTTAATACCAGCTCTTTCTGTACTAGTTCTCGATTGTCATAAAAAAAAACCCTAGCAAAGGCAGGCACTTGGGGATCTGTACTGCTGATATTGAAGATATGGTTAAAAAAAAAATAATGGTGCTGTTCTCAAGCCCAAATCTCACAGCTAGAATTAAAGCTGGAGACACAAATGTTCTCCAACTATAAAAAGGGGGAGCAGGCTAGAGAGATAGCTCAGAAGTTAAGAGCACTGACTATTATTCTTCTAGAGGTCCTAAGTTCAATTCTCAGCAACCACATGCTGGCTCACAATCATCTGTAATAGAATCTGGTACCCATTTCTGGTGTATCTGAAGACAGCTACAGTGTGCTCACATACATAAAATAAATGTATAAATCTTATTCTTAAAAGCCTTTTTTTAAAAACAAAAAACAAAATACATTTCTGTAGAGGCCACTGGAAATGACCCAGGGGATTTTTGTTTTGTTTAATCTTAATTTAGAACATCTAGAAATAAGGCATACAAACAGACCGAAGTCCTTTGATTGTTATTTTGTTGTTTGTTTTAATTGGTAAGGAAACTTTTTATTACTATTCTTCATTAGAGAAATATATAGAGAGAAAAAAGTCATCACACATACCCAGCCTCCATTCTGCCGTATCCATTCTCCTGTGTTATTCATTATGAATTCTGCCACAAAACTGGAAACTTGTTTGTAAGCATCTACATCCAGGGCCATCTGCTCTTGTGGAAGTTTTTTGAGGAGAACACCCCCAAAGGCAAATATAGTTACAATCCTTCCCCAGTTAATGATGCCATCTTCAAATTCTTTTTCCATCACTTGGTTGAATATTATTCTGGCAGTGTCTATGGATTCCACGTGAAAGTCATCCAAGAATGGCTTCAGCTTCTTTTCAACTTCCTTCTGAACAGAGAAAGCAACTCTTTGTAGCACTCTGGATGTTTTGCTTGGAACCGATTCAAAGGCAGGTGCCTGCAGGACATACTGAAGATAGTTCTCAGCCAGGGAGTGGATATACATGAACTCATAGGCAGTCATCTTCCCTGGCAGAGCTGACTGGAGCTGTCCACCTAGAGGCCGAGGAGGACTGCAAAGATAGGGCCTGTCAGGGGAGGAGCCCCAATCATATCTGGAGGTTGCTGGAATTTCTGTTTGCATCATGTCACAGTATCCTTCCTTCTCGTCACTTTTTGTGCGTGGGCTGTGTGTGAAAGCCAAAGTTCAAGCTGTGAAGGAGGAAAATGTTTCAGAGCAACACACCACTTCCTCTTCCTCTTATGATTCAGTTTAAAAGTCAAAAATGAGAGGATGTAGAGAAACTAGATCCCTGTAAATAGCTGGGAACTAGAGGCCCTTCAAAGTCACTCTGACAGTAGTACACTAGAGAAGAAAATATACTAGACTGAGAGGAGAAAAAGTTAGCTCCTTTCATCAATTTATAATTTCTGATAGAAAACAACCCAGCTTTAAATACAACAAAGAATTCATTTATTTTTTATTTGCATTTGCGTGAGTGTATGTATATCACCCACAGAAGCTAGAAGAGGGTGTTGGATCCCTGAGAACATGAGTTACAGACAACCTGGTGCAGGTGCTGGGGTAGAACCAGGATCCCTGAATCAGCAGCAAGTGTTCTTAATTCCTCCTGTGCCACTTCTCTAGTCCTTAAAATATCTTTGTATGTCACGTACATTGCCCATTATCTGGTTAGAAATCATGGGAGAAATTAGGAGTACTAACCTTAGACTCATAGAGCCTCATCTCAGTTGTAGACAAATCCTTCTTCCTGTTTATTGTGGCTTTGGCCTGAACTTGAAAAAGGAAGCCATCTAGACTGACCTTAGAGGCTCAGGGTGAAGCTAACGTCGTAGATGACCTAAATACTGCTCCTGTTAACTTGTTAACCGTGTCTCCTGAGATGTAGGTGCTTCATGATGCTCCTCTTCATTCTGTCATGACCGAATGATGATTTGGCTTCTCAGTTATCTTCTGTCCCAGTGAGTACTGAACTTCCAGAGTCCACCGTTTGAAGTTAAGAGAAAATATATCATTTTGTTGAGCCTTGATAAGCGACTCTGAGAGCTAAGTGGAGATTGTGAAATCAGTGGTTAAGGCAACATTGAAACTTTGAATTGGATCTTGAGTTTCCTCACCTAAGTATGTAGCAGTGAAAGCAGCTGCTGAATGCATGGAGATGAGGAGCTGTGTTTGCCTGACAGCTTCAAGCTCAAGCACCAGTGGTGGGGAAATAGAAGCAATTCACATCCTTAGAAATATAACTGTTTCTCCTTCTGTTTTCCTCCTTCCATACATGCAACGACTTTGATTCTTCGCATCAGCATCTTATGAGCAATGGCAAACACAGAAGAGAAATTGATTTACAACTTGTATTTACGAACATTATTATAAAATTGAGAAGGGAGAGAGAGAGGCTGCTTAGGAAATAGAAACCTGTGGTAGATGTGGAAACACACTAGAGTTATTGATTTAAAGTCAGATGACCTATCTTAAACCTACCACTAAGTGCACCAGAGGCCACAAGCCCTACCATCTGTTTCCATTCAGTGACAGCAAGGCAGGACTGTGAAGCTGCACTCCCATACAAGTCAATGTCCTCAGAAGGAAACTCATTATACAACTTTCAGCAACATGCAGTTATATTAACCTGCTTCCTGAGAGCCCTCCAAGTCCACTCCCATGCTCTTCTTTCTCCCTCACAAGGGTGTGTCCTGAGTTACTCTCTTGCAGCTTGCCAGTTTCTTCTGGCTCCCTCCCTCCCTCCTCTCACAGCACTTTCCTCAGCTTATCTCCTCACATCAACTTAACACAGAATTTTCTTTATGGAATATCCATACAGAACAGACAGCTCATGGTTCTAGAGCCACCACAGTTTTCTAATATTTTACTGTGCAAAAGTTCCTGTGACTATTTCTGTTAGCTCACAGATCTCAAGAGCAGAACTCCTTTCTGGCCTCTAATGGTATTTAGGCATCCTAAGAACCACCACAATGATAGGAGGATTGTTTCCCCCTCTCTCACAGTCCTATGATGCTCAGAATTTCTGAAAAAAATAATCAAGTAATGTGGCTTAAGAATTTCAATGGTCAGCCAGGCGGTGGTGGTGCACGCCTTTAATCCCAGAACTTGGGAGGCAGAGGCAGGCAGATTTCTGAGTTCGAGGCCATCCTGGTATACAAAGTGAGTTCCAGGACAGCCAGGGCTACACAGAGAAACCCTGTCTTGAAAAAACCAACCCCCCTCCAAAAAAAAAAAAGAATTTCAATGGTCTTCTGTGGTCGTGGTAACTTTTCCATATCTTCTTCTCACTCTACCTATTATTGCCTTAAGTCTGGACCCAACAAATAGCTGGTCTTTGTTGAATGGTTCAAATACACAAAAGTCAAAACTAGGTCCAAGTATATTTTGATTTTATATTTCTGAAATATTTCTCCAAAAAAGTAACTACCTTTAATTTAAAAAAAAATTGTGGCTTTACTTAATTTATTTTGGAGTTTCCAAATAATTATATTTTAAGGCTAAATGAAAGAGAAAAAGAAAAATCCCACACACAGAATACCATTTAAAAAGGAAGTTTATATATCACTAAAGTGCAAAAGGTCTAGGGCAGCATATTACCAGAGGGCAATGTGGATAAGCAGCAAGTAGCTGACCAAGAAAAATGTCAGAGAACATGGAAAATATCACCCAGTATGAATACTGTCTGTGGCCATGAATCTTCATTCCTGGTTAAGTTGATATGTAGAATTTTGTATAAAATAGAACCTAAATCAATACATTCTGAACAGGTCCATCCTAATATGTGGAAACTGAAAAACCATATTATTATATCATTCTATAATTTCACACTAAAGAACAATGTACTAGGACTGTATTTTGTACCAGATAGATAGATAGATAGATAGATAGATAGATAGATAGACCACCAATACCAACACCAACAAAAGAAATATCTTCCAGATTTCAGTTCAGAAAAAACTATATCATATTATACATAGTCCAAGGATTTGCTGAATGAAATAATTTGAAGAAGTCATTCTAGAATGTTCAAATATAAAAATACTTTCTGAACGACAAACTATGATGGTCTTAGACTGAGGCCAGGCAATAGTTCAGAAGCTCTGAGTTGTGTCCACTGTGAATTAAGTGTGGCAGACTGATTGGAGAGATAGAGATGATTGAGGAAGAATTGCCAATGTTTCCATATTTTAAAAATCCTTTTGCCTAGGGTCTGGAATTTGTCATAGCATGCTTGCCAGGGGTTAATCTCAACAACACAAATACAGAATGAAAACAACTGTGGCCTGACCAAGCCTTTCTTTGTGGATATTTTATCCAGAGACTTCTATTAAAGAAGCATGACAGTCTAACCAAGACTGAAGGAACTGCTTGTGACTGTCATGAGAACAAGAATAATTTGTGCTGTCTTAATAATGAATTAATGTTTTTGCCGTCGATGTTTTGTTAGTGTGTAAATCCTTGTGTATTTACGTTGCACTTGCAAAAGTACTCCTATGTTCAGTTTTCTATGCTTATAGTAAGTTACCCTCTCAATACTCAAGGTTTAAAATGGTAATTCTCTCTCTCTCTCTCTCTCTCTCTCTCTCTCTCTCTCTCTCTCTCTCTCTCTCTCTCTCTCTCTCTCTCTCCCTTATGTGTGTGTGTGTGTGTGTGTGTGTCTCATGTCCCTGACATTTGACATGATTCAATAGTTCTAACTACTAGGATTTGTTAATTAATTTGTTAATGTCTAGGATTTAACTGAAATGACTCTAAACAGTTTGGGCTCCTTTGTATTCTTAAGAAAAAGAAGCAATAGATGTAGAAAAGAAGAGAGCAGAAAGAACTCCAAGACTGAAGTCTAACCTGTATCCAGAGCAATGCAAGCTGCAGCACAACCTAAGTAACTTTCAAGAGAAACTATTGAGGTCAACTTCTCTTTTCCCCAAAGGAGGAACCCAAAATTTTGCTGGGCTTTCTGGGGGCTTCCTCGCAGATAGCATAGCATGCTGGGGGTTGGGGGGCAGTGTGCAGAGGGGGGCTCTCACCCTGCTTGGCTCTTTCACTCTTCTGATTTTAGCATAACTACTTCCCTATTCTGACGCCCTAACCAATGCAAATTGTCTCTTGAGAAGAATAATCTTTACTTATATAAAATGAGGACATGACCACTGAAGATACGGTTGAGAAGTTTTCAATTGTAGATTGGAGGGAGAGTACAACCAGAGGTATATGGAAGAGTCCAGAGCAGGGAGAGGAAGTAGTAAACTGAATAGGATTGGTAGACAGAACTGGACCATACAAGGAGGGGGATCAAGAGAAACAGAAGACAGAGCAAAGACAAGAGAGGACCAAGGATAGGGATCAAGAGCCAAGAGAGCAAAAAGAGGGTATGTAGATGCAATGGCAGGGTTATATAGGTGTGAGAAGCTGGGAAGAGAGAAGCCCATGAACTGGAAAAGTTGATGTAATATGTGGGGTGAGATGAGCTGAGAATCATGGGGTGAGCCAAGAAATCTGTCACAAATACTTGCAATGCTGAGAGAGGCTGGAGTCCAGAATGGCCTTTGGTAGGCTGAGAGTTACCATGGTTATCCATTTTTTCTTCAGTTTCTTTTGGACCTGACACATTAACATAGTTGGAGCAGAAAAGAGTAAAACTAATACCACATCTCTGTGTCCTCTGTGACCTCTTTCAGTCTTGAGGTGTCAGGCTGTCATGGTCAGAAAAATGCACTGGAGACAAACAAATACTCCCAGTTTCCTGTGTGTTTGTTTGTTTGTTTGTTTGTTTTCTTAAAAAACAAACAAAACCTAGAGGCTCACTGTGATAAGGTTCCTGGTAGGAGCTACATTTCTCAAGATGGAGACTAACCTCCAGGCTATTCTAAGACCCAAATACATGCAGCTCCCCTAATTCCCTTCCTGTGTTCAGGAGCAAGCCCCAGAGTTTTCCAGAAAGACCCAACTAGTTGTCAACTCACTGGATGGTTTGGATTGATGCCCAACAAAGCAGAGAAGTGCCACACAACCTGGCTAGTGGGTGTCCTAAGGATAGAGAGGCACACAGAGATAAAAGGAGAAAAGATGGGGGAAGTGAACCAAAAAATAGAAGGCCAAGGGCGAGGTTATCATTACGGATAGCCCATGCATCTACAGTGTCAGGATCCACTGAGGAAGAAGCTAAAAACCAGCAGGTAATCTTCATGAGATGAGTCTGCCTTGGATTATAATCCAGGACAGATTTGCTCTGGTAAGCAAGGCCCAGAAGAAATCCATTTTAGGAAAGATTCCTTCTATTAATATGCTTCATATATATATATATATATATATATATATATATATATATATATATATATATATATAACAATCACCAGGTATTAACTCACCCTTTTGAGCAGATCTCTGCAGAAAAACAAAGATATATTGTTTTATAGTGAAACTATATAGACAAATAGATGATTTCTTAATCCTTAATGATGATCCTATAAGAATTCCTAAAATTATAGTATTAATTACTAAGCTCTTTTATATTGGAACTGCTATTAGATTCTCTCTGACAATCAAACCTGCATTGAGAACTCTGCCAGTCTTTAGAGTCACCAGTTAATTGCTTCTGAGATAGCAAGCAGGCATCTACTACTCAATGCATATTCCAAGAGGTTGTAAAACCATTAACCAAAAGTCATTTTAAAAAAAGGAACTACCAATTTACTATAGGTGAATAGTAAATCGGGCAGAAAATAAAATGTTGACTGACCTTATCTATACAAAACTTTAATAATACCTTGGTCACAAAAGATGTGGATTTTAACTCTCTATGAACCTGCAAAGCTGGTGACAAGTGATGTATGTTTAGCCAGATAATTATTCCTAATGGATATGCATGTAAACATTCTGTGTTGTAAACTTCGTATGTGATTTATGATTTGAATTTATGTCTTATGAACCTTTAACTTGTGATTATGTATTCTGAAAGATGTATTAAGTGCTGAGGACAAAGAGAGGGGAACATTCCCTTTATCCCCCTTTTCTTGGCATTCTCCTTGCCCCAGTTTTCTTGGCATTATTCTTATCCTCTTTCCTTAGATTCCCCTATCCCCTTCTTAGAGATCCTTATTCTCCTTTTCTTAGAGAGCTTTTATAGGAAACTATTTAGAATGTGGAAACAAGAGCTAACACCACTTTTCCAATGTCTTTTTTTTTCTCCCTGAGACTTCAACTAGCAGACTGGAAGTTGGAGCTGAGAGGTTCCTGCAAAGATAGAACAAAGGTTGCATTTTTAATCCTCTGCCTTTAGGCTGTATGTGTTCATCTCCTAAACTAGCAGTTTTTAACCCTCAGAAAGAGCAAGAACGTTTTTAAGACCTTTTAGAAGCTATCAAAAACATTTAGTTAAGTTAGAGAGCTAGACTGTCTGGAGGCCATCAGTCTTTAAAGCCACACCAGAGTCCAACCTGAGTTCACAGCTGAATCTCATTTCAACTTGTGCCAGGCCAGGAGGCTCCCAGCACTACAGTATTTGAGTTCAACATATAATGATGTTTTAATTAATTCAGTCCTCCTATATACTTGTGCATGTACATATGGTGAGAAAGGTTTTTCTTTATTTTTTGTCCATATATATATATTCTTTTTTAATTATTTGATTTTTCCATACAATATAGTTGATAATATTCTTTTCTCTTTCCTACCTAGTCCCAGATCTTCCCCACCTCCCTCCCTACCCAACTTCATGTTCTGTTTCTCCCAAAATAAGAACAAAACCAAACAAGCAAAATAAAATAAGCCAAAACCAAATCCATGCCCCCCCCATAAATACCAAAAAACAAACTTAGAGTCCCCCTCTCCTATTGCGTGTAGGGTCTTTGATTTCAAGTTGTGCAGGTCTGGTGCTTGCTGTTACAGTTTCTGTGAGATCTTATGAATTAGTCTTTCATATCCATTTTTTACTCACAATCAAGTATCTTCTAGGGGCTTTCCATTGTCAGTGAAGAGGAACTCCAAATCTGAAAAGGCTTCTTGGACTACAACTCACCCCTCTCCTAGGCCACCTAACTTTGGCTCACTGCCATCCCATAGAGCATCTGCTCTACCCTTGGCACTGTTATTTCGTTCTAGAAATTTATTCTTCCTATTTTCCCTGACTGATAAGGAACTGGCCCTTCTTGTTCATCTGTGTGTCTCCAAATATTTGTTCATGTTTAATTTCCAGTCAGATAAAACCTTCTCCATCACTCCAGTCAGTAAAATGTGTGTGCTAGACTGCAGTAGGTATGCAGATAGCAGTGTCATGCCAAATCTTGTGCTATAGTTACTGTGCATTTTGAGCTGAGCTGCAAGCTCATAGCTCTCTAAGTAAGAGTAACACTATCTCACCTCTTATTTCTCTAGAAGGCATGGCATAGAGACTGGTTCATATAAAGCACATGATAAACTTTAGCTGAATTCTGTAGTTTTGTTAAGTATTTCATATACGTCCTGATACATATTCAAGTTGAGATTGTATCCAAAACTGTATTAGCTTGTCTATTAAGTTCAACTCAACAAAAGAAAAGGAAAATGATCAAATGTAACACAGGGGAGTTTCGAGGGGCAGGCCTGTTTAAACAGGACCTTTACGCCATTACGGTAGAAGACATTGGGATTTCCACTGCCCAGAATAGCAAAAGCCATACCTAAACCAAGCAGAAGTGCTTATGACAGCAAGTGAAACTGGGTCTCCAAAAAGCAATCTTCTACAAGTGTCAAGGCCTAACCATTCACCAAGGAGCAAAGAATAGAGAATTTTCATCAATGCACCAAGGTGGTAGCTCAACAATCTCTACTGAATAATTGCCACAGCCAGGTTCTGAATAATGTAGTCTTTGGTCATTAACATGTCTCTCAGAGATTAAACCAACAATAAAAATGGTCTTTTCTGAGAAGACTGGTACAAAAGTTGGCTTTTACAGATAAACAAGATGTCACCAGTGAGAAAGTGTAGCCATGTGAGGTGCACCAGTGTGCTTCAAGTATGTTTTGTGATGAACTAAAATGTCGACTATAGTGTATGGATGTGTTAGGAAAGGGGAATCCAAATCACAGTAGCCTTGAGTACCAGGTAATGAGCTCTGAGTACTGGGTTGTGAGCTGAAAATAAAAGGGACATTTGAAAGTACTAAAATGGGATTGCAACATGGTTATATCTGTATCTTAGCACTGCTATTTCTAGTAGGTTGGATCTTAGGAAACCTGGTGTTAAGAGGAACAGACTTATATAAACCCTGCATATGAGAAAAAGTATGGCATATGACTTTCTAAGTTCAATTTATTTCATTTCACATAATGATTTCAGTTGCATCTATTTTCCTAACAAATGTCTTAATTCCACTTTTTATTTCCAGGTTCATAACATTCTGGCTATGCATCATGTTTGTGTCATCCATTTTGTTGTTGATGGAGTTCTAGGCTAGGTCTATTTTAGTCAGTTATAAATATTGTAACAAAACCCATGACATGTAAGTATTTCTATGCTATGTTGATTTAGCTTCCTTCAAATATATAAATAAGAGTTACCTAGGACAATAGTGGCTCCAGGGAGTACAAGCTTGCACAACCACTTTGGAAATCAATTTGATGGTTTCTCAGAAAACTGGAAATAGTTATATCTCAAAACCCTCCTATATCATTCATGTGCATATACCTAAAAGATGCCCAACCATTCTACAAAGATACATGTTCTGCTATGTTTGTTTTGTTTTTTTTTTTAATTTTATTTAATATTTTTTATAGTCAAGATTTTTCCCCTCCCCATCTACCCTCTGATTGTTCCTCATCCCATACCTCCTCTCCCCCATCCCCTACTACCCATCTCTATGAAGATGTACCCAACCTGCAACCCCACCCCAATAAACCTCCCCTTTCCCTGGGGCCTATAATCTCTCGAGGGTTAGGTGCATCATTTCTGAGTCCAGACCTGGAAGTCCTCTGCTGTATATATTTGGGGGCCTCATATCAGCTGGTGTATGCTTCCTGGAAGGTGGCCCAGAATCTGAGAGATCTTAAGGGTTTCAGTTGAGACTGCCGATCCTCCTATAAGGTTGCTCTCCTCCTCAGCTTCTTCCAGCCTTTACCTAATTCAATAACAGGAGTCAGCAGCTTCTGTCCATTGGTTGGGCACAAATATCTACATCTTACTCTCTCAGCTGCTTGTTGGGTTTTTCAGAGGGTAGTCATGGTAGATCCTATTTTGTGAGTGTCGCATAGCATCAGTAATAGTGTCAGCCCTTGGGGCCTCCCCTTGTGCTGGATCCCACTTTGGGCCTGTTGCTGGACCTCCTTTTCCTCAGGATCTTCTCCACTTTTGTCCCTGTAGTACTTTTTTGAAAATAAGCCATATGTCAGAATTTATAGAAGCATGTCTTTGTGAATGTAAATACATATAGCATATATGTGTATATAATGTGTATGTGTGTGTGTGTGTGTGTGTGTGTGTGTGTGTGTGTAGTGTAGTGTAGTATACTGTATTTATATGTATAAATTATAAGGGTTTAGCCTGTATAATTTAGGGTTTAAGAAAAATGAGAATGAACACTCTAACATGTTAATATTTGAACAATGTGTCCCATTTCACTACAAATACTAGAAAGGAAAACATTAAAACTGTTCCTTCTTCAGTCTCCAGGCCAAAAAGAAAGTATCTTTGACCCTGGTGGAGAAATGACATCTGATCAGCATCAAAGATTCGGACCTTCCACGCTACTGTTGCATTGTTACCTCTCTTAGGAGCGAATCCAGCTGAAGATGTCAATCACCTGGCCAGGACTTCATCCACCAGGAAGCCTGATTCACCTGAAGTCCTCTAACAGCAGTGTGTGGCACAATTGTCCCCGCTGTACTTACTCCTTCCAGAATGCTCTCCTTGAGATCAGTCACAGTTTCTGTGGTGAAGTTTAGCTTTCTCAGTTCTGACACAATAAACATTTCCTTGTTCTTCCTTTAAACAAACAAACAAACAAACAAACAAATATTGTAACAATAAACATAACATATAGGTATTTCTGTGCTATGTTGACTTAGCTTCCTTCAAATATATACATAAGAGTTACCTAGGAGGTTGATATGGTCTTTCTAATTAATTTCTGAGGAACCTCCATACTTATTTCCATAATGGCTAAACAGGTTTGCTTTCCTACAGCAATGAATAAGGGTCTCAGTTCCCCTGTATCCTCTCTTGCATTTATTGTCATTTGTTTCCTTAATCATAGCCATTCTGACAAGGATGAAATGGAATTTCAAAACTGTTTTTGTGTCTCCCTGATGATACTGAACTCTTTTCCAACTGCTTCTTATCCATTTGTATTTCTTCATGTAGAATGGCCCATTCAGCCTGTTGTCCCATTTACTTTTTGAAGTGCTTTGTTTTTATGTATTTCCGTTTTTCAGGTCCTTATAATTACCAGATATTAATGACCTGTCTTATGTGTAGTAGAAAGGTTTTCTCATTCAGTAGATGTCTCGTCATTCTGTGTTGCTTCCTTTGCTGTACTGAAGATTTTTCATTTCATGTAATCTCTCATTTACCAATTTTTAGGACTATTTCCTGTGTATTAGAATCCCTTTCTGAAAATGCTTACTTGTGCCTGTATCCTCCAGTGCTTTGCTTAGATTTTCTTCTAACAGTTGCAAAGTTTCTTGTCAAAGACAGTAAAAGACTTCAATGTCTTTAGTTTATTTTGAATTGATTCTTGTGGAGGGTGAGAATTAGAAGTCTAGTTATCATCTTTTACATGTAAATCATTTATGCAGAACTATTTGTAAATGAGACTATTTTGTCTCCAATTTATATTTTGTACAGTGTTTTCCAAAACAAGATAACTGAAAGTATATGGCCTTATTTCTGAGTCATCTATTCTAGCCTTACTGGTCTTGTTACAGTACCATGCTGGTTTTGTTCCAATAACTATGCAATAACAATTAAAGGTGGAATGTGTGTCATATCCCATACTGTTCTCTCTAGTAAGGACTGCATAAGTTATTAAGAGTGTTGTGCTTCCATATAAGGCTTAAGATTTCCTTTTCTTGTTCTGTGAGTAACGTCATTGTCATTTTGATGGAGATTGCTTTAAATATGTAATTGCTTTCAGTGACACAGCAATATACACACAATAGTCTGCCTGTCAAACAACAAGAGGCAGTTTCTCAACTTCTTTTTTTCAGTTTCTAACATTTTCATTGTAGAGGCTTTTATCTTCATAGGTAAGCTTATGCACAACAATTTTAAAAAGTTATAATGAATGGAATTTCCCCCTAATTTTGTTTCCACTGAATTTACTATTGATATACAGAAAGGAAACTTTTTTTGTATGGTGTTTTTTATATACTGCTACTCTGCTGAAAGTGTTTGTAGTTTGCTGGTGGGATCCTTGGATCTAGTAATCTGTCTTTTTTCCTTCCTATTTATATCCCCTTTAGTTCTTTTGGCTTAATCCTCTAGCTAGGGCGCTATATTTGATAACAATGGAGGGAATATAAATTCTTTTTTTTCATTTTAAAGAAATGCTCCTGGTTTTCACTAATTAGTATAACACTAATACTTGTTGTAAACTGCCATTATTATTTTGAGTTTATCTTTTCTTCCTAGTTTCTTTGGGGTTTTGTCATAAAGGATGTTGGAAGTTTCACAGGGTTATGTCAATATTATCGTTATTTTTGGTTCTATATATTATTCTTTTCATCTCTATTTCCTTAAATTCTGCCTTGATTTTCATTATTACAATCTGCTATTTTAGATTTTGGGCTGTTTTTGTTTTCTAAGACATAAAGGTACACTCTTAAGTTATGCTCTCTACCTAGTTCTGTTTTTGTAAAGCACTCAAAATTCTATTTTTCACTCATAAAACTGCCTAGTTATATCCCAAAGGTTCCTATATAATTTGTTTTCAATTTGATTCTAGAATTTTAAAATCTTCAACAACCCCACTGGTCATGAAAGAATATACTGTTCCATTTCCGTGTATTTCTGTCATTTCTGTTGTTTTACTTGCTACTTGCAGATTTATTTTAACAGTGATCTGATATGACACAAGATGTTATTTTGGTAATTTTGTACTTGCTTAGATTTGATTTGTGGTCTAGAATGTGGTCTGTGTTAGAAAATGTTGATAGGCTCCTGAGAAGGATGTTTATATTATTTTTGTTGGACGAAATATTCTGTATACACTGTTAAGTCCATTTACGGAATAGTTGAACTCTGAATTTTTTTGGTTGACTTTTAGTTTGGATGACCTGTTTTGAAATGAGAATAGGGTATTTAAATCATCCAATATTATTGTAGCAGGATCTACCTGATCATTTATGTCCATTGGTCTTTGTTTTTATGGGGATGTCAGTATTAACACATTTTTCATTGTCATATTTTCTTAATAATTGTTCCCCTTTTTAGTATGAAGTGATTTTCTTTATCTATTCTAGGTTTCACTTGGATCTACTTCACTTGGTAGAAAAATAACTGTGAGATTCATTCTGGTTTCCATTTATTTCCCATCCCTTGGTTATCAGTCTGTGGTTGTTTTGACCAGCAAGTTGTGTTTTTTACAGATAACAGAAAGTTGGATTTAATTTTTAAACCCAATCAGCCTGTCTTTTCACTGATGAATTGAATCTACTTTTATGTAAGGTTATCAGCAAACTATGCTTACTGAATCTGATAATTTGTTGACTGCTTGTTGTTTGATTTTTCTCTGTAATCCTGATATTAGGGGAGGTTCTGACTTATTGAGCTGCACATGATGAGCTCTTTCTCAGCTTTCCTTTGTTTAGACATCTGTCTCTTAAAATGTATGTTTCCTGTGTTCTTGTATTTAATCCTGTCCTCCTTCCTCGTCCACTTATAGTATTCCTTTCAGCGTCTTCTGCAGATACATTGGTACTTATGAACTGACTTGGAATGTGCTTGTTTTGAAATCCTTATTTTCTCTCCTTTCTATTTAAACTATGTCTTCATGATGTAGAACTTCTGATAGGCAGTGATTTACTTTCAGGGCTTGAAATGCATCATGTCATGATTTCGTGGCTCTGAAGGTTGCCAATATTGTTTACATGTTTCTACTTTTAATGACTTAGTTGTTTACTCTTACTATTTCAATACTCTTCTTTTGCTCCGTATTTTTGACATATCGACTCTAATAGTTCTCTGGTCTTATGAGTACATACACAGATAAGTACTCTGGTCATGTCATTTGCTAATCTAGTCGGCTCTTTGTTTGAATGTCTATTTCTATGACTAATATTTCAGAAATATTCTGCTATAATTTTCTTAAATAAGGCCTCTGTGCCTTCATAATGTTTATCTCAGCTCTTTCTTCCCTTCTATGAATTTGTGGGTTTGGCCTATTGATTATAGCTCAGAGCTATTAGAAATTGGTGATATATTAATTCATTTTCTTTTTTCATTAATATTTGGATGTATCAGTTAATCCACCTTATTTTGTGTTGTTACTGAGTCTGCATTGGGAAAAGTGTCTGACGTTTGCTTGCCCTGCCTTCCCAGTGGGCGTTTTTCTTTTTTGTGTGTCAGGCGGCCTTAACTGGAAGCACTTAGCTGCAATGTGGGCTGCCTAGATTCTCTCATCCTCCTTAGAGACCCCCAGATTGAACTTCCTGGGGTAGCTTTTAGCTGAAGGTTGTGGCTCAAGTACATTGGGAGTATGGAGAGCAACCACAGCAGACAAAGGTCTTCCATTTGTACTTTCAGAGCCTCTTGAGTATTAACCTACTAGAGGATTGACACCAAGAGGATTGTGTACTCTGCTGACCCTTCAGAATTCTCAGACTTTATATCAAAACAACACATGACAGCTCCAAACTTGATCCACCTTCTGGCCTAAGGTTCAAAGCTACTAAACTCTTATGCCACTAACATAAGCTAACCTCCTGCCAGCTGTATCCTAGAAATACCAGATATGTCACAAAAACTCCACAATTCTGTGTTTATACTTATCCAGGCCATATATAGAGGATATGATCCTATGAGAATCTCCCTTCAATATTTGTATATGAGTAGTTCTCAGGATTTATGGGACGGAAGCTTGGTCTCCAGTGGCAGTGTTGAGAGCCTATTGAAAGTAATTAAGTCATGAGAGATTCCACCTTAGAAATGGATTAATACTATAGAAAAAGAGTGGGCATTATCTGGCCGGAGTAAGTTAATTCCTGTTGGATTGTGTAGTTACAAGTCAACATACCTGCCCTGTACTTGTATGCCTTTTCCACATGCCTGGTACCCCCTTCTGATTTTCTGCAAATGTGTTAGTCACAGCACTCCTCTTAGGATATAGGCCAGCACAATACTATGAAGATACTCTAGCTATTAGAATATTAGTCAAATAATATTTTTTCTTTCTATATTGTCCCAACACAAAGTATACTAAGAAATAAAACAGAAATAATCAGTCTTCTTCATCATGAAAGTACCAGAATAATGATCAAGAGCTGTTAGTGCCTGTGTTTCTTAATCTGTGAAGCTGGTAAAAGTGAAGAAAATCTTAAAATCTGGGGCTATTGAGATGGCTCAGGAGTCAAGAGCATTTACTATTCTTACAGAGGACCCTAGTTCTATTCCAGTATCCATATGGTGTCTTACAGCAATCCTTAAGTAACAGTTCCAGGGGGACCTAGCACCCTTTCTTTTGCTTCCACAGGCATATGGCACACACACAGTACACATACATATATGCAGACAAAGTATTCGTATGCATAAAAACATTAATAAGTAAGTATTCAAAATTAAAAGAAATCCATCTGCAGAAAGGAGAAGAGATTGCTATCCAGACTCCTAGAGGTTTACTTGTCCTAGGTTCAGTGTTCCTTCTCATATTTAGGTGATGAAACATCTCAGAGTCCTTCCAGTAAATTCTTTTGTCATTGCTGAGAAATCATATCAAATCAAATATAACAGATTCAAATTCAGTGCTATTGGAGGAATAAGCTTTGCCTCTACTGAGGAAAATCTAGAGAGATAGAACAACCATGAAAAAAACCACTGCTCACTGTGGAACATCAACATGAGAGATGCAATGTGCTGGGTACATAAGTTGACAGTGTTTTCTCCATCCAGTCCCCCTGCTCTCTTCTATTGGTGGATAAAACCAAACTGCACCTGGAATTGGAATTCTGTATGGCCTGGGTATGAGTTCCTTTAAAATTCCCTTCTTATTCCTATGCTCACAACAAAACACAACAAATCCTTACTTTTTAACCTCTCTACTGAGATATCTTCATTATCAAGATAGGTTATAATTCATCTTATGTTTAAAAAAGAAATAATTTCCCCTTGATTTGTACCCTCCTGTAACTTCACCACATTCTAATACATGTCCCAATAATTTTTTTTCCCGATAGCTTTGACTTTATTAATTGTTTCTCTGAGGTATGTGAAGCTCACATCTCCTTTCTCGGCCTCTCATCCCAAGAGCTATGTCTGCATTCATCTTCTTGAATTTCTCACAGACACCCAGAGGACAGGTCAACTATGTCTACCTTCCAAGTTGATTATCCAAATCAAATGAGTTGACTGTAGAATGCTGTCTTATTTTTTTTAAATTTATTGATATATTTATTTACATTTCAAATGATTTCCCCTTTTCTGGACCCCCACTCCCCGAAAGTCCCATCAGTCCCCTTCCCTCCCCCTGTTTTCCCACCCAACCCTTCCCACTTCCCTGTTCTGGTTACTGCTTCACTGAGTCTTTTCAGAACAAGGGGCCACTCCTCCGTTCTTCTTGTACCTCATTTGATGTGTGGATTATGTTTTGGCTATTCCAGTTTTCTAGGTTAAGATCCACTTATTAGTGAGTGCATACCATGATTCACCTTTTGGGTCTGGGTTACCTCAATTAGTATGATGTTCTCTAGCTCCATCCATTTGCCTAAGAATTTCATGAATTCATTGTTTCTAATGGCTGAATAGTACTCCATTGTGTAGATATACCACATTTTTTGCATCCACTCTTCTGTTGAGGGATATCTGGGTTCTTTCCAGCATCTGGCAATTATAAATAGGGCTGCTATGAACATAGTAGAGCATTTATCCTTATTACATGGTGGGGAATCCTCTGGGTATATGCCCAGGAGTGGTATAGCAGGATCTTCTGGAAGTGAGGTGCCCAGTTTTCGGAGGAACCGCCAGACTGATTTCCAGAGTGGTTGTACCAATTTGCACCCCCACCAGCAGTGGAGGAGTGTTCCTCTTTCTCCACATCCTCACCAACACGTGCTGTCTCCTGAATTTTTAATCTTAGCCATTCTGACTGGTGTAAGGTGAAATCTCAGGGTTGTTTTGATTTGCATTTCCTAATGACTAATGAAGTTGAGCATTTTTTTAAGGTGTTTCTCTGCCATCCGAAGTTCTTCAGGTGAGAAATCTTTGTTTTACTCTGTACCCCATTTTTTAATAGGGTTGTTTGGTTTTCTGGAGTCTAACTTCTTGAGTTATTTATATATATTGGATATTAGCCCTCTATCTGATGTAGGATTGGTGAAGATCTTTTCCCAATTTGTTGGTTGCCGATTTGTCCTTTTGATGGTGTCCTTTGTCGTACAGAAATTTTGTAATTTTATGAGGTCCCATTTGTCAATTCTTGATCTTAGAGAATATGCTATTGGTGTTCTGTTCAGAAACTTTCTCCCTATACTGATGTCCTCAAGGGTCTTCCCAGTTTCTTTTCTATTAGCTTCAGAGTGTCTGGTTTTATGTGGAGGTCCTTGATCCATTTGGATTTGAGCTTAGTACAAGGAGTCAAGGATGGATCAATTCGCATTCTTCTGCATGCTGACCTCCAGTTGAACCAGCACCACTTGTTGAAAAGGCTATCTTTTTTCCATTGGATGTTTTCAGCCCCTTTGTCGAGGATCAAGTGGCCATAGGTGTGTGGGTTCATTTCTGGATCTTCAATCCTGTTCCATTGATCCTCCTGCCTGTCACTGTACCAATACCATGCAGTTTTTAACACTATTGCTCTGTAGTATTGCTTGAGGTCAGGGATACTGATTCCCCCAGAATTTCTTTTGTTGCTGAGAATAGTTTTAGCTATCCTGGGTTTTTTGTTATTCCAGATGAATTTGAGGATTGCTCTTTCTAACTCTGTGAAGAATTGAGTTGAGATTTTGATGGGTATTGCATTGAATCTGTATATTGCTTTTGGCAAAATGGCCATTTTAACTATATTGATCCTGCCGATCCATGAGCATGGGAGGTTTTCCCATTTTTTGAGGTCTTCTTCCATTTCCTTCTTCAGAGTCTTGAAGTACTTGTCATACAGATCTTTCACATGTTTGGTAAGAGTCACCCCAAGAATTTTTTATATTACTAAATCCTTATGCTCTTATTTCCTTTAAATTCCCTCTTAAATTCATAGTTTGATGGTTTTATATTCACCTATTACTAAAATTCTGTTCAGGAAGATGTGACTGGTCAATGGTGAAGTAAGAGGCAAAAAGGAAAGTTGTGAACTTCTATCAATACAGATGAAACACTCATCTAAAGCTTGGGCTTGGAAAAATGAAAAGGAGACTTAAGTCTCACAAAATAGAATTTTCCTCTGGCTAGATTAAGGACCTCAGCTATTTGATTTTTCCTGCCATGATATTCCAAAGAAAATTCCAATTTTTAGGGATCAATTGTTTTAATGATCTGATAATCAAAGGGAAGGAAATAAGTTGTTTTATTTAGAATACTTCTACTCTTGCCATTGTGGTTACACATAAAGCCATTGGGAGGCATTTATCTATCTAGTGAAGGATAACATCCGAAGGAAATCCCCTTCATTTGTCATCTCAGGCACCAACCCACGTTGTAGGTAGTTTTAACCACCATGTGTCTCCACTATTAGAAAATCCCTTTCTTCCCACTTCCAATTTCTCATGCCACTTTAGGTATCACATATTTTTAAGGAGTGGGGGTTGGGCATAAAGCAGAAGTTCTAAACACTTGGCCAAGCCTCCCACTGAGGGGAAATTTTGTTCCTTAGAACTGAGCTTTGCTTGCAGATCATAGTTTAGATGGGAAGAATTAATGCTGAGTGGTAAATTCTATCATTTCTTCATAGTGACTATTTTAATCTGCCACACTTGGAAACTATGGAGGAAGGAAAAAGTGTAAGGGCTGAAGGCAATGGTTCCAAGTTCATAAAGCATCTACTTCTATAATTATCCTGGCATGTGTGAAATGTTATGAAGAGATACTTGTGTTCCTCCCTTTGGTACTGGACAGCTTAGACAGTGGATGCCAAGACTCTCAAGGAACAAGCTAGGACCCTTGGGCAAACCAGGAGGACTAATTTTCTGGCACGAGACTTACACCCTATCTTATCACTTTTCAGGAGAGACTGAAGCTCAGAAGGAGGAAATAACTTTACCAGCACTTCCCAGCTATAGCTACTTCTTGACTTTGTTTAAATTAAACCTCACAGGATTCTGAGGATGGTCTCTGTGGAGGAGTCAACAGACCTTTGTTCCTCTTCCCAATGTACCGCCACATACAGCATCAACTGGCCTTCATAGGGTGCCATCTTGTGTTGCTCAATGGGAATGCAGAAGAGAATTCAGGGGAACCTTCATGGAAAGCAGGCGAGTGGGGCTGAAGCTAAAAAAAAAAATATATATATTAATCTTTCTTTCTACTTTTTACTATTAATTGTGTTGAGGTTTGTTCTGTTGCTATATATTGTAGTGATAAATACTGGTTCCCTATATCTGGCTGGCCCCAATGAGAAGATCCTTGGTGATGAGGAAATCCTTACATATACCAGGTAATGCTATATAACATTGCTCCTTAATTTAAAACTATTGGTAAAATAAACATATTGGCAGCTTGTAGCTGGGAAGAAGGGAGGTCAGCAAGGTTTCAGTTGCTGGTCTTGGGGTCTGAGGCAGAGACCACCAGGAGAGAAAGGAGAGAGAAGAAGGAAGAAGATGCCAGAGGTAGATGGAAAGTGAGAACATGGCTATGAGGGCCAGCCATTTGGAAAGGAACATGGCAAGTTGTATCTGTGTCTTAGTGACGGGGAAGTATAAATGTAAAAGTTTCATGTCTTTTTTGGGGGGGGGAAGTAAAGGATTAAAGGAGGTGTAGAAACCTCCAATTAATTTTTACTGCAACAATCATGTCTTTAATTGAAGTACTGAGGACAGGTAGACAAACAAGACTGGTTAGGGGCTGTCTTGGTTACTTTTCTATAAATATTTATAACTTCTGTAGTATTAGAACTATGTTTTAGTATATATAATATATAATACATAGTACATAATACATAAGATATAAGATATAATATGTAAACATTATTTATACATTAATTTAATATAATATAATTAATTCAATATATTAATTATATAAATTATAAGTTAATTAATAATTAATAATTTATATAATTTATAAATAATAAGAAATAAATATATAATTATTGTATACTATATATTTTAGTCTACAAAGTATTTTGACTTTAGAATTTAATGTGTGTGTTTGCACATATACATGTTTCTATATTTGTGTTTATGTATGTTCTTGATTGTATTTTATAGACATCCCTATATATACATACAGTTACACTATTTTATAAACATACTGAGAAATAAGATTCTGTGTATTGAAATTATTGATCTCAGAAACTTGGAGAGGATTCACAGTAGTGGGACTAAATTATGTTATAAATCTCTAAAATAGAATGTGCATCTATTTTCATTTTTAACAAACATTCCCTGTCATTTTCTTACTAGCTATACTTTGTTCAGTAAAATGTAGGTGTGTCTTTTCCATATATGTGAAATGTTAGAGTTTGGGTTGTACATATTCCATATTGAACAACTGAAATATACAATTTATGGTTTATCTTGAATTTTAGGTATCACAAATAGATAATATTGTGACCCACATCTCTTTGGAGTTAGGTAACATCCAATACAGTGATTATTTTGTTCTGAATGAGTTATCACTATTTCAACAAACATAGTATAGAATCAGATTAATTAAACTGGTGAATTAACTAGAGAGTCAGTAACTATTTACAGTAACCAATGAACATAAAGTGTTCATATATGGTGAACAGAAAGAATAGTATGCAAAGGTTCTTCTGTGAATGTAGAAACATGGTGCTGAAAAGATGTATTAATTCTTACTGCTGTTTTCATGTGTGATGTGGTTTATTTATCCTGACACTCTTTCAGAGAGCTATAGCTGTCTTGATGAATTGGCCAAAACCTAAATGTAAAGAAGTTCATATTTGTGAAAAGCTAATTAACCAAGATGGTAGGTTTCCAGTGTACATGTCTGGATGTCTCAAGTCTGTAGAAGTCCTAGGCATTATCTATTTTAGGACATAGAATGCATGGTAACTTTATCACAGGACAGATACTGCTACATCACTGTCACATTTCAACATAATCATTAGAAGGAAGTACGAGCACTTCTTGTCAGCTCACAGCTACTTTGGGCTGGGACCCTCATCCTCACACCTGTCCTAAATCCAACTACAAATGGGCATACCTTTAATTGATACCTGATGGAAATACAAATGTAACCCCAAAATCACAGAGACCTTGTGAACCACACACCCTGGGAGAGCGACACATTAATACTCAGAATGTCTACCCAGTTTTTAGAGGCCCCATTACCCTTGGAACAACTCTCACCTAGTGCTGAGTTAAAGGACTTGAATGACCGGTGGGATCCAGATACTCTTCTTACCCATTACTGCTCTTCTTAATCTGGATGCCACAACACACAGCAGTACAAACATGCAGGGTAAAGAGAGACTAGAAGGAGAAACAGGACACGTGGTACTTACTATTGTTTTCCAGAAGTCAGTGAATTATTGAATGGCATGCCTGTAATCCCATCACTCTGGGAGGCAGAGGCAGACGGATTTGTGAGTTCAAGACCAGCCTGGTGTACAGAGTGAGTTCCAGGACAGCCAGGGCTATACAGAGAAACCCTGTCTTGAAAAAAAACAAATCCAAAAAACCAAAAAAAAAAAAAAAAAAAGCTAAAATTCTTTGTTCTTTATGTTAAATGCAGAATCAGAATGAGTCAATTGGTGGAGATTGGAATATGCTTGTAAGATATGATGAAGAGATTTTTCAGTTTTTCTGGGCTTCAAAGTGCTTAAAGGAAATGACCATCATATGTGGTTTAATCATGAGATTTATTTTAACAAGGAGAATGAGATGTCTTGATAGTATAGGTGGTTGTCATTGGATCTGATATTCTGATTCTAATCCCAGAACTCCACATAATGGAAGGGGAAAACTAGATACCAACAGTTGCCCTCTGATGTGTTCCCTCCCAAACTTAATACATGCATAAAATTTTTGAAACATGCATGTAGTAATTATGTATTGAAGCATACTCTTATTGCTTTATATTCCCATTCTATCGAAAGCAAAAAAAAAAAAAAAAAAAAAGCAAAAAAAAAAAAAAAAAGCTTTTTAGTTTTCTAATCTTTACCTATACTTACCATCAGGGAAAACAGCCCAGTAGTAGCCTAAGTCTAATTCCATGTACTGACTCAATACCCTTTTATCCATCAAAGATGCTTGAGGACATGCCCAGGTTTGGCTGGTTGAAAGAAAGCTTCTATTCAGCCCAATCATAATGTGACACTTAGGTTTTGAGTAACTTTCAAACTGAGCATTTTTAGAAAATTTCTCAAAGTGGTCTTCTGATCATCAAATCACTCACTGAGAGTCACCAGTCAGGTTGAAGTCCTGAGAGGAATACACATATTTCTTCTACTAATCTAGGGCCATCCTACAGCTTCTTAAGAGTGAAAATAAATATATTCTCCATTGCCCATGTGTTAACTGAAACCTCATGCTTCCTAGATTCATTCACATGTAGGTGATTCTTCTGTCATTTAAGAGACACTACAAAGCAATTCTATGAGTTTTTCCTTGAAGCCTAATTCTATGTGCTTTTCCTTGAGGGCTAGCTGTGTGTGTGTGTGTGTGTGTGTGTGTGTGTGATTGTATATCCATATGTTTTGAACTAGGACTCATAGATATCAAGTATATACCATTGTAGTGAACACCACTCAGAACTGAGAGTGGATAAATTTCAGTTTTTATGTGCTCTAAGAGAGATATTCTTTTTCCATATCTCTTCATTGACATGAAGTTATGCCTTACCTATAATGCATGCTGGTCTGCACAGTGTACTTAGTGATCTTTCAAAAGCACCACTGTAACTGTGATGATGTTTCCAAGGAATGTTCATGGGAAGGAATGTACAAATGCAGAACCATTACTGGTTTTCTTTTGTTTGGTTTTTGTGTTTGATTTTGTTGATTTTTGTTGTTTGTTTGGGACATGAAGCTGAGATAACTTGTCTCTGTTGTTAATGCATTCCAAGTATTTAAAGTCTTGAGAAATATCTATCAGAAGAAGGCTGTTGTTCCCGGGGTTGCTGAAGAACCTGAAGCCCAAGCTTCCACATCTAAAGAAAAACCACAAATTAAAATAAAAGGTACTGAAGAAATAGAATAATATTAATTTATACCCAGTTCTTGTAGATTATAAGGTATAATACAAGGAAAACAAAGCTGAGCAGCTTAGAAACATTTTCTTCTGTAGAGGATATTAATTTGCATGCTTCATTAGGTTAAATTCAACCACAGAATTTTAAAATAGATATAAGACTCACTGTTTTCATGAGTAGTGAGAAAGAGAGGAAAAGTGAGCTCAGTCCTGTCTGCATCACTGTCACTTCACCTGCTGCAGGCAGGACCCGGTGAGCCACCCTCCCTATCACCTGTTCTCAGACACCTGCTATGTGGATGGATTGAATGTCAATTGTCTCAAGAGTGACCCTGTGATTATCCAAAGTGTCAGAATGGCTTCTGGAGCGGCAGCGGCAGCAGCAACAGCAGCAGCGGCTGGTCCAGAGGAAGAGCTATCAGCAGTAGAACCAAGCTGACAGGATCCAGGCAGACCCTGCGCCCACGACCACTGGCCATCGCTGGCCAGCTGGGCTGCAAGCAGCAGAGGATTTACGGTGCCTTTCACCACACAGAAGACACATCAGAACTCTACCTCCCACCAGTCAGATACGAGGCCTCCATATTGGTTCTCGGATGCCAGAGAAATCAGACAGACTGAGGTACGCAAATACAACCCGAGACCAACATTGTGGGGGTGTAAGCCCGACGGGCGTTGGCCTGCACCCAGGCACTGAGCTGGTCAGGGGGCCACTGGAGTGCAAACCCGGCCAGGAGGTTGTTTGCCCGGGCCGGCATGCTTGCCCCTGCCATTTTGCCTACGGGAAGCCAGAGAGTCCTAGCAGGCAAAACCAAACCAGCTAACAGGCATAGCCCGAGGCAGTCATAGCAGGGGTCTTAGACGGTCAGGCCCTGGACTGCACCCAGGCCCTGGGCTGCTCGGTGGGCCATCTGTGTGCTGACCCAGCCAGGAGGTTGTTAGCCCAGCAGACTCTCCCAGCACTCTCAGGGAGCACGTGCACGCTGTCATCCTGGCCTCCTGACAGACCCAATTAATAGTCACAGCTGAGAGGAACTTTGTTCAGACTTTGACCTGCCAGGCTTTTGCCTAGACTCAGGGCCTGAGCAGCAAGGCTAGCCTTGTGTGCACCAACCGGGTTGGGAGTTCCACTGGCCAGCAGAGTGATCAGCACACAGAAAAGGTTCCTGCAGTATACACCTCTCAGCACTCCCTGAAGGAGCAAACGGGCACCATCTGGTTCACAGTCACAATCTGGGGCAAAACACACTAGGGCTGCAAAAGCACCCAAGAGGAGGACAGCACATCAGCAATCTGGAACAGGGGAAACCCTGCCATCCAGTGTTGCAGAAATAGCTCAAGAGCCTCTCAGGAGGCTGAAACACCAGCCAGAGACAAGACAAACTAGCTCCAGAGAACAAGATGGCAAATGGGCAAACGCAGGAATGCTACTAACAGAAATCTAGGCAATATGGCAGCCTCTGAACCAAACTCTCCAACATCAGCAAGTCCTGGTTATGCCAACACACCAGAGAAACAAGATTTGGATTTAAAATCACTGTTCATGATGCTGCTAGAAGAACACAAAAAGGACATGAATGAATCTCTTAAAGAAATACAGGGGAACATGAATAAGCTAGAAACCCGTATAATGGAAACACAAAAATCTCTGAAAGAAATGCAGGAGAATAAGGCCCAAGAGATAGAAGCCAATAAAGAAGAAAGACAAAAAAAAAAAAAAAAACAAAAAAAACAAAAAAAAAAAACTTAAAGAAATGCAGGAGAACTTGAGTCAACAGGCAGAAGTCATGAAAGAGGAAACACAAAAATCTCTTAAAGAATTACAGGAAAACACAAACAAACAAATGATGGAACTGAGCAAAACCATCCTGGATCTAAAAACAGAAGTAGAAACAACTAAGAAATCACAAAGGGAGACAACTTTGGAGATAGAAAACCTTGAGAAGAAATCAGGGGCCATAGATGCAAATATAAACAACAGAATACAAGAGATGGAAGAAAGAATCTCAGATGCTGAAGATACCATAGAAACCATTGACTCAACTGTCAAAGAAAATGCAAAATGCAAAAAGCTTGTATCCCAGAACATCCAGGAAATCCAGGATACAATGAGAAGACCAAACCTAAGGATTATAGGTATAGATGAGAGTGAAGATTTACAACAGAAAGGGCCAGGAAATATCTTCAACAAAATTATGCAAGAAAACTTTCCTAACTTAAAGAGAGAGATGCCTATGAATATACAAGAAGCCTACAGAACTCCAGACTGACTGGACCTGAGCAGAAATACCTCCCATCACATAATAATCAAAACCCCAAATGTACTAAACAAAGAAAGAATATTAAAGGCAGTAAGAGAAAAGGCCAAGTAACATATAAAGGAAGACCTATCAGAATCACACCAGACTTCTCACCAGAGACCATGAAAGCTAGAAGATCCTGGGCAGATCTCATGCAGACTCTAAGAGAACACAAATGTCAGCCAAGACTACTATACCCAGCAAAACTCTCATTTACCATAGATGGAGAAACCAAGATATTCCATGACAAAACCAAATTTACACAATATCTTTCCACAAACCCAGCTCTGCAAAGAATAATAGGAGGAAAACTCCAATACAAGGATAGAAACTACACCCTGGAAAAAGCAAGATAGTTACCTTCCTTCATCAAACCCAAAAGAAGATAACCACGCAAATATAAAAAGAACATCAAAAATGACAGGAAGTAATAATCACTACTCCTTATTATCTCTTAACATCAATGGTCTCAATTCCCCAATAAAAAGACATAGAATTATGGACTGGATATGTAAACAGAACCCTACAATTTGCTGCATACAGGAGACACACCTCAGTGTCAAAGATAAAAAATACCTTAGAGTAAAAGGCTGGAAGACAATCTTACAAGCTAATGGTCACAGGAAATGAGCAGGAGTAGCCATTCTAATATTAGATAAAATTGACTTTCAACCTAAAGTCATCAAAAGAGACACAGGAGGACACTTCTTGCTGGTCAAAGGAAAATCCACCAAGAAGAACTTTCAATTCTGAACATCTATGCGCCAAATGCAAGGGCACACTCATTTGTAAAAGAAACTTTACTAAAGCTCAAAGCACACATAGAACCTAACACAATAATTGTGGGGGACTTCAACACTCCACTCTCCTCAATGGACCGAATGGGAAAACAGAAACTAAACAGGGACACAGTAAAGCTAATTGAAGCTTTGGACCAATTGGATTTGACTGATATTTATATAACATTTCACCCTAAAGCAAAAGAATATACCTTTTTCTCAGCACCTCATGGTTCCTTCTCCAAAATCGACCATATAATTGGTCACAAGACAGATGTCAACAAATATAAGAAGATCGAACTAATCCCATGCCTCTTATCAGATCACTATGGAGTAAGAGTGGTTTTCAATAGCAACAAAAACAACAGAAAGCCCACATACACATGGAGGCTGAACAATACTCTACTCAATGACACCCTGGCTAAAGAAGAAATAAGGAAAGAATTTAGAGACTTTTTAGAATTTAATGAAAATGAAGGCACAACATACCCAAATCTTTGGGACAGAATGAAAGCAGTGCTAAGAGGAAAACTCATAGCCCTGAGTGCCTCCAAAAAGAAAATGGAGAGAGCATACACTAGCAACTTAATGACACACCTGAAAGTCCTGGAACAAAAAGAAGCCAATTCACCCAGGAGGAGTAGAAGACAGGAAATCATCAAACTCAGGGCTGAAATCAATCAAATGGAAACAAAGAGAACTGTACAAAGAATCAACAAATCCAGGAGTTGGTTCTTTGAGAAAATCAACAAGATAGATAAACCCTTAGCCAGACTGACCAAAGGGCACAGAGAAAGTATCCAAATTAACAAACTTAGAAATGAAAAGGGGGATATAACAACAGAAATTGAGGAAATCCAATAAATCATCAGATGCTACTACAAGAGCCTATACTCAACACAACTGGAGAATCTGGAGGAAATGGACAATTTCCTTGACAGATACCGAATACCAAAATTAAATCAGGACCAAATAGATTATCTAAAGAGCCCCATAATGCCTAATGAAATAGAAGGAGTCATAGAAAGTCTTCCAACCAAAAAAAGCACAGGACGAGACGGTTTCAGTGCAGAATTCTATCAGACCTTCAAAGAAAACTTAACACCAATACTCTTCAAACTATTCCACAAAATAGAAACAGAAGGAACACTACCCAATTCCTTCTACGAAGCCACAATTACGCTGATACCAAAACCACACAAAGATCCAACAAAGAAAGAGAACTTCAGGCCAATTTCCCTTATGAACATCGATGCAAAAATACTCAATAAAATTCTTGCCAACCAAATCCAAGAACACATCAAAACGATCATCCACCATGATCAAGTAGGCTTTATCCCAAGAATGCAGGGTTAGTTCAATATGCGGAAATCCATCAATGCAATCCACTACATAACAAACTCAAAGATAAAAACCACATGGTCATTTCATTGGATGTGAAAAAGCATTTGACAAAATTCAGCATCCTTTCATGCTTAAAGTCTTGGAAAGAACAGGAATTCAAGGCCCATACCTAAACATAGTAAAAGCAATATACAGCAAACCGGTAGCCAGCATCAAACTAAATGGAGAGAAACTTGAAGCAATCCCACTAAAATCAGGGAGTAGACAGGGCTGCCCCCTTTCTCCTTATCTTTTCAATATTGTACTTGAGGTACTAGCTCTGGCAATTCGACAACATAAGGAGGTCAAAGGGAAAGGAAGAAGTCAAACTATCATTATTTGAAGATGACATGATAGTCTACCTAAGTGACCCAAAAAACTCCACTAGAGAACTCCTACAGCTGATAAACAACTTCAGCAAAGTGGCAGGTTATAAAATCAACTCAAGCAAATCAGTGGCCTTCCTATACTCAAAGGATAAGCAGGCTGAGAAAGAAATTAGGGAAATGACCCCCTTCACAATAGCCACAAACAGTATAAAGTATCTTGGGGTGACTCTTACCAAACATGTGAAAGATCTGTATGACAAGTACTTCAAGACTCTGAAGAAGGAAATGGAAGAAGACTTCAAAAAACGGGAAGACCCCCTATGCTCATGGATCGGTAGAATCAATATAGTTAAAATGGCCATTTTGCCAAAAGCAATATACAGATTCAATGCAATACCCATCAAAATCCCAACTCAATTCTTCACAGAGTTAGAAAGAGCAATTCTCAAATTCATCTAGAATAACATAAAACCCAGGATAGCTAAAACTATTCTCATCAACAAAAGAAATTCTGGGGTAATCAGTATCCCTGACCTCAAGCAATACTACAGAGCAATAGTGTTAAAAACTGCATGGTATTGGTACAGTGACAGGCAGGCAGATCAGTGGAACAGGATTGAAGATCCAGAAATGAACCCACACACCTATGGCCAGTTGATCCTCAACAAAGGAGCTGAAAACATCCAATGGAAAAAAGATAGCCTTTTCAACAAATGGTGCTGGTTCAGCTGGAATTCAGCATGAGGAAGAATGCGAATTGATCCATCCTTGACTCCTTGTACTAAACTCAAATCCAAATGGATCAAGGACCTCCACATGAAGCCAGACACTCTGAAGCTAATAGAAAAGAAACTGGGGAAGACCCTTGAGGACATCGGTACAGGGAGAAAGTTTCTGAACAGAACACCAATAGCGTATGCTCTAAGATCAAGAATTGACAAATGGGACCTCATAAAATTACAAAGTTTCTGTAAGGCAAAGGACACCATCAAAAGGACAAATCGGCAACCAACAAATTGGGAAAAGATCTTCTCCAGTCCTACATCAGATAGAGGGTTAATATCCAATATATATAAATAACTCAAGAAGTTAGACCCCAGAAAACCAAACAACCCTATTAAAAAATGGGGTACAGAGTTAAACAAAGATTTCTCACCTGAAGAACTTCAGATGGTGGAGAAGCATCTTAAAAAATGCTCAACTTCATTAGTCATTAGGGAAATGCAAATCAAAACAACCCTGAGATTTCACCTTACACCAGTCAGAATGGCTAAGATTAAAAATTCAGGAGACAGCACGTGTTGGTGAGGATGTGGAGAAAGAGGAACACTCCTCCACTGCTGGTGGGGGTGCAAATTGGTACAACCACTCTGGAAATCAGTCTGGCGGTTCCTCCGAAAACTGGGCACCTCACTTCCAGAAGATCCTGCTATACCACTCCTGGGCATATACCCAGAGGATTCCCCACCATGTAATAAGGATACATGCTCTACTATGTTCATAGAAGCCCTATTTATAATTGCCAGATGCTGGAAAGAACCCAGGTACTCTCAACAGAAGAGTGGATGCCAAAAATGTGGTATATCTACACAATGGAGTACTATTCAGCCATTAGAAACAATGAATTCATGAAATTCTTAGGCAAATGGATGGAGCTAGAGAACATCATACTAAGTGAGGTAACCCAGACTCAAAAGGTGAATCATGGTATGCACTCACTAATAAGTGGATCTTAACCTAGAAAACTGGAATACCCAAAACATAATCCACACATCAAATGAGGTACAAGAAGAAAGGAGGAGTGGCCCCTGGTTCTGGAAAGACTCAGTGAAACAGCATTCGGCAAAACCAGAACGGGGAAGTGGGAAGGGGTGGGTGGGAGGACAGGGGAAGAGAAGGGGGCTTATGGGACTTTCGGGGAGTGGGTGGACTAGAAAAGGGAAATCATTTGAAATGTAAATAAATGATATCGAATAAAAAAAAACAAAAAAAAAACAAAAAAAACTGCATGGTATTGGTATAGTGACAGGCAGGAGGAAAAAAAAAAGAAACAATGAATTCATGAAATTCTTATGCAAATGGATGGAGCTAGAGAACATCATACTAAGTGAGGTAACCCAGACTCAAAAGGTGAATCATGGTATGCACTCACTAATAAGTGGATATTAACCTAGAAAATTGGAATACTGAAAACATAATCCACACATCAAATGATGTACAAGAAGAAAGGAGGAGTGACCCCTTGTTCTGGAAAGACTCAGGGAAGCAATATTCGGCAAAACCAGAACGGGGAAGTGGGAAGGAGTGGGTGGGAGGACAGGGGGAGAGAAGGGGGCTTATGGGACTTTCGGGGAGTGGGGGGCTAGAAAAGGGGAAATCATTTGAAATGTAAATAAAAAATATATTGAATAAAAAAATAAAACAAAACAAAGTGTCAGAATGAAGACAGACTTGAAATTAGAGCCCAGCATTTCTGTTCTGATCCCTCATTAGTTGGTACCTGGAGTGGTGTGTTACATGCTGGGAAAGAACAGTAGAAACAAGAAAATGGCAGGAGGGGCAGGAGGTTTCTGTGAGTTGCTCTTTTCCTTCTTTCAAAGTCACTCCCACCAGCAGTGGTGGAGTGTTCCCCTTGCTCTACATCCTCACCAGCATATGCTGACCTTCCAGTTTCTCTTTACAAGTTAGAATCTCAGAGTTGTTGTGATTTTCATTTCCCTTATGACTAAGGACATTGGACATTTCTTTAGGTGCTTCTAGTTATTCAAGATTCCTCTGTTGAAAATTCTCTGCTTAGCTTTGTACCCCATTTTAATTTTCTAAAGATTTATTTTAATTTATTTTATGTATATGAGTACATTTTCTTCATACACACCAGAAGAGAGTATCAGATCCCATTACAGAGGGTTGTTAGTTACTATGTAGTTGCTGGGAATTGGACTCAGGACCCCCGGAAGAGCAGCCAGTGCTCTTAACCACTGAGCTGCCTCTCTAGCCCTGTACTCCATTTTCAAATTGGGTTATGTGGATTGTCGGTGTTGAGCTTCTTGAGTTCTTTATATATTGTAAATATCAGCCGTCTGTCAGATGTAGAGGTAGTGAAGTTTTTTTTCCAATCTGTAGGATGCCAATTTGTTCTGTTGACAGTGCCTTTTGCCTTATAGATGTTTTTCAGTTTTATGAGGTCCCACTTATTAACTCTTGACAATATTGCCTGAGCCATTTGTGTTCTGTTCTAGAAGTTGTCCTCAGTACTGAGGAGTTCAAGAGTATTCACCACTTTCTGTTTTATTTGATTAAGTGTGTTTGGTTTTATGTTGAGGTCTATGATCCATTTGGACTTGAATTTTGTACAGGGTGATAAATATGGATTTATTTACATCCTTCTATATGTAGATATTGTTAGACCAGCACCATTTGTTGAAGATGATCTCCCTGTTTCATTGTATGGTTTTGCTTTCTTTGTCAAAAATTAAGGGTCCATACGAGCTGGGATTATTTCTGGGTCTGTGAATAGATTCCATTGATCAACCTGTTTCTATACCAATACCTTGCAGTTTTTATTACCATTGCTCTGCAGTATACCTTGAAGTCAGGAAAAGGGAGCCTCAAGACATTCTTTTATTGTTCAGGATCATTTTAGCTATCCTGGTTTTTTTTGTTTTACCATATTCAGTTGAGAACTGTTCTTTCAAGTTCTATGAGTAATTGTGTTGAAATTTTGATGGAAATTGCATTGAATCTGTAGATTGTTTTTGGTAAGATTGCCATTTCCACTATGTTAATCCTACCAATTCATGAGCAAGGGAGGACTTTACACCTTCTGATAATTTCCTCAACTTTTTTCTTCAGAGACTTGGAGTTTTTATATATCTCAAATTATTTCCTTAAACCCTCAGAAGTTACTTTAGCTTTCACATCCTCTGACTTTTTTATACATTAGACCATTTTCTTAAACCCTCAGAATTGCCTAGACTTTAACCTTCTCCTTTTCATCTACTTATTTCCTTATATCGACTTTTTTCTTTTCTTAACGAGAGACCTAGTAGATCTAGGAAAATCCCCGCTTAGTTTTTACATGTGAAGTGGACTAATAAGGTTGTTGAAGTTGTGGGAGAAGAGCTGGTTGCCTGATGCTGCCAAGCTGGCAAATTTACAGTTTAGCCTAGTCATCAATGCTATTGGAGATCTGAGAAGGATGAATTATAGCAGGAAGTGTAATCCAATGCCCTATGTATCAATTAAAATGGCTGAGAGTTACCCACTGTATAGATGGCCACCCCAACTGGGATCATGAGGTGTCCATAGCTTAGTTGAGTGTATCCCAGGGCAGCATTAGTCTTCAATTTGCAGGCCTTGCTTATCTGATAGGTTGCAGAGGATGAACATTGGGGACTGACCTTACTTCCTCATTGGTATCCTGCTTGTCCATAGCTCAGGCTGGGCCCTAGCACCATGCCAGGCACTGGGGTGGTCTTTCCCTGTAGTTAGCATTACCACAATACAGGTAGAGTCTTTTGTTGCTGTGTCCATTATCTTCTTGGAGACCTTGGGGGTCATTGCTAGGATCTGAGAATCTCTGCCATATAAATTTAAACATCTTTTATGCCATATTCAGCAGATCTCTGACAGGTTTGAGAGCTTGCATCTACCAAACATATGAGTTAAATAATGCTTGTTTTTAGTTATTTGCTTTATACTATGCTTTAAAGATATAAAACAGGAAGCTAAATATGGTTATTTCTATAATTAATTATATCAGTAGGTAGCATGATGACAAATGTAGTTGTAAACATCTTAAAGAATTTCATCATTTATGAGGCAACTATTAACTTGTATTTTTTAAATTATTCTTAACAATGTACAGTAAAATAACTATAAACCGAGACTCTTTTATTATATAAGACTTTTAAATGTAGTGACTGGGAAGTTTCTTGATCTTTACATGGTATACTGTCATAGAACATAATAGATCTTTTCATGACTCAGTGACAAATAGCTACACCTTAACAATGCTAGTAAAAAACAAGGAGGTTAGATGTGCATCTTTAAATGAGTCTCTGTTAACCTGAATAGACCTTAGGTCAGGAGAGACATATGCTAAGTCAGATTCTTATTTTTTAATTGTTCTAATCCTTTAATATGGATTTTTATGTTGAAGTGATCCTGATCATAAAACAAATTTGCAGGTAATCCTAGACTACCCATGTAAAAAAAAAAAAAAAAGATCTTTAACCTCCAAAGATGGAGAAACTGTTCCAAGTTCTTTGTCACACTGCTTAAGGCCATTGTCTTATTGCATAGTAAGACAGGAAATTTTCAGTCTCTGGTGTGTAGCTGTGGCTCCAATTTTTAGTGTTGTATTTATCTATTTATCAAGATTTTATATTGATAAAGAAAACATAATAAAATATCTGATAACCTTTAGCCTTATACACTTAAACATTTTTAAAATCTGGTTTTAAAATAACTGGATTTTAATTTTCTTTAAAACTCCAAAACATTTTTAAAAGAAGTTTAAAATTTTTCAGTTGTGTGCATTTTTTTCTTTTTTTTTATTTTTTTATTCGATATAATTTATTTACATATCAAATGATTTCCCTTTTCTAGCCCCCCCACTCCCCGAAAGTCCCATAAGCCCCCTTCTCTTCCCCTGTCCTCCCACCCACCCCTTCCCACTTCCCCGTTCTGGTTTTGCCGAATACTGTTTCACTGAGTCTTTCCAGAACCAGGGGCCACTCCTCCTTTCTTCTTGTACCTCATTTGATGTGTGGATTATGTTTTGGGTATTCCAGTTTTCTAGGTTAATATCCACTTATTAGTGAGTGCATACCATGATTCACCTTTTGAGTCTGGGTTACCTCACTTAGTATGATATTCTCTAGCTCCATCCATTTGCCTAAGAATTTCATGAATTCATTGTTTCTAATGGCTGAATAGTACTCCATTGTGTATATATACCACATTTTTTGCATCCACTCTTCTGTTGAGGGATACCTGGGTTCTTTCCAGCATCTGGCAATTATAAATAGGGCTGCTATGAACATAGTAGAGCATGTATCCTTATTACATGGTGGGGAGTCTTCTGGGTATATGCCCAGGAGTGGTATAGCAGGATCTTCTGGAAGTGAGGTGCCCAGTTTTCGGAGGAACCGCCAGACTGCTTTCCAGAGTGGTTGTACCAATTTGCAACCCCACCAGCAGTGGAGGAGTGTTCCTCTTTCTCCACACCCTCTCCAACACCTGCTGTCTCCTGAATTTTTAATCTTATCCATTCTGACTGGTGTAAGATGAAATCTTAGGGTTGTTTTGATTTGCATTTCCCTAATGACTAATGAAGTTGAGCATTTTTTAAGATGCTTCTCCGCCATCCGAAGTTCTTCAGGTGAGAATTCTTTGTTTAACTCTGTACCCCATTTTTTAATAGGGTTGTTTGGTTTTCTGGAGTCTAACTTCTTGAGTTCTTTATATATATTGGATATTAGCCCTTTATCTGATGTAGGATTGGTGAAGATCTTTTCCCAATTTGTTGGTTGCCGATTTGTCCTCTTGATGGCGTCCTTTGCCTTACAGAAACTTTGTAATTTTATGAGGTCCCATTTGTCAATTCTTGCTCTTAGAGCATACGCTATTGGTGTTCTGTTCAGAAACTTTCTCCCTGTACCGATGTCCTCAAGGGTCTTCCCCAGTTTCTTTTCTATTAGCTTCAGAGTGTCTGGCTTTATGTGGAGGTCCTTGATCCATTTGGAGTTGAGCTTAGTACAAGGAGACAAGGATGGATCAATTCGCATTCTTCTGCATGCTGACCTCCAGTTGAACCAGCACCATTTGTTGAAAAGGCTATCTTTTTTCCATTGGATGTTTTCAGCCTCTTTGTTGAGGATCAAGTGGCCATAGGTGTGTGGGTTCATTTCTGGATCTTCAATCCTGTTCCATTGATCCTCCTGCCTGTCACTGTACCAATACCATGCAGTTTTTAACACTATTGCTCTGTAGTATTGCTTGAGGTCAGGGATACTGATTCCCCCAGATTTTCTTTTGTTGCTGAGAATAGTTTTAGCTATCCTGGGATTTTTGTTGTTCCAGATGAATTTGATAATTGCTCTTTCTAACTCTGTGAAGAATTGAGCTGGGATTTTGATGGGTATTGCATTGAATCTGTATAGTGCTTTAGGCAAAATGGCCATTTTAACTATATTGATTCTACCGATCCATGAGCATGGGAGGTTTTCCCATTTTTTGAGGTCTTCTTCCATTTCCTTCTTCAGAGTCTTGAAGTTCTTTTCATACAGATCTTTCACATGTTTGGTAAGAGTCACCCCAAGATACTTTATACTGTTTGTGGCTATTGTGAAGGGGGTCATTTCCCTAATTTCTTTCTCAGCCTGCTTATCCTTTGAGTATAGGAAGGCCACTGATTTGCTTGAGTTGATTTTATAACCTGCCACTTTGCTGAAGTTGTTTATCAGCTGTAGGAGCTCTCTAGTGGAGTTCTTTGGGTCACTTAGGTAGACGATCATGTCGTCTGCAAATAATGATAGTTTGACTTCTTCCTTTCCAATTTGTATCCCTTTGACCTCCTTATGTTGTCTAATTGCCCGAACTAGTACCTCAAGTACAATATTGAAAAGATAAGGAGAAAGGGGGCAGCCTTGTCTGGTCCCTGATTTCAGTGGGATTGCTTCAAGTTTCTCTCCATTTAGTTTGATGCTGGCTACCGGTTTGCTGTATATTGCTTTTACTATGTTTAGGTATGGGCCTTGAATTCCTGTTGTGTGCATTTATAATATCAAAATAAAATATCTTTTTAAAAGTGGGAGATACCAAGTGTAATCATAATGTTTAGAAGATAACACCAAGTTTTAACAGTGTAAATAATTTAGTGTCTTTTAAATCAATACCAAATTAATTCCTTTGATGTTATAATGCTTGGCCAGCCAGCAAGGTATGTTCTTGTATACAGATGCAAGGAGGTGCAGATTTAATACCTCATCAAAAAATTGTTTGAAATCCTATCTCGTATAAATCTGGTTTTTAAGGCAGGAATTATGCAAAAATCTTAAAGTATCTCAGGAGAACTTTTTCCTTGGTCAGCTCATGCCCTGTTTTGTTGCCTAGAGCAGCTCCAACCCTGAATTTTAAGTTTTTGTTGCAAATGTTACACATTCTTAACCATACAAATAACTTCTAAGCCAATTATCTATAACCAAGACGTACAGACCACAGCAAAGACATACATTTAAGACCAGTCAGAACCAAATATGCAGTGGCTGTGCTGGGCTCCTGGCCAAGGGGGCAGTGCTGCAAAATCAATGCTCCAGGAACAGTGCTCCAAGGGCAGTGCTGCAAGGGCTGTGCCACATATTCAGTGTTTGTTCTCAATTCAGGCATTTTTTTTCCTGGAAATCCCCGGACAAGTTTAAACTAAATCAAGGGGTGAATGTCTGGCAGATGAAGCTTGGCCAGTTTCTCCAAATATGAAACAGAGAGCAACAATCAAGTGGCTATATCAAAGTACAGACACAAACAGACAGACACAGATAGACTGCCACACTAAGCACAATCAGAACTGGGGGTGAGATGGAAGAGATGCTAGATGTCCCCACAATGGACCTGCCACCAACAGGACCCAGAACTAGAATCAGGTGGTTGCCCAACAGGCACCAGAGAGGAAATAAGATGTCTCCTGACCTCCTCTGATACTAGGCGCAATGCTGTGTCTATTTTCTTCTTTCTTGGGTCCCCAGTAGCCACTAACCAGCTAACCTAGACGTTTATTCTTTTATTATTATTATTATTATTATTTTTATTCAATATATTTTTTATTTACATTTCCAATGGTTTCCCCTTTTCTAGCCCCCCACTCCCCGAAAGTCCCATAAGCCCCCTTCTCTCCCCCTGTCCTCCCACCTACCCCTTCCCACTTCCCTGTTCTGGTTTTGCCCTATACTGCTTCACTGAGTCTTTTCAGAACAATAACCTAGACGTTTATGACTCCAAAATGAAGTCCTCAAATGTGAATGATTACAAACCAAGGACCTTGGTGGTGTAATTGGCTTACTGGCCAATGTACCAAATGTATTGCAGTCTGTATAGATTCAATATAACTAAGAAACCAGGTCAATGCACATGACAAATATGTATTGCAATCAAGTTGCTACTGATCAATCAGAGACACAGAACAGACTTGGGAGCTGAACTATCACCTTGAGCCAAAATATTAGAGTATTATAGCTTCCAAATGAGAAGCATCTGTGCCTTGTTATCATTACATTTTCCCTCCAATAAGGATTTAAGGATAAAGGCTTACATTTTTCCACCAATAAGGATTTAAGGACAAAGACTTTCCTTTATGACATTGACCAATGCAAACTGATACAGAATGTAGGTTTTACAGTCTCACCAATCAAATCCACTTGTTATTCTGTAGTTAGAAACAGCCATTATGTTTTGGAGAACAAAGGATGAATAATGGGAGCTGTGGTTAAGAAAAATCATTTTGTTCTCAAACAACATGGCAGTACTTGGGGCAAGTTTCTTTTGCTTGTTTCCCACAATTTCTCTCCAAATCCTTTATTTTTCTCTATTTACCTTCCCAGAAGACAGTCCAGCTTTATCCCAACCATCTCGCTTACTACATTTAATTACATATACTAAGTCCGTGCACTTTTATCTGCATCAAGTAAAGTCCAGTGTAAATAATGAGCAGTACCACCATCTGACAGTTATTCTCTCTGTTCCCCTAGTGTTACCTAAATGTGCGGATAGTGCAAGTTCAGAAGAAGATGAGGAAAAGTCACCACTGAGGAGGGTTAAGGTAAGAGGGGCTTTTATTTCTCTAAGGTAGAAATGTTATCTCAGTGATTCTCTTACGTTTCAGTAGGTATCACATTTGAGTCATGACATAGTCAGATATATCATAGGTATTATTAGAGCATTTACGTAGGAAGAGGATGGAATGAAAGAACTGTACTAACTTGGTCTCAATTCAATATAACACAATGTGGTACAACATTATGTCTGGATTTATGAAACCAACCACTTTCAAGAGTTCTCCAGTTTACACTAGTCCTCATGTGTTAAAGTACAACCAACTGAACACTCAACATCCACATGCTAGATGCAGTAAGCTTCTGATGCACCAAACTTTGAGTCATATACTCAAAGTTCTAAAGCATGAGCACTAGAAATAGAATATGTTTTAGTGAAAAACACAAGATTTCATATGTGGTGTAGATTTTGGGGCCCTCTAGAGCCCGGACAGGTTTGTTTGATCTACCTATGCATCAGAAAAAGTATGAAAGATACTGGTTTGTCACAATTACAGAGCCCCAAATAATTTGTGGAAACCTCAAATAACATATCCATTAATATAGTCATCAATCAACTGAGATTTTTCATCCTTACAGCAACTATAGTACATAAATAGATCGATCAAAACCATTTGAATATATTACCCTGCATGATTACGGAATATAAAGTATTTTTCCCCTCTCAATTGCAGGTGGCTTCTAAAAAAACAGACAGGGTATGTATTGTGGAATTACT
Source organism: Apodemus sylvaticus (assembly GCF_947179515.1). Taxonomy (NCBI): domain Eukaryota; kingdom Metazoa; phylum Chordata; class Mammalia; order Rodentia; family Muridae; genus Apodemus; species Apodemus sylvaticus. Next base: position 34,868,794 of record NC_067478.1, read on the forward strand.
AAGATAAAAATTGTTGTAAACACTCTCTGTGTTTTGTCTGATGCGACATTGTGATCTAAAAACTTACGGATATATCTGTGGTCATTGAGTTCGCCAGGGTACAATAATCCCTATGGAAAAGTTACAGTTTTTTAAATATATATTTTTATTTTCTATATTCTTTGTTTACAAGTCAAAAGCTTTCCTCTTTCCCATTTCCCCTCTCCCCATATGTCCCATAAGTCCTCTTCTCTCCATCCATTCTCCTATCTTTCCCCCTTCCTTTTCTCTGTCCTTGTACTCCCCTACAATGCTGGATCAAGCCTTTTCAGGATTAGGGCCCTCTTCTTCCTTCTTCATGGGAATCATTTGATATGCTAATTGTATCTTCAGTATTCAAAGCTTCAGGGCTAATTAATATCGACTTATCAATGACTGCATTCCATGTGTTTTCTTTTGTGATTGCGTTACCTCACTTAGGATGATATTTTCCAGTTTCATCCATTTGCCTAAAAAATTCATGAATTCATTGTTTTTAATTGCTGAATAGTACTCCATTGTGTACTATTACCACTTTTTCTGTATCCATTCCTTCATTGAGGGATATCTGGGTTCTTTCCAGCTTCTGGCTAGTATAAATAAGGCTGCTATGAACATAGTGGAGCATGTGTCCTTATTGCATGCTGGGGGATCCTCTGGGTATATGCCCAGGAGAGGTATAGCAGGGTCCTCCGGAAGTGTCATGTCCAGTTTTCTTAGGAGCCGCCAGACTGATTTCCATAGTGGTTGTACCATCTTACAATCCCACCAGCAGTGAAGGAGTGTTCCTCTTTCTCCACATCCTCGCCAACACCTGCTGTCTCCTGAGTTTTTAACCTTAGCCATTCTGACTGGTGTGAGGTAAAATCTCAGGGTTGTTTTGATTTGCATTTCCCTAATGCTAACGATGTTGAGCATTTCTTAAGGTGCTTCTCGGCCATCCGAATTTCTTCAGGTGAAAATTCTTTGTTTAGGTCTGTACCCCATTTTTAATGGGGTTATTTGGTTCCCTGGGGTCTAACTTCTTGAGTTCTTTGTATATATTGGATATAAGCCCTCTATTGGATGTAGGATTGGTGAATATCTTTTCCCAATTTGTTGGTTGCTGTTTTGTCCTTTGACGGCCTCCTTTGCCTTACAGAAACTTTGTAATTTTATGAGATCCCATTTGTCAATTCTTGATCTTAGAGCATAAGCTTTTGGTGTTCTGTTCAGGAACTTTTCCCCTGTGCCTATGTTCTCAAGAGTTTTTCCCAGTTTCTTTCCTATTAGTTTCTTTGTGACTGGTTTTATGTGGAGGTCCTTGATCCACTTGGAGTTGAGCTTAGTACAAGGAGATAAGAATGGATCATTTGCATTCTCCTGCATGCTGACCTCCAGTTGAACCAGCACCATTTGTTGAAAAGGCTATCTTTTTTCCACTGGATGTTTTCAGCTCCTTTGTCGAAGATCAAGTGACCATAGGTATGTGGATTCATTTCTGGGTCTTCAATTCTATGTCATTGGTCTACTTGCCTGTCACTGTGCCAATACCATGCAGTTTTTAACACTATTGCTCTGTAGTATTGCTTGAGGTCTGGGATACTAATTCACCCAGAAGTTCTTTTTACTATGGAGAATAGTTTTAGCTATCCTGGGTTTTTTGTGATTCCAGATAAATTTGAGAATTGCTTTTTCTAACTCTATGAAGAACTGAGTTGGGATTTTGATGGGGATTGCATTGAATCTATATATTGCTTTTTGTGAGATGGCCATTTTAACTATATTAATCCTGCCAATCCATGAGCATGGAAGATTTTTCCATTTTCTGAGGTCTTCTTCAATTTCCTTCTTCAGTGACCTGAAGTTCTTGTCGTATAGATCTTTCACTTGTTTGGTTAGAGTCACACCAAGATACTTCATATTGTTTATGGCTATCGTGAAGGGTGTCATTTCCCTAACTTCTTTCTCAGCCTGCTTATCCTTTGAGTATAGGAAGGCAACTGATTTGCTTGAGTTTATTTTATAACCTGCCACTTTGCTGAAGCTGTTTTTTAGCTGTAGGAGTTCTCTGGTGGAGTTTTTGGGTCACTTAAGTATACTATCATGTCGTCTGCAAATAGTGGTAATTTTACTTCTTCCTTTCCAATTTGTATCCCTTTGACCTTCTTATGTTGTCTAATTGCTCTAGCTAGAACTTCAAGTACTATATTGAAATGATATGGAGAGAGAGGGCAGTCTTGTCTAGTCCCTGATTTTAGTGGAATTGCTTCAAGTTTCTCTCCATTTAGATTGATGTTGGCTACTGGTTTGCTGTATATTGCTTTAACTATGTTAGGTATGGGCCTTGAATTCCTATTCTTTCCAAGACTTTTAGCATGAAAGGATGCTGAATTTTGTCAAATGCTTTTTCAGCATCTAATGAAATGATCATATGATTTTCTTTTCTTTGAGTTTTTTTATGTAGTGGATTACGTTGATGGATTTCCTTATATCGAACCATCCCTACATCCCTGGGATGAAGCCCACTTGATCGTGGTGGACAATCGTTTTGATGTGTTCTTGGATTCAGTTGGCAAGAATTTTATTGAGTATTTTTGCATTGATATTCATCAGGGAAATTGGTCTGAAGTTCTCTTTCTTTGTTGGATCTTTGTGTGGTTTTGGTATCAGTGTAATTGTGGCTTCATAGAATGAATTGGGTAGTGTTCCTTCTGTTTCTATTTTGTGGAATAGTTTGAAGAGTATTGGTGTTAGGTCTTCTTTGAAGGTCTGATAGAATTCTGCACTGAAGCCATCTGGTCCCATGCTTTTTTTGGTTGGGAGACTTTCTATGACCCCTTTTATTTCTTTAGGGGTTATGGGCCTGTTTAGATAATCTATTTGATCCTGATTTAATTTTGGTGTTTGGTATCTGTCTAGGAAATTGTCCATTTCCTCCAGATTCTCCAGTTGTGTTGAGTATAGGCTTTGGTAGTAAGATCCGATTATTTTTTGAATTTCCTCAGTTTCTGTTGTTATATCTCCCTTTTCATTTCTAATTTTGTTAATCTGGATACTGTCTGTGTGCCCTTTGGTTAGTCTGGGTAATGCTTTATCTATCTTGTTGATTTTCTCAAAGAACTAGCTCCTGGTTTTGTTGATTCTTTGTATGGTTCTCTTAGTTTCTACTTGATTTATTTCAGCCCTGAGTTTGATTATTTCATGTCTTCTACTCCTCCTGGGTGAATTCACTTCTTTTTGCTCCAGGGCTTTCAGGTGTATCGTTAAGCTGCTAGTGTATGCTCTCTCCATTTTCTTTTTGGAGGCACTCAGGGCTATGAGTTTTCCTCTTAGCACTGCTTTCATTGTGTCCCATAGATTTGGGTATATTGTGTCTTCATTTTCATTAAATTCTAAAAAGTCTTTGATTTCTTTCTATATTTCTTCCTTGACCAAGGTATCATTGAGTAGAGTATTGTTCAGTTTCCATGTGTATGTGGGCTTTCTGTTGTTTTTGTTGCTGTTGAAGACCACTTTTACTCCATAGTGATCTGATAGGATGCATGGGATTATTTAGATTTTTGTTGAGGTCTTTCTTGTGACCAATTATATGGCCGATTTTGGAGAAAGTAACATGAGGTGCTGAGAAAAAGGTATATTCTTTTGCTTTAGGATGAAATGTCCTATATATATATATCTGTTAACTCTAATTGGTCCAAAGCTTCAGTTAGTTTCACTGTGTCCCTGTTTAGTTTCTGTTTTTCTGATCGATACATTGAGGAAAGTGCAGTGTTGAAGTCACCCACAATTATGTGTAGGTGCAATGTGTGGTTTGAGCTTTAGTAAAGTTTCTTTTATGAATGAGGGTGCCTTTGCATTTGGAGCATAGATGTTCAGGATTGAGAGTTCTTCTTGTTGTGTTTTTCCTCTGACCAGCAAGAAGTGTCCCTCTGTGTCTCTTTTGATGACTTTAGGTTGAAAGTCAATTTTATCTGATATTAGAATGGCTACTCCAGCTTGTTTCCTGAGACCATTTGCTTGTAAAATTGTCTTTCAGCCTTTTACTCTAAGGTAGTGTTTGTCTTTGACACTGAGGTGTGTTTCCTGTATGCAGCAAAATGTAGGATCCTGTTTCCTTATCCAGTCTGTTAGTCTATGTCTTTTTATTGGGGAATTGAGTTCATTGATGTTAAGAGATACTAAGAAATAGTGATTATTACTTCCTGTCATTTTTGATGTTATCTTTTATATTTGATTGGTTATCTTCTTTTGGGATTGATGAAAGAAGGTTACTATTTTGAATTTTCCAGGGTGAAGTTTCCCTCCTTGTGTTGGTGTTTTCCTCCTATTATCCTTTATAGGGCTGGGTTTGTGGTAAGATATTGGATGAACTCGGTTTTGTCATGGAATATCTTGGTTTCTTCATCTATGGTGACTGAGAGTTTTGCTGGGTATAGTAGTTTTGGCTAGCATTTGTGTTCTCTTAGAGTCTGCATTAGATCTGCCCAGGATCTTCTAGCTTTCATAGTCTCTGGTGAGAAGTCTGGTGTGATTCTGATAGGTCTTCCTTTATATGTTACTTGACCTTTTTCTCTTACTGCCTTTAATATTCTTTCTTTGTTTAGTACATTTGGAGTTTTGATTATGATGTAATGGGAGGCATTTCTGTTCTGGTCCAGTCTGTTTGGAGTTCTGTAGGCTTCTTGTATATTCATGGGCATATCTCTCTTTAGGTTAGGGAAGTTTACTTTCATAATTTTATTGAAGATATTGGCTAGCCCTTTAAGTTGTTAATCTTCACTCTCATCTATGCCTATAATTCTTAGGTTTGGTCTTCTCATTGTGTCCTGGATTTCCTGGATGTTTTGAGTTACAAGCTTTTTGCATTTTGCATTTTCTTTAACTGTTGATTCCATGGTTTCTATGGTATCTTCAGCATCTGAGATTCTTTCTTCTATCTCTTGTATTCTGTTGTTGATAGTTGCTTCTATGGCCCCTGATTTCTTACCATGGTTTTCTATTTCCAACGTTGTCTTCCTTTGAGATTTCTTAGTTGTTTCTACTTCTGATTTAAATCCTGGATGGTTTTGCTTAGCTCCTTCACTTGCTTGTTTGTGTTTTCCTGTAATTCTTTAAGAGATTTTTGTGTTTCCTCTTTCATGACCTCAGCCTGTTGACCAAAGTTCTCCTGTATTTCTTTAAGTGATTTTTGTGGTTCCTTCTTATTGGCTTCTGAATTCTCCTGAATTTCATTCAATGTTTTTTGTGTTTCCCTTGTAAGGGCTTCTAACTTTTGATCCATTTTCTCCTGAATTTCTTTAAGAGATTTATTTATGTCCTTCATGTGATCCTGTAACAGCATCATGACCAGTGATTTTAAATCCATATCTTGTTTTTCTGGAGTGTTGGTGTATCCAGGACATGCTGCTAATGGAGAATTGGGTTCAGATGCTGCCATATTGCCTTGATTTCTGTTAGTAACGTTCCTGTGTTTGCCTTTTGCCATTTACTTCTCAATGGTGTTAGTTGGTCTTGTTGTCAATGCTGGACTCACCAGTGCAAGCTTCCTCCTCGCAGTTGGACCCCGGGTCCTCAGCTGACCTCCTACACTGCCTGGAGACTGGGTGCAGTGGCCCAGGCTGCTCCAGATCCGAAAGCAGAGGCCTGAAGTCTCCCGCCAGAGGCCTCAGGGCTGGATCTTCTGCTCTGTAGGGCCTGACTCACCAGAGCAAACTGCTTGCTCCCAGCTGGCCTCCAGGTGTACTGCTGGCCTCTTGCACTTCCTGGATATGGGGTTCCTTGGCCCAGGCTGCTCCTGATCCCAAAGTGGAGGCCTGAATGCTCCTTCCAGAGGCCTCAGGGCTGGATCCTCTGGTCTGCAGGGCCTGACTCACCAGAGCACCAAGTTACAGTTTTTAGGATCTTCCTGTAAGATATCAAATAGATTAGGAGATCAAATACTATCATGACTGCTAGAGTCGGTAGAAGTCCTAGATTGTGTCATTTACCAGCCAGCAGAAAGTTTTGAAAGGCATAGAAACACACATACTTATTTTCAGGTGGCAGGACCTAAAATGAAACCCAGTACAGGGGAACAGGAATGTAGAATGGATGTGTCCCAAATGGGTTTCCCATGCTTCATTGTAATGAAGTCTACAGAAAGGTTGAAGGGAGTGGACAATATTACCATGGAAAAGGGCAACACAATTTAGGCACATCGTCAAGTAAGTACTCTAGTCACGACTTAGATATTAGTTAGTGCTATCTCATTCTTTAGGGAATTTAGTGAATTTTAGGGATTTTGTTTTATTTTTGAGACGTGTGTGTGTGTGTGTGTAGCTTCTTTCTGGTCCAGATCTCACATAGCTCCACCTGTCTGAACCTATAGAGCGCTGCTATTTATTAAGGTAGTACACTACCACACCCAAAGGGAATATAACTTTAAATGTCAGAATTCTATGCTCTAGGACTTTTATCTCTGAGTGTCCAAATTCTGAGTGTTAATATGGAGTAGATACATATTTTCAGCAGTGAACCACATAACCTGTTATTATTTCAAGTGTTTTCTGCATAGTTCAACTACAGTTTCAATACTTTGGTATGCTGTAGTTTGATTAAAGGGAGCTATTATAATATAATATAATATAATATAATATAATATAATATAATATAATATAATATAATATAATATAATATAATAAATATAATATAATATAATATAATATAATATATAATATAATATAATATAATATATAATATATTATATTATATTATATTTATTATATTGGACTTCAGCCAGTTGTCTCAGTACATGTTTAGCATGTCCAGGACCCAAAGTTTGTATCCTTGTTCTGTATAAAGTGTGCCCAGGATGGCTCAATCCTATTAATGCTTATTCTAGAGAAGTGAAGGAAGGAGAAACATAAGTTCAAGGTCATTCTTTTCTGTAGAGTGAATTACATGATAGACTAGAATAGAGATCTTCCCTGAAAACAATTTTTAAAAATATAGAGACAAGGTAGGACTGGTGAGGGAGGCATGACCAGGTATGGTGCACTTTCACTGCCCTGGAGTCAGAACCCATATCTAAGCAATATCTAAGAAAGGCCATGCAGATTGTCAATGAGGATGTTACCTACAAAGTGATGTGAACACACACTGCTTATTATATTACCAGTGCACCAGGCTGCTGTTCTTGTCAGTTCATGATGAGGACATGTACAGGTTTGGCTGGCTGAAAGGAAGTTCCTATTCAGCCCAATCATAATGTGGCACTTAGGTTTTGAGTAACTTTCAAACTGAGCATTTTTAGAAATTATCTCAATGTGGTCTTCTGATCAGTGATTAACTCACTGAGAGTCACCAGTCAGGTTGAAGTTCTGAGAGGAAGACTATATATTTCTACTAAGCGAGGGTCCTCCTACAGCTTCTTTGGTGAACAGTAAGCATAAATACATTCTCTGTTGCCCATGTGAAACCAACTGAAACCGCATTCTACACAGATTCATTCATATGTAGCTGACTCTTCCATCATTTAACAGACACCACACAGCAATATCCACTTGCATGCCCATATCTTTTTAAGTAAGAATAGACATAGGGTATTTAGTGTATAGCTTCATAGTAAACACAACTCAGAAGTGAGAGAGACCACAAATTACTTTACATATTCCACTATATACAAATAAAAAATACTATACATATTACACCATATATATGAATTAAATATGCTACATAAATTACACTTTATAGTATATTGTATTTATTTATATATGTTTTTGCACTTATATCATTTGCAATGAAGTCTTATAGGGAGTCAAATATTAAGCATCCTAGTGAAGCCACGCAGGAGTGGAAGACTGAATAAATTTTGGTTTATGTTGCTCTAAGAGGGATTTTGATGCTGTTTAGCAACATGAGAAACACCTGGTTCTCTTCTCTAAACATTGTCACATTGATATGAAGTGTACATGCTGCTGTGTATAATGCACTTTGTGATCTTCCCAAATTACCACTGTAGCTCTGATGCTGCAGCCTGAAGAATGGTCACAAAGCGGAATGTACTAACACAAAATCATTCCTGATTTCTTCTGTTTTTCTGCCATGTAGTTGACATAATTGTCTTTGTTGTATATATGTCCCCAGGTTCCAATATCTTGAAAAAGCTCGGTTGGAAGGGGACTCTTCCCCTGACAGATGTTGAAGGAAGTAACTTCATAGATGAAACTTGCACAGAAAAACCACAAAATAAAAGAGAAGGTACTGTGGAAATGAAAGAATGGATCATGTTTCATAGTGGTAGAGGATACTGTCATAATACATGTAAAACTATGAATATATTATTAGTAATTTATTATGTAGATACTATTAATTTGTATACTTCATTAGTTGAAATTCACAGCATTTAAAAATGGATATTAGACTCACTGCTTGTTCTCACTGAGTAATGAGAAAGAGAGGAAAAGTGAGCTCAGTCCTGTCTGTCACTGTCACTTCACCTGCTGCAGGCAGGAACAGGTGAGCCACCCTCTCTATCACCTGTTCCTAGACATCTGTAATGTGAAAGGATTTAATGTCAACTGTCTCAAGATTGACCCTGTAATTATCAAAAGTATCAAATGAAGATAGACTTGGGATTAGTTCCTAGCATTTCTGGTATGACTTCTTGGGAGTGGGTCTCTGGAATGGTGTGTTACACATTGGGAAAGAACAGTAGAAACAACGAAATGGCAGGAGAGGCTGGAGGCTTCTGTGTGGTGAGGCTTTCCCATTTTCTCTCAAAGGCATCATGGTGATCCCTGTCAGCTTGTGTATTCTTTGCTTGTGGCTCTGTCATTTGAAGGCAGTCCTTTACACTTAACACTTTTCCGTCTACGTCAGTTATTACCAAAGCCTGCCACTGTGGTTAGTAGCTCTCCATGGAAGCTGTATCCAAGGTACTTTCCCAGACTGTAGTGAAAAGGAATGTCTGTCTCACCACAATAGCTTGAGTATGGAGTGAATATTTGCTGAGAGCCGTAGACGTAAGGGTTTCAGGCAGAGATCCAATTCCATGGATTGAAGGAAAGAAACGGAGTGCTTGTGTCCAGCTCACCTTCTTGTACAGTCATGGATCTCAGCCCAAAGAACAATGTCACTAACAGTGGCACAGTTTGCTACAGCTTATCACTTCAAGATAATGTCCCACAGACATGCTTGGGATCTGGATCTTGTCATCTTGACTATTGAGATTAATTATCACAGTGCCCACAAATTATTATGGTCATTTGGAGTTTTATTTTATGGTAGAGGCAATTTCTCTGCTGGTGGATAGCATTCTCCTATGCACTCCAATGACCACTTCTCCTGTGGTCCTGTGTAAAAAAGCTATTTCTGTCCCCATAGTTCCTTGTTTGTTTGTTTTTTGTAGTAGTATCTTCTTGGTCACCTTATCATTTAGTCATACTTTAAAGGACATCCACAGGTTAGACTGCCAAACAACTATCAGGATTCTCTTGCCTGACCTCACTGCAACACTAGCAATGCCCTGACAAATAAAGGCCTTATTATGTCTTTACCTTATAACAGCCTATGCTCTTTACTTTGACTAGCACACTAAGTGATTGAGTCGAGGGAGGTCAGAGGTTGACCTCTACCTTGGACCCCGTGACTTAATGGGTGAGAAAATGTCTGTATTCTGGCCCATATTTGGTGCTTTTTGAGATAGTCTCAGTTCATCTTCCAAGATGCACAGGCTGGATTCAAGAGTTCCCTTAAATTTGTGCCTATGTTCCTCAAGACAAAGGACATTGACTCCTGGGGGTCAGCCCTCCAGACACCTCTCTGACCAGAGGATGTGCCTGTCTTGTGTGCTGTCACTACTTGAATGTCTCACTCTTGCCATGGTCTGACCCATCTCTTCTCTTATGTGTACATGTGGTTCTAATCTAAGAAGTCTTTTTCCTCAAAATGCTTTACAGTAGCTTCCTCAGTAGGTTCATAGCCTAAATCCCTCAGAAGAATATCTACTTCTCCTAGATTCTCTCATTCTACAGATTGGTTTGCCACTAAATTTCAGTGATGCTTATAGGGTTAATGCACAGTCTATTGACTAGATTGTGAACCATGTGTGCTTGATATACAGGATTGTTTCTAACTCCCTCTCCTTTCAGTCTTCCCTCTTACTACTACTACTACTGCTTCTGCTTCTGCTTCTTCTTCTTCTTCTTTTTCTTCTGCTTCTTTTGCTTCTTCTTGTTCTTGTTCTTCTTGTTCTTGTTCTTCTTGTTCTTGTTCTTCTTGTTCTTGTTCTTCTTGTTCTTGTTCTTGTTCTTCTTCTTCTTCTTCTTCTTCTTCTTCTTCTTCTTCTTCTTCTTCTTCTTCTTCTTCTTCTTCTTCTTCTTCTTCTTGTTTTTGTTTTGTTTCGTTTTTTTGGTTTTTAATTTGCTTTTTATTTTGGTTTTCAAGACAGGGTTTCTCTGTATAGCCCTGGCTGTCCTGGAACTCACTCTGTAGACCAGTCTGGCTTTGAACTCAGAAATCTTCCTGCCTCTGCCTCCGAAGTGCTGGGATTAAACGGGTGCACCATCACTGCCCGTCTTCTCTTATTCTTGCCCCCATCCTTCTCTAGCCACTTCCTCCTGTTTGGTAATTGCCATGTTGTCCTATGATCCCTTCAACCTGTTACCTTACTGTTGATGCTGCATACTAGAACACATTGTCCACACAGTGTGGCCTAACCCCAGCCATGTCCCCATCCTCAGTCCTGGGTATTCAAGGTCTTTCTGTATTCACTAAATGTTTCTCCCTCACAAAGCTCATGAGAGCAACACGATCACTAGAAGAGAACTGAACAGAACCCTTCTCAGATACAATATGACTTGAAAGGCAGTTGAATCTTAGTATGACATCTAAATCAGTCCTTTTCCACATGGACAGGTACATTCTAGTTTGTCTGTAGGTCTTCCCTCTGTTTAGTTTGCCTTATGGGAAAACAGTCCAGCAATAGCAGAACCATCTTGTTAATCAGGTTTAGTTACATGAACTAAATTCATACACTTTCACCTACATCAAGTAAAGCCCAGTGTAAACAATAATCAATACTGTGAGCCGGACAGTCACTTCTTGTCTCCCAGTGAATCCGGAAGAAGTTCCCCGGGTGCCTGAATGTCCAGACAGGGCAACCTTACCAGTGGATAAGGAGAAAGCACCAGTGAAAATGGTAAGAAGGCCTTTCCTTGCTCTCAGCCAGAAAACTAACTTCAATGGTCCCCTTATGGTTCAGTGGGATCACAATGAAATCATGACTCTGATCACGTATATGACATTTTAAAGCCTCTCATGTTTTTTTTTAATTTTTTTATTCGATATAATTTATTTACATTTCAAATGATTTCCCCTTTTCTAGCCCCCCCACTCCCCGAAAGTCCCGTAAGCCCCCTTCTCTTCCCCTGTCCTCCCTCCCACCCCTTCCCACTTCCCCGTTCTGGTTTTGCCGAATACTGTTTCACTGAGTCTTTCCAGAACCAGGGGCCACTCCTCCTTTCTTCTTGTATCTCATTTGATGTGTGGATTATGTTTTGGGTATTCCAGTTTTCTAGGTTAATAACCACGTATTAGTGAGTGCATACCATGATTCACCTTTTGAGTCTGAGTTACCTCACGTAGTATGATGTTCTCTAGCTCCATCCATTTGCCTAAGAATTTCATGAATTCATTGTTTCTAATGGCTGAATATACTCCATTGTGTAGATATACCACATTTTTTGCATCCACTCTTCTGTTGAGGGATACCTGGGTTCTTTCCAGCATCTGGCAATTATAAATAGGGCTGCTATGAACATAGTAGAGCTTGTATCCTTATTACATGGTGGGGAATCCTCTGGATATATGCCCAGGAGTGGTATAGCAGGATCTTCTGGAAGTGAGGTGCCCAGTTTTCGGAGGAACCGCCAGACTGATTTCCAGAGTGGTTGTACCAATTTGCAACCCCACCAGCAGTGGAGGAGTGTTCCTCTTTCTCCACACCCTCTCCAACACCTGCTGTCTCCTGAATTTTTAATCTTAGCCATTCTGACTGGTGTAAGATGAAATCTTAGGGTTGTTTTGATTTGATCCATCCTTGTCTCCTTGTACTAAGCTCAACTCCAAATGGATCAAGGACCTCCACATAAAGCCAGACACTCTGAAGCTAATAGAAAAGAAACTGGGGAAGACCCTTGAGGACATCGGTACAGGGAGAAAGTTTCTGAACAGAACACCAATAGCGTATGCTCTAAGAGCAAGAATTGACAAATGGGACCTCATAAGGTTACAGAGTTTCTGTAAGGCAAAGGACACCATCAAGAGGACAAATCGGCAACCAACAAATTGGGAAAAGATCTTCACCAATCCTACATCAGATAGAGGGCTAATATCCAATATATATATAAAGAACTCAAGAAGTTAGACTCCAGAAAACCGAACAACCCTATTAAAAAATGGGGTACAGAGTTAAACAAAGAATTCTCACCTGAAGAACTTCGGATGGCGGAGAAGCATCTTAAAAAATGCTCAACTTCATTAGTCATTAGGGAAATGCCTCTCATGTTTTAAAGGTCTCACCAGCTGAACATTGAATATGCACACACTGGACACTGGAGCTTTCTTTCAACACATCAAACATCGGGGTATACACTCAAATTATTCCTACCATAGACCACAGAAACAGAAAATGTCTTAATGAAAAATACAAGTTTTCACAGATGGTGTGCGATATAGGTTAGGGAATCCTCCATAGAGGCCAGACAGGTTTGCCTGATCTGCCTTCGAGGCATAAAAACATGTGAAAGCACCATTTCTTAAATGCATGTAACCTGTTCCCTGTGGAATGAGAATGATGACAGTCACTCAAGTCAAATAGCTTTGACCATCGCAGGAAATCTGTATTCAAATAATTGTGCCTACAATTCATTCCTTGGTGCAGCAGAACTGTCAACTCTTAGCCTAGCTACTATGGAAGTAGAATCCTTTGGAGAATTGAAGGATATTGAAGTACAGCCTTATTACAGTGAGCTCTAATGTCTAAAAATGGTTCTTTCTTTGTGTTTGTACCACAGTAAGAGCCAAGACATTAAGCTCTGCTAACAACAAAACAAAGAAAAAGACATTATCTTTTTATGTTCATTTAATAACATGTCCATCATCATCATCATCATCATCATCATCATTATTATTATTTTGTTTTTTGAGACAAAAAACATCATTTTTGTCTCATCATTTTTATTATTGGTATAAGTATATGCCAGGCAGTTGTGGCACACGCCTGTAATCCCAGCACTCTGGGAGGCAGAGGCAGGTGGATTTCTGAGTTCGAGGCCAGCCTGGTCTACAGATTGAGTTCCAGGACAGCCGGGGTTATACAGAGAAACCCTGTCTCAAAACAAAAAAAAGAATATATATTGTGTTGAATATAATAAAAAAATAAAATTAAAATACAAAACCATAAAAAGTGTGAAATTATATTTTTCATGAAGTACAAAGCTCCAGATATTCTGTTACATCACTGAATAATTGGTCCATTAACAGTCTCCACTTAAATGCTATTTTCTATCTTGACTGCAACTAGAATGTATCAGTGGAAGGACGAAAGACCTTTGCAAACATTACTTAACATGATCTAAGCTTTAAAATATTTTCCTTCCTTTCAATTGCAGGTAGCATCTAGAAATTGAAGATCTGGTATGTATTATGGAATAACTCTCTAAGATATATTTTAGATGGTAATTGTGTAATACTTTGTCTTTTGTGTGATGGACAACTGTGATCTCAGCTGCTTACTGATGTTTTTGTTGTTGTTGTTGTTACTGTGTTTTTTAAAAGGAAGCACAAATTCCAAGTCACAAATAATGGCCATGTGTCTGTGGTTGCTGTGTTCAACTGTATTTCCTTTAGTTAAAAAGAGATTTTGTTCACGAAGGCATGTCTAAATCTTTTTTACCAAGAAAAAGATCCCAATTATCCAAACCACATCCTAGTAGAAAGGTTATAAATTAAGAAATTGTAATACAGTTCATCTACAAAAATGTGTTCTAACTTCACCAGGGCCATGCAAGGCCAGGCTATATACTTATATTCCTTCACAGATGAATGAATCAGAGTTTAGAGATAATTATGGGACTCATTAGCTGTACCTCTCAAGAGACACTTCTTACCCCATCAAGGGCACAATAATCTCTATAGAAAAGTTACATCTTCTGACATCTGCCTGCCATAAGGCAAATTGATAGGGATCTCACACAGTAGCCTGGCTGTGGCAGAGGTCAGAGTGCATGGTAGTGTGTCAATCAGCAGGCAGCAGGCACTCACAGCTCTGAAAGGTAGAGAAGCACATGCCACTTTTCAGATAACCAAGCCTGAAAATTAAATTCAGTACATGGAAAAGCAGGGGTGGATATTCCCCAACAACTGGCTTTCTCATAGCATGTCCCACTCCAGTAAGATCTGGAGAAAAGCTTTTGCAGACTAGATAACATCAGCACGGGCACAAAGAGCCACACAGTTTAGGCACAGTGTCCACTAAGAACTCCAGTCTTCATTTGCTTGCTTTATGCTGGATCATTATTCCAGAAAGGCATTTCATTTTATTTTGTATTTTGTTGTTAATATAATTTTATTAATTTTGATAAATTTATGCAATGTGTTTGGTCATATTTATCCCTTATAACTCTGCTCACATAATCATTCTCCCTTTTCAATTTTTCTTAAATTCATATCCTTAAAAAAACTTTCTAGTCCAATTTATGCTAAACATGTTTAGGGGCATCTACTGATGCTTGGGTTGACATTCTAGGGACAATATCTTTAATTAAAACTGTACCTCTCTCAGACAAAAGCCATAAACTAACAATAACTTCTTAATTAGCTATGAGAAGGGCTTCTCATCCTCTTCCCTTCAAGTCACAATATTGTCTTCCTTGACTTTGTGAAGGTCCTATATAAGCATCCAGCAATATACAGTTAAAGGACAACTAGACTCTGAACATTAAAGATCCTTTGTCATGGGTAGTTAAATTCCATGTTGCCTTTTCTATTTTCCTCTCAGTGGCTTTAGTAATCAGAGAAGAGTGTCACCAGATATCCTCTTGTCAGAGTGTATCTCTCCCTCAACCACACCACTATATGGGAGATGAGTAGAGCCAGCTCTCCAATGCTCCTGTCCTCAGGACTGGCTCACTCAGCCTTTAGCCATCAACATGTCCCCATGCAGTAGCCCACACCAGCGTCATTTGCCTGGCCTTTGGTGGTACCAGATTCCTGATGCTGCTGGCCAAGGTGGTACCACAGACCAGGATCCCACCATGTTCCCAGGTGGCATCACCAACTACTCACATCAGGCTGTTCGTGACTACTCTTGAGCCTCCAGTTCCTTTCTTCCTTGTACTCACAGACTTGTTTCCCTTTCTCTTCAATTTCTCCACCACTTACTTGCTCCTCTTAGTGGAGCCCAGTTTCTCTGAGTGTCTAGAGTCATCTCAGGAGTGGTCCCTGGAGTATATGTCCCATTTGTATATTAAGGCACTGAGCAGGAGTCATCTTGAGCATGGTCTGCACCCCCAAGCCTGCCCAGTACATGACTGGTGGTCATCTCAGATTAGCTCCCTGTCTAGACTCCATGGCACTGGCCTGGTGGTCATCACTGTCTCGCTTCTTGCCCATCTGCCTGATTGGCCACATATGAAGGTCATCTATCTCCAACCCCCTCCTGCCCAGGCCTGCCTTCCCACATGGAGTTCTGCTAGTCTCTAGCTTGTTCTCTGTTCTCAGAGTCTGTCTGAGCCTGAGCATTGGTGCTGGGCACTAGACTCATGCTCCTCTCAGGCTCAATGTTTTCAGTAAATGTAAGATTACTTACTAATCATTCAAATGTTCACAGATCAAAACCGAGTGTAGACATAGCTTCTCTCTTCTCTGCCACCTACTGACACACATGTGACATAGCAGTCACATCTGCAATATCTCCCTCTTCTTTTTTTCATAGCGAATTTTAAGCTGAACTAGGCTAGAGACATTTTCATCATTGTCATCATCATCAGTAGAAATGGCTAAGATGATAATAATAATAATAATAATAATAATAATAATAATAATAGTACTACTTCTAATAAATAAATAAATAAATAAATAAATAAATAAATAAATAAAAATGCCCCTAAGAGGACTATTAATGGAAGGAGAATGTGTGGAAACTAATCTTGCCCTTGGTAGGTTGATCAAATTCTAGGATAGACACATGCCCATGAATATATGATTAGCCCTAATTGAACTTGGTGGACTATTAAGATAAAATGAAAAGGATCTGAAGTTTGTAAGGAATGGAGAGATAGGAATGGAGCCAGGAGGAGTTGGGGTGTTGAACGGGAATGAATAGGATCAAATTACATTGTAAGGAGTTCTCAAAGAATTAAGAAAATATGTCATTTAAAAATTTGATGAGGAAACAATAAGCAGACCCCCGTGCACACTCATTCCCTGTGTAGCCACATACAGGTCTCACGTCAATTCATGTTGAGGGTTTATAGGAGTCTGGCCAACTTTCCTCACATGACAACTTGATTCAGAATGACTTGGAGTCTTGAGTCATTACAGAAGGCATGCAAGCATGAGTTGCCTTTCAGTGTGGGTACTTGGTCAGAATCACTGGATGAGAGCAACCTGACAGGCTGAAGACACTGGAGAAATGATCTATTTACTGGTCCAGAGCCCTTCTACAACTTAAAAATTTGTATATTTAGTCAGAGATCAAAGGCAAAGAATCTACTTTTTTTGTTATTTCTGTCATGGTATTTGGCCAGGGCATCATGGATATAACTAATATAGAATACAGGTATTAAAAACCTAGAGGAAATAAATTCTTCTTACCTTCCAAACTCACTTAAAGTGATATAATATAATCTATATAAGCTGTAAAATATTCTGGATAGGCAAAAACGAGAGAGCAAAGCAAAGCAAAGCAAAGCAAAGCGAAGTGAAGCGAAGCGAAGCGAAGCAAAGCAAAGCAAACAACCACTGGGCACTGCCATATATAACAGTCAGTTTGTGCTCTGGATTTGGTCTGTCCTGTCTAGTGGAACTATCCTCACATTTCACAACACCACAGAGCACTTGGGCAGTCATGTGCTTTTTGTTATTATTTAACATTATATACCTATCTTGTACACCAATAAGGTTCCTGTGCGTCACTATGAAACTTGAAGGTTACTGGTACAAGGATGTAATCACAGAGGGATTGCAGGAATGTCTCTGTGTATTGATGCTCTAAATAGGATTTGATTGCTGCCTATCCGGCACCATACCAACATAAATAATAATGTTGTGCCTCATTCTCTGTTGTCCCTCCTGAATTAATTTATCTACAACCTCATGTGTTACATAGTAGATTTTATCTATGTCACTTGATGTATAATTAATTGTACACTAACTCAATGATATTCCTGCAGTACCATTCTAATCACAGTGACTTGCCTAAAAAGAAATATAATCAAATGTACAAACCATCAACTATTATCAGTTTCCTCTGTTTGTTTGCCATGAAGCTGACATAACTCTACCTGTGAATGCATTCCCAGTTTTGGCAATCTTAAGGAAAATTTCTCAAAGCGATCTGTGCCCCCCCTTGAAGTAGAAAGACCTCAAGTCCTCCCTGATACTTCCAGAGAAACAGCACACGTTACAACAGAAGGTACTGTGGGAAAACACTAATTCCGTTCAATTACATAAATCTATGTAGAAGTTTTGCTGTAGTTTTTAATCTGTTGATAACCTTAATTTATCTAGTTTATCAGTATAAATACAACCACAGAATTTAAAGATGCTGTTAACTGCCATCTTTGCTTTTCATTAACTAATGGTAAACCAGAGGAAAGCTGAGACTGTATGACTACTTTTGGCTTCACCTGTGGTAGTCATGAATGACTAAGCCACATGCCAGCCACATTGTCCCAGACATGCATAACAGGCATGTGGAAAGTCTCAAGAATGAGGATAAAATTTGAATAAGATAAAGGCATTCCTAGGCAGGTCCATTGAGAGACAGCCCTAGGAACAGTCATCTTACAACTCGTGCTTGGGAGACTAAGGGAGTGGGAAAGACCATTAAGGACAAAGAAGCATGTGAAGTTTTGTGCATTTTCTCTTTCTTTTTTTTTTAATTTGATATATTTTTATTTACATTTCAAATGATTTCCCCTTTTCTGGACCCCCACTCCATGAAAGTCCCATAAGCCTCCTTCTCTCCCCCTGTTCTCCCATCCACCCCTTCCCACTTCCCTGTTCTGGTTTTGCCCTATACTGCTACACTGAGTCTTTCCAGAACAAGGGGCCACGCCTCCGTTTTTCTTGTACCTCATTTGATATGTGGATTATGTTTTGGGAATTCCAGTTTTCTAGGTTAATATCCACTTATTAGTGAGTGCATACCATGATTGATCTTTTAAGACTGGGTTACCTCACCATACTGGGTTAGTATGATGTTCTCCAGCTCCATCCATTTGCCTAAGAATTTCATGAATTCATTGTTTCTAATGGCTGAATAGTACTCCATTGTGTATATATACCACATTTTTTTGCATCCATTCTTCTGTTAAGGGATACCTGGGTTCTTTCCAGCTTCTGGCTATTATAAATAGGGCTGCTATGAACACAGTGGAGCATGTATCCTTATTACATGCTGGGGAATCCTCTGACTATATGCCCAGGAGTGGTATAGCAGGATCTTCCGGAAGTGACTTACCAGGTTTTCTGAGGAACCGTCAGACTGATTTCCAGAGTGGTTGTACAAGTTTGCAACCCCACCAGCAGTGGAGGAGTGTTCTTCTTTCTCCATATCCTTTCCAACACCTGGTGTCTCCTGAATTTTTAATCTTAGCCATTCTGACTGGTGTAAGGTGAAATCTCAGGGTTGTTTTGATTTGCATTTCCCTAATGAAGTTGAGCATTTTTAAAGATGCTTCTCAACCATCCGATGTTCTTCAGGGGAAAATTCTTTGTTTAGCTCTGTACCCCATTTTTAATAGGGTTATTTGGTTTTGTGGGGTCTAACTTCTTGAGTTCTTTGTATATATTGGATATTAGCCCTCTATCTGATGTAGGGTTAGTGAAGATCTTTTCCCAATTTATTGGTTGCTAATTTGTCCTTTTGATGGTGTCCTTTGCCTTACAGAAACTTTGTAATTTTATGAGGTCCCATTTGTCAATTCTTGATCTTAGAGCATACACTATTGGTGATCTGTTCAGAAAATTTTCCCCTGTACCGATGTCCTCAAGGGTCTTCCCCAATTTCTTTTCTATTAGCTTCAGAGTGTCTGGCTTTATGTGGAGGTCCTTGATCCATTTGGATTTGAGCTTAGTACAAGGAGACAAGGATGGATCAATTCGCATTCTTCTGCATGTCGAACTCCAGTTGAGCCGGCACCATTTGTTGAAAAGGCTATCTTTTTTTCCATTGGATGTTTTCAGCTCCTTTGTCGAGGATCAAGTGGCCATAGGTGTGTCGGTTCATTTCTGGATCTTCAGTTCTGTTCCATTGATCTGCCTGCCTGTCACTGTACTAATACCATGCAGTTTTTAACACTATCGCTCTGTAGTATTGCTTGAGGTCAGGGATACTGATTCCCCCAGAATTTCTTTTGTTGTTGAGAATAGTTTAAGCTATCCTGGGTTTTTTGTTATTCCAGATGAATTTGAGAATTGCTCTTTCGAGAACTTCAGACCAATTTCTGTTATGAACATCTATGCAAAAATACTCAATAAAATTCTTGCCAACCAAATCCAAGAACACATAAAAACGATCATTCACCATGATCAAGTAGGCTTTATTCCAGGGATGCAGGGTTGGTTCAATATACGGAAATCCATCAATGCAATCTACTACATAAACAAACTCAAAGGAAAAAAAAAAACACATGGTCATTTCATTGGATGCTGAAAAAGCATTTGACAAAATTCAGCATCCTTTCATGCTTAAACTCTTGGAAAGATCAGGAATTCAAGGCCCATACCTAAACATAGTAAAAGCAATATACAGAAAATCAGTAGCCAGTATCAAACTAAATGGAGAGAAACGTGAAGCAATCCCACTAAAATTAGGGACTAGACAGGGTTTCCCCCTTTCTCCTTATCTTTTCAATATTGTACTTGAGGTACTAGCTCAGGCAATTAGACAACATAAGGAGGTCAAAGGGATACAAATTAGAAAGGAAGACGTCAAATGATCATTATTTGCAGATGACATGATAGTCTACCTAAGTGACCCAAAAAACTCCACTAGAGAACTCCTACAGCTGATAAACAACTTCAGCAAAGTGGCAGGTTATAAAGTCAACTCAAGCAAATCAGTAGGCTTCCTATACTCAAAGGATAAGCAGGCTGAGAAAGAAACTAGGGAAATGATACCTTTCACCATAGCCACAAACTGTATAATGTACCTTGGGCTGACTCTTACCAAACATGTGAAAGATGTGTATGACAAGAACTTCAAGACTCTGAAGAAGGAAATGGAAGAAGACCATTAAAAAAATAGAAAAACCTCCCATGCTCATGGATCAGCAGGATTAATATAGTTAAAATGGCATTTTCTCTTTCAAATGTATAATCGTTAGCAGTGGCAAGGTTGAGTGTGCTTTGTTTCTGGCTTTGTTATTTTGAGGCTACATTTCCCAGAACACTTAGACCATCCTTCCTCTGCCACTGCTAACACCCAATTGTATGAGGTTTTTGTAACTCTCCTTGGAAAATTTGTTGGGTTTACTTTCGCAAAAGTCGTGATAAAATACTCTGACAAAAAACATCCTGCAGTGGTCTGAATAGGAATGGCCCCATAGACTCCTGTGATTGAGTACATGGCCCACAGGGAGGGGCATTTTTAGGAGGTGTGGCCTTGTTGGAGTAGGTGTGGGATTGCTGAGGAAGTATATCAATGTAGAGGTGGGCCTTGAGGTCTCAGATGCTCAAGCTAGACCTAGTGTGTCACTCCCTTCCTACTTGCTGCCTGACATAGAACGCTCAGCTCCTTCTCCAGCAATATGTCTTCCTGCACTCTGCCATTTTTCCTGTCATGATGATAATGGACTACACCTCTGACACTGTGCAAGCGAGCCCCAATGAAATGTTTTGCTTTATAAGAGTTGCCATGGTTGTGGTATCTCTTCATAGCAAAAGAATCCCTAATTAAGACACATCTTTTTTATTTTTTTATTTTATTTATTCAATATATTTTATATTTACATTTCAAATGATTTCCCCTTTTCAGTCCCACCCCCAACTCCTGGAAAGTCCCATAAGCCCTTTTTTTCTCCCCCTGTTCCCCCATCCACCCCTTCCCACTTCCCTGTTCAGGTACTGCACTATACTGCTGCACTGAGCCTTTCCAGAACCAGGGGCCACTTCTCCGTTCTTCTTGTACCTCATTTGATGTGTGGATTATGTTTTGGGTATTCCAGTTTTCTAGGTTAATATCCACTTATTAGTGAGTGCATACCATGATTGACCTTTTAAGACTAGGTTACCTCACTTAGTATGATGTTCTCCAGCTCCATCCATTTGCCTAAGAATTTCATGAATTCATTGTTTCTAATGGCTGAATAGTACTCCATTGTGTATATATACCACACTTTTTTTTTTTTTGCATCCATTCTTCTGTTAAGGGATACCTGGGTTCTTTCCAGCTTCTGGCTATTATAAATAGGGCTGCTATGAACATAGTAGAGCATGTATCCTTATTACATGGTGGGGAATCCTCTGACTATATGCCCAGGAGTGGTATAGCAGGATCTTCCGGAAGTGACTTACCAGGTTTTCTGAGGAACCACCAGACTGATTTCCAGAGTGGTTGTACAAGTTTACAACCCCACCAGCAGTGGAGGAGTGTTCCTCTTTCTCCATATCCTAGCCAACACCTGCTGTCTCCTGAATTTTTAATCTTAGCCATTCTGACTGGTGTAAGGTGAAATCTCAGGGTTGTTTTGATTTGCATTTCCCTAATGAAGTTGAGCATTTTTAAAGATGCTTCTTAACCGTCCGAAGTTCTTCAGGTGAAAATTCTTTGCTTAGCTCTGTACCCCATTTTTTAATAGGGTTATTTGGTTTTGTGGGGTCTAACTTCTTGAGTTCTTTGTATATATTGGATATTAGCCCTCTATCTGATGTAGGGTTAGTGAAGTTCTTTTCCCATTTTGATGGTGTCCTTTGCCTTACAGAAAATTTGTAATTTAACGAGGTCCCATTTGTCAATTCTTGATCTTACAGCATACACTATTGTTCTGTTCAGGAACTTTCCCCCTGTATCGATGTCCTCAAGGGTCTTCCCCAGTTTCTTTCCTATTAACTTCAGAGTGTCTGGCTTTATGTAGAGGTCCTTGATCCATTTGGAGTTGAGCTTAGTATGAGGAGATAAGGATGGATCAATTCAAATTCTTCTGCATGCTGACCTCTAGTTGAGCCAGCACCATTTGTTGAAAAGGCTATCTATTTTTCCATTGGATGTTTTCAGCTCCTTTGTCGAGGATCAAGTGGCCATAGGTGTGTGTGTTCATTTCTGGATCTTCAATCCTGTTCCATTGATCCACCTGCCTGTCACTGAACCAATGCCATGCAGTTTTTTTTTTTTTAACACTATTGCTCTGTAGTATTGCTTGAGGTCAGGGATACTGATTCCCCCAGAATTTCTTTTGTTGTTGAGGATAGTTTTAGCTATCCTGGGTTTTTTGTAATTCTAGATGAATTTGAGAATTGCTCTTTCTAACTCATTGAAGAGATGAGTTGGTATTTTGATGGGTATTGCATTGAATCTGTATATTGCTTTTGGCAAAATGGCCATTTTAATTATATTAATCCTGCCGATCCATGAGTATGGGAGATTTTTCCATTTTTTGAGGTCTTTTTCCATTTCCTTCTTCAGAGTCTTGAAGTTCTTGTCATACACATCTTTCACATGTTTGGTAAGAGTCACCCCAAGAATACTTTATACTGCTTGTGGCTATTGTGAAGGGTGTCATTTCCCTAATTTCTTTCTCAGCCTGCTTATCCTTTGAGTATAGGAAGGCCACTGATTTTCTTGAGTTGATTTTATAACCTGCCACTTTGCTGAAGCTGTTTATCATCTGTAGGAGTTCTCTAGTGGAGTTTTTTGGGTCACTTAGGTAGACTATCATATTATCTGCAAATAATGATAGTTTGACGTCTTCCTTTCTAATTTGTATCCCTTTGATCTCCTTATGTTGTCTAATTGCCTGAGGTAGTACCTCAAGTACAATATTGAAAAGATAAGGAGAAAGGGGGCAACCCTGTCTAGTCCCTGATTTTAGTGGGATTGCTTCAAGTTTCTCTCCATTTAGTTTGATGCTGGCTGCTGATTTTCTGTATATTGCTTTTACTATGTTTAGGGATGGGCCTTGAATTCCTGATCTTTCCGAGAGTTTAAACATGAAAGGATGCTGAATTTTGTCAAATGCTTTTTCAGCATCTAATGAAATGACCATGTGGTTTTTTTCTTTGAGTTTGTTTATGTAGTGGATTGCATTGATGGATTTCCGTATATTGAACCAACCCTACATCCCTGGGATAAACCCTACTTGATCATGATGGATGATCATTTTTATGTGTTCTTGGATTCGGTTGGCAAGAATTTTTTTGAGTATTTATGCATCGATGTTCATAAGGAAAATTGGTCTGAAGTTCTCTTCTTTGTTAGATCTTTGTGTGGTTTTGGTATCAATGTAATTGTGGCTTCCTAGAAGGAGTTGGGTAGTGTTCCTTCTGTTTCTATTTTGTGGAATAGTTTGAATAGTATTGGTGTTAGGTCTTCTTTGAAGGTCTGATGGAATTCTGCACTGAAACCATCTGGTCCTGTGCTTTTTTGGTTGGAAGACTTTCTATGACCCCTTCTATTTCTTTAGGGGTTATGGGACTGTTAGATGATCTATTTGGTCCTGATTTAATTTTGGTATTTGGTGTCTGTCTAGAAAATTGTCCATTTCCTCCAGATTCTCCAGTAGTGTTGAGTATAGGCTTTTGTAGTAGGATCTGATGATTTTTTGAATTTCTTCAGTTTCTGTTGTTATATCTCCCTTTTCATTTCTAATTTTGTTAATTTGGATACTTTCTCTGTGCCCTTTGGTCAGTCTGGCTAAGGGTTTACTATCTTGTTGATTTTTGAAGGAACCAGCTCCTGGATTCGTTGATTCTTTGTATGTTTCTCTGTGTTTCCACTTGATTGATTTCAGCCCTGAGTTTGATGATTTACTGTCTTCTACTCCTCTTGGGTGAAGTAGCTTCTTTTTGTTCCAGAGCTTTCACATGTGCCATTAACCTGATAGTGTATGCTCTCTCCTGTTTTTTTTTTTTTTTGAGGAATTCAGGGCTATTAGTTTTCCACTTAGCAGTGCTTTCATTGTGTCCCAAAGATTTGGGTATGTTGTGCCTTCATTTTCATTAAATTCTAAACCGTCTCTAATTTTTTTCTTTATTTCTTCTTTGGCCAAGGTGTCATTGAGTAGAGTATTGTTCACCCATCATGTGTATGTGGGCTTTCTGTTGTCTTTGTTACTATTGAAGACCACTCTTATTCCAGAGTGATCTGATAGGAGGCATGGGATTATTTCAATCTTCTTATATTTGCTGAGGTCTGTCTTGTGACCAATTATATGGTCAATTTTGGAGAAGGTGCCATAAGGTGCTGAGAAAAAGGTATATTCTTTTGCTTTAGGGTGAAATGTTCTATAAATATCATTCAAATCCAATTGGTCCAAAGCTTCAATTAGTATTTCTGTGTCCCTGCTTAGTTTCTGTTTTTCTGATCAGTCCATTGAGGATAGTGGAGTGTTGATGTCACTCACAATTATTGTTTTAGGTGCAATGTGTGCTTTGAGCTTTAGTAAAGTTTCTTTTACGAATGAAGGTGCCCTTGGATTCAGTGCATAGATATTCAGAATTGAAGCTTCTTCTTGGTGGATTTTTCCTTTGACCAGCAAGAAGTGTCCTTTGGTGTCTCTTTGGATGACCTTAGGTTGAACGTCAATTTTATCTGATATTAGAATGGCTACTCCGGCTCGTTTCCTGAGACCATTTGCTTGTAATATTGTCTTCCAGCCTTTTACTCAAAGGTAGTTTTTGTCTTTGACACTGAGGTGTGTTTCCTGTATGCAGTAAAATGTAGGGTCCTGTTTCCTTATCCAGTCTATTAGTCTATGTCTTTTTATTGGGGAATTGAGCCCATTGATGTTAAGAGATATTAAGGAATAGTGATTATTACTTCCTGTCATTTTTGATGTTATTTTTTAAATTTGATTGGTTAACTTCTTTTGGGTTTGATGAAAGGTTACTATCTTGCTTTTTCCAGGGTGAAGTTTCCCTCTTTGTATTGGAGTTTTCCTCCTATTATTCTTTGTAGAGCTGGGTTTGTTGAAAGAGATTGTGTAAATTTGGTTTTGTCATGGAATACCTTGCTTTATCCATCTATGGTGATTGAGAGTTTTGCTTGGTATAATAGTCTTGACTGACATTTGTATTCTCTTAGATTCTGCATGAGATCTGCCCAAGATCTTCTAGCTTTCATGGTCTCTGGTGAGAAGTCTGGTGTAATTCTGATAGGTCTTCCTTTATATGTTACTTGGCCTTTTTTCTCTTACTGCCTTTGATATTCTTTCTTTGTTTAGTACATTTGGGGTTTTGATTATTATGTGATGCGAGGTATTTCTGCTCAGGTCCAGTCTGTTTGGAGTTATGTAGGCTTCTTGTATATTCATGGGTCTCTCTCTCTTTAAGTTAGGGAAGTTTTCTTCCATAATTTTGTTGAAGATATTTGCTGGCCCTTTCAGTTGTAAATCTTCACTCTCATCTATATGTATAATCCTTAGGTTTGGTCTTCTCATTGTGTCCTGGATTTCCTGGATGTTCTGGGATACAAGCTTTTTGCATTTCGCATTTTCTTTGACTGTTGAGCCCATGATTTCTATGGTATATTCGGCATGTGAGATTCTTCTATGTCTTGTATTCTGTTGTTGATATTTCCATCTATGGCCCCTGATTTCTTCCCAAGGTGTTCTATCTCCAAAGTTGTCTCTCTTTGTGATTTCTTAGTTGTTTCTACTTCTGTTTTTAGATCTAGGAGGTTTTGCAGTTCCTTCATTTGTTTGTTTGTGTTTTCCTGTAATTCTTTAAGAGATTTTTATGTTTCCTCTTTCATGACTTCTGCCATTTGACTCACTTTCTCCTGCATTTCTTTAAGTCTTTTTTTGCATTTCTTCTTTATTGGCTTCTATCTCTTGAGCCTTATTCTCCTTAATTTCTTTAAGTGATTTTTGTGTTTCCATTATATGGGTTTCTAGCTTATTCATGTTCCCCGGTATTTCTTTAAGGGATTCATTTATGACCTTTTTGTTTTCTTCTAGCAGCATCATGACCAGTGATTTTAAATCCCAATCTTGTTTTTCTGGTGTGTTGGTGTATCCAGGACTTGCTGATGCTGGAAAGTTTGGTTCAGACGCTGCCACATTGCCTAGATTTCTGTTAGTAGCATTCCTACGTTTGCCTTTTGCCATGTTGTTATCTCTTAAGTTAGTTGGTCTCGTCTCTGGCTAATGTTTGAGCCTCCTGTGAGGCTGTAGGGCTATTTCTGCAACACTGGATGACTGGGTTTCCCCTGTCACAGATTGCTGATGTGCTGCCCTCCTCTTGGGTGCCCTTGGAGCAGTAGTGTGCCTTGCCCCAGATTGTGTCTGTGAACCAGGTGGTGCCCATTTGCTCCTTCAGGGAGTGCTGATGGTGTATGCTGCGGGGACCTTTTCTGCAGGAATCAACAGAGTGCTGATCACTGCTGGGCAGCCTCTCCCCTAATCGGGTTGGTGCACACAAGGCTAGCCTAGTTTCTCAGGCACTGAGTCTAGACAAAACCCTGGCAGGCTTAGGCATGAGCAATGTTCACCTTGGTCTATGACTGTTAATTGGTTCTGTCTGGTAGACAAGATGACGGTGTACATGTGCTCCCTGAAAGTGGTGGGAGAGTCTGCCTAGCTAACAACCTCCTGGCCGGGTTGTCACACAGGTGGCCCACTGGACAACCCATGGCCAGGGTGCAATCCAACGCCTGGCGGGCTTAGACCCTCCCCCCCCCCCCATTATGTTAGGCTTGGACTATGACTGTTAGCTGGCTTTGCCTGCTAGAACTCTCTGGTGTCCTATAGCCAAAATGGCGGCATGCAAGGGACAGACTGCCAGGCAAAGAACCTCCTGGTTGGGTTGGCACACCGATACCCCCCTCTCCCCGAACAGCCCAGGGCCTGTGTGCAGGCCAATGCCTGTCGGGCTTAGACCCCCGCAATGGTGGCCTCGGGCTAAGTCTGCGTACCTCGGGGCTGTCAGTGCTCTCAGATGCCAGAGAGCTAAGATGGTGGAGAGTCTCTTGTAATTGACTGGCGGGAGGCAGAGTTCTGATGTGGCTTTAGAGCAGTGAAAAGCGCTATAAATCCGCTGCTGCTTGCAGCCCGGCTGGCCAGCGATGGTCAGTGGTAGTGGGCACAGGGCCTGCCAGAACCCTTCCACTTCTGATGGCCCTTCCATTGGACTAGCTGCTGCTGCCACTGCCGCCATTGCCCAAACACATCTTTAGCAAGAAAAGGTTGACATTGCCATAGAAATTGAAATTGGAGCCCATAATCAAGAAGTAGCAGATAGAGGCAGAAACTGAAGGGAAAGTGATATTGCAGCCAAAACCTAGAAGCAAAGAAAAATGAATGAATGTCATCTGAGTTTTCTTCCTCTTATATGGCCTAGGATCCCATCCATGAGAATGATTGCACCTATAGGAAACAGGTCTTCCCAAGATGACTTAATCTAATCAAACATCAGGGTCATACTTGGAGAACTCAGATCTTGTTAGTTGGCAGCTGTAATTAAGGATCATGGAGGCAACAAAGTGTTGTTTTCACTTCTGAGTATTAGCCTGTATTAGAGTGAGTGTATCTGATAGGAAACAGCTTTCTTTCCTCTCAAGAACCTGTAGGTAAATAATCTTTCAGTGTGGGCCCAATGCTGCGGGTTAAACTGGTCCTCTCCTTTGTTCTTCTGGTCTTGTAGCAGCACTTCCTCTCTTCCCTGTGAAGTACTCGTTTACTCAACAGGGTAGAGTATCTAAAAAGTCAGAATGACTTTTCATTCTGTCAAAACAGCATGTCCTTAATATATGACTTGTGATGGCTTGACCATGCTCAGCCCATGGAATGGCACTATTACAAGGTGTGGCCCTATTAGAGTAAGTGTGTCACTGTGGGTGTGGTCTTTAAGACTGGCATCCTAACTGCCTGGAAACAGTATTCTGCTAGCAGCTTCAGATGAAGATATTGAACTCTCAGTAACTCTTGCACCATTCCTGCCTGGATGTTGCCATGTTCCCACCTTGCTGATAAATGGATTGAATATCTGAACCTGAAAGCTAGCCCCAAGTAAATGTCATCCTTTATAAGACTTGCATAGGTCATAGTGTCTGTTCACAGCAGAAAAAACCTAAGTAAGGCATGACTTTATGCAGTTTGTGTTCCTTACCTCAGACTGACATGTGGGACTAGAGTTCTGACATCCATCTTGGAGCCTCTGACCTAGTTAGTGATTGAAGTGGGATCTGAGCTCTAGCAAACCCTTGGCCACCTTTCAGGAATTTCTCGGTTCAGCCTCCAACATTCAGAACATGGGTTTGGGAGTTCTAGTGAATTATACCTATTCCCAAGACTAATATACCATAGTAGGTGTTTGGACATCAGTTCTCTCAGTACCTCTCTGGGCATAGGGCTGTGTCTGTCCTCCATGCTGTCACAATATGTGTCTTTCACTTGTTACAGCCTTACCTTGCCTTTATAGGGGAATAAGTTCATAATCTCAGAGATGTGTTTCCTGCAAGTATCTTCCCTGAAGCTTCTTCATTATGCTCAAGGCCTCTGCTCATCACTAATGTGCCAGCGTCCCCCGCATCCTCTCATGGTTTAGCTGTCTTTGGATCCACTGTGGTAGGCAGTATTAGTAGGGTTAGCACCATGTTAGTCACTGCGAAGTTTGGGTCTCATGCTTGTAAGTAGTATGTCCTTCAGAGCCCCATGTCCCCACCTCCAACCTCATACACCTCAATATTCCTCCTTATAGTTCCTTGCCTTTTCCTTCTACAGACATTTCCCCATTTTCCAAGTGCCATAGTGGCTCAATGATCTGTACTAGACTATCCATAGAGTCTTGGAGGTTTCTTCCCACTAATTACCTTGTTCCTGATACGGCATAAGAGAATACAGTGTCCATAGAGTATAGCTTAACCCTCTAGCATGCCCCCTTCCTTCCAGAGAGTTCTTTTCTTTCTTTATTACCTTTTTCTCACCAAACTCACTGGACAGATAAGACCTTTAAGAGAATAGAGTATAGAACACTTCTTAGGGACAATATACCCTAAAGACATTCAAATCTTAGCAGTTTTTCCTTCATCCGGTGGACAAAGCTAGGAGGCTCCTGGTGACTAGCTAGCTACAGTATGACAATTGTGAGCAGCAAAGACAGAGTTGAACTCAATGTCATCCAAAAGCCTCATAAACAGAGCAAGACTGTACACATTAGAGGAAAATAAGCCCAGAAAATGTTGTTCTAAACTATAAGGATAGTAAGGAAGAAGGGCAAGAAGTGACTGTCAGGTCACTGTCACATTAGTCCCTACTGAATTCACCAGTGTTTTCACATAAATTAGAGCAGTATCCAGTCCCAGACTTGACTCAGTGATTCACTCTACCTCCACCAGTAGATGTGGTCAAGGAATTATCTCATGCACAAAATCCCTGTTTTGCATGGGAGGACAGAAGTTGCACTGAGGTATATCCATCCTTCTAGCCTGCTATAAATGAAGTCCAATTAAAGTACATGTCCTTCACATTGACCTTGTGGGAAAAAAAACCATTCATGTGTTATATTTGGATTTTCTTTTAAAATTTGTGTCAACTATACAAAGCTTACATGTGTACTGCATGGCCTAGGAATAATAGAAACTATTACTTGTAATAGTTTCTATTACAAATTGTAATTTTTAATTTCAGATAGCTTCATAAGATTACCTTCAGGGAAGTTAACTGCTTTTTGAGAAAGAGCACTTGCTTTTAAAGCAGAAGAGCCAACTTGGAATCTCCTCATACACGAAAAAGCTGGACAGAGCTAGTCATACTTGTAATCCTATATTGCTAGGGGAATGGGCAGAGGTCTTTCCAGTGCTTGCTGGCTGTCAGCCTAGAGGCAGATTCTGTAAGAGAGCCTGTTTTAAAGAAAGGAGAATGATAGACCATGTCATTTCATGCCCTCTTTTAACCTTCATGTCTTCCTGTTTCACTTGACAGGCACCTCAGTCACACACACATGACAAATTTATGCTATATATTATATAACACACATGTCAAATTTATGTTACAGATTTATTATATACAACTGCAAGAATCTCATAACCAACTTTCATCACTGTTGTAATAAGGTCAACAATTTCAAACATATTGTAACTTCCTCGGGATTCTAATTCCAGAAATTGTGACCTCTTGTGGCTTTCTTGTATGTTTCCCTGCTTATATGTAACATTTCAGTTCCTTCACTTGATAAATAAAGCTGGCAGACAACAAAAAACTTAGTATTAGCAGACGTATTCATAGAAGAGACTTCTAAGATGTCAAATATTCCATGTAAAATGCTTACTTCCTGAAGGTTGCATTCCTAGCATCTTAAATTTTCTGGTTACTTGTATTTTGCTTAATTTAAATACCTGCCTCTGAAAGAGAAGAGAAAAATGTTGTAACTAAATTATAATTTCAAAACTTAAAACGGGGGTGTGGGGAATATCCTCCTTCCCAACGTTATGTGTTTGGATAGTTTTTTTTTTTTAACTTGTTATAAACCAGAGTCATTTTGGAAGAGGAGACTTTCCCCCAGAAAGCCATTCCACCAGATTAACCCAAAGGCAATCCTTTGGTGCCTTTTATTTATTGATGATGGATGTATGAGGACCCTGCTAGCTGTGAGTGGTTCCAAACCTATGTTGGTAGTCCTGAGTGCTACAAGAATCAGGCTGAGTGAGCTCTGGTGAGCAAACCAGTGAACAGTTCTCCTGCATGGCCTTTGTATCTGCTCCTGAGTCCAGGTTCTTGCTCTGTGTTCTTCCTATCCTGACTTAACTCAGGAACTGAGTGTAAAGAGAGAGACTCTTGTCTGTATCTTGAGACAGACTCTTCCCACCACAAGTTGTTTATGATCATAGTGTTTGGTCACAGCAATGCACACCTTAAATTAAGACACCATGTAAACCATTGAGGAACATGGGATTATGTCATTGGCAGAAAATAGCTGTGAGTGAATATAATTGTCACATTAAATGTCTTATATTGCATTGATGAAGACAAGGACAGGGTGCTTTTCTTTTTCATTTGATAGTCTAGGTTTTTATGTAAAAAATTACATGTGTATTAGATGTGAACAAAGTAAAGGTTTTCTTGGTCAATATCTCATTTTCTTGGAAAAATGAGAGGTGGAATGAGAGAAGAAGGCAGGGAGTGCAGGTTCAGGACACATATACTGTGTTCTTGTATTCATGTGTCCTTGTGAAGCAGCAGACACATACACGCACACACACAGATATACACTGTATTCTTCTATGCACATGTGCTATGGGGTGATGTACTGGCTGTTTTTGTGTGTCAACTTGACACAGGCTAGACTTATCACAGAGAAAGGAGCTTCAGTTGTGGAAGTGCCTCCATGAGATCCAGCTGTGGGGCATTTTCTCAATTAGTGCTCAAGTGGGCAGGGCCCCTTGAGGGTGGTGCCATGCCTGGCCTGGTATTCATGGGTTCTATAAGAGAGCAGGCTGAACAAGCCAGGGGAAGCAAGCCAGCAAGGAACATCCCTCCATTGCCTCTGCACCAGCTCCTGCTTCCTGACCTGCTTGAGTTCCAGTCCTGACCTCCTTTCATGATGAACAGCAGCCTAGAAGTGTAAGCTCAATAAATCTTTTCCTCCCCAACTTGCTTCTTGGTCATGATGTTTGTGCAGGAATATAAACCCTAAATAAGACAGGTGAGTACACTATGCCTACTGAAAAGAATGTTTTCAAGCTGGGCAGTGATGGCACACACCTTGAATCCCAGAACTCAGGAGCCAGGGCTGGATATCTGAGTTCTAGGCAAGCTGGGTCTATACCGTGAGTTGCAACACAGAGTGCCAAGGGTATCTAGAGAAACCCTGTCTCAAAATGTCCCTCCACTAAAGATAAGGACATATTTTCTTATTCTGAATCCTGTCCAGTGCTACCTTGGAATTTGAGACATGAAGTTCATTTTTGCTCTTTTAGTGTGGTAATTCCATACATGTTGGTACTTGATACTTGGTTATAACATTGTTTCCAGCTATCCTCAAATTTATTGTCTCCAAGCTTGTTGTACGAACTCAATATTGAACTTAAGATTTTGGAATTTATGATTTGTTCCTCTTTGTGATACTTGGATAATTTCTGATATTGTGAATTTAAGAAAGGGGTGCCATGCTTCTTCCCTTTACTTCTTAGACATAGCTTACAGAGTTGTATTATTATGTGCTGTTGCTTGAGTATATGCTCAGAATTTTTACCAGACCCTCAGGTGCATAAATATCTGAAACTCAGCAATATGTACTACAGGGCTGTAACCCATACATGTTCTCCAAGTGCCTTTAATCCCTATAAAATGCTGACAATACTCAGCACAGTATAAAAAATACATGAAATGACAATTTTAGGGAGTAATGAACACATAACATAGGCAAAATAATTTTTTGGAGATGCTCATTCTAATAAAATTTTCAAAGTAAAATGACCATATCAGCATAGAGGAAAGGCTAGATATTTAATGATAAATGCCTAATCAGGATATGTAGATTGAGGACATGGTACAAGAACAAGTATGGATTGTTCCCACTTCAAAAACAGGAAGTGACACTGTGCTGAGGCTTGACCATAAAGCTTATTGTATTAAAAAAAGATGAATTGAATTAGTGTGTAATGGCATCTTCAGCAAAGCCTGATGACTTATCTGCAGTTAATCCTCAGCACTCACATGGTACAAGGAGAAAACCAGTCCTTGAAGATTTCCTCTAAACTCCACATGCACAGAGCCACAACCGTAGTTCCTCCAACCAGAGTAAATGCAATGCACATTTTGAAAGATTTATATACTCTTTACACAATGAGATTCTTCTGCCACATTAATCAGATTTTGTTGTCAAGAAATCCAAATGTTCTGCTCCTCATTGATCCTCCATTTTTCAGTTTGCAACACGTTGTTTTCCAACCATGTGATGCACATTTCTGGAATGAGCAGGAGGCAAACTCTGCTTAACAGTTAGATGGAGTCACATATACCAGCTTCATAGACATCTATACCTGCCAAGCAAAGATTCTAAGGGTAATTAAAAACAGAACCATGCATTGACAGGTACTTCCTCTTCTTTCAGTGGTACCTGAAAATGCTGATGCTGCACCTTCAGCAGGGGGACAGGGAGAGACACCAGTGGGATGGAGAAGGTAAGGTGGCTTTTCCTTTTTCTAATATCAAAAGGTTACATTATCTCCTTATGTTGTAGTAGATATGTCTCTTGATTAACCAAAGATGGGTATTAAAGGGTTTGCTGAGGAAGAACAGAAAATGGAATTGTAAAAGCTTGTTCCTAATACAAGTAAACATAGAAGCTTGCAGTGTCTTTTAGCACAGTTTGTGAGAGGGAACCATTTCTACTGAAGAAAAAAGTTCCTCTTTAGATAAATGTACACTTTTAACTCAGAAGTTGACAACTACTTCTGGTTCTTATCATTTTAATGAAGTCTGTGGAGTACACACACTGTGAATTCCACTGAGAGGGAAGTTTGCAGTGAGTGGGTGCTGAGTGGTAAGACATGAGTATTAGTGAAAATAATTGAGTCCCTGGTGAAGGTTTTTATAACCTAATCTCACAATCAGGTTGTAAAAAGAGGCTTAGACAAGTTGCAGTGTGACTTAGAAAATACTCAGAAGAGACTAAACAGTGTTTTTTTAAATCTGGCCTTCAAACCATCAAATGTGGGAAGTGGCATAAACTATAGAGCCCCAGTTGTTCTGTGACACCCTCATTTAGCATACTGATATACAGGACTCCTGCCCATTTTCATTGGCAGCATACCAATGACATGAATTCCAAAGACCCATGAAAACAGAACTCAGCATGGCCTTTGCCTCATACTGTTTCCTTTAAATTTCAGATGGTGACTAAAAAATGTAGACACAGTATGTATTATAGAATCTCTTAAGATACATTTTAGAAAGGAATTGCATAAACACTGGATAGCCTTTTGTCTAGTGCATAATGGTGCTCTAGCTCACCTACTGGGAAGAACTTGTATGCAGTTGTTTGTTTTTTCTTACTTATTATGCTAAAAGAAAAACTGGATTCAAATTACCCTGGGTCATTTAGGATGTTTTGTTCCAAGCAGTGTCTAACTGTGTTTCCCTCAAGATAGGCACCTAATTACCCAGTTCAATCTCCAATGACAAAGTAATGAAATTAGAGTACACAGTTTACCTACAAAGTATGAGCTTAAACTTCATCACATGTGGTGCATTCATTTCTTTATGGTGGCACTCTAGTGAAGAATGAACAAGAGCAGAGGTGAGTGATGACATTATCCATGCAGATCAAGAGATAATTTGTGGAACAAGGACTTAGTGATGACTATATTCCATCTCTCCAGAATCTGCCTTGCTAGATGGTAGGTCAGAATCACAGGGAGCCCAGACACTGCCACGACTACTAAGTGGGAAAAAGTTCTTCAATGCATGCAACCATCCACAAGCATGAGAGGTAGAAAATCCCACATGCTTCTAGTCAGACCACAGATTCTAAGAATGGGGCCCCGACACTGCATGAGGAGACATTTGTCACCTAAAATGACACCAAACTGCCTTTCCATTCTCTTCCAGTTGAAGTATTGTTTATGTAGGTATGGCCAGATAAAAAAGAACCTCTCATTTTTCACACCTTCATGTGAGAACTGGGTTGGTCTGACTTGGAGTCTGAGTCATCACTGGGACATCTTCAATGATTGGTACCCTCCCAATTTTGTTTGCCAATGATAAGTCTCAGTCACTGAGAGGCAGGTGGCAGTGTGAGAATGGTTGAAGAAGGCCCTATTTACCAATCCAGGAATCATACAGTGTCCTTTGGGTTGAAATGTAGACTGTGTGTATCTTCAGGTTCTGTCAGGGAAGATGGCCACTGAGGCATGAACAGAGCTATCATTGTAACCTTGGGTGAAAAGTCAGAGGTTTTCACAGCTTCTTACCTCCCTGCATCCCATTAAGGCAGTACCATACATTGCCCATGAGATGTAATCTATAAACGCTGGGCAGAGAATGAAGAGTAAACAAATGTTTTGTTTACACTACAGTGTTCTGGATTAAATGTATTCCTGACTCTGGGTATGATTGCTCCTAAGTAGCTGAAGTTTTCTGGCATGTCACAGACATTGCAGGGCACTCCAGGAATGCCTTTGTTTTTTCCTATAGTTTATACTAAAGAGATCTGTTCTTGCCTAGTGAGTCTTATGGGAAGTCCTTCTCAACCAACCTAGAAGAATGTCTTCATGTCGTAGTGGAGAGTTGGTGGGAGAAGGCATTGCATGGGTGCCCCTGTGTCCATATGGCTCTAAGAAGGGTTAGAGTGGTGTGTACTGGGCTGCACACTCACATGGCATGCTCGGTCATGTGGCTCGTCCCTCTGTGCTTTCATATCCATCTATATTTAGGCTTTATCTGTGATTCCTGTACAGTATCTGAATATCATCTATTTGACATCTGAGAGTAACCATGAGAATATCCATGAACTATTGTCTTCAGTTTGTGTACTAACCTGGATAGAGGCAGTCTGTTTGATGAGGAACCATGTTTTTTTCCCTGTACTTACAGGATCTTGTAGGCAATAATCTAGCAGGGTAGGTCCAATGATGCTAAAGGAACAGAGCCCCTTCCTGTCATTTTTCAGGATTTATACCAGCCCATACATGAGCTTCTGTTCACTGCTAACTCTTGTTTCATGTGGTACCAACATATTAGAGTTGTTAGGGTGACAAAATGGCAATAGAACTGGTATAGTACTCTGCCAGAAGTACTATACCTGCAATGTCCTGCTAAATAAAGACCTGGTATTAATATAGATCTCATTTCCAACCTATGCTCCTCAACCTGGGCTGAAATTTGGCAGTAATCAAGATATCAGAGCCTCTGATCTATCAAGTGAGGAGAGACCTGATCTCTGGCACCAGTGCTGGCTCTTTTTTATGAATATTTGGTTCAGGCTCCATGATGCAAAGGGCAGCTTAGGGAATTCACATAAAAACTGTCCATATTCCATGGGGTTCAGCTCTTCTGGAATCCATCTTTCCATAGGCTTCATCTATCCTCTGTGTTGGTCATATTTGTGGTTTTCTTCTGTGATCAACTAGCCTGCTTGCCTTTGAAGAGAAATGAATTTATAACCTGAGGGATGTGCTTTTTTCCAGTGTCTTCCCGATTCACTAAGTTTAAGGCCTTTGTCTTCACAAGTGTGTCTGACTTTCCTGCACTGTACAACTAGGCATGACCCTGCTTTATAGGCAGTCTCTCTAGTGTTAATATATCATGGTCCCTCACTACAAACTTGTGAGCTATGCTTCTGAGCAAGATGTACCTAGCACCCACCCCAGAGTCATCCATCTGGTCCCTTCTTCTGGGTGCCATGTTGTCTGTAGACCCTGAACTTAGAAATGTGTCAAAGTTTGGACATGCTTTCCACCTGGTAACAATGAAACATTGCTCAAAGGAGGTCCCATGTCGAGTTTCTATGAGCCTGGTCTTTTGTTTCCATAATTTTTCTCTTCCTTAATAATCTCATTAGAGTCAGGGGACCACTGAAAGAGAAGAGGACAGAACAGAAATCTTCTTGGAGTCTACATGCCCACAAATTTGGTTGAATCTTAATAGGCCATTTGAACCATTCCATTTCCTGGTGGGCAGAGGTGAAAGGCTGCTATGGAATACCTGAGGCACTTGAATATGAGAAACAAGAGGGAGGTGTTGAATCTAAAAGCAGTTAGAAGTCTTATAGTCAGAGTGATAGAAAACACTGTAAGAGAACAACTAAAGAAAAGTCAAACAAGCTGAAAAATGATTTCCCAAACTTTATGGAGAGTAACAAAGATAAGTCACTGCTCTTTGATCATCTATTTGGACCTTTTTGAAATACCTGAGCATTTGACACCAATTAGAGAATGTCTGCTCCTAACCTGACCCCGTGGAGCCTTCCATTTTTTTGTATGTGACTTCTTCTTGCATAGAAAGGCAGACCCACCCCCCCCCCCCCAAGATTTGTTTACATTTGAGACTTATTGAGGAGAAAATCACATGTCCTTACAAAAAGGCCTATGTTCATATTTTAAATTGTAACATTAAAAGGCTTGCAAATGTACTTCACAAATCAGAAATGCAAAAATGATCAGAATACTATATATTCATAAGCACCCAAAACACAGGTAGATAGATCATCCATTTTGCAATGTACTTCCATAAAATAAATATATATGATGTGTTATGAAACATTGCACTTTATTGGAGCCTGACAAAGTTGTTTCCTGGGAGGCTCTGCCAGATACCGACTAATACAGATGCGGAGGTGCACAGCCAACAATAGGACTGAGCATGGGGACACCATTGGGGAAGTTAGGGAAAGGGCTAAATGATCTAAAGAGGTTAGCAATGCCATAGGCAGAAAAACAATTGTAACCAACTAGACCCCACCCCCAAATCTCTCAGGGACTAAACCACCAACCAAAGAGTACACATGGAGGGACCCATGTCTCCAGCTGCAGAGGATTGCCTTATCTGGCATCAATGGGAGGGGAGTCCCTTGGTCCTGTGGAGGCCTGATGCCCCAGCATAGGAGAATGCCAGGGCAGGGAGGTAGGAGTAGGTAAGTGGATGGATAGGTGGGTGGGTAGGTGGGTAGGGGAGCACCCTCATAGAAGCAATCTACAAATTCAATGCAATTCCCATCAAAGTTCCAACACAACTCTTTACAGATCTTGAAAGAACAATTCTCACCTTCATATGGAGCAACAAAACCCCAGGATAGGTAAAACCATGCTGTATAATAAAAGAACTTCTGAAGGTATCACCATCCCTGATTTCAAGCTGTACTACAGAGCAGGAAAAAAAAAACTTCATGGTATTGGTATAGAAACAGACAGGTTGGTCAATGGAATTGAATGGAAAACTCTGCAATAAACCTGTAACACCTACAAACAATTTTTGACAAAGAAGCCAAAACCATATAGTGGAAAAGAGAGAACATCATCAACAAATGCTATGGCCTACTTGGATATCTGCATATAGAAGAATGCGAATATATCCATATTTATCTCCCTTCACAAAACTCAAATTCATGTGTATCAAAGAGCTCAACATAAAATAGTATACACTATATCTAATAGAAGAGAAAGAGGGGACTAGTCTTGAATACATTGGCACGGGAGAGAATTTCCTCGACAGAACACCAACAGCTCATATAAGATCAACAATTAATAAATCAGACTTCATGAAACTGAAAAGCTTCTGGAAGGCAAAGGACACTGTCAGTAGGACAGAATGGCAGCATACAGAATGGGGAATTTTTTTCACTAACTCTATATCTAACAGCAGGCTAATATCCAAGATATGTAAAGAATTCAAGATATTAGACATGAATAAACTAATGGAAGACCCTGAAATAAACCTACACAACCATTGATGACCCGCAGCTCTTGTTATGCAGTGGCAATTCAATGGAGGTTGTCTTGATGCTGGTCCTGTTCAAAGAACTGTATGGTTGATATTTCATGGCCTTATCTTTTTCATGTCTTTTGATGAGGTTATTTTTATGCTTAGCACTTTCTTTTTATAGTTCTTTGTATATCTAGATATGAATGCTAAAGCAGAGATATAGCTGACAATGATTCTTTCTGTTCTATTTTAATCTTCAGAGTTGATTTTTGTTGTTGTTATACAGCCCTTTTGTTGTTTTATGACTTATATCTGTTCATTTCAGGCTTAATTACTAAGTAAATGAAGTCCTATTTAGAAAGACTTTGGGCACTGCCTCTGTGTTTGTCTGGCTGTTTCAGCTTTTAAGGTTTCACTTTTAAGTCTTTGGTCCATTTAGAGTTAATATGGGGCAGATGATGGACAAAGCTCTAATTTCATTATTGAACATGTGCTTTCCCTCTTTCCCAGCTTTCCCGGCATCATTAAAGATGCTGTCTTGTGATTATTTGGGAAAATGGCCAAATATGAAAAGCTTTAATTGTGTGCATGAGTTTTCTGCTTATTGATATATACATCTATTTTATGCCATTACTCTGCTATCTTTATTACTAAAACTGCAATAGAGCATAATGTCCAGGATGTTAATCCCTCCTACATTGTCCCTTGCACTGGATTGCTTTGGCTACTCTGGATTTGTGCTTCTACATTAATTTTAGGACTTTTTCATTTTTGTGAAGAATGTCACATGGATTTTGATTTTCACTGCATTGACTATTGGAATTTCTTTGGTAGGATGATTATTCTTAATTCTACCAATTCAAGAGCATAATGGGGTTTCCATTTTCTAGTGTCTCTCAGAGATATAGTTTTGCTGTAGAGATCTCTCACTTTCCTTCTTAAATTTCCTTCTAAATATTTAATTTTGAAGGCTACCATGAATATGAATGTGTCTTTTATCTCTTTTTCAGCTTGCTTTTTATTGGTATATAAAAAGATTTCTTATTTTTAAAGTTGAATTTTCATTCTAGAACTTTGCTGAAAATGTTGCTTATTACTGTTGGGGTTTTGGAGATCTATACTTACACAAAACATCACCTTACAATAGGGATAATTTTAGTTTTTCTATTTCTATACACTTGGGTGAAGGATCTGGGTTAGCTTCAATAAGTCAGAATACATATATGACTGCTATCCCTGGTCTGGGTCTGGGGGTAGGGAGCAGAGGTAAATAGAATCAGATTTACCAAAAGAATTATCAAATCAAACTTCTACCTAGGTCTTGAGGAATTTGCAGATACAGAGACATGAGTCAACAGTCCCATTTTAAACCAGTCCAGAAAGTAAATGGATCTGGCTACTATTTGGGTCTGAAACTGAGAAGTGAGATGGGCTAAGGGTCGTAGATGAGAGTAAACAAGACAGTCCAAGACTGTAGACTCCTCCTGTCTCTGGATCTACATGGACTGAATGGATGGGCAGAGTTGCCCAGGTTAATGTGAGTATCCTAGGTCACACTTAGGAAGGGGAGTTGTCTTTTTCAAGGAAATGGACCTGAAATTGAAATCTCCAGAACATATATGAGAAAGGGGGAGAAAAAGTTCTTACAAAACACAAAAGTAGCCCACTAAACAAAATAAATGTGAAAACTTAATTTAGTAATACACAATCAAAAATGGATTATTATGATACTTTGGGTTCCCCTTTCTTGAAATTTAGCATTTCTGTTACTCATATCTCTCCAGGTCTTTCTTTAATTTGCCTTTAAGGAAGGACAGGCTAGCAGCAACCTAAGCAACTTGCTCATTAGGTCTAGTCACATGCATTTCTAAGTCAACACATTTTTACCCACACCAAGCAAGTATGCTGCATGAGTTGTAAGCAGTACTGTGATCTGACTTTCACTTTCTGTTACCTAGAAATACCGGAGAATACTGACAATGCACTTGTACCAGATGTCAATACAAATACCTCAGAGACTGTGGAATCAGTAAGAAGACTTTTCTTTAAGATAGAAATCTTACCTTGGCGATTTTATTTTTCAGTCAAAATTCCATTTTAACAATGTTGAGCAGAGGTATCTTTGGTCTTAAGAGACTTAGCCTAAGCAGGGGACACAG
Organism: Apodemus sylvaticus; assembly: GCF_947179515.1. Taxonomy (NCBI): domain Eukaryota; kingdom Metazoa; phylum Chordata; class Mammalia; order Rodentia; family Muridae; genus Apodemus; species Apodemus sylvaticus. The sequence continues at coordinate 34,909,736 of NC_067478.1, forward strand.
TGGAATTGTACTAGCTGGGTCTTGACCAGGTAATACAATTCCAAGCACCAAGTACAAGAGCACCAAAGCACCCAGTGTCAGGTTCACAGCCTGTGTGATGGAACCTTTTTTTTTTAATTCAATATAATTTATTTACATTTCAAATGATTTCCCTTTTCTAGCCCCCCCACTCCCCGAAAGTCCCGTAAGCCCCCTTCTCTTCCCCTGTCCTCCCACCCACCCCTTCCCACTTCCCCGTTCTGGTTTTGCCGAATACTGTTTCTGAGTCTTTCCAGAACCAGGGGCCACTCCTCCTTTCTTCTTGTACCTCATTTGATGTGTGGATTATGTTTTGGGTATTCCAGTTTTCTAGGTTAATAGCCACTTATTAGTGAGTGCATACCATGATTCACCTTTTGAGTCTGGGTTACTTCACTTAGTATGATATTCTCTAGCTCCATCCATTTGCCTAAGAATTTCATGAATTCATGGTTTCTAATGGCTGAATAGTACTCCATTGTGTAGATATACCAAATTTTTTGCATCCACTCTTCTGTTGAGGGATACCTGGGTTCTTTCCAGCATCTGGCAATTATAAATAGGGCTGCTATGAACATAGTAGAACATGTATCCTTATTACATGGTGGGGAGTCTTCTGGGTATATGCCCAGGAGTGGTATAGCAGGATCTTCTGGAAGTGAGGTGCCCAGTTTTCGGAGGAACCGCCAGACTGATTTCCAGAGTGGTTGTACCAATTTGCAACCCCACCAGCAGTGGAGGAGTGTTCCTCTTTCTCCACACCCTCTCCAACACCTGCTGTCTCCTGAATTTTTAATCTTAGCCATTCTGACTGGTGTAAGATGAAATCTTAGGGTTGTTTTGATTTGCATTTCCCTAATGACTAATGAAGTTGAGGATTTTTTAAGATGCTTCTCCGCCATCCGAAGTTCTTCAGGTGAGAATTCTTTGTTTAACTCTGTACCCCATTTTTTAATAGGGTTGTTTGGTTTTCTGGAGTCTAACTTCTTGAGTTCTTTATATATATTGGATATTAGCCCTCTATCTGATGTAGGATTGGTGAAGATCTTTTCCCAATTTGTTGGTTGCCGATTTGTCCTCTTGATGGTGTCCTTTGCCTTACAGAAACTTTGTAATTTTATGAGGTCCCATTTGTCAATTCTTGCTCTTAGAGCATACGCTATTGGTGTTCTGTTCAGAAACTTTCTCCCTGTACCGATGTCCTCAAGGGTCTTCCCCAGTTTCTTTTCTATTAGCTTCAGAGTGTCTGGCTTTATGTGGAGGTCCTTGATCCATTTGGAGTTGAGCTTAGTACAAGGAGACAAGGATGGATCAATTCGCATTCTTCTGCATGCTGACCTCCAGTTGAACCAGCACCATTTGTTGAAAAGGCTATCTTTTTTCCATTGGATGTTTTCAGCCTCTTTGTCGAGGATCAAGTGGCCATAGGTGTGTGGGTTCATTTCTGGATCTTCAATCCTGTTCCATTGATCCTCCTGCCTGTCACTGTACCAATACCATGCAGTTTTTAACACTATTGCTCTGTAGTATTGCTTGAGGTCAGGGATACTGATTCCCCCAGATTTTCTTTTGTTGCTGAGAATAGTTTTAGCTATCCTGGGTTTTTGTTGTTCCAGATGAATTTGATAATTGCTCTTTCTAACTCTGTGAAGAATTGAGTTGGGATATTGATGGGTATTGCATTGAATCTGTATAGTGCTTTAGGCAAAATGGCCATTTTAACTATATTGATTCTACCGATCCATGAGCATGGGAGGTTTTCCCATTTTTTGAGGTCTTCTTCCATTTCCTTCTTCAGAGTCTTGAAGTTCTTGTCATACAGATCTTTCACATGTTTGGTAAGAGTCACCCCAAGATACTTTATACTGTTTGTGGCTATTGTGAAGGGAGTCATTTCCCTAATTTCTTTCTCAGCCTGCTTATCCTTTGAGTATAGGAAGGCCACTGATTTGCTTGAGTTGATTTTATAACCTGCCACTTTGCTGAAGTTGTTTATCAGCTGTAGGAGTTCTCTAGTGGAGTTCTTTGGGTCACTTAGGTAGACTATCATGTCGTCTGCAAATAATGATAGTTTGACTTCTTCCTTTCCAATTTGTATCCCTTTGACCTCCTTATGTTGTCGAATTGCCCGAGCTAGTACCTCAAGTACAATATTGAAAAGATAAGGAGAAGGGGGGCAGCCTTGTCTGGTCCCTGATTTCAGTGGGATTGCTTCAAGTTTCTCTCCATTTAGTTTGATACTGGCTACCGGTTTGCTGTATATTGCTTTTACTATGTTTAGGTATGGGGCGTGAATTCCTGTTCTCTCCAAGACTTTAAGCATGAAAGCATGCTGAATTTTGTCAAATGCTTTTTCAGCATCCAATGAAATGACCATGTGGTTTTGTTCTTTGAGTTTGTTTATGTAGTGGATTGTATTGATGGATTTCCGTATATTGAACCAAACCTGCATTCCCGGGATAAAGCCTACTTGATCATGGTGGATGATCGTTTTGATGTGTTCTTGGATTCGGTTGGCAAGAATTTTATTGAGTATTTTTGCATCGATGTTCATAAGGGAAATTGGTCTGAAGTTCTCTTTCTTTGTTGGATCTTTTTGTGGCTTTGGTATCAGCGTAATTGTGGCTTCGTAGAAGGAATTGGGTAGTGTTCCTTCTGTTTCTATTTTGTGGAATAGTTTGAAGAGTATTGGTGTTAACTCTTCTTTGAAGGTCTGGTAGAATTCTGCACTGAAGCCATCTGGTCCTGTGCTTTTTTTGGTTGGAAGACTTTCTATGACTCCTTCTATTTCTTTACGCATTATGGGACTGTATAGATGGTCTAGTTGGTCCTGATTTAATTTTGGTATTTGGTATCTGTCAAGGAAATTGTCCATTTCCTCCAGATTCTCCAGTTGTGTTGAGTACAGGCTCTTGTGATAGGATCTGATGATTTTTTGGATTTCCTCAGTTTCTGTTGTTATATCTCCCTTTTCATTTCTAAGTTTGTTAATTTGGATACTTTCTCTGTGCCCTTTGGTCAGTCTGGCTAAGGGTTTATCTATCTTGTTGATTTTCTCAAAGAACCAGCTCCTGGTTTTGTTGATTTTTTGTATGGTTCTCTTTGTTTCTACTTGATTGATTTTGGCCCTGAGTTTGATGATTTCCTGACTTCTACTCCTCCTGGGCGAAATAGCTTCTTTTTGTTCTAGGGCTTTCAGGTGTGTCATTAAGCTGGTAATGTATGCTTTCTCCATTTTCTTTTTGGAGGCACTCAGGGCTATGAGTTTTCCTCTTAGCACTGCTTTCATTTTTTCCCATAGATTTGGGTATGTTGTGTTTTCATTTTCATTGTGTTCTAAAAAGTCTTTAATTTCTTTCTTTATTTCTTCCTTGACCAAGGCATCATTGAGTAGAGTATTGTTCAGTTTCCACGTGTATGTGGGTTTTCTGTTGTTTCTGTTGCTATTGAAGACCACTTTTACTCCATAGTGATCAGATAGGAGGCATGGGATTAGTTTTATCTTCTTATATTTGTTGAGGTCTGTCTTGTGACCAATTATATGGTCGATTTTGGAGAAGGTACCATGAGGTGCTGAAAAAAAGGTATATTCTTTTGTTTTAGGATAGAATGTTCTATATATATCTGTTAAATCTAATTGGTCCAAAGCTTCAATTAGTTTCATTGTGTCCCTGTTTAGTTTCTGTTTTCCTGATTGGTCCATTGAGGAAAGTGCAGTGTTGAAGTCACCCACAATTATTGTGTTAGGTGCAATGTGTGCTTTTAGTTTTAATAAAGTTTCTTTTACGAAAGAGGGTGCCCTTGCATTTGGGGCATAGATGTTCAGGATTGACAGTTCTTCTTTTTGTATTTTTCCTTTGACCAGCAAGAAGTGTCCCTCAGGGTCTCTTTTGATGACTTTGGGTTGAAAGTCAATTTTATCTGATATTAAAATGGCTACTCCAGCTTGTTTCCTGAAACCATTTGCTTGCAAAATTGTCTTCCAGCCTTTTATTCTAAGGTAGTGTTTGTCTTTGACCCTGAGGTGTGTTTCCTGTAAGCAGCAAAATGTAGGGTCCTGTTTACGTATCCAGTCAGTTAGTCTGTGTCTTTTTATTGGGGCATTAAGTCCATTGATGTTAAGAGATATTAAGGAATAGTGATTGTTACTTCCTATCATTTTTGACGTTATATTTTAAATTTGAATGCTTAACTTCTTTTGGGTTTGATGAAAGTTTACTATCTTGCTTTTTCCAGGGTGAAGTTTCCCTCCTTGTATTGGTGTTGTCCTCCTGTTATCCTTTTTAGGGCTGGGTTTGTGGATAGATATTGGGTAAACTTGGTTTTGTCATGAAATATCTTAGTTTCTCCATCTATGGTGATTAAGAGTTTTGCTGGATATAAGTAGTTTTGGTTGGCATTTGTGTTCTCTTAGAGTCTGCATGAGATCTGCCCAGGACCTTCTAGCCTTCATAGTCTCAGGTGAAAAGTCTGCTGTGATTCTGATAGGTCTTCCTTTATATGTTACTTGGCCTTTTTCTCTTACTGCCTTTAGTATTCTTTCTTTGTTTAGAACATTTGGTGTTTTGATTATTATGTGACGGGAAGTATTTCTGTTCTGGTCCAGTCTGTTTGGAGTTCTGTAGGCTTCTTGTATATTCATGGGCATCTCTCTCTTTAGGTTAGGGAAGTTTTCTTCCATAATTTTATTGAAGATATTTGCTGGCCCTTTAAGTTGTAAATCTTCACTCTCATCTATGCCTATAATCCTTAGGTTTGGTCTTCTCATTGTGTTCTGGATTTCCTGGATATTTTGGGTTACAAGCTTTTTGCATTTTGCATTTTCTTTAACTGTTGAGTCCATGGTTTCTATGGAATCTTCAGCATCTGAGATTCTTTCTTCTATCTTTTGTATTCTGTTGTTGATATTTGCATCTCTGTCCCCTGATTTCTTCCCAAGGCTTTCTATCTCCAAAGTTGTCTCCCTTTGAGTTTTCTTAGTTGTTTCTACTTCTGATTTTAGATCCTGGATGGTTTTGCTTAGCTCCTTCACTTGCTTGTTTGTGCTTTCCTGTAATTCTTTAAGAGATTTTTGTGTTTCGTCTTTCATGACCTCAGCCTGTTGACCAAAGTTCTCCTGTATTTCTTTAAGTGTTTTTTGCATTTCTTCCTTGTTGGCTTTTGTATTCTCCTGGATTTCTTTCAATGATTTTTGTGTTTCCCTTGCAAGGGCTTCTAACTTTTGATCCATTTTCTCCTGAATTTCTTTAAGTATGTCCTTCATGTGTTCCTGTACCAGCATCATGACCAGTGATTTTAAATCCAAATCTTGTTTTACTGGTGTGATGGGGTATCCAGGACATGTTGGTAGAGGAGAATTGGGTTCAGATGTTGCCATATTGCCTTGATTTCTGTTAGTGACGTTCCTGCGTTTGCCTTTTGCCATCTAGTTCTCACTGTTGTTAGTTTGTCTTGTCAGTGCTGGACTCACCAGTGCAAGCTGCCCCTTCCCAGTTGGCCTCTGGTGCACAGCTTACCTCCTGTACTGTTTGTAGACAGGGTGCTGCTGCCCAGGCTGTTCAGATCCCAAAGCAGGCACCCGAAGGCTCCCGCTGGGGCCCTCTGGATTAACTGGAGCACACTGACTTTCCCAACTGGCCGCCCGGAAGCCCAGCTAGCCTCTTGCAGCACTTGGACATGTGGTGCTGCCGCCCAGGCTGATCTCAGTCTGTCCGATCCCTGGAGTCTGAAACCAAGATGGATGCACCTCTCCTGACTGGTGGGAGGCCGAGTTCTGAAGTGGCTTCCCTTGCAGGAAAGGCGCCGCACAACTGCAGCTGCTTGCCGCCTGGCTGGTCAGCGAAGGTCAGTGGTCGTGGGCGCAGGGCCTAACTGGACCCTGTGTCGCCTTGGTTCCACTGCTGATGGCCCTTCAGCTGGACCAGCCACTGCTGCACTGCCGCCGCCGCCGCCGCCGCCGCCGCCGCCGCCGCCGCCGCCGGACATGGAACCGTTTATTCTGGAGAAAAAGGTTTCTCTTTTGGAATAATTGATAAATTCCATTTAGAAGTTGACAAGCATGTTAGGGTCCCTTGACTTACATGCAGTATGTTCCACAAAAGTCAGTGTGGAGGAAGAGTCATATGTCTAGGTAGGGATGCTGAGTGGTAAGACTTAACACATGAGCAGTACTATAAATAATTGAGACCATCTTGCAGAAGGGTTTAATTCCACAGTTGAGTTCTAAAGATGATGAAGCCTGTTGCAGTGTGACTTAGAGAACACAGGGCAGACAACAGACAGAGAGTGGTACTTAATGTGGCCTTTGACATAGGAAAAGTGGGAAGTGACATGACTAAGTAATCCCGGTTGTCTGTGACACCATCACAGAATGTACTAACACATAATCTTTCAATTGAAGATACTCACCTATGTTGATTGGCATTTAAAACATGTTGATAGGTTTTTCAAAGATCCATGCGAACAGAAACTAGTGTGACCTACACTGCATACTCTTTTCTCTCCTTTAAATTTCAGGAGGAAGCTAGAAAACACCTCCACAGTATGTATTTCCAAGTCTCTTAAGACACACTTTAGAAACAAATTGTGTAAATATTGAATTTAATATTTATATATAATATTTATTATTTATATATAATTCAATATTATATTTGAACACTATAATCTAAGCAACCTCTTGGGAAGAATTTGGATTTTGTTTTTAAAAATAGTAGTTTCCTAACTTTAAAAAAAATAGGGTGAGGCGATTTGTGTAGACTCACTGGATCCATCTATGATCCCTTGAGTTAGTTTGAAATGGTCTATACTTGGTTGCATCTAAACCCATTTTTGTCCATGACAGGCATCCAGATTAGCCACTCTAATCTCCAGTGAGAAACTCTTGAATTACCATAATAGGATACACATTTTACCTACAAAGTATGAGTTTAAACTTCATCGCATGTGGTGCATTCATTTCTTTATGGTGGTGCTCTACTGAAGAATGAATCAGGGCATAGAGATGAGTGATGAGGTTATCTGTGCAGATCAAGACACTTTGTGCAGCAAGGATTTAGTGATGCCTATTTCTCCAGCATCTGCCTTTGGTAGGTCAGAATCACAGAGATCCCAGAAACAGCCATGACTACCATAATGGGCAAAAGCCCAGGACTTTGATCCTCTTTGCCAGCAGATATTCATAAGCATGAGAGGTAGAAAAGCCCACATGCTTCTAGTCAGACCACAGATTCTGAGAATGGGAGCCCGGCACCTCATGAGAAGGGTTGGGTGATTTTCACACAGGCTTTTAACATACATGGGTCAATTGAGTAAGAATGAAAAAATGGGAAAATATTTTCCCTTAAGAAAGAGCACACCATTGTTTATACAATACCAAATACTCAGTTATGAAAACATACACACAATACACAAGAATAACTTTTGCCATACTGAAGATGCTCCATTTATGTAATTAGGAACAGAAACACACACATACTCATAAACGGATGTAACAACAGTAATGAAAACATTAGTCATTATTTGGAAGAAGACAAAGAGAGGTACATTGGCATATGGTTTGTAGTGAGAAACAGACGTGGAATATAGGATGTAAATATTATATCAAAAAAGGAAATTGTTTTTTTAAAGAAATGAGTATGATACTTTTTGCTTTGTTTTGGTTTATTTTGTCACATTTAGTTGTTATCTCTTAGAAGCCTGTTATTAATTTTTGTTAGGAGAGTCAGAAAAGGGAGTGGATCCAGAAGGGAGTGTGGTAGTGAGGAACTGGGAGGAGCAGAGAGAGAAGAAAGCATAATTCGGATATGTTATGAGAAAAGAATCTATTTTCAATGAAAATGTGAAAAATTAAAAATTAAAAACACTCTGCTAGCCAGGCAGTTGTGGTGCATCCCTTTAATCCCAGAACCTGGGAGACAGAGGTAGGTCTGTCTGAGTTCGAGGTCAGCCTAGTCTACAGAGTGTGTTCCAGGACAGCCAGGGCTATACAGAGAAACCCTGTCTCAAAAAACCAAAAACAAAAAACAAAAAACAAAACAAAAAACAAAAAAACAACAACAAAAAAACCCAAAACCAAAACAACAACAACAAAAAACCCCACTCTCCTGGAATTCAAGATATTTAATAGAATGAAAATACAAGTACTACACATAAAAAATAACAAAAAGATGTGCATGTAGACAACATTAGTGTGAGCACAACTTGCCATTCTGTGTGGACAGTGTCTTCAGGAACTAAAGGCTTGGTTTGGGAGGGATCTGTGCTGACTCAGATTTTTAGAAATTGATTTTTAAAAGATAAATTTTTATTTTAGGCATACGAGTGTTTACCTTTGTGAATATATGTCCTGCACTTGCCTCTATTGTTCCTGTGTAGCCTCAACCTGGCTGTTGGGTTCCTTAAAACTGAAATTACAGACAGTTTTCTCTCTCTAGCTGATTTTTTTCATGTTAGAAACAGAAAGAGACCTGTGTCCTTTATAGAAGAATCAGGGAATATTAACTGCTGAGTGATCTCTTTAGCTCCTGGCATCAGGCTTTGCAGTGTGAGCTAGACTCTGAGCTCCAGGAGGACTTCTTTCACTGGTGGTCAGACCCCATCCTGCTGAGAATGTGAGGACTCCTTGAAGCTATGTAGGCAGCAGTTAGGAGGAAGAAGGCATCATTATTGTGAACATGTTGAGCTTGGTTACATGTTATATAGTTTATATGTTATATGTTACATAACCTGTGCTCCAGCGAGCTTTGTTAAAGAAAAGCTAGTTTTGGAGGGAGCCTGTGGCTCAGTTGGAACCCATTTCTATCATCGTACCATTTCTAAAACATGAGTTTGATCATCTATTATGCATAAAGTGTGTTGTGATGTGGCAGTTTTATAAACCAGTCCTTTAGAGGTGCAGACAGGAAATTTATAAGTTCAAAGTGATCTATGTCTACATAGTGACATTCCGACCACCCTGGAGTAGAGGCAAATTTTCTGGAAAATAGAAAGGAAGAAGAGGGGAAGTGAGGCTTTGTCACTTGTCCCTGTTGGCTCTGTGTATGGAGGACTTTGTGGAAACAAAACTTTTAAGAGGAATGAGTAAACAGCATCTTGTATGCACACAGACTTGTGGAGACTCTGACAAACTCTTAAATAGACTTAGGTCAGGCTAACCACACAGATTCAGGGAGTATTTGTCACCTACAATGATACCAAGCTGCCTTTCCAGTTGAGGGTTTGTTTGTCTAGATGCGGACAGATAAAAAGAACCTCTCATTTTTCACACCTTCATGTGAGAACTGGCTTGGAGTGACTTGGAGTCTGAGTCATCACTAGGACATCTGATTGGTACCCTCCCAGTTTTGTTCCCCAATGATAAGACGTAGTCACTGAGGGGCAGGTGACAGTGCGAGGTTGAAGAAGGCCCCATTTACTAATTCAGGAATACCACAGCTTCCTTTGGGTTGAAAGGTAGAGTATGTGTATCTTCAGTTGTTTCTATCAGGGAAGATGGTCACTGAGGCAGTAACATAGCTATCATTGTAACCTTAGGTGAAACGTCAGAGGTTTTCATAGCTTCTTACCTCCCTGCATTCCATTAAGGCAATATCATGCATTGTCCATGAGCTGTAATCTATGAAGGCTGGACAGAGAAAGAAGAGTAAACAAGTGTTCTACAATGATCTGGAATAATCATATTCCTGGCTCTGGATACCATTACTCCCATGTAGCTGAAGTCTTCTGGCATGTCACAGACATTGCAAGGCACTCCAGCACTGCCTTTGCTTTTTCCTACAGTATACACTAAAGAGATCTGTTCTAGTCTAGTGTTTCTCATGGGAAGTCCTCCTCAACCAACTAAGAAGAATGTCTTCATGATATAGTGGAGAGCTGGTGGGAGAAGGCATTGCATGGATGTCCCTGTGTCCATATGGCTCTAAGAAGGGTTAGAGTGGTGTGCATTGAGCAGAACACTCACATGGCATGCTCAGTCATGTGGCTCTTTCTTCTGTAAGGTTTTCTTATCCATCTATATTTATTCTTTATCTGTGATTCCTGTGATGTGCATTCAATGACTAACTGATTGTACACTACATGCCCTGATCCTCCTGAAGCCCCAGTCTCACTGATGCCTGGACCTGTAACAAGCAGTCAGATCAAATGCACAAATACTCAGAGTTGTTAGTTTCCTCTCTTTTTCTGCCAAGAAGCTGACACAATTTCCTCTTTTTAATGCATTTCCAGTTTCTGAATTATTAAAGAGAACTGAGCAGAAGCAAGCCATGGGCCCACAGTATGGAACAGGAACACAAGCCTTTAGTGTTACTTCACCTGAAACAACTGTCAAGAAAGACAAAGGTACTGTGGGAATTCTAATTCTGTATAGTGGTTGATAATTATGTTTTTTCATATCTCAATTTATAGAGACCTTTCAGGCTATTTTCCTATGTAGACAGTGTTGATATATCCTTTTTTCTTTTTCTATTTTCTTTTAGGTTCTTTGAGACAGGGTTTTGCTGTGTAACCCTGGCTGTTCTGGAACTCTCTCTGTAGACCAGCCTGGTCTTGAACTCAGAAATTCACCTGCTTTTAATTCCCAAGTGCTGGGATTAAATGTGTATGCCACCACTGTCCGCCTCAATGCCAGTATATCTATGTCTGTAATTGAAATACAATTGCAGAGCTCTAAAATGGATTCAGTATTTTGTCTTTCATTCAATAGCATGAACCAGTGTAAAACTTGCTAATCTTACATGTGTTGGAAGTGTTTCCCCTGGTATAGACAGGAATTGGGTAAACTGCCATCTAATATGTTCTCTCATACATGGATGATATAAATTGATTATATCAGATCTTTCTTTTTTTATTATTGAATATTGACTTCATTTACATTGCCAATAGTAAAACCTTTCCTGACATCCCCCCTCCCCAAAGACCCTCAACCCCTCTTCCCACCCCTTGCCTCCCCATATATGCCCCTCCACCCGTCCCACTCACACCTCCCTCCCTCGATTTCTTGTTGTTGGGCTCTCTATTGAGCCTTTACCTGACCAAGGACCAATCTTCTCACTGATGCCCAACAAGGCATTCCTCTGCCACATTTTGGCTGGAATCATGTATATCACTTGGTTGAAGGTTTAGTTCCTGGGAGTCCTGGGGCATCTGGGTGGCCATGATCATTGTTCTTCCCATGGTGCTGTAGACCCTTTCAGCTCCTCTGGACCACCCTCTAGCTCCTCCATTGCAGACCCCATGCCCAGTCCAATAGTTGGTTGCTAGCATTTGCGTCTGTCTTTGTAAGGCTCTGGCAGGGCCTCTCTGGAGACAATCATGGCATGCTCCTTTTGGTATACACTTCTTGTCCTCCATAGTAGTGTTGGGGTTTGGTGACTGTTTATAGGATGTATCCCCAGGTACGGCAGTCTCTGAGTGGCCTTTACTTCAGTCTCTGCTCCACACATTTTCTCCCTTATTGTTCCTGTGAGTATTTTGTTCCCTTTCTCAGAGGAACCAAAGCATCCTCACTTAAGTCCTTTTTGAGCTTCCTGTGCTAGGTGCATTGTAACTTGTTTATTTTGAGCTTTTGGGTCAACATTCGCTAATTAGTGAGTACATACCATGTGTGTTCTTTTGTGATTGGGTTATCTCACTGAGGATGACACTTTCTAGTTCTATCCATTTGCCTAAGAATTTCATGAATTCATTGTTTTTAATAGCTGAATAGTACTCCATTGTGTATATATACCACAGTTTCTGTATCCGTTCCTCTGTTGAAGGACATCTGGGTATTTTTCCAGCTTCTGGCTATTATAGTGGAGCATGTTCTTAGCTCCTTATTACATGTCCTTATTTCATGTAGGAGCATCTTCTGGGTATATACCCAGGAGTGTTATAGCTGGGTCCTCAGGTAGTACTATGTCTAATTTTCTGAGGAATCGCCAAACTGATTTCCAGAGTGGTTTTACCAGCTTCCAGTCCTACCAAGAATGAAGAAGTCTTTCTTTTTCTCCACATCCTCTTCAACATCTGTTGTCCCCTGAGTTTTTAATCCTAGCCATTCTGACTGGTATGAGGTGGAATCTCAGCGTTGTTTTGATTTGCATTTCCCTAATAATTAAGGATGATGAACATTTCTTTAGGTGCTTTAGAACCATTCGGGTTTTCTCAGTTGGGAATTCCCTGTTTAGCTCTGTGCCCCATTTTTAATAGGGTTATTTGATTCTCTGGAGACTAACTTCTTGAGTTCTTTGTATATATTGGATATTAGCCCTCTATCTGATGTAGGGTTAGTAAAGATCTTTTCCCAATTTGTTGGTTGTCATTTTGTCCTATTGACTGTGTCCTTTGCCTTACAGAAGCTTTGCAGTTTTATGAGGTCCCATTTGTCGATCCTTATTCTTAGAGCATAAGCCATTGGTGTCCTGTTCAGGAACTTTCCCCCTGTGCCCATGTGTTCAAGATTCATCCCCACTGTCTCCTCTATAAACTTCAGTGTGTCTGGTTTTATGTGTACATTCTTGATCTACTTGGACTTGAGCTTTGTACAAGGAGATAAGAATGGGTTGATTTGCATTTTTTTGCATGCAGACCTCCAGTTGATCCAGAACTATTTGTTAAAAATGTCTTTTTTTTCCCCACTGGATATTTTTAGCTTCTTTGTCAAATATCAAGTGACTGTATGAATGTGGTTTCTTTTCTGGGTAAATGTCCAATGACTCGTGATTGAGGGTTGAAGTCAAACAGGTCACAGAATTCCTCATGTTATTCAAGTGGGAAAGATCCCAGAAGTGGTCAAATTACACCTGTGTTTGGAGATAAGAACGAGGAACAGATCCCATGAAAGATGGGAAAGGGGTGGTTTATGTGATTTACCTCTTACAGGTGCGCAGTGGTCATGGTACCTGGGTGCTTGTGCTTTGCTTGTCATTGTGTTGTTTGTATACAGTTTTCCCTGAAATAGTCACGCCTTTCAGGATGTGATACTACAAAAATCCTGAGTTTCAGGTTCAGTGACTAGCTCTACATTTTAATTGTGCAGTATCTAAATAATTTTTGCAGTTGTTGTTACAAAATACCATGAAGGAAACTGCATAAAGAAGTAATAATTTATTTTTCAGTATAATATAAGCTTATAAACCATAACCATAGGGAAGTTATATAAATGGGAGTTTGTGGCAGAATCATATTACAAATTGTCCAAAAGTAGAGGGGGGCTTGTAGATATATACATCACAAAGAAGAAATGTTATAAAGACCGGAAAACTGCATGTTTATAAACACAGAAAAGGCATTTAGATTACCAATTTTGCAATATACTTTCATAAAATGTGCACCACATGTGATGAATTATTACAATTTGCCTCTTTTTAGTCACAGTTTTCAAGATTGTATCATTCTTTACCTTTGAGGGATAATTTAATAGAATACAAACCTCCACTCTTAAATAGTTGTGTACAGTAAACTACAGGATGTGCAGATGGCCCCATAGGTAAGAACACTTGCTGTGTACACTAGTACCTTCGTGTTCGAATGTTGGTGTTTGTGTTTGAAAACTAGTACTTTTATGTGTTTGAATCCCCAGAACACACAAAAAAGGGGGATTTCTGTGCACACCTGTAACCCCAGCACAGTAATAGGAAGATTCTAGTTTTTGCTGGATTCTGGAGGAGTCATGAAAAGGCAGGATTGTTTTAATTTACACTTTTGTTTCTTAGAGAATTTAATCTGACTACTTTATAACATTCTATTCCCCCTTCTCCCTAGTCCAACATATCCCATGGTCTCCCTTAAAATATATGACCTCTTCTGTGATAACTATTATTGTTACATAAACACTTGAGTAGATTTATTGTTGCTCTTAAGTTTACATGTTTAGTGCTGCTAATTGAAATCAAGCTATGAGGGGGGTTCACTGTAGAGAAAACTGATAGACTGATTCATTCTCTCTCTCTCTCTCTCTCTCTCTCTCTCTCTCTCTCTCTCTCTCTCTAGCTCTCCCTCCTCTCCAATCATTGTTTGCCTATAGCTTTTGATCTAAGGTAGTAGGTCAATAGACGCTGGCATGATGCAGGCCCTCTTTGAGCAACTGTATTGAGATTTCATGGGTTTATTGTCTCTTTCATGTCTAGAAAGCACTATGCAGTAGCATATGCCCTGTCCCTCCATATCATATAATCTTTCCACTCATCTTCCAAAATGTTCCCTGAGCATTTTGACATGTAGGGGTTATGTTGGGATCCCACAGTTTGTCCTCTGACCTCCACATGGTCCCTATAAATGGATTACATGTGAAGACTTGTATTTCATCTTACACATCAAAGACATTATTTTGTGCTGCTTTGGGTTCCTATTCTCTGGAAATTCAGAAGTTCTGTTACTCATATGTCTCCATGTCTTTCTTTGCTTTAATTTACCTTCAAGGGAAAGCAGTTCAGCAGCATCCCAGCCATCCAGTTCATTAGGTCTAGTCACATGTGTTAAGTTGTACTTTTATCTACACCAAGCAAAGATGCTGAAAGAGTCCTAAAGAGTCCCCTGAGCTGACTGTCAGTGTCTGTTCACCTTGTCTTACCAGAGAATGCTGCTGCACCTTTAGTAGTTGAAGAAAAGACATCAGAGTCTATAACAAAGGTAAGAAGCCCTTTCTTCTCTTTAAGATAGAAAAGTTACTTTGGTGATCTTATTTTTTTTTCTGTCAAGTTCCCATTAGAACAACAAATCTGAACAGTGACATTGTGGGTATTAGAGATTTAGCTTAGGGAAGAAGAGAAAATAGAATTTTATGACCATGTCCCTGCCTGAATAGAGCATAAAACTTCTAGTGTCAGGTAACAGTTTGTGTATAGAAACCTTTTTATCTGAATAAAAATGTTCCTCACTAGTCAAATGGTATATAATATTTATTAAAAATTTAAGAGACATATCATCTATAAAAATGTATATTTTTCCTTAAGGGTCATCTCCTACTTGTTTCTTGAGTCTGTCATATAGATTGAGTTTGAGTTGTTCTGCAAAACTATGTAGTGGGAAGCTTCATGCATTGAATATTTAAATACTGAGGGCATAATACATTTACAACATGAGCATTCATGTAAATAATTGGAGCCCCCCTAGAGAGATAACTCTCACTAAACAGGTTATTAAGTTGGTTTGCCAACCAAAGGTGCTCTGATCTTACCTTGAGTCAACATAAGTGTGCAACATATTAGTTTTTGTCACAAAGTACATAGCTGGGGTTGTCCATGGCATCATATAAAGTATTATACAAGTCCTTTTTATGTCTTTTTCCTATTCTACTTTACACTGTGCTGTGTCTCAGGGCAACCAAAGAACTATGCAGACACAACTCAGCATGACCTGAGCCTCAAAGTATTTTCTTTCCTTTCAATTACAGGTGGAGCCCAGATGATTCACATGCTGTATGTATTATGGAATTTCTTTCTCAATATACATTTTAGATCAGAATTGTATAAATACTAGTTGTCTTTTGTCTGGTATACTAATATGACATAAGATTTCTATTGTTGGGAGTGAAAGTTGGGAGTTTAAAGGGGAAAAACTGATATCCTAAGTACCCAGGCATGGCCCTATGTCTACAATAACTGCATTCAACTCTAGTGCCTTTAGTTCAGGGGGATTTTGTGCTTCAGGCTGTGACTATATAGTTTTTTTCCCCAAGACAGTTATCCCCGTTACACAATCTACTTTTCAGTGACAAATTTGTCAATTCAAAAAGTATGATACACATTTTATCTACAAAAAATGTGTTTTACCCTCACCATACAGATATGTGACAGATTTGTTTCTTTGTGAAGTTCTCTCATAACCCAACGTGTAGAGATAGATCATCAGCTTCTATAGCCATTGAGCTCAAGAAAAACTTTTTACTTCATTAAGGGTTCAACAATCGCTGTGAGAGTGTTCCAGCTTCCTAGCATCTATCTGCAGTAACCCAACCTAGTGAGATCCCATGCACTGACAAACACCAACAGTCAGCAGAAGCCTGGCCTGTGCTCTTTATCTCCTGAAGACATTTACACATATGGAAGAAGGAAAAGTCCACATGCTTGATCAGATTTAGAGAGTTTGACTATAGAAAGATACTACATTTAAAAAAAAAAACACAGGTTGAGTGTGTTTGATAACTGGACTTACAATAGAAATGGCTCATTACAGTTAGAACTGGTGAAAAGGATTAACAGATTAGACAACATTAATATGATCCCAAAGAGTGATATAATGGGCAGTTTATAGACAATGTCTACTAAGAGCTCCAGTCGCCCTTGGTTATTGAGGAGTGCTGGATCATTGGATCATTCTTTTTGATGTAGAGAAAGAGAGACAGAGAGACAGACAGAGAGACAGACAGAGAGACAGACACACACACACACACACACACACAGAGAGAGAGAGAGAGAGAGAGAGAGAGAGAGAGAGAGAGAGAGAGAGAGAGAGAGAGATCTTTAAAGGTGAGCTTAAATTACTGTTCCAGTATTATTTCTATCACTGGTGGTCAGTCTTCATACTGTATGCTGGTGAGTCTGAGCACTCAGTGGAACAATATAGGCAGCTATGAGTTATATAGACAGAGTTTGGCTGTGATGTTCCTTGTGTTAAAATTTTTTCATGTCAGGCCTTTGACATAAAAGGATTTGTCACAGAGAGCTAATATGGGCAGGATGTATAGTCCAGTGGGTTTATTGCATTCCTAGCATGTGAGAGGTCCTATTTTTGATGGCACTAACTACTAACCCATTCACCCATGGGGCACATTTGTGTGAACCCAGTTCTTCTGAACTGGAGTGAAGAGAATCATTAATTCAGAGTCATACTTTTTTTGCATAAGTACTTTAAGCCTAATCTTGGATTAGAGATATTATGGAAATTTCAAAAAGCACATATAGGGGGTAGGCTTGAGGCAAATGCCCTCTAGAAGAGGAGGTTTTAGAAACTGGTGTTTGATGAATCAGAGTAGAGCAGGTATTGCATAAACTTAGTGTATCACTTAATGTCCCACCCTGCCCTTCCAGCTGCACTTTATCTGGGTTGTCCATAGAGTGGCTGAGGTTGTTTGTCATCTAAAAAGTCACATGCATACATATCATCCAAATGCCAGACCACTTTTCTTGCCTGGTCATGTTGAAGAAATCAAGGTTTAGCCAATATAAGAAAAGTTTTGTTTTTCCAAAACCATTTCATGTGATAACTTGATTTAAACAGATTTGGAGTCTAAGTACTTCTGAGAAATATACAAGAATCTATAATCCCTGGTGATCCAAATCATTCACTGGGAGGCAGAAGGAAAGTCAGGGATCTCCATTCCTTTTGGATCAAAATCCATTTTTTAGTCAGGGATTAAAAGATAGAGACGATTTCTCTCTGAGGCTGCTTCCATCAGAATCTGATCACAATGAAAAGAATATAACCAATATGGCAGCCAAAGGTAGAAAATAGGAGGTTGTACAATATTCTATATTTCCCAGCTCATCTAAGGCAATGGCGTATGTTCTCCATGACTTGTAAGAGCCATGATTAAATAAGAAATGAAAACTCAACAACAACTCTGAATTCAGTCAGCAGAGTCTAGCTGAATTCCTATGGTATTTGGCAAATATCATTTCTGATAAACATCTGGTATTCAACAAACAAAGAGCATTTCTGCTGTACATGTGCTTTTCTTTATGGTTTATCACCCTTTAAACCTGTAAGTCTCCTGGGAAGTCCTTCTGAAACTTACACAGTTTGAGAGAAAGCATGGCAAAAAGAGGAATTTATGAACAACACCATGTTTCTCAGAAGGCTCTGGATCCCATCTGGTACCTGCCCATATAACACACTCAAGTCCTGCTGTTCCTCCTGTATTGTCATAGGCACACAAATATACACATTGCCTAAGGTATCTATGTAATGCTTAATCACAAAATGTAGTGACCTTCCTGAAGCACCATTCTGACTCTGATGACTAACTGGAAATAGGAAATAAGATCATTTTTAGAAACACAGCCATGATCAATTTTCTGTTTTGCTACCATAAAGCTAACATAACTTTCCCTATTGTGAATGTATTCCCAGTTTCGTCTCTCTTGCAAAGATTTTATAAGAAGGACCCGGGTCCCTCCCAGGCTCCGGAGGAACCTCCAGTTCTTGAAAGTACTTCCAAAAAAAATGCCACAAACAAGAAAAAGAGGTACTGTAAATACTGAGGATTTGCTTCAGTTATCTGTAGAAGTTCATTAGCTTGTGTACATTTATAAAACTGTGAAAAGATTTAGCATATTTTTAATAAGTGAAAAATGCTAATGGATCTATCTCATCAGTAGAAATAAGAACCCTAAAATGTGCCAGTGTACTTAAAAGTCACTTTGGCTCTCATTGGGTAACATGAACTAGAGGAAAGCTGAGGCCCATGTTGGATGAGGCAGTGTGGCCTCACCTGATATAGGCAGGATTGGTGAGCCATGCTCTGTACTACCTACTCCCACATGTTGTGATACATATGGATTAGATCTGAAGAATCTCCAGAGTGCAGGTGAATTATATAAAAACCTTCTTGGTCAGGGTCACTGGGAGAGGGTCCCAGCGGTGCTCATGTTACACTCTGTGTTTGGGAATATGAGAGAGTGGGAAAGAAATCCATAAGGACAAAGAAAAATAGGAAGTTTCTCTGATTTTCCTCTTTCAGAGGCATAAGAATAAGTAGTAGCTGTTCATGGAAATGGTACCTAAATTATGTCTCCACCCACTTTAACAAAACACTTTGAAACAACCTAGGAATGAAAGATTTATTTCGCTCCTTAGCTTGAGGATGTTTGGCATCTATATAGAGAGAAAAATCCGAAGTGGTATCACTTTATAACCACAGGTCAATATTTAGAGCTGTTTCAAGGACACCCAGCTGTGGGTGGGAGGGAAGGAAGGAAGGAGGAAGGGAGAGAGAGAAATATATATATATATATATATATATATATATATATATATATATATATATATATATATATAGAGAGAGAGAGAGAGAGAGAGAGAGAGGTAGATCTCTGAGTTCAAGGCCATCCTGGTGTACAGATGGAGTTCCAGGTCTACAGAGAAACCCTGCCTTGAAAGGTCAATAAAAAAACAAGAGGGAACATGTCCTTGACTGGTCTACTAGAACCCCAAGACCACAGAACAACACCCTACCTCTCCCTGGATCCCATAAACACTTTCTTTCCTTCTTGCACACTCTCAGGTGAGTGACCAGCCACCGGGCCAATATTTCAAGGTCAAGCAACTGACTTGACTGGAACCTATGACCCTGTGAACCTAAATAAACAGTTCCTCCGATAAGCTGATTATCTCAGACATTGTCACCATGCTGGATCTCAAGCTAAGTCACACCTCTAACCCACAAACAGTTTTTAGCTCCCTGCAGCTACATTCACACGGTTTACTCGGTTCCATTGAAGGAACTCTGGGGATAGGGATCAGGGTGATTAGAGAAACATGAAGCCATGACAAATTTCCTGTTCAAGGCTCAAAGTTTAGTGAAGGTCTCCAAATATATATAGGCAGGGCAAGATGACTTCCCCCAAAGGCTGGAAACAGGTCTGCAGAACTGGTTCTGCTTACTCTGTAAGAGGCTGGAGACAGGTGGCAGCTAGTGTCCTTGAAGAACAATGGGCTTCACCTTGGTGTGAGCACTCCACCATAAATGGAAGCAGTGGCTAGCACAGTTTTGAAACTCTTGCTCAGAAATGCTGGTGGGAGGGCACAATGGATCTTTTTTATAATTTTATTTAAAAATAACCCAAAGGGACCAGGCAGTGGTGTCCTGCCTTCAATTCCAGCACTTGGGAGGTGGAGCCAAGTAGATTTCTTTTTTTTTTTATTCGATATAATTTTTTATTTACATTTCAAATGATTTCCCCTTTTCTAGCCCTCCACTCCCCGAAAGTCCCATAAGCCCCTTTCTCTTCCCCTGTCCTCCCACCCACCCCTTCCCACTTCCCCGTTCTGGTTTTGCCGAATACTGCTTCACTGAGTCTTTCCAGAACAAAGGGCCACTCCTCCTTTCTTCTTGTACCTCATTTGATGTGTGGATTATGTTTTGGGTATTCCAGTTTTCTAGGTTAATATCCACTTATTAGTGAGTGCATACCAAGTAGATTTCTGAGTTCAAGTCTACCCTAGTCTACAGAGTGAGTTCCAGGACAGCCAGGGCTCCACAGAGAAACTCTGACTTTTCAAAAAACAAACAAGCAAACAAACAAAAAACAGAAACAAACAAACAAAATCATCAAGAGGTAAGTAATGAAATATCTCCCATATCTCCCTTGCTAATCCTTTTAGTTTGGATCTCAGTAGCATTAGTCACTATTACTAAGATTTGTAATGTGTTACTCAATACTCTTAAGTGTATACAAAGTAATAAAGGTATCAGTTCTCACTCACCATGTTTTCACACAAAGGAGCTCACAAATAGACATGGCATGGATACACGATTCTCTGCCTTTTATTTTTCACCTCATAATAAATCTCAGAGATCTCTTCCTTAAAAAAAGAAAAGAGAAAAGAAGAAAACCAAAACTAATCCAAAGAACTCAAAAGTATACTGCATATCCTAGAAATACTATAGCATCCAGAAACATGTTTATTATAAATAAATAAAGTAGATAATGGTTCATTTTATAATTCCATAAAATACATGAAGAATATTAAAAATCAAATTATTTTTTTTATTTACACACACCCTAGATATGTGCTGTTGGACATTAGAAATGCATGACATCATCATGCTGTATGCAGATAATGTCTTGAAAGAAGAACTTTTGATACAGAAGCGATAGGACCTGAGTCTGAATCAATAGGACACACATAGAAAGACCAGACACATATGTGTGTGTGCTTATAACCATAGCACTATCTGTGGTAGGGACGAGAACACAGCTCTGACTTAATGTCTGCCAGCCTACCTTGAGCTTCAGTGAGAGACCCTGCTGAAGGGAAGAAATCAGAGAAGTGAACAACGTAGCAGAATAGTGGATGCTCTCTTGTGGCCTCCATGAAAATCGGCACAGCAGGTCCTCACACAAAGGCATGGATACACCACAAGCTAATGAGCAAACTTACATGCCACATACACGTGTACTCACAGACATGGGGCTTCAAAATTATTTTAGCCTTAATTTTCTTGTGTATAAATCCTTTGCTAAATATGTTGATTTGTACAAACCTTGTGAGTACACTCAGATGTCAGAGGACAGGTCAGATCTAAAGTTGCAGATGATCATGAGTCACCATCAAGATTCTTGGAATCAAAAGCAGCTTCCCTGCAAAAGCAACAATTGTTCAAATCCTCTGAGCCGTCTCTCCAGCTCCTAGCACTTACTTTCTTGCTTATATGGCTTCTAAGATACTCTATTCCCTATATAGAGTAACTCAAAATTATGTTCTTTTGTATGAACATTTGTGCGTTCATTCAAACATATATTTTTATATTTAGCCTTTTCATGAATCCTTGGTGCTATTCCTCCTCTGTCCTACCTGACCATTCCTCTTCCTCTCAGACCTCCCTTCCCGTTATCTCTCCATATCACCTGCCCCCTTGAACCTCTTTCTAGCAATTAATTCTCCCTTTCCATACTCCTAGACTTTACAGGTTCTCCAAATTAAACACGAATGTTAAGTTTCACACTAAAAAAGATGGGTGTTATGATAATTTCCTTTTAAAGCTTTCATTTAAAAAATTGGAGATTTATTAGCACATTTCTGCATATGGCCATATTTCCTGTTTTCAAATATATCTTAAGGTTTTTCTTAACCAGCCATTGCTATAAAATGAATTTTAAATTCTACTTTGAAATAAATTGTTTTAAATCTTACTTTTTTAGTGACTTTCTGAATGAATTGTTTAGAGTAATTATTCTCTTTCATGCAGTTTGTCCGGGGTTTTCTGGGTAATAGTGAGCTAAGGATTGGAATAAGTTTTAACTATATAGAACCAACAGTTATCCTAGTTTTCTGCTAAGACTCTGTTGCTGAGTGGGAAGGTAGCTTCAATACACCAGAGGCTCTAAAATTCTAAGCTCTATGTTCCTATCTGAACAGAGCTTCAATGTCAATGGGAAACACACAAAGCTTCATGTCTTGGTTGTACTCAGAATACTGCGTGTGTGTGTGTGTGTGTGTGTGTGTGTGTGTGTGTATGTGTGTGTATTGTCCTTCATGAATATGAGTTTTAGATTGTCAAAAGAATGTGGGAAGTGTGTAGATCATCTCCACAATATTCATTTCATTGTGATTTCATTCTGTGGAATGTTTGCCACTGAGGAAACCACCAAAAAAAAAAAAAAAAAAAAAAAAAAACAGTTCATGCAGTTTGTCCTGGGTTTTCTGAGTAATAGTGAGCTAAGGTTTGGAATAAGTTTTAACTATATAGAACCAACAGTTATCCTAGTTTTGTGCTAAGATTCTGTTGCTCGGTTGGAAGGTAGCTTCCATGGTCAGTCCATGATTTCAGCAGCAGATTATTTGGAAAAAATATTTTCTCAAAAAAGATGGAAATTATGTAGATCTATTGGTCCACTCAAAAAATAATGTCTGCTCCAGAGAAAAGCTATCCAGTAACCCTGCCTCTCAGTCCTGGTCCAACACAACAATTTCTAAGGTTGTCCTTTCCCTGATATATATGATTGTCCCTTTGTAGTCCATGCACTGAGCTGGGGATTGGAGCATGACACCACTAGAAGTTAAATGCCACATATTTCATTGTACTTGAATAATCACCTCTGGGTTGCTATGAGCCTCACTTGGTTTGCAGCATTCTGGGGTACCCAGATGTACTGCAGAGGGGAGACATTTTCATAGTCTTTATTTCTCATGTTCAGTGCTTCCACTCTATAAAACGTATTCCATTGGCTACACTGGATTATCTGATCCTTCAGAGATTATCCTTGAGAGTTCATACTAGATGCAACTAGATGCAATAAGTTTAAACTCATATTGGTTGTTGGTCTTTGAAGACCAACTCTTTGGTCTTCAAGTGATTGATATGAGTAAGAGACTTGAAATATTGGAAGTCTATCTTACTGTCATCTTTTCTTATTGGCATAGTACAAGTGCTCCATTTTCCTTCTCTTCCTTGGTCCTCATTCACAGAGGATGCTCCCATAGCCACTCAATCCAGCCTTTAGAACACAGACATCTTGTTGTATAAGTTAAGCAGTGCTCTCTAAGGAAGCCTTGGTCTATAGCACCAGTGATTAACAGTCACTCTGTCTTCCTAGGCACTGAAAATGTCTCAGACATTAAACAGATATTTTGTAGAAAAGAAGAATTTAAACCTCATGATGAGGTAAGGTGACTTTTCTTTGACCAAAATAGAAATGTTGCTGTCTGAATTTCCTCTTTCATTTGAGTTTGGCTCTCAAAACAAGGTAGCATTGTTATGCATACTATGCTCTGTTTTCTGGAATGGTAGAACAGTCCCTTAGCAATGAGATCCTTATGGGGAAGAGCTTTTGTGAATGGCACAGTCAGGTACAGGATGGATGCTAGACCCATCCCTCTTGTAAATGATGTTCTTCCTTGAATTAACTACCTTGCAGTTGATGACTGAATGGGAGTAAAGATGCATATTCATGAAAAAATTGTCAGTTTGTCACAGATATATCTTACCTTTTTTTTTTGCCATCTATTCATGTTGGCAGTACCATGCCTTTTCAATACCAAGGAAGAGAAATAAAGACATGTGCCTACAAGTCACATGGAGTTGCCCTCATTATGTCTTTGTTTCTGTTATTTCAGGGATCCTGGGGAGAATACAAAAGCTCTAAGTATGGTTTAACTCATTACCGAGAAAAAAATGTAAATGCTGAGTTAGGTGTGGCATCTCTTACTGGCTTCTCTTTGAACCAATTTGTTGTTTCTGGAAACAAGTCAACCTGTTTTTTGTTTATAGTTTTGTTTTTTTTGAAATTCTTCTAGATCTACTTTTATAGTCATGTTTCTGCCAAGGTTTCTGTGAGGCTCTGTACACAAAAAATGCTGGGATTTTTGTGCTTCAATGTCTTGTGATTTAGAGTATATATGACTCTGTGTGGTATTGTGGTAAACGGGAGACATAGTTCATATTCCCATACACACTTTAATTGAAATTCATACTTTATTATCTCATTTGTCTCCATGGCATTTGTGCCTGGATATTGTTATCATCCTTGCTTCAGAAAGCAACGTATGAATCCCTGGTTCCCAAATTGTATGCAGAAAAAAAGTGAAAACATGAATCCATTCATGCCATGCGTCCTTGGTTGAGCCTTAAATTCAGTTAAGAAAACCTGGAAACATTAGCATCAGGGCTGAGAGTGCAGCATGTAGTTCAGAGATGCTGCACATCCATGATGAGTTGTGTCTGTTGTTCAGTTACCTACATAAGTAAACTAAGATGTTACCACAGATGCTTGAAGGCATTCATGTAAAAAGTCCAAAGACTCCCTGCTGTAGCTGGTCATTTTACATAGTCCTTTGGAGTTAAAAGCAATCATGAAGGACCCTAAGGTGGCTTTATCAGTAGGTTTTGGACTCATGTATTAGAAGCTGACCTGAAACATAAAAATAATATTACAGAAGTACTATAGTACACTTGATAATAGCACAAGGAGAAATAAGATTTTCCAAATTTGCTTGTCAATCACCAAGGAAAGATTTAGTTGAACAGTCCTGTGTAATTCTGAAAAACACCTGTTGGTAACACAAATCTAGTGTTAACAATTTACAGATACTGAACTTTAAAACTTTTTATTTTTTTTAAGTTAAATAATATAACTTTTCTTTTTCTCTTTCTGATAATTTCCATGCCTCCTACATTGTTCTCTCTCTCAAAGTCATGTCTTCTGAGCACCATTCATGTGTGTGTATGTGTGTGTGTGTGTGTGTGTGTGTGTGTCCTGTTTGGTTTTAAAATACCAACTAATCAGCTCTGAAAACTTATACATACTGAAAGCACAAAGTGTGGATCTGCTGGATTTATTTTGTATTGTTTAAAGGGGTTTTAGTTAAAGAACAAGGATCCTAGGTATCATTTTGTTCTGGATTTCCCCCTTTCTTGAACACTTTCTTCTACACTGGAGAATGGGTTAAAAGCAGTCCAAATTATCTCCATATACTCATGTGCATATTGAGAATGTTCCTTGAGTCTTATAATTGCCAGTTATTAAGAACCTGACAGCTACTCTGTTTTATCCTAGATTTCCCAAGTGGTGTCCCTGTCCCAGAATCAAGATGTACTGTAAGAATACCCTTGTTTGCCTTCTATAGAAATGCAGGTATAATTGTATTCCATTTAGGGTTACATTTTGAAAAAAAATGCTTTTCTCTGTGGAATTCAGAGAATTGTTTGTTTGCTTTACCAGTAGGTCTCCACCTCTATGGTGTTATTGATATCACCATATTCATTAAAATTGAAAAATAGAGGCAGTTCCCTCAAAAATGCCTTTCCCTGCCCTATTAAGGATGGTATGCTAACAATATAAATGTGTAGGAAAGTCCACTGTGGGAAAGACTCTTTCCATCTTTACCCATATCATTTGTAGCACCATAGGGCATAGGTCTATTGTTTCCTAAATCCTCCAGAGAAAGGCAGATGGTGGTGACATATATGATGTGGGCCAATCATGATAGTGCTTTCTTTTTTATAATTGCAGATGGCATCCACCATGGTAGGGAGTTGTAAGTATCTGAAATCCTTCCCCCATTCAGGAAATACCTTAGTGTTTCATTTCTGAGACTCCTCACTCCAGGTTCCTGTAAGGAAGAAGGACTGAAGGTTAAATGAGATAAAGTAATTTCTGCCATAGAGGCTCCATGGAAAATCACAAGAACTGGTGTTAATTTCATGTGAGCCAGTGTGACTTCATGTGGCACACTCTGTTCTGATTTTTTTCAGATACGGCACAGATGTTGAACAGCAACAACAAGACCTTGATAGTAAAGAGGCGTTTCCTGGTAAGTAACAGGATGCCCTGTGGAGAGCAACAGGAAAGGACTCAAGGAGAATTGGGTTATACATTCTGCTTGCCAGGCTGAAGCAGTGGGAAAGGCATCGATGAGATGTAGATTTGTTTGATTCACCTTCCAGCTATAATGGTAAAGCATAGAAGCAAAGCCCAACAAACCCACTGGCAATTAAAGATGAGCCAGGGGAGTTGGGGAAATGGCTCCTTAATCAAGAGCACTGACTATTCTACCAGAGGACTGAGATTCTAATCTCAGCACCCCATATCGCTGCTCACAGCCATCTGTAACTCAAGTTCCATGGTATCTGGTGCCCTCCTCTGGTCTTGGTTGGCATTGCATGCATGTGGTACACAGGCACTCATATGCAGGCAATACAGCTGAAATAAACTTAAAAATGCTAGCATTCTCCCTGCCTCTGTCACTGCCAAAGCCCCAAGCCTTTGATTATAATCAGTAGATCTCCTTGTGCATTGCTTTCTTGACATCTGGCATTCACTTTTGGCTGCTGGTTTGTGATAGAACTATCAGTGGAGTACAGCTCTCTATAGTCACTGATATGAACCTGAGTAAAAAGGTCATAAAGTGTGATGCCAATAATCCAGAAAAAGGAAATCTTCTTCTGGCTCTTCCTGCAGGATTTATCACAGCACCTCCATGACCCTCTCCTGCCTGTTAAGCCTCTCTATAAAGGGCACTCTATGGGTAGATGGCAGAGTGAGTGGTCTGGCCTCATTGCAGCACCTTCTGTAACAGGAGGAGTCAAGGAGCCAGTGGAAAGCTAGGACTAATCTGGTGTGACCCAACGTGGCTATATCTTCTGTAGTCAGAAGTGAGTGAGACACTGTTTCTTTTCCTGTAGATGTGAATGAAGTACAGCAATGGGAGCTAAGAAAAATGTCGAGTACTGTTGCTCCTGGTAGGTAACTGCATTCTCTGTCTATACTGTCATATGGGGAAGGTGTCAGTAGGGAGAAGGAAACAGAGAAGGATATATGTGAGCTCATTACCAGACTGTGCTCTTCACACCAAACTGACCTATGGGTGAGTTGGTCAAAGAACACATTAACAGCTGTATTGGAACCTCTGGCCTAGTATTTGATGGTGGATCTAGAACTCTGGTCCAGCTCTGACTTCCTTTTTTAAACATTCCTAGTTTAGAGGAGGCACATATGTTCCCAGGATTTAAAAGGCATGACCACTTGTATTTTCTTTCCAGTATCCTTTCTGGCTTATCCTCCTACCTCTGTCTGAACCTCATTTTCCTGCCTGTTTAATCAGATCTCCTTGTGTTGTCCTCCTGTGAGTCACAGCTTTCCTTGGAGTGCTCTGGGACTTTTGTGTACTTCATGCTTAGTATGTTTCTCACCTGTCTCCACTTGTGTAGAAAGTGAAACAAAGGAGACTATATTCTCCCAAAGTCTTCTGTGAAACCACTGAAGTAGAGTCAGGGTTTTTCTTTATTGAGAACTCTGTCTTTTTTTCTGTCTGTCTGTCTGTCTGTCTGTCTGTCTGTCTGTCTGTCTGTCTGTCTTGTGTTCTACTTTGGATGCATTGATTTTGCCTTGTGTAACCTCAAGGATTCTTCTTTCTGATCAATGCATCTACAGAGATGCAGGAGCCCAGCGCATTGGCCACATTTCTTGATCCTGATTCATTCTCTTACCCACAGCCTTTCCCATCCTCTTCCCTATTTTCTGAGTAAAATAGTGACTGTGCACTTTGTGTCCAGTAATCTGTAAAACCTTCTACCTTGTTGCTGATTCTGCTAACTGGGTTGTACTGACAACCTGATGATGTGACCTAAACTTCTAATATGTGGTTCCCTGGATTCATTCCCATTTTGTTTCTCAGTTTATTCAGTTGTCCCCTGCCCTTGAAATTTGGCCTCACTTGAGTCCTGTACAAAGTTCATGGGACAGCCAAAGACCAAATGGGAAGTGTATACAATGGGACATTGCTAAGGTACATGCCCAGTAAGACATAGTATAATCTTACCAGATCATCTGGTTCATGCCTTCTGGTGTGGAACAGTGGGAAACAGTTGTTTTTGCCCCACTGAGGAAAGCAGGGGAGCTGAACAGAGTGGGTACAGGAATGCTGAGCACAGCACAGTCAGTAGCAAAGCTTTGTTTCTGATGGAAGAGGAGACCCAAAGGGAACATCCAAAAGTGGCAACCAACAAAATAACAACCAATAGAATGGTTCATCCAGACAATGTTGATATAAGAAAGATAGGGTATGAGTTTGACATCACTCACCTAGAATGGTCAATTTGATTCTTGCAAGAAATACCCAACAGCCAGCCAGTGGTGGTGCACACCTTTAATCCCAGCACTTGAGAGCCAGAGGCATGTGGATTTCTGCTTTTGAAGCCAGCCCGGTCTACAGAGTGAGTTCCAAGACAGCCAGGGCTGTCAGAGAAACCCTGTATCATAAAACCAAAAAAAAAAAAAAAAAAAAAAAAAGCCAGGATCCCAGAGCTTTGTAACACAACTCATTTTTGAACCTATTTCATTTTTCACTTACTATTTTGAACCTATTTGTATTGTATTCCTAGTGATCGATACACTCTTTGTCACACCACCAACATCTTCAGATAACAATGACCACATATCCATAAGAAGGAAAAAGAGGAAGAAATGGAGGAGGCACTACTTCTAATTAGAAGCCTCCCATTTGGCACCAGTGAGTACCACACACACAGAGAGACTTCAGGAACTTAGAAAGCATTGGAGGGAGTGAGGGGAAATGTAAGAGAAAAAGAAACAGATACAGACATGCTGAGCTTCCAGTTCACCAGGATGAAGAACTGCTATATCAAAACCTTGTACAGTTGTCAGGAGATGTTGAGAAAATAAGTGAGGATGTTGAGGGGGGAGCTAATGGGGAGGAGGTTGACATTAGAAGGAGTGTTAGAAAGAGAAGAGTAATCTGAGATACAAATCAAAAGTGGGAAGAAATCTGGCATCTGAGGGAAGAATCAGAACATGGAAAGTCCCCATTGAGGGTTTCCTACTTAGGGTTACTATTGCTGTGATGAAACCCCATGCAAACTTGAAAAGGATAAGGTTTATTTGACTTACATATCCTGAATCCCAGACAGCTGAGAAAAGCCAATTCAGAAACTCAAAGAGTAAAGGAACCTGGAGGCAGCATTGGTGCAGGGGCCATAGAGGATGCCTGCTAACTTCCTTGCTCCTTAATGGCTTCTACAGCCCACTATCTTATAGAATGCAGGATCACAAATCTATGGATAGCCCCACACACAATAGTCTGAGCACTCTCACAGCAATTACTAATTGAGAAAATGTTCTGTAAGCTTGCCTCCAGCCTGGTCTTGTAGAGGCAATTTCTCCATCTCAGATGTGCCCTCCTCTCAGATGACTTTAGCTTGTGTCAAGTTGACATTAGAATAGCCATGACTAAGTTCATGAGAGTGGAAGGCAAATACATAAGTCATGTCATGAAGTACCATAAGGACTATAAGTTAGTGGAGAGGGGCTAATCATGTCAAAGAATATATAAATGGCATCAAGAGTAAAGAGTGGCGAGGTGAGGATGAAAAGTAGGAGTAGAAAAACCTCACCAGGCCAGATTCAATAATATCGTGTACAGGGGTGAAGAGTCTGGAAGGAAGGAGATAGGTGACTGTCCAGGAGCTCTTTCCACTTACAGGTAGCAAAGTCCCAAAGATCTGTGGTGCCAACCAGTTGGAAATCACAACTCTATCTTGCCAGGGTTTCCTCTAGGTATGAGTAACTGGATGCATTGAGAGTTGGAAAAGACAGGAAGGAGACCTTGAACATAGCAGAGTCTTCAGGGGAAAAAGATATTCTCAACTACAACAGATGGGCAGCCTAGGAAAGGGCTGTTCAACCACTGCAGAGTTTCATGTCTTTTGAAATAACCCTTATTTATACACTGTTCATGGGCTCTATGCCCTTGGGTAGCTGGAAGCAGAGAGATGTTAGTCAATGACCAGAAAAACTTGAGTAAATCTCTGGAAGAAGAGACAGTGGCTTTGTCACCTTTGAAGACCTCTGGTAAGATCTAGGACCTTGCTTTGCTCTTGAATCTCCGTTTTCAGCCTCTTTAGACTCCTAACCCTGTTGATACTGTGCTTGCCAGGTTGTTCCATCATTCCAAACTTAACTGTAAACACCAAGGTTTGTTGGCTCATTTTGTCAACTTGTGACAGGATCTGGAGTTATCTGAAAGGGGAATCTCAACTGAGAAAATGATTCCATAAGATACACCCATAGGACATGTTTCTCTTTATTTTTCCCACTAATTTATTTATCCACTTTACATCCCAGTCTCAGTCCCCGTACTCTGGCTCACATATCCTTTTGCCTCACTTCCATTTTTCTCTTTGAAGGTTTAAGTCCCTTGACAGGAACCAACCCATTCTGGCACTTCAGGTCACTGCAGGTGTAAGTATATATTCTTCCACTGAGGCCAGACAGGGCAGCACAATTAGGAGAGCAGAATCCACAGGTAGGCAGGAGTGTCAGGTTAAGCCCCCACTCCAGTTGTGGTGCATCTGTATGAAGACCACACTTCACATCAGTGCAGAGGGGGACTAGACCTAGTACTTTTATGCTCTTTGGTTGGCAGTTCAGGCTCTGGGAGCCCCCAAGTGTCCAGGTTAGTTGACTTTGTTGGTCTTCATAAAGAATCCACATCCCATCCAGGTCCCTCAATCCTTTCCCAAATTCTTCCACAAGACCCTGAGCTAGGCCTCTCTAATATTTGGCTGTGAGTCCCTGCATTTGTTTCAGCCAGCTGCTGGGTGGAGCTTCTCAGAGGACAGTTATGTTAAGCTCTTGCCTGCAAGTATAGCAGCATATTATTAAGAGTGTGTGTCAGAGGTTAGCTCTTGCCCATGGTGATGGTTCTCAAGTTGAGCCATTCATTGGCTGGCTATTCCCTTGGTCTCTGTGACATCTTTAGCCCTGAACTTTTTGTAGACAGGACAGATTATACTATTTGTGCATAGGTTGATGTTCTTATCCCTCCACTAGGAGTCCTGCCTAGCTGTGAGACAGCTACGTCAGGCTCTACATGTACCAATGCTAGGAATCTCAGCTATAGTCACCCTCATAGACTTCCTGGAGCCTCCCCCATTTCAGGTCTCTGTCACCTCCTAGAAATGCACACCCCATAATATGTGCTCCAATTTACCTTCAATTTCTGTTCACACTCCCTGTCCTCTTTCCCATCCTTTTCCCTCCCTCTATACATGCCCAATCACAATTTGATTTCATATTCTATATGAGATTGAAGTGTCCTCTCCTGGCTCTCCTGGGTCTACCTGGTTACTTAGCTTCTTTGGTTCTGTGGATTATAATGTGGGTATCCTGTACTTTATGGATAGTATCCACTTGCAAGTGAGTGTATGTTCTGCATGTCCTTTTGAGTCTGGGTTACCTCATTGAGCATGATATTTTCTAATTCCATCCATCTACCTGCAAATTTTAAGAAGTCCTTGTTTTGAATAACTGAGTAGTAGTCCATTATGTTAATGAACCACATTTCCCCCCATTCTTTGGGTGAAGGACATCTGAGTGTTTCCATTTTCTAACTGTAACAAGTAAATCTGCTATGGATACAGTTCAGCAAGTGTCCTTGTGGGATGGTAGGGGATCTTTTCATTATATGCCCAGGAGTGCAACAGTCATATATATTTAGGTAGAACTATTCCCAATTTTCTGAGAAACCACCAAATTGATTTCCAGGGTAGTTGTATGAGTGTGTTCACCCACTAGAAATGAAGGAGTGTACACCTTGTACCACAGCATTGGTAGCATGTGCTGTCACTTGAGTTTTGGATTTTAGACATTCTGATGGGTATAAGATGGAATCTCAGAGTTTTGATGTGTATTTTCCTATTGATGAAGGGCATCAATCATGTCTTTAAGTGTTTCTCGGCCATCCAAGATACCTCTGTTAGGAAATCTGTTTAGCCCTGTACTTCATTTTTATTGGTTTTTTGGTTGCTGTGTAATTTTCTCAGTTCCATATAGGACATTTTACCACTCTCAGATAATAGAGTTGGTGAAGATTTTTTTCTATTGTGAAGCTTTTCAGTTTCATGGGGTCCCATTTATGAAATATTGATTGTAATGCCTGAGCCATTGGTATACTGTTCAGGAAATTGTCTCCTCTACCAATGTATCCAGAGCTATTTTCCACTTTCCTCTATTAGATGTAGCGTATCCAATTTTATGTTGAGGTCTTTCATTCCCCCTGGACTTGAGTTTTGTGCAGGGTAATAAACATGAATCTGTTTCCATTGTTTGACATACAGACATCCAGTTAGATCAACAATACTTGTTGAATATGCTTTCCTTTTTTCCATTGTATGGTTTTAGTTTTTTGGTCAAAAATTAAATGCCAGTAGGTATGTGGGTTTATTCCAGGGACTTTGATTTCATTCTTTTGATCAACCTGTCTGTTTCTTTTTTTTTTTTTTTATCTTTTTTTTTTTTTTGGAGAAAACAGCAACTTTATTATCACAAATATTGATCAGCATACATACATATTCCCACATCTTATACATGGATGTCTATAGGTATTTAAAATACAGTATTTTTAAGAGAACATGTGCTGTCGTTACAGATGGAAGCAGGAAGCGAGCACATTACTTCTGTAGGTTCTTGAAGGCCTGCAGGTTTGATCTCTAGCTTTCTGTCATGCCAATAGCATCCAGGCCTAAGTAACACATTTTAAAAGTGTGAGAGTGAAATAGGGAGAAGAGGTTGGGGAGAAAGAAGGAGAAAAGGAGAGAGAAGGGCAGAGAAGGGGAGGGGACAAAGGAGGGAAAGGGAGACACCAGGAAGTGGACTTTGGACTTCGGATCACTGATTAATACCTAGTGTCCTAGTCTTTGTAGGTCACTACATCACTACAGCTCAGTGTTAGTACCCCAAAGTAACAGAAGTGCCGCTCCGCTCCGCACAGCGGGCAGCGGGGGCTGCCACATGCTTCCTTGTCTTATTTCTGTTCTTCAGTGATGTGTCTTTGCAGTGTTTTTAAGTGTCACTATCTGTTACCTGTGTTTACACTCCAGTCTCTCTCTCTCTCTCTCTCTCTCTCTCTCTCTCTCTCTCTCTCTCTCTCTCTCTCTCTCTAAGCTATATTTTTTCATTCTTTTTTTTATTCGATATAATTTATTTACATTTCAAATGATTTCCCCTTTTCTAGCCCCCGCCCCACTCCCCGAAAGTCCCGTAAGTCCCCTTCTCTTCCCCTGTCCTCCCTCCCACCCCTTCCCAGTTCCCCGTTCTGGTTTTGCCAAATACTGTTTCACTGAGTCTTTCCAGAACCAGGGACCACTCCTGCTTTCTTCTTGTATCTCATTTGATGTGTGGATTATGTTTTGGGTATTCCAGTTTTCTAGGTTAATAACCACTTATTAGTGAGTGCATACCATGATTCACCTTTTGAGTCTGGGTTACCTCACTTAGTATGATGTTCTCTAGCTCCATCCATTTGCCTAAGAATTTCATGAATTCATTGTTTCTAATGGCTGAATAGTACTCCATTGTGTAGATATACCACATTTTTTGTATCCACTCTTCTGTTGAGGGATACCTGGGTTCTTTCCAGGATCTGGCAATTATAAATAGGGCTGCTATGAACATAGTAGAGCATGTATCCTTATTACATGGTGGGGAATCCTCTGGGTATATGCCCAGGAGTGGTATAGCAGGATCTTCTGGAAGTGAGGTGCCCAGTTTTCGGAGGAACCGCCAGACTGCTTTCCAGAGTGGTTGTACCAATTTGCAACCCCACCAGCAGTGGAGGAGTGTTCCTCTTTCTCCGCACCCTCTCCAACACCTGCTGTCTCCTGAATTTTTAATCTTAGCCATTCTGACTGGTGTAAGATGAAATCTTAGGGTTGTTTTGATTTGCATTTCCCTAATGACTAACGAAGTTGAGCATTTTTTAAGATGCTTCTCCGCCATCCGAAGTTCTTCAGGTGAGAATTCTTTGTTTAACCCTGTACCCCATTTTTTAATAGGGTTGTTCGGTTTTCTGGAGTCTAACTTCTTGAGTTCTTTATATATATTGGATATTAGCCCTCTATCTGATGTAGGATTGGTGAAGATCTTTTCCCAATTTGTTGGTTGCCAATCTGTCCTCTTGATGGTGTCCTTTGCCTTACAGAAACTCTGTAACCTTATGAGGTCCCATTTGTCAATTCTTGCTCTTAGAGCATACGCTATTGGTGTTCTGTTCAGAAACTTTCTCCCTGTACCGATGTCCTCAAGGGTCTTCCCCAGTTTCTTTTCTATTAGCTTCAGAGTGTCTGGCTTTATGTGGAGGTCCTTGATCCATTTGGATTTGAGCTTAGTACAAGGAGACAAGGATGGATCAATTCGCATTCTTCTGCATGCTGACCTCCAGTTGAACCAGCACCATTTGTTGAAAAGGCTATCTTTTTTCCATTGGATGTTTTCAGCCTCTTTGTCGAGGATCAAGTGGCCATAGGTGTGTGGGTTCATTTCTGGATCTTCAATCCTGTTCCATTGATCCTCCTGCCTGTCACTGTACCAATACCATGCAGTTTTTAACACTATTGCTCTGTAGTATTGCTTGAAGTCAGGGATACTGATTCCCCCAGATTTTCTTTTGTTGCTGAGAATAGTTTTAGCTATCCTGGGTTTTTTGTTGTTCCAGATGAATTTGATAATTGCTCTTTCTAACTCTGTGAAGAATTGAGTTGGGATTTTGATTGGTATTGCATTGAATCTGTATAGTGCTTTTGGCAAAATGGCCATTTTAACTATATTGATTCTACCGATCCATGAGCATGGGAGGTTTTCCCATTTTTTGAGGTCTTCTTCCATTTCCTTCTTCAGAGTCTTGAAGTTCTTGTCATACAGATCTTTCGCATGTTTGGTAAGAGTCACCCCAAGATACTTTATACTGTTTGTGGCTATTGTGAAGGGGGTCATTTCCCTAATTTCTTTCTCAGCCTGCTTATCCTTTGAGTATAGGAAGGCCACTGATTTGCTTGAGTTGATTTTGTAACCTGCCACTTTGCTGAAGTTGTTTATCAGCTGTAGGAGCTCTCTAGTGGAGTTCTTTGGGTCACTTAGGTAGACGATCATGTCGTCTGCAAATAATGATAGTTTGACTTCTTCCTTTCCAATTTGTATCCCTTTGACCTCCTTATGTTGTCGAATTGCCCGAGCTAGTACCTCAAGTACAATATTGAAAAGATAAGGAGAAAGGGGGAAGCCTTGTCTGGTCCCTGATTTCAGTGGGATTGCTTCAAGTTTCTCTCCATTTAGTTTGATGCTGGCTACTGGTTTGCTGTATATTGCTTCTACTATGTTTAGGTATGGGCCTTGAATTCCTGTTCTCTCCAAGACTTTAAGCATGAAGGGATGCTGAATTTTGTCAAATGCTTTTTCAGCATCCAATGAAATGACCATGTGGTTTTGTTCTTTGAGTTTGTTTATGTAGTGGATTGTATTGATGGATTTCCGTATGTTGAACCAACCCTGCATTCCCGGGATAAAGCCTACTTGATCAT
Source organism: Apodemus sylvaticus (assembly GCF_947179515.1). Taxonomy (NCBI): domain Eukaryota; kingdom Metazoa; phylum Chordata; class Mammalia; order Rodentia; family Muridae; genus Apodemus; species Apodemus sylvaticus. The sequence continues at coordinate 34,945,269 of NC_067478.1, forward strand.
GGTGGATGATCGTTTTGATGTGTTCTTGGATTCGGTTGGCAAGAATTTTATTGAGTATTTTTGCATCTATGTTCATAAGGGAAATTGGTCTGAAGTTCTCTTTCTTTGTTGGATCTTTTTGTGGCTTTGGTATCAGCGTAATTGTGGCTTCGAAGAAGGAATTGGGTAGTGTTCCTTCTGTTTCTATTTTGTGGAATAGTTTGAAGAGCATTGGTGTTAACTCTTCTTTGAAGGTCTGGTAGAATTCTGCACTGAAGCCATCTGGTCCTGTGCTTTTTTTGGTTGGAAGACTTTCTATGACTCCTTCTATTTCTTTAGGCATTATGGGACTGTTTAGATGGTCTAGTTGGTCCTGATTTAATTTTGGTATTTGGTATCTGTCAAGGAAATTGGCCATTTCCTCCAGATTCTCCAGTTGTGTTGAGTACAGGCTCTTGTAGTAGGATCTGATGATTTTTTGGATTTCCTCAGCTTTCGTTGTTATATCTCCCTTTTCATTTCTAAGTTTGTTAATTTGGATACTTTCTCTGTGCCCTTTGGTCAGTCTGGCTAAGGGTTTATCTATCTTGTTGATTTTCTCAAAGAACCAGCTCCTGGTTTTGTTGACTTTTTGTATGGTTCTCTTTGTTTCTACTTGATTGATTTCGGTCCTGAGTTTGATGATTTCCTGCCTTCTACTCCTCCTGGGCGAAATAGCTTCTTTTTGTTCTAGGGCTTTCAGGTGTGTCATTAAGCTGGTAATGTATGCTCTCTCCATTTTCTTTTTGGAGGCACTCAGGGCTATGAGTTTTCCTCTTAGCACTGCTTTCATTGTGTCCCATAGATTTGGCTATGTTGTGTTTTCATTTTCATTATGTTCTAAAAAGTCTTTAATTTCTTTCTTTATTTCTTCCTTGACCAAGGTATCATTGAGTAGAGTATTGTTCAGTTTCCACGTGTATGTGGGTTTTCTGTTGTTTCTGTTGCTATTGAAGATCACTTTTACTCCATAGTGGTCAGATAGGAGGCATGGGATTAGTTCTATCTTCTTATATTTGTTGAGGTCTGTCTTGTGACCAATTATATGGTCGATTTTGGAGAAGGTACCATGAGGTGCTGAGAAAAAGGTATATTCTTTTGTTTTAGGATAGAATGTTCTATATATATCTGTTAAATCTAATTAGTCCAAAGCTTCAATTAGTTTCATTGTGTCCCTGTTTAGTTTCTGTTTTCCTGATCGGTCCATTGAGGAAAGTGCAGTGTTGAAGTCACCCACAATTATTGTGTTAGGTGCAATGTGTGCTTTTAGTTTTAATAAAGTTTCTTTTACGAAAGAGGGTGCCCTTGCATTTGGGGCATAGATGTTCAGGATTGACAGTTCTTCTTTTTGTATTTTTCCTTTGACCAGCAAGAAGTGTCCCTCAGGGTCCCTTTTGATGACTTTGGGTTGAAAGTCAATTTTATCTGATATTAAAATGGCTACTCCAGCTTGTTCCCTGAGACCATTTGCTTGTAAAATTGTCTTCCAGCCTTTTACTCTAAGGTAGTGTTTGTCTTTGACCCTGAGGTATGTTTCCTGTAAGCAGCAAAATGTAGGGTCCTGTTTACATATCCAGTCAGTTAGTCTGTGTCTTTTTATTGGGGCATTAAGTCCATTGATGTTAAGAGATATTAAGGAATAGTGATTGTTACTTCCTATCATTTTTGACGTTATTTTTTAAATTTGAATGCTTATCTTCTTTTGGGTTTGATGAAAGGTTACTATCTTGCTTTTTCCAGGGTGAAGTTTCCCTCCTTGCATTGGTGTTGTCCTCCTATTATCCTTTTTAGGGCCGGGTTTGTGGATAGATATTGGGTATACTTGGTTTTCTCATGAAATATCTTAGTTTCTCCATCTATGGTGATTGAGAGTTTTGCTGGATATAGTAGTTTTGGTTGGCATTTGTGTTCTCTTAGAGTCTGCATGAGATCTTCCCAGGACCTTCTAGCCTTCATAGTCTCAGGTGAAAAGTCTGCTGTGATTCTGATAGGTCTTCCTTTATATGTTACTTGGCCTTTTTCTCTTACTGCCTTTAGTATTCTTTCTTTGTTTAGAACATTTGGTGTTTTGATTATTATGTGACGGGAAGTATTTCTGTTCTGGTCCAGTCTGTTTGGAGTTCTGTAGGCTTCTTGTATATTCATGGGCATCTCTCTCTTTAGGTTAGGGAAGTTTTCTTCCATAATTTTATTGAAGATATTTGCTGGCCCTTTAAGTTGTAAATCTTCACTCTCCTCTATGCCTATAATCCTTAGGTTTGGTCTTCTCATTGTGTCCTGGATTTCCTGGATATTTTGGGTTACAAGCTTTTTGCATTTTGCATTTTCTTTAACTGTTGAGTCCATGGTTTCTATGGAATCTTCAACATCTGAGTTTCTTTCTTCTATCTCTTGTATTCTGTTGTTGATGTTTGCATCTCTGTCCCCCGATTTCTTCCCAAGACTTTCTATCTCCAAAGTTGTCTCCCTTTGAGTTTTCTTAGTTGTTTCTACTTCTGAATTTAGATCCTGGATGGTTTTGCTTAGCTCCTTCACTTGCATGTTTGTGTTTTCCTGTAATTCTTTAAGAGATTTTTGTGTTTCTTTTTTCATGACCTCAGCCTGTTGAGCAAAGTTCTCCTGTATTTCTTTAAGAGATTTTTGTGTTTCCTCTTTCATGACCTCAGCCTGTTGACCAAAGTTCTCCTGTATTTCTTTAAGTGTTTTTTGCATTTCCTCCTTGTTGGCTTTTGTATTCTCCTGGATTTCTTTCAATGATTTTTGTGTTTCCCTTGCAAGGGCTTCTAACTTTTGATCCATTTTCTCCTGAATTTCTTTAAGTATGTCCTTCATGTGTTCCTGTACCAGCATCATGACCAGTGATTTTAAATCCAAATCTTGTTTTACTGGTGTGATGGGGTATCCAGGACATGTTGGTAGAGGAGAATTGGGTTCAGATGTTGCCATATTGCCTTGATTTCTGTTAGTGACGTTCCTGCGTTTGCCTTTTGCCATCTAGTTCTCACTGGTGTTAGTTTGTCTTGTCAGTGCTGGACTCACCAGTGCAAGCTGCCCCTTCCCAGTTGGCCTCTGGTGCACAGCTTACCTCCTGCACTGCTTGTAGACAGGGTGCTGCTGCCCAGGCTGTTCAGATCCCAAAGCAGGCACCCGAAGGCTCCCGCTGGGGCCCGCTGGATTCACTGGAGTACACTGACTTCTCCCAGCTGGCCTCCCTGAAGCCCAGCTAGCCACTTGCAGGACTTGGAGATGTGGTGCTGCCGCCCAGGCTGATCTGGATCCGGAAGTGGAGGGAGTAGAGCTGAGGGCTTCTGCCTGAGGCCTTGCCCCAGATTGTGTCTGTGGAGCAGATGGAGCCCATGTGCACCCCCAGGGAGTGCCAATGGTGTATGCTGCTGTGATCTCCCTTGTGTTCCGCTCACTCCGCTGGGCAGCTGATCCGCCAACCGGGCTGTCACACACAAGGTTAGCCTGGCCACCCAGTCCCTGGGTCCAGGCAAAAGCCTGGGAGGCCAAGGTCCAAGCAAAGTTCCCCTAGGGCTATGACTGTTAATTGGGTCTGCCAGGTGACTAGGATGGCAGGCGTGCGCGCCCGCGCTCCCTGAAAGCGCCGAGAGAGTCTGCTGTGCTAACAATCCCCTGGGCGGGTTGACTCACAGATGACCCACCAAGCAGCCCAGTCCTTGGGGTCAGTCCTGTGCCTTTTGGGGCCTAGACCCTCGCTTTGTTAGCCTCTGGCTATGCCTGTTACAGGTCTGCCTGCCAGAGCTCTCTGTTGTCCTGCAGGCAAAATGGCGGCGGCGCGTGCGCAGGCCTGGGCAAAAAACCCCCTGGCTGGGTTGGCACCCCGATGGCCCCCGACCAGCCCAGGGCCTGGGTGCAGGCCAACGCCCGTCGGGCTCAGACCACCGCGGTGTTGGCCTCGTTTTATGTTTGTGTACCTCAGTCTGTCCGATCCCCGGAGTCCGGAACCAAGATGGATGCACCTCTCCTGACTGGTGGGAGGCCGAGTTCTGAAGTGGCCTCCGTGCAGGAAAGGCGCAGCACAACTGCAGCTGCTTGCCGCCCGGCTGGTCAGCGAAGGTCAGTGGTCGTGGGCGCAGGGCCTAACTGGTCCCTGTGTTGCCCTGGCTCCACTGCTGATGGCCCTTCAGCTGGACCAGCTACTGCTGCACTGCCGCCGCCTGAGGAAGGTTTTAAAAACCATTTACCAAACTGTTAATTTTATGCTATACACGGTCGAAGACAAGTTACAGCCCATTAGATGGGTGGGGAAAGTTGCTAAATATAATTTCAGAACACATACAAATTGGAAAGGAAGAGGTCAAAACATCACTACTTGCCAATGATATGATAGTATACTTAATTGACCCCAAAAATTCCATCAGAGAACTCCTAAATCTGATAAACAATTTCAACAAAGTGGCTAGATGAATACAAACCAAAACAAATCAGTAGTCTTCCTATACTCAAAGGATAAACAGGCTGAGACATAAATTAGGGAAATGACACCCTTCACAATAATCACAAAGAATATAAAATATTTCAGTGTGACTCTAACAAAACAAGTAAAAGATCAGTACAACAAAAACTTCAAATTTCTGATGAAAGAAATCAAAGAAGACCTCAGAAGATGGAAAGACCTCCCATGCTTGTGGATTGGAAGGATTAATATAATAAAAATGGCCATCTTGCCACAAGCAATCGACACATTCAATGCAATCTCCACCAAATTTCAACTCAATTCTTCATAGAGTTAGAAAGAGCAATTCTCACATTATTTGGAATAACAAAAAACTCAGGATAATGAAAATTACTCTCATCAACAAAAGAACTTCTGGGGAAATCAGCATCTCTGACCTCAAGCTGTAGTACAGAGCAATAGTGATAAAAACTGCATGGTATTGGTATAGTGATATGCAGGTAGATCAATGGAATAGAATTGAAGACCCAGAAATGAGCCCTCATAACTATCAATGGTCCTTGATCTTTAAGAAACAAGTTAAAACTGTCCAGTGGGGGGAAAAGACAGCATTTTGAATAACTGGTGCTGCTTGAACTTGTGGTCAACATGTAGAAGAATGCAAATTGATCCATTCTTATTTATTTATGTAAGACCATTCTCAGTTGCCCTTTGCTAGAGTGGTTGTAACTAGAATGTCCCAAAATGAATCATAGTTATATGTACATATTTTGATTTTTTAAATTAGAAATATGAGTATCAATTATCTGTAAAAGTTAATTAAGTCCTCTAGAATCAACATCATTATGTGGTAGAAGTAGAAATTGAGGACATCAAGAACAAATTTTTATAATTTTATGTATATAAAATATAAAATTATTTTTAAGCCATTATTTTTTTGATGATATGAATAATAAATGTGCTTTCTATATACCCTGAATGTTTCTATATACCCTCCTTGGGATACAAACTTTATGTGCCTTGTCCCAAAGGGTCCTGTCCAGGCACCTTTTTAAAGATTAAATTATAAATAAGTATATTGTAGTTGTCTTCAGACACACCAGAAGAGGGCGTTAGATCCCATCACAGGTGGTTGTGGGTCACCATGTGGTCATTAGGATAATAATAGTTTTCATAAATGTTAATAATATCATTTATAATGTTTATATACATATGTTTTCATTTTGTAGTGACAAGAACCCTGCATGCAAAGTGGCTTCAACACCTGTTATTATCCTGTTTTGAAATGGAAAAACTGAGATTCATATCTTATATAAATCTAGAAAATGGGAGCACAACAGCTGAAGCTAACTCACATCCTGATGGATGCTTTGTAAGAGGGACCTGGTGGAGAAGGAACAAAGAAATCTGTAACTCGTTGTGATCAATTAGTTGTAAACACCACTACTCTCGGACCAACCTGAACCACCATAAAGGCAGCAGAGGTCCCATAGTATCTGACCGATTCAGCTAAAGATTTAATAAATTTAAAATCTAGGGCTTCATAAACCCTCTGGCCCTGCGGATCCTGGAGCACTGGATAAGCCAAAGAGACTTGCACCGCCCCCAGACTTCCGGGCAAAAGGAACACCCTGAAAGTACAGGGGGTGGGGGGACACACCGAGAACAGCAATTCCTTCATAAACGGGTGGTTGGGAATGGTAGCACAGCCAGCAATCTTCAATAAGTTCAGGGGAAGTTTCATTTAAAGTGAGAAATGTCTGATTAACTAAAGAAAGTACAAAATTTTTAGTGGGAGCTGGCTGTACAGGCAGTGTAGTGGCTGATGGCTTAGCTGGTGGCTGGAGGGGAAATACAGTAGGTAGGGAAGTGTCTTTAATAGAAGGAGTACAGGTGGTGTCATTCCTTTAGGAGGAACAGGATGAGGTACCAACACAGAATTAGGTCCCATTGGGACTGACTGGGCATGATATAAAGGCTCTTTAAGGAGCTTAATGGAGAAAATAATACCTGCATCAAAGCCAAGTACATAGAGGCAAAGATCCCATTCACAGCCTATTTGCCAATGTGGATTGGGAGATTTTGCATGGGTGGTAAACCTAATTTGTAAAGGTGTACACCATCCCTTTGTAGAAGAATTAGAGGCCTTGAGGACTCATCATCTGTTAGAAAACTAGCTGAGGGTGTAACATTGTATTTTACTTAGATGTAACCCCACAGGAGAAGTCCAGAGGCTCTCCCAAAGGTCCCAAACAACCAAAGTAAATCCTGTGGATGTCTTAAAGAAAATAAATGGCAGGCCACATTCTATCTGGTCTACACTTGAAATCTGTAAAATTTAAATATAATGCCTTTTGGCACCCTAAAGAGGGGCAATCAGCAGTAGCCAATATCTCCCCTTTAATCTGTTTATAATTTGTCCAATTTTTAGATAAATAAATTTGCCATGCAAAGAGGGATGTTGAGTCCATAGATGTCTGTGATGTCAGCATTATTAGGAGGCATCCAAAAGTGTTGAGGACTGTGGCCATTTTCAATGATTATAATCAGCATCATTCTTTGGCAGCTAGCATGTTCCTTCAGCATCCTGCAGATAAAACACAAACATGCCCTCTCTCTACACTCAGAGAGTTCCCTGGCATTAACATTTTAAAATTTTTGTGGTATATAGAGATGTGATTTTCCTCTCTTTTGTTATAAAGATATTGTAAAGTTTTATGGGCCTGTTCCATAATATTTTGTCTTTGAGAATTATGAGGAATCTCAGTAATATGACCAACATCAAATTGTTAAAGCATCTCAAATGACTGGCTATAATAATCAGTTATAATATTTGTCTTAATCTGATTTGGAACATCCAATATAGAAAAATAATAACATGTAATGACCAATTTTATTTTATTTTTTGTTTCTTATGTTAAAACAGTTATAACTAGAAGGCTTGAAAAGCTGTCAATAGTCATATGTATACTTTTTTAATTAATATTTTTAAACTTGAATTGTATTTGTATAAATAGTAGATGCATTTTTATAGGATGCATGTATAAATCTATAAAAATATAAAACATGTATGGAGGCAAATTTTTTAACAATTTATCTTTTGAATGACAATTAATAATTTTTTTTTAAAAAAAGGCTTTATTATTACACCAAATCTTCATTGGAGGATGTCAAAACCTTATTTGGAGAGATTTTATATTAATGTTCTCTTTGTCAAGGAATGGAAGTAAACATATATCATAAACTGTTAACAAATACTTACGGTAGCTTTCTCCAAGTTATGTCTGTCAATATTTATTTTGTATTTACCTTAAGAACATCAGAGGCTTAAATCCTCTTGTGGCAAGCTTAAAACAGTATCTTAGTCAAATAATTTATCTTAACATTATTTTTTTAAGTTAGCTTAATGTTTAACCTTTCGCAGATCTAAGTTTGAACTTTATTTTGAACCACATCCGTATGAATCTGTTAAAAATATTCTTTTGGCCAGAAACTCTCTAGGTAAAGCCTGTAAGATAAGGCCAGACCTACACCCATCAGTCCTGCAAGGAGTAGCCTGTAACCAGACCTCACTGTATGAAGGTCAAATAACAAAAGGAACCTGTAATATCAAAGCATAACTACAATTATTTGAAAGCAAAACCCAGTTTTAAACAATCTTTTATCTTTAAAAATAATGGCAAAATTACTTTCATATTGCAAAGTTTGTCTATCAACTTGTGTGTTTGAGTGTATGACAGTGTAACTTACTGAAGAGACATTTTAAGTCTTATTTTTTTTTAAGTCTGAGTTCTAGAATAAGAATCACATAAAACATTATGTCAATTTAGAAATATCATAGAGACCTGTTTTTCTTGGCTTCTGTCATGTCACATGTTGCTTAAGATAGCTTTAACCCTAAATCGTCTGTTTTAAACTTACCTTTTGTTACCATCATTATATTTTTTAAATCATGTCCAATAACTTATGAGCCAATACTCTATAGTCAAGGCATGTAAAACATTTATACCTTTAAGACCAATTAGAAATAAAGATGAAGCGATTACACAAATCTCATTAATTTAAACCAAATATATATATATATATATATTTCCAGCTGGGGAATAAAGCACTTTGAACCCAATCATCACCATGGTAGAAATTTTTCTAGGAGAATTAACCATTGAGGTTGAGGCTGCTGGTCCCTTAAGAAATAGCTTTTTCTCCAGCTGTGTTTAACTTGTAGTTAAGAATGTGAGGCACCTTCAATCATCTTCCTCTGTGTAAATTGCAGACTAGCAGGACTGCCAGTAGATAACGCTTTTTTTTCTTTCTATCATATAACATAAACATAACAATCATTCAGCCACTCAAACAATAGACAACATGAATTGACACACATATAGACAGGTTTTGGTGCACCAAAGACAGACAACAGACAGAAATGGAACTTGATGTCCCCAAAAGATCCAAATATCTTAACCAGAACTAAGGATATCTGCAGTAGGATTCAGAGAGGAAATAGGACATCTCCCATTTTCTTCTCCTTCCCAGGAGAATGTTAAAATTAGCTTTTAACCATTATTATTAATTTTTTGATACCATGTCCCGTACATGAAAAAGCTGCTTTTCTGAAACCTGCTTTTTCTCTTGTTTAAGAGTTAACTCCTTATCTTCTTTTTCTTCTGGGAATTCTGCCAGAGAAGGGAGGGGGAACACAATTATAATTACTCCACTGATAGTTACTCCAGAGTGCCCTGCTTTTTTAACCCCTATTAGGTTCATAAAAAGAGAAAAGGTTTGGTACCAGTAGAAATGCCTCCAAGCAAACTGCTCCTTCACATAGCCCCGAGACTTGAGAGACTCCATGGACTGGCTTTCTCTATGTTCTTATAGAGCTCTATTCCCTTGCTTCTTTGCTTCCTCACAGTTTTTGTCCTCCAAACAAGCTCTTACTAGCCTCCAAATGGGCCTCATGCCTGGTTTAAGATCTCTCTTTTCCCATGCCCTATCTAAGTCCTTGCCTAGTTTATCCCAAGAAGCAGTAGACAGGCTCCCAGAGACCGCAAACCACGGAGCAACTGACTCACAGAAGTGTATAAAGCATTGTATGTTTTTTGAGCTTAGTTTTATACCTCTTGTGTTCAACAAGTCCTTCAGAGCTATGGACACAGGATGACTGGCAGAATTTCCCATCTTGTGGCCACATTTATTTACACGTTTATTTACATGCAGATTAGCACAGCCACTTTAGGTTTAGTTTTGACTAAACAAGCACACAGCCGACTGGGGTTTTATGGCACCCACAGGCAAGAAAGATGATTAAAGCAGCAATTAAAGATAGTAATCAGCAGCACAAGCAGCAAGTAATGATCCATTAAAACTCAATTGTCACCTTGCTGGTGATCTTTCCCAGCTGGAAGCCTGATCGTCGCCCTACAGGCGAACTTTATTGTTCCTTTTTTTCCAGGAAGCTTTATTGTCCCCCTACAAGTGAACTTTATTGTTCCTTCTTTAAGAAGCTTTATCATCGCCCCACAGGCAAACTTTATTGTTCCTTCTTTCAGGAAGCTTTATTGTCCCGGCTCCCCCGAGGAACTTACCCGTACAGCTCCTGACTTTGAGAGTTCTGAACCAAAAGAGGTCCCGTATGGGCCACCAGTTGTTGCGCCCAACCCTGCCAGCAAGGAAAGATGCAACAGGACCAGGTTCTTCTCTGCAACACTTTATTCAGGACTTTTTCTTTGTTCTTCTTACTGGGGCCCCGAGCCCTCTCCCAGCCGCCCTTATATAGCTATTCAGCCTCGTCTGCAGAAGATAGATAGTGTACCGCTTCCTGATAGGTGAACTAAGTGAATTCTTCATTAGCATATAAGTGCGATAATGTAACAACACATAGCGCATGTACTAAAGTTGTTTACCACCAGAAAGCTGCATCTGGCCAGCGCCATCTTGTAATGGCGAATGAACAAAGGTGGCTTACTACAATTGCAAATAGGAGCTTAGCACAACTGGCATCTGGAAACAGATGCAGAGACCACAGTCAAACATTAGGTAGACCTTGAGGAATCCTGTGGAAGACAGGGAGGAAGAATTGAAGGAACCAAGAAGTGAAGGACACCACAAGAAAACCTACAGAATCACTGAACAGAACCACCAAACAGAGAATATGGATGGGCTGGACTTAGGTCCTCTGCACATATGTAACAGATATGGAGCTGGATGTTCATGTGGGTGGGATGTTCATGGGATGACATGCAGGAGCACGGCATGTCAGTGAACTTGTTGCCTGTCCTGAACTACCTGTCTCCTAAATGGGCTGCCTTGTCCAGCCTCAATAGAAGAAGATATTCCTAGTCTTACTGCAACTTGATATGCCAAGGAGGGTTAATATAGATGGGAGGCTTCCTTTCTGAGAAGAAAGGAATGAGGGATAGTAGGAGGGGAAGTAAGGAGAGACTGAGAGGATAAGAGGGAGGGAAAGCTGCAATTGGGATGTAAAGTTAATTAATAAATTAATGGGAAAACACTCATGTTATTGAAATAAAAACATATTGATCAGTGGACACAAATCAAAGACACAGTAATAAATCCAAACACTCATGGACACCTAATTTTTGAAAAAAAAAAAACCAGAAATTCAAAATGGTGAAAAGCAAACACCTTCCACAAATAGTGCTGATATATTTGGATCTGAAGCTGTAGAGGAATGCAAATTGAACCTTATCCATTACCCGATGTAAAATTCAAGTCCAAGTGAATTGAAGGCCTCAACATAAAACAAGATACACTACAACTGATAGAAGAGAAAGTGACGGAAATGCTTGAACTCATTGGCATAGAAGACAACTTCTTGAACACCAGTAGAGCAGGTACTAATAACAGTGATTAGCTGGGTGGTGGTGGCACACGCCTTTAATCCCAGAACTTTGGAGGCAGAGGCAGGCAGATTTCTGGGTTCAAGAGCAGCCTGGTCTGCAGAGTGAGTTCCAGGACAGCCAGAGCAACACAGAGAAACCCTGTCTGGAAAAACAAAACAAAACAAAAACAAAACAAAACAAACAAACAAACAAAAAAACAACAAAAAAACCAAAAACAAAACAACAACAACAACAAAAAAAAAACAACAAACCAAACCAACTAAACTAAAAAACCCAACGATTAATAAGTGGGCCCTCATGAAACTGAAAAGGTTGTGTATAGAACAGTACACCAACAATAGTATAAAATCGCAGTCTTTAGAATAGGAAAAGATTTTTCACCAACTCAATATTCAGTAGAGGGCTAATATGTAAAATACAGGAAAACATCCAGAAACTAGTCATCAACAAACTAAATAGTCTAATTATAATATGGAATACACATGTAACCAGAGAATTCTCAATGGGGGAATTACAAATGGCCGAGAAACATTTAAATGTTCAAAATCCTCAGTCATCAGAGAAATAAAAATCAAAACTCCTCTGAGATTCCATCTTATACCTGTCAGTGGTTAAGATCAATAACATCAGTGGCAGCTCATGTTGGTGAATAGGGGAACACTCCTCTATCTCTGCAGCTTTAAAAACTTGTACAAGAATTATGGAAATTAATATAGTTTCTCAGGAAACTGGGAACTGATCTCTCAAGTCCCAGCTATACCACTATTAGGCATATACCCAAAGGGCACACTATCACACTATCACAGAAACACTTGCTCAGGTATGTTCAAAGTGGCTTTATTCATAATAACCCCAAACGGGAAACAACCATAAATTTCCCTCAAATGAAGAATGGATAAGTTAAATGTGGTACTTTTATTCCCATGCAATATATCATTTATTATTAAGTATTAAAAAATAAACACTTCAAATAAGTACTACTTGTAAGATCCACTGATGTCCTTTTTAAGACTATTTTAGTTATTTGTTATTTTTTTAGTTATTTAGTTATTAGTGGAAACTTGAGACTATGAATATGGGTCCCAGTGAAGGCCACAAGAGGGCGCATCCCAGGGAGGCCAGTTTTGAGTCACCCAATAAGGAACAGAGGTTGAGTCTTCCTCAGGCCCTTGATAAGCAATTTTTGAATGTGACAGCATAATAGCTTTCTGCCCAAACTTTGTTGATATGAGCATATTTTGGCACTGAGTATAATGGACATTTGTAAGATCAAACGAATGCTCACGATACCCAGTATCTTGGCTGCTGTATCCAATCACAACCTCAGCATAACATTCTTTCATCACCAAAGATATTTTATTCACATTTCTGACAAAAATGAGTTATTTTGGTTGTGACTTACATAACTAAGTCCAAACTGAAAACAAATAGATTCTGTTTTTTGTTTGTTTGCTTGTTTATTTGAGTCAGGGTTTCTCTGTGTAAAAGATCTCTGGGTATCTTGGAATTGCTCTGTAGACCAGACTGGCTTCAAACTCAGAGATCCACCTGCCTCTGCCTTTAGTGCTGCGATTAAAGGAATGCACCAACACTCCTGGCTCTCTTTCTACTCGTTAAGGGTCTACCTGGCCACGTTCTTCACAACCTTTGCTCTGCCTTTCCCCTGTTTCCTTTCTCTCTTGGCCTTCAGTCTTTTTCTTTCCCTCTGGTTCATTCACCCTGGGTACTGGACATGTTGGTCTAGAGTCTTTCTGTTTCTCTTAATTTCAGTTTCCATTTCATGTTATCCTTTTCATCATCCATGTCACATTGCACTTTCTCCTGGCAATGTTTGGGTACCACTACAGTTTCTATTTCAATGAGGTTCATTAAAGCATCACCATCAACTCTGAGAATACTTTTAAGTCTGTTGAGCTCCCTTGATGAATTCTTCTTTCTCTTCTCAGCAAGTATCTTCCTTTTCCACTTACTCCGCAACCTTTTACCCATGATTTACCTGAGAAACACCACTGCTGACCACACTTAGGACACCAACCGGAAGCACAGACACTTCCAGCTGTAAATTTGGTACGTTTATACTATGGAATATTACACAGCTATTTTTAAAAATGACATCATGAAATTTGCAGGAAAATAGATGGAATTAGTGAAAAACACCCTGAATGAGGTAACAGAGACCCCGAAAGACTAGCCTGGTATACATTCAATTATAAGTGGATATTAATTGTTAAGTAAATGATAATCATGCTGCAGTCCACCAACCCAGAGAGGCTAATTAACAAGGAGGACTCTACCAGGGACAAATGTATGTCACTGACAAGGAGGAAGTAGGATACATTTGAGGGTAGACTAGGGTAGGTAGGGATGGGAACAGAAGGAATCAAGTTCTCAAGGAGGACTGGAGGGAGAGTATGGGAGAGACAACTGGAAATGGATGACATTTGGAGCTGATGTAGACATCTAGTGAAATTAAAATTCCCTGGAATCTACAAAGGTGACCCTAAAGACCATTTTCATCCATGGAGGATATAGAGCCTGGACCAGCCATATACTATAATCAGGCAACTTACAGTGGTGGGATTGCAACATGATCCCAGTTACAGTCCTTAGACCTACAATCTAGCCTACCTGAAAGATGTGCTGGGATAATGGAGAAGAACTTTTGGGAGTGGTCAAATTGTGAGTGGTCTAATTCAAAGCCCACAACATGAGAGGGAGCCATGCTTGACACTACCTGGACAATCAAGAACTGGATGGAGTCTGGATATCCAAGGACCTAGGGTAGGAAAAATATGTCAATGAAACAAATCCTAGTGGTACTCTGCTATACTCATAGATTGGGGCCTAGTTCAATAATTATCAGAGATACTTTCCCTAGAAGCTGATGAAAGTAAATGTAATACTCCTAGCCATACATTAGATGGAGAGAGAACACAAATTTGAGTACTTCATTAGGTCTTTGCACTTGGGAGGCAGAGGCAGTCGGATTTCTGCGTTCAAGGCCAGCCTGGTCTACAGAGTGAGTTCCAGGACATCCAGGGCTACACAGAGAAACCCTGTCTCAAAACAACAACAACAACAAAAAGAATTCAGTACATGATTTAAATTCAACCCCAACATTTTCTTTCTCTTTTTCTAATAGAAATGGATGCATTAGAAACATAAAACACCTCATCATCCCCTTTGAACTTAATGTTTCTATGTGTTGAGATCTTATTGAACTGCATGATTGTTGATTCTCTTCTCAGATACCTGGTGCAGGCCAAGTATTCATCACTTTTGAGTGGTAGGAAACAATTGTGTGTTCTCAGACTGGAAGAATATTTGATATTTAAACCTGTTTTATGTTGGGGACAATTAACATGTTTCAAGTGTGTCCCCAACATAAACAGCTATAAAATAATGGAAATGAAAGAAGAGGGGGAAACACACTTTTGTTTCTTTCTAGAAAAAAAAATCCCTTCTTTCTGAATGGTGAGAGTATGGTTCATTCACAGATGGTAAATAATTATATTTGTTTATATCAAATAGGGAGTCAAGCTTTTATTCATCAACAAATCTGCCTACAGTACATCTCTGTACCTCTGCCTGATACCACTAAGTTAGAATCACATAGATACATAATATTTCAATAGTACTGGAATCCCACTTTGTATACTGAGCACATTTAAATAGTTCTAATTATAAGCCATGTGGTGGTGGCACATGCCTGTAATCCCAGTACTCTGGATGGCAGAGGCAGGCAGATTTTTGAGTTCGAGGCCAGCCTGGTCTACAGAGTGAGCTCCACGTCTGCCAGGGCTATACAGAGAAACCCTGTCTGGAAAAAAAAATCAACTCCAAAAAACCAAAAAAAAAAAAAAATGTAAAAGTTCAAATTCTACAGTAGATTCTAGATGCTAATTAGCAATTCTTACAAATATGTAAAAACAAATGAAAAGCACTAAACACTGTGAAAGTAAGTGATCTGGGATGAACATGTGGACCACAGATACGAAGCAAGCAGTCACCCATCTTTTACATTTAATATCATTGTAATATTTGTCTTAGTTAGGGTTTTACTGCTGTCAACAGACCCCATGACCAAGGCAAGTCTTAAAAAGGACAATATTTAAATGGGGCTGGCTTACAGATTCAGAGGTTCAATCCCTTATCATCAAAATGGGAGCATGGCAACACCTAGGCAGGCCTGGTGCAGGCAGAACTGAGGATTCTTTTTTGTTGTTGTTGTTGGTTTATTAAGACAGGGCTTTTTCTGTGTTGCCCTGGCTGTTTTGGGAGAGCTGAGGATTCTACATCTTCATCTGAAGGCTGCTAGTGGAAGACTGGCTTCTAGTCAGCTAGGATGAGGGTCTTAAAGCCCATAACCACAGCGGCACACATATTCCAACATGGACACACCTACTAATAATGCCACTCCCTGGGCCAAGCATATACAAACCATCACAATATTTAATCACAATAAAGAAAGGACACATTAACATAGAAAAGCACTAGCATACAAGACATAGCTTCCTATGATCATGTATAGACAGTATAGTAGTAAGGCCTGACAGTGCAATGGAAAGTTCCAGGGCAGTAGCTGTATATGAGGGAACTCTGGGTTACATCCAGGAAACTCACACATCCACCCTCACAATCAAGGAACATGCCAAACCGGCCAACTGGTTTCTCTGTATAGTGGTGAAATGTTGGGCAGGTGGTGAGGAGACTGTAATGATCAGCATCCTTCAAACACACAAGAAGAAATGCATCTTCAGATCCAATTTCAAAGTTTCTCTTCTTTAATCAGACATTGTCACAGACCCCTACAGCCCATTCCTTATAGTTCTTCAAATCCAGCTCCCAGTAATGTTTTCCAGTGGTGAAGCTCTCTGCTCCCCAGGAAGCACGATAGGATCCAGGCACAGCCAGAACTGGATGTTCACTGCAAGGTCTAGAAGCGAATCTTCTGACATCAAAAACTATGCTTGAGTGGCATTTGTATATGATTAAATTTTGAAAGAAAACTTTCACTGTAGGAAGAGACAAAATTTTAGTTAAGCCAGGCAGTGGTGGCACACTCCTTTATTCCTAGCACTTTGGAGGCAGAAGCAGTGGATTTCTGAGTTCGAGGCCAGCCTGATCTACAGAGTGAGTTCCAGGACAGCCAGGACCACACAAAGAGAAACCCTGTCTCCAAAAAAAAAAAAAAAAAAAAAAAAAAAAAAAAAAAAACAACCCAGAAAAACAAAAAAACAAAAAAACAAGACCAACATCAAAAAAAAAGAGAAAGAAATTCTAGAAATTCTAGTTAAAATAAATATTTACATTTGTCAGGTGAGAGAGAGAGGGGTCCCTAGAGATTTCCTGGGTTTTAAAAATAGAAAGTTGAAAGATATTGTGTAAATTTGGTTTTGTCATGGAATATCTTGGTTTCTCCATCTATAGTGATTGAGAGTGTCACTGGGTATAGTAATCTTGGCTGGCATTTGTGTTCTCTTAGAGTCTGCATGAGCTCTGCACAGGATCTTCTAGCTTTCATGGTCTCTGGTGAGAAGTCTGGTGTAATTCTAATATGTCTTCCTTTATATGTTACTTGCCCTTTTCTTCTTACTGCCCTAAGTATTCTCTCTTTGTTTAGTACATTTGGGGTTTTGATTATTATGTGACAGGAGGTATTTCTGTTCTGG
This sequence comes from Apodemus sylvaticus, assembly GCF_947179515.1. Taxonomy (NCBI): domain Eukaryota; kingdom Metazoa; phylum Chordata; class Mammalia; order Rodentia; family Muridae; genus Apodemus; species Apodemus sylvaticus. The sequence goes on from NC_067478.1 coordinate 34,962,239, forward strand.
TCCAGTCTGTTTGGAGTTCTGTAGGCTTCTTGTATATTCATGGGCATCTCTCTCTTTAGGTTAGGGAAGTTTTCTTCCATAATTTTGTTGAAGATATTTGCTGGCCCTTTAAGTTGTAAATCTTCATTCTCATCAATGCCTATAATCCTTAGATTTGGCTTTCCCATTGTGTCCTGGATTTCCTGGATGTTTTGGGTTACAAGCTTTTTGCATTTTGCACTTTCTTTGACTGTTGAGTCCATGGTTTCTATGGTATCTTCGGCATCTGAGATTCTTTCTTCTAACTCTTGTATTCTGTTGTTGATATTTGCATCTATGGTCCCTGATTTCTTCCCAAGGTTTCCTTTATTTACATTTACATTTCATTTGAAATGTAAATAAAGAATACATCGAATAATAATAAAAAAGAAACATTAAAAAAAATAGAAAGTCTAAGACTGAAGGGTAGCTATAGCACAGGTAAACCAAAATCAAGAGGTTTCCCAAAGAAACAGAATGAGCACATAATGAAAACTTTTTTGAAAATCTGGAAAAGCTACAGAGGTGGAAGCCACAGCACAGAACAGCACAGTTCTCTCAGGGGCTTTAGTTACACCAGGCAAACAAGCTGTGTGCAATGCAATGAGGAACCCCTGAAGTCTGTACCCCTGAGTCTCCATGAAAAGTTATTCCTAAGTCCTAAGTCATGGTTGCTTTAATCTTATTGTTTTGATTTTCATCCCACTATGCAGATTTGTAAGATAAATCTCAGCATGCATTAGAAGTTGTTCCCTAGTAGCAATTGTCTGCATTTAATTAAACCCTGGTTGCTCTGATATTCTTTACCTGTGATGTTACAATCCATATTTTGATCTCTGAGTGTGATTCAGACTGCCCCATGTCTTATCAACTTGTTTTATTTTTATTGCCTGTGATATATAACTTTGTCTGTTTGAGTTGTGTGTGTGTGTGTGTGCATGTTTGATCATTTCTGTAGATTCTTTGAGAGAGGATTTCCTTCTATATACACTTGACTGGCATGGAACTCACTATGTCAATCTATCTGGCCTCAAACTCTTGGGCAATCCTCCTGATGCCATGTTTTTAATACTGGGAATACAAGTTGGTGCCACTATATCTTGTGAATTTTTAATCTATGGAGTATAATACACTTTAAAAATTCAACTGAGAGGTGAGCATGGTTTTACATGTCTTTAATTAAAACATTCTGGATCCAGAGGCAGGTGGATTTCTGTGTGTCTCAGCCCAGCCTGGTTTTCACAGTTAGTTCCAGGATGACCAGGGATACAAAGAGAAATAATGTCTTCAAAATAAAAAAAACAATTGCTAAAATATTTAATAGAAAACATACAAATATTTTAATGGCTTAATATATATTAAACTGTTTTGAATTAATCATTCTGTGTGTCTCAAGAAACAAATGATACTATATTTTTAGCCTGAATCATGTACATCATTAAATTGGTATTCATTAATCTTTGTTTGTGAAAAAATCATCTGCCTAAATATGATTACAATGTGGCATAACTAAACATATATTTTTAGGGAATTAAAATATTCATTGTACAAAGGTCATCTCACTATTGAAGTGCACCTCTGGTCATTATATCAGCGCTGACACTCACCTTGGAAGCGGTTGAACCTTGCAGTCAGCCCAGTATTGGGAAGGTCACTGAGTTTTGGTTTCATTCCCTGTGTCAGCTGTGCTAACTCACTCCTGCAAGGAGAAGACATTGATAGGCATGTGCTACAGAAATCACCCCAGAGATGAGGAAAAATCTTCACTCGGAGCTAAGTATTAAAACCCTTGTCACATAACCTGACAACTGAAGTTCAGTCTCAGGAACCCGTGGTGTAAGGAGAGGACAGATTCCTGAGAGTGCTCCTGTGTCCTGCATTCATGTGCACCCACACAGAACATTTTCTGATATTAAAGAAGCCCCATGCTCAGGAGACAGGGTGGTTTCCTCTTAGATGCTCTTTCTCAAGCCCTTCTTATTACCAATCTCTTTCCCATGCTTCCAGCCCCTTTCTTCTACTACCAGGAAAGTACAGCCCATGGGCCTCAATGATTAGGATTTGAAAGCAACAAATTTTAGCTCAAGCCCATTACATACACTGCTTCATTCATAGAGAAAAAGAAAAGACACTGTCTGGTAACGCCAAACAGGCATCATATCCATGAACACAATCTCAAACCCAGTAAACAACTAAGTATTTTCTATATAAAGTATATCTGTACATTGCTAAGAGATCTTTTTCAGCTTTGTACCATAGTTCAGGGTATCCTGGCTTACACTGAGGATTAAACTCACCTACTCAGCAAGTCATCCAAATCCTGCAAACAAACAAGAGAAGCTTAAATATCTGAAGGAACACCCCACAATATGGTTCTATATATACATAGTTTTTTTTTTTTTTTTTAGAGATTTATTTATTCATTTTATATATAAGAATACACTCTTGCTCCCTTCAGAGCCACCAGAAGAGGGCATCAGATCCCATTACAGATGGTTGTGAGCCACCATGTGGCTGCTGGGAGTTGAACTCAGGACTGCTTGAAGAGCAGTCAGTGCTCTTAACTACTGAGCCATTTCTCCAGTCCATAAAGTTTTATATGTAAAGGTAATTGTCAGTCATCACTACACTGATTCATCCTGCAAATGTATTTTCATGTCCCAGGGTAAGGCCAATGACATGGGATGAATTCTTAATGAAATCAGGTTGTGAGAATATTTGAGAAGCATATGGGTAGGAGTTATACACTGCTTTGTAACACACAGCTGTCTGCAAAGAGGACTTTCTTTGATCTTGTACACAAAACATAGGAATACTTTCATTAAGGGTACTTAAAAATTGAGGCCTAACACCTACATGGTGCCTCATATCTGTAACTCTAGAATTTTGGGTTTAGGTCCCAGGAATCCTGTGAATCTGAGGTCATTGTGCACCAATAAAAAAGAACACATATCTGCTGGGAGGTGGTGGCGCATGCCTTTAATCCCAGCACTTGGGAGGCAGAGGCAGGCAGATTTCTGAGTTCAAGGCCAGCCTGGTTTACAGAGTGAGTTCCAGGAAAGCCAGAGCTACACAGAGAAACCCTGTCTCAAAAACAAACAAAAACAAAAGAAAAGAAAGAAAGAAGAACATATATCAAATCCCCTACCTCCCAAAGAAATCTCAAAAACACAGCTTTCAAACAGAACAGACTTATGGTAGACTACTTTAAAACTGCACTAACATTCAGGTAGAGGTAAAATGGAGTGTTTGGTAACAAGAATCACTTAATTTGGGGTTTCAGTGAAGCAAGCTATGAACACAAAGAATGAGATATTCAATGGGGAATCTTCTGACACAATGTCAACAAGCTTGCTCTTTTTAGGTTATTACAGAAATTGTCTCTCCAGATTTTTCTTAAAACCTGATAATAAGTAGAGGGGATATAGAAAGGGATCTCAGATGTAACAGTCACAGGTGTGGCCTCAAATAATCAATCTGTTTCAAGCACTCTTCCATGCCTACCTGCAGCAGCAGCACCTCATATGGTTTCTGAGACATCGCCTTCAGCTCCTGATACACTTCTATTAGTTGATTCCTCTTGTGGACCATCATGGCTTCACTTTTCTTGAACTCCTCTAAAATAGTGTTGCTTTGATTTTTCATACACACCATATATTGATTCTCTTCTTCGAGGGGTGTATATAGTTTGCTATACTCTGTCCTAATCATTTCCTCCCTTAGGGACACAAAGTCCTGAAGGAAAAGGGACATCCTAGATCACATCTGGAGAGTATTTGATCCTCTCCATTGAGTTCTTCTATGTTTAAATTCACCTACAGGATCCTGTCAGGGTGCTGCACATGCTGATTTACTGTCCCCACTTTTCAGAAAATGTCAATTATATAATGTTATATATTTGTTATTAATAGCAGGAGCAAACAAATCCATCCTTTTCCCTTACCATTTTATCCTATTAAATGAGTTTCTGAGATATCTGGAAAAAAAGGGTTTTTATTGATACAATGTTCACTCCAAAAGCAACAGAGGCAAAAGCAGGCAGATTTGTGAGTTTGAGGGCAGCCTAGTTTACAGAGTAAGTTCCAGGACTGCCAGGGCTAAACAGAAAAACCTTGTCTCCAAAACCAAAAAAAAAAAAAAAAAAAAAAAAAAAAAAAAAAAAATGCAGCGTTGTAAATACATTGTAACCGAATTTCCAAGTGGAGTCATAGAGTCTGATGTACTCTGCTAAAGACTCAGAAAATCAGCTATTAATATCAAACTTTTCCTTTTTTTTAAAGATTTAATATCAAACTTCTCTGCCACCCGGCCAGGCCTTTCTCTCTGTGTTCAAAATTGGATTTTGCCTTTAAGAATTTAAGGCTAACATAAAAGAATTTCCTAGCATCACTTTGCATGTATGATCCTCAAATTGTGAATGACCAACTCTGCAAGATATCTGCGTCTGGTTGACTTTACACATCACTCTCATACCCACCAACCACTGAAAGATTGTTCTCCTCTCTGCATTTAGAGTCTCCTGCTGTTCTTGGATCTTCTTCAATAAAGATGCCATTTTCTTTTTAAGTTTCACTTGGAATAAATAAATAAAAGTATATAAGTATATAAGTAAATAAATAAATATCATCCTTGCATAAATAATGAGTTACCTGATGACAAACTCTAGCACTGAACACAATTACTTTAGAGAGGGTAGAAGAGGAATCACAGTGCTGTTTCTGTTTTATTTTAATAACTACGGAACTTTAGATTTCAGACTAGAGAATTACAAAACACAACCACCCTGTGCTCAAGTAAAGTGATGGACTGTAATTGATGATTGTCTGGATAATTAGCATCCGACTGGGATCCCCAGATGCTTCTAACCACCTCATTCCAATGTACTTTTGGGATTTTAGTCTCATGTCAGTTTTTAAAGCAGTTTTTAAAGATGTAAATTTATGATGATTATACTTTTCAATGACATGAGCATAATGAATCATGAAACTAGAAATGGTATTTATACTTCTGCACCTGTCATGGAATGTTTATATTTTATAGTCATTCCTCATTTTTTAAAAACTGGCAAGATTTGGAGCACAGTGGATTCCTCAGAATCAGGACAAGCCTCTCCATATGGTCTGCTATGCCTCCCTCTCTCAAGCTCTCATTTTTTTTTAGAAATATTACTTGCCATTTGCATACAAACATGCAGTCCAATGATGTAGTGTCTCTGACCTCTGATTCTGGGAGTCAGAACACAATTGACAGAGGAGGACCCTGCTCTCACCAGAGAATGCTGTCTTTCTCTCCTTGTGGATCATGCACTTTTGATCCTGAGAATGCAAATACTTCATGAGTCTGTTTTTTTCTCACAGCAGATACCAGGTAACAGATAGTGATGTTATTTCTGAATGTCCCATCGGATGGTTGCCTACATATAGGGCAGAGCTGAGGGATTCCAACGTCTTCTGAAGAAAGGATAAGACAGGCCTTGCAGAAGGTATGGCCACACCTTAAGAAGACTGGATCCATAGAGATGCCCTGGCAAATGAAGCAGGTGAGTATTTCCTGGGGGGTTTGCAAAATGTCTGACTCCATTTTTCTGAGGGGGGAAAAGTAGAATTATTATTATTGGATCAGAGAGGAGCAAGAGACTAGACAAAATGTGATTCAACTTGTGGTAAAATTCTGATTATGGCAATAAATACAGACTTATTTTGTTTGCCCAAGAAGTTTTCCCTACATATTGCCTGATGTGACACCATTCTAGATCTACCATCTACATTCCTCCTATAGACTTCAGCCCACATTGGTAGTTTTCAAAGGCCAGAGACATTCCTCTCCAATGTTATAGAGAAAAAAATACCATATGGAGGAGTGATCCAAGTCCATCTGCTGCACAGGCTAGCCATTCACTGCAGGCATGAGAGTAAACAGCTCCTTCTTTGTTATCTATCCAAGAAAATACATACTACTTCATGCCTTCTCTACTAAGTATTTTTGTTTGGTATCTGACTTTTACTTTCTTATTATTCAGATTCCACTGCCCCAACCCTTGAATCTTCATGGGAAATATCACTCACTTCTCTTCTTTCTGCTACAAAATGCCTAAAAGAATAAGAATTTATGCTGTCTCCAACTTCAAGGATATCATGTTGAAGAAACGATTGCAGGAGCTCAAGGCAGCTGCTCTCCTGACTTCCAAAACCAGGAAGCAAAGAGCAAAGGAAAGCTTGCTCCTCAGCTCCCCTTCCCCCTTTTTCTTCATTGGAGCCCTCAACCCATGGGCTGGAGGAATGATCTCACCAACATTTAGTGTAGTTCTTCCCAACTGAATGAATCTAATCCAACAGATTTTTGAAAAATATATCAGGTCATTTCTTTCTATTTTTTTTTCTGAGACAGGGTTTCTCTGTGTAGCCTTGGCTGTCCTGGAACTCACTCTGTAGACCAGTCTGGCCTTGAACTCAGAAATCTGCCTGCCTCTGCCTCCCAAGTGCTGGGATTACAGGCATGTGCCACCATGCCCACCTTATCAGGTCATTTCTAAAGCAATCCCACTACCCTCAAGTTGAACACAAGGGGAATACTTTTTTTTAAAGATTTATTTATTTTTTATATATGTTAGTGTACTGTCACTGTCTTCAGATACACCAGGAGAGGGCATTGGATCCCCATTAAAGATGGTTGTGGTCACTGGGAATTGAACTCAGGACTTCTGCAAGAGCAGTTGGTGCTCTTAACTGCTGAGCCATGCCATCAGCCCAGGGACAATTGTTTCTTTACTTCCCCAAAACACAACTTCTGCCTTGAGTTTGTGAGAATGAATCTTGAGGTATAAATGAAGCACTCATGTCTATGTGAGACTTGGTTATCTAATCAACAGGTATGCATTTCCCATCTCTTTTAACATTTACATGTAGAAATAATCTCAGCCCAGCAGTAGTGGTGCATGCCTTAAATCCCAGGCAGCACTTTCTAGGCAGAGGCAGGCAGATTTCTGAATTCAAGGTCAGCCCGGTCTACAGATTCAGTTCCAGGACAGCCAAGGACATACAGAGAAACCCTGTCTCAAAAAAAAAAAAAAAAAAAACCCGAAAGAAAAAAGAATAGAAAAGAAAGAAAAGTAAATTAAGAAAGAAAAGGGAGAAGAAAACAAAAGAAAAGGAAAGAAAGAAAGAAAGAAAGAAAGAAAGAAAGAAAGAAAGAAAGAAAGAAGGAAGGAAAGAAAATCTCAGTTTGAGGCAAGTTTTGTCAAAATAATTAAGCTTCTGCAGTTGGACACAGATTGAATCAAATGGCTGGTGGTTCTTATTTTACAAATTCCAATACTAATATTATCAACAATTAGATTAGCAAAAACATTGGGACTTTAATGCTGCCTTGCTTAATTTAGGTAATGGTCATGTTTTCCTCTTTTGTTGTTGTTGTTGCTGTTTTTTGTTTTTTGTACATTAGACATTTCACTACAAAACAAGAACACAGAAATAACCCAGATAAAACACAAAAGAAAAATGGCATCAGATTTTAATCAGAATGTACTCTCATGAATAAGAGAGTGGTTAGTTTTTTCTGCTTTAACTACATGTAACCTTCCAATCTAGCATTCCCAACTCTAGCAGGAATAGCCAATTCTATCATCATGGTACACTTAAGTACCCATTTATATTGTGAGATTTTTCCCTCCTATAATTTACAGCAGAAGAAATATTAAAATTCTTTTGCTGAAATTTGAGTTTTTACTTCTATACTTTTCTAGATATATTTAAATTCCTATGTCTTTAAATCATTTAGAGTTTTTGTTAAGCTTAGAATGCTCTTGAAATATTTTAGAGGCAGTTGTGGTGGCGCACGCCTGTAATCCCAGCTCTTGGGAGGCAGAGGAAGGTGGATTCCTGAGTTCGAGGCCTACCTGGTCTACAGAGTGAGTTCCAGGACAGACAGGACTACACAGAAACACCCTGTTTCAGAAAAAAAAAAAACAAAAAAAAAGGAAAAGAAACATTCTAGAATGTAGACAACACAAAAAATTGAAAAGTATAATGAAACTATCTCTCAGTACAAAATTGAAAAGTATCATGAAACTATCTCTCAATACAATACATCAGATCAATTAAAATGTACATAATGATAAATTTAAAATTATCTATAACCTTAACCCACATTATATCCCAAGAAAGAAATCCAAATGGAAATTGAGTCAAGTTTTGTTGAATGACAAAATACAACTTCTAAGCAAACACCTGTTTGTATTTAGCTAAAAATAGGGACTATGAAGGAATTTTCTCTTACCCAAGCAATTAGCCCTGAGCTCAGCAATGCTTGCAAGCAATACAATGCTAGCTCAGTTCTGAGATCAGATCCTCAGAGCACAGGGGTCTAGCAGTGTCTGGACCTGAAGGTTGAAAACACACTGTATCTGATCTGAAGTAGAATGAACCTGATGGGCCCTAGGACTGTGTTTAGAGTCTCTAAGGACCATGAAGGACCACGCCCACTTCCTCCCAAGGTGGCTTTTACTAGTGCTTCCAATGGGTGAGCTTCTCTAAGTGGGATTATCTAAATGGATGGAAGGTTGAACTAACACTTTGGCCAATTTACACAAGCAAGTCTCTCCCAAGAAATTTCCTGAGTCACTGTTTAGCTGGGTGTGGTAGCTCACACCTTACCCAGAGTCCAAGGAATTAGAATGCTGAAATAGGAAGATTTTTAGTTCAAGGCCTGCCTAAAATATGCAGTGAGAAATTTTCTAAGGAAAACAATAGTAATTTTACAACACTGTTTTACTGTAACTACATATTGTGCAATGTGTTCATACTTTGCTTTTCATAGGTTAACAGGTGGTGGTGCCATTAATCTCTGATTCTAGCAAATATCAACATGAATGTATTGTCACTTCTTTGGGGATGTGTTACAACTTCTTTTGCTCATATTAATCTCAACTGCTATTTCTTCTAAGTATATCCCATTTACTAAAAGGGGGGAAATGCGTGAATTTCCCTCTATTTATTTTGACTGTGTATAGTGACATTAGACTTCAAAGATACCTATCTCCCCATATGTTGAGTTCACATTAACCAGACAGTTGTATGTTAATGTTGTAGATGTGAAATAACTAGGAACCTTCCACATCTCACTTAGGTTTTTGCTTGCTTTACACCTGGAAGGTTTATTTTTTAATATGTTCTTAGTTAAACTAAAATGCCATAATTTTCCCTCTCCCTTCCTTTCTTACAGGTCCTTCATAGAAGTCGCTACCAGAGCTTTGGCTAGGATTTTAGGTAGATTCTCAAAGCTCAAAGTGTCAGGGTTTGGGTAGTTTTTTTCCTCCTCAAATGATTCAGTCAAGAGGGGAAAAATCCTCACAAGAAAAATTCCAGGCAGTTGAGTTATTCTTAATTCTAGATGTAGTCAATTTACTACCAAGAACAGCCATCACAAGGGCTGACCACTTTGTATTGGGTGATCAGTTAGAAAGCTTATCCCTGATACAGGCTGATTCTTTGTCTAGGTGTCAGAGCTAAGGTCTTCACTTCAGCAGCCAAAGAGCAGAGAAGCTGAATACCTGCCCTTACTCACTCCTTTCTTTTATTCCTGTGTGCCTAATCTATTAGATGGATGCTCACAGGATGGCTCTTCCCTCTTGTTCTCTGAAAGACCCTCATAGACATATCCAAGGGAATAGCCTGTTGATTTTCTAGGCACTTCTTATTTATCATTGAAAATACATTTTTCAGCTGGGCGGTGGTGGCACATGCCTGTAATCCCAGCATTCTGGGAGGCAGAGGCAAGCAGATTTCTGAGTTCGAGGCCAGCCTGGTTTACAGAGTGAATTCCTGGACAGCCTGGTCTATACAGAGAAACCCTGTAAAACAAACAAACAAACAAACAAACAAACAAACAAACAAACAAACAAAATTTTCTCATGAAGTGGGGCTTCCTAGTCACAGGTGCCCATTATTGGGTTAGATGCACTGCAGACAACAAATTCCTTTAATATATAGAGACATTCCATAATTTTTCTAAGTCTAGAGAACCCTAACTGATACAGAAGTTGGTACTGGGGACTAGGGTATTACTGTGATAGAGTTTTTCATGTTTTTGGAGGAATGTTGATTTGGTGACTTTGGATGTGGAAAGCAGTGAAGTGCTTTAAGTTCGGTTTAGTGAACCATTCTAGTAGGAATATGAAGACACTGGTGCTAAGGGTGATTTGAACTGTGGGAGAAGGATCTCAGTATGAGGCGTAGAGGCTACTTGTGTGATGTTTAGTGAAAAAAATGTGCCTGCCTTTTGCTCTAGGCCTTTTCTGTTTGTTTTTGGTTTTGGTATTTTTAGGATTTGTTTTGGGGGGTGCTTTTTTGCCCCAGTTTTAAGAGTTTGCCTGAGGGTAGGTTGAAGAGACTCAGATTAATTGCATTGACAAAGGAAGTATCACTGGGCGGTGGTGCCACAGGCCTTTAATCCTGTAAGACCCCCCAAAACCGAGGGTGCCCTAGCACCCCACACCTTGGAAGGCGACACCCATCACTCCTGAGAAACAGTCTTGATGCAATAGCATGAGGATTTCTTTTATTCCAGAGCTATGGGGTCCACAGCAGTACACCACATTGGGGTAGAGGACTGTGGGACCCCGTGCAACTGAAGTCAGGGGTATTTAAATGGTGAAAATCACAAGACAAGGCATGGTGGACACAATTCAAAAGGCAAGGGGTGGAGGACAAATTATGCATGGAATGGGGAAGTACAGAATGAGGAAGTCAGGCAATAGTTTATGCCTTAAGGAAGGTTAGAGATTATCTGGAGCAAACGTCCTGGGCACACTGTATAGTTAAACATTGGAACTAGAACAGGGTGGGCTAACTTTCTCAAGCTGAAAGCAGAAAAAACAAGTTACTCTGTGCTGGGCTAGTTGTTTAGTGGGTCTAAAAACATTGAGTTGGGGTTTCTCAGTCTTAGCACTTGGGAGGCAGCGGCAGGAGGATTTCTGAGTTCCACGCCAGCCTGGTCTACCGAGTAAGTCCAGGACAACCAGGACTATACAGAGAAACCCTGTCTTGAAAAAAACAAACAACCAAACAAAACCCCCCCAAAAAAAAACAAAAGACAAAGGAAGTCTCAAAAATACCCAGAATAGACATAGTTCTCTGTTTAAGTCTCATTAAGAGTGTTTTGAACAAGTATAGCAAGCTTGGAAAGAAAGAATATAAAATGTATTATTCAAGTATTAAAGAGGCACTGAGAGACCCCAACTCAATACTACAAAAGTCTATACTTAACACAACTGGAGAATCTGGAGGAAATGGACAATTTCCTAGACAGATACCAAATATCAAAATTAAATCAGGACCAAATAGACCTTCTAAACAGTCCCATAACCCCTAAAGAAATAGAAGGGGGTCATAGAAAGTCTTCCAACCAAAAAAAAGCACAGGACCAGATGGTTTCAGTGCAGAATTCTATCAGATCTTCAAAGAAGACCTAACACCAATTCTCTTCAAACTATTCCACAAAATAGAAACAGAAGGAACACTACCCAACTCCATCTAAGAAGCCACAATTATGCTGATACCAAAACCACACAAAAATCCAACAAAGAAAGAAAACTTCAGACCATTAGCTAAATTAAGGAAGGCAGTATTAAAGTACCAATGTTTTTGCTAATCTGATTGTTGATAATATTTGTATTGCAATTTGAAATATACAGAACACCAGCTAAAGCCATGTGATTCCATGTGTGTCTAACTACAGAAGCTTAATCATTTTGACAAAATTTGCCTCAATCAGACAAATTCATTCATTCATTCTTTCTTTCTTTCTTTCTTTCTTTCTTTCTTTCTTTCTTTCTTTCTTTCTTTCTTTTGTTCTTTCTTTCTTTCTTCCTTCCTTCCTTTCTTCTTTCTTTCTTTCTTTCTTTCTTTCTTTCTTTCTTTCTTTCTTTCTTTCTTTCTTTCTTTCTTTCTTTCTTTCCTTCTTTCTTTCTCTCCTTTCTTTCTTTCCTTTCTTCTTTCTTTCTTTCTCTCCTTTCTTTCCCTCTTTCTTTCTTTCTTTCTTTCTTTCTTTCTTTCTTTCTTTCTTTCTTTCTTTCTTTCTTTCTTTCTTTCTTTCTTTCTTTCTTCCTTCCTTCCTTCCTTCCTTCCTTCCTTCCTTCCCTCCTTCCTTCCTTCTTTTATTTCTTTCTTTCCATCTTTCTTTTTTTTTCTTTACATTTTTCTTATTTGGTTTTTCAAGACAGGGTTTCTCTGTGTAACCCAGGCTGTCCTGGAACTCAATCTGTTGACCAGGCTGGCCTTGAACTCAGAAATCCATATCTCTGCCTCTGCCTCACAAGTGCTGGGATTAAAGGCATGCACCACCACTGATAGGCCTGAGATTATTTCTACATGTAAAAGTTAAGAGATGGGAAATGTGTACCTGTTGGTTAGATAACCAAGTCTCACATACACATGAGAGTTTCATTTATGCCTCAAGATTTCTTCCCACAAACTCAAGGCAGGAGTTGTATTTTGGGGAAAATAAACAAGTGTCTGCAAATAATTGCCCCTGTCCTGGAGGCATGGTTTAGCAGTTAAGAACACTGACTGCTCTTCCAGAAGTCCTGAGTTTAATTCCCAGGAACCAAAACCATCTGTAATGGGGATCTGATGCCCTCTTCTGGTGTGTCTGAAGACAGTGACAGTATACTAACATATATAAAAAAATAAACAAATTATAAAAAAAAGAATTCCCCTTGTGTTCTACTTGAGGGGAATGTGATTTCTATAGAATGACCTGATATATTTGTGAAAATCTATTTGTTTAGATTTATTCAGTTGGGAAGAGCCACACTAAATATTGGTGAAATCATTCCTCCAGCCCATGGGTTGAGGGCTCCAATGAAGAAAAAGCTAGAAGGGGAGCTGAGGAGCAAGCTTTCCTTTGCTCTTTGCTTCCTGATTTTGGAAGTCATGAGAACAGCTGCCTTGAGCTCCTGCCATGATTTCTTCCCCACTGTGATATCCTTGAAGTAAGAGACAGCATAAATTCGTATTCTTTTAGGCATTTTATAGCAGAAAGAAGAGAAGTGAGTGATATTTCCCATGAAGATTTAAGGGTTGGGGCAGTCAAATCTGAATAATAAGAAAGTAAAAGTCAGATACCAAACAAAAATATTTAGTAGAGAAGGCATGAAGTAGTGTGAATTTTATTGAATAGACAACAAATGAAGGAGCTGTTTACTCACATGCCTGCAGTGAAAGGCTGGCCTATGGAGCAGAAGGGCTTGGATCACTCCTCAGTATGATATTTCCTTCTCTATAACAATAAAGAGGAATGTCTCTAGCCTTGAAAAACATTACCAATCTTGGCACAAGTCTTCAGTAGGAATGTAGATGGTAGATCTAGAATGGTGTCAGGCAATATGTAGGGAAAAGTTCTTGGGCAAAGATAAAAAATAAAAACATCTTTATTGCCATAATCAGAATTTAATCGCAAGTTGAATCAAATTTCATCTAGTCTCTTACTTCTCTCTGGTCCAATAATAATAATTCTACCTTTTCCCCCTCAGAAAAATGGAGCCAGACATTTTGCAAACCCCCCCAGGAATCACTCACCTGCTTGATTTGCCTAGGCATCTTTATGGATCCAGTCTTCTTAAGGTGTGGCCATACCTTCTGCAAGGCCTGTCTCATCCTTTCTTCAGAAGACATCAGAATTCCAGACCTCTGCCCTATATGTAGGCAACCATCCCATTGGGTGTTCATAAATAATATCACTGTGTTGAATCTGGTATTGGACTGCGTGTTACTATGCAAATGGTAAGCGATGCTTCTAGGGAAAAAAAAACGGATGAGAGCTTGAGAGAGGGAGGCTTAACACACCACAGGGAGAGGCTTGTCCTGGTTCAGAGGAATACACTGTACTCCAAATATTGGCACTTTTTAAAGAGGGAATGAGGGATGACTATAAAATGTAAACATTCCTTGAGAGGTGCATAAATATAAATTTCATTTCTAGTTTCATGATTCATTATATTCACGTTGCTGAAAAGTGTAATCATTGTAAATTTACATCTTTAAAAAGTCCTTGTGACATGAGATTAAAATCCCAAAAGTACATTGGAATGAGCTGGTTAGAAGCATGTGGGGATCCCAATCAAATGCTAATTATCCAGACAGTCCATCACTTTACTTGAGCACAAGGTGGTTGTGTTTTGTCATTCTATGGTCTGAAATCTAAAGTTCAATAGTTACTAAAAATAAAAAGAAACAACACTGTGATCCTTCTTCTACCCTTTCTATAGTAATTGTGCTCAGTTGTAGAGTTTGTCAGGTAACTCATTATTTATGTAAGGATGATATTTATTTACTAATTAATAAATTAATTTATATATTACAGCTGAAACTTGAAAAGCAAATGGCATCTTTATTGAAGAAGACCCAAGATCAGCAGTAGAATGTAAAGGCAGAGAGAACAATCCGTGGGTGGTTGGTGGGTATGAGCCTGATGTATAAAGTCAACCAGACGCAGATATTTTGTAAACCTGGTCACTCATAATTGGAGGATCCTACATGGGAGGTGATGCTAGGAAATCCTTTTTTGTTAACCTTACGCTCTTAAAGGCAAAATGCAATTTTGATCAAACAGAGAAAGGCTTGGCCATGTGGCAGAAAAGTTTGATATTAATGGGTGATTTTCTGAGTGTTTAGCAGAGTACATCAGACTCTATGACTCCACTTGGAATTTCAGTTACTATGTATGTGCAAAGTTGCATTTTTTTCCTTTCTTTTTTTTTTCTTTTTTGGTTTTGTGAGACAGGGTTTCCCTGTGTAGCCCTGGCATTCCTGGAATTTACTCTGTAACCCAGGCTGGCCTCAAATTCAGAAATCTGCCTGCTGGGATTAAAGGTGTGTACTACCACTGCCAGGCCCAAAGTTGCATTATCAATCAAAACCTTTTTTCCCAGATATCTCAGAAACTCATTTAACAGAAGAAAATGGTAAGGGAAAAGGATGGATTTGTTTGCTCCTGCTATTAATAACAAATGTATAACATCATATAATTGATATTTTCTGAAAAGTGGGGACAGTAAATCAGCATGTGCAGCACCCTGATGGGATCATGTAGGTGAATTTAAACATAGAAGAACTCAGTGGAGAGGACCAAATACTCTCCAGATGTGATCTAGGATATTCTTTTTTCTTCAGGAGTTTATGACCCTACGGGAGGAAATGATCAGGTCAGAGTATAGCAAACTACATCCACCCAACGATGAAGAAGAGAATCAACAAACGGAGTGTATGAAAAATCAAAGCAATAGTATTTTAGAGGAACTCATGAAACGTGAAGCCATGATGGTTCACAAGAGGAGTCAACTAATAGAAGTGGATCAGGAGCTGATGGCCATGTCCCAGAAGCCATATGAGGTGTTGCTGCTGCAGGTAAGCATAGAAGAGTGCTTCAAACAAATTGATAATTTGAGACTACATCTATGACTGTTACATCTGAGATCCCTTTCTATATCCCCTGTACTTATTATCAGGTTTTAAGAAAAATCTGGAGAGATAATTTCTGTAATAACCTAAAAAGAGCAAGCTTGTTGACATTGTGTCAGCAGATTCCATATTGAATATCACATTTTTTTTTGTGTGTGTGTTTGTAGCTTGTCTCTTTGAAACCCCAAATTAAGTGATTCTTGTTACCAAACACTCCATTTTTACCTCTACTTGGATGTTAATGCAGTTTTAAAGAAGTCTACCATAAGTTTGTTCTGTTTGAAAGCTGTGTTTTTGAGATTTCTTTGGGAGGTGGGGGATTTGATATATGTTCTTTTGTGGTGCACGATGGCCTCAGATTCACAGGATTCCTGAGACCTAAACCCAAAATTCTAGAGTTACAGATATGAGGCACCATGTAGGGCATAGGCCTCAATTTTGAAGTACCCTTAATGAAAGTTTCCTATGCTTTGTGTATAAGATCAACGAAAGTCCTATTTGCAGACAGCTGCTTGTTACAAAGCAGTGTATAACTCCTAACCATATGCTTCTCAAATATTCTCACATCCTGATTTCAGAAGAATTCATCCCATTGTGCTAATCCACTTCATTGGCAGTATCCTGGGACGTGAAAATACATTTGCTGGGTGAAAATACAATACATCAGTGTAGTGATGATTGACAATTTTCTTTATATATAAAACTTTATGGTCTGGAGAGATGACTCAGCAGTTAAGAGCACTGACTGCTCTTCCAGCAGTCCTGAGTTCAATTCCCAGCAGCCACATGGTGGCACACAACTGTCTGTAATGGGATCTGATGCCCTTTTCTGGTGTGTCTGAAGGGAGCAAGCATATACTCACATACATAAAATGAATAAATAAGTCTCTAAAAATATTTATGTATATATAGAAATACATTGTGGGCTGTTTCTTCAGATATCTTCTCTTGTTTTGTTTGCAGGATTTGGATGACTTGTTCAGAAGGTGAGTTTAATCCTCAGTGTAAGCCAGGATACTATGAACTATCATTCAAAGCCGGACAAGCCTTCTTAGCAATTTACAGCTATATTTTACATAGAAAATATTTAATTGTTTATGCATGATGACTTTGGGATTGTTTTCATGGATATGATGCCTGTTTGCCTTCAACAGACAGTGTCTTTTCTTTCTCCCTATGAGTGAAGCAGTATATGTAATGGGCTTGAGCTAAAATTTGCTGTTTTCAAATCCTAATCATTGAGGCCCATGGGCTGTACTTTCCTGGTAGTAGAAGAAAGGGGCTGGAAGCACAGGGAAGAGGTTGGTAACAGGAAGGGCTTGAGAAAGAGCATCTAAGAGGAAACCACCCTGTCTCCTGACCACGAAGTTTCTTTAATATCAGAAAATGTTCTGTGTGAAAAATGTTCAGGTGTTTCATTTTATTAATTTGATTTGTTAGGAATACCTATGTGAGTGCACATGTGTGCAGGACACAGGAGCACTCTTAGGAGTCTGTCCTCTCCTTACACCATGGGTTCCTGAGATTGAACTTCACTTGTCAGGTTGTATGACATGGGTTTTAATACTTGGCTCCTAGTGAAGATTTCTCCTTATCACTGGGGTGATATCTGTAGTACATGCTGATCAATGTCTTCTCCTTGCAGGAGTGAGTTAGTGCAGCTGACACAGGGTATGAAAATAAAACTCAGTGCCCATCCCAATACTGGGGTGACTGCAAGGTTCAACTACTTCCAAGGTGAGTGTCAGCACTGATATAATGACCAGAGGTGCCCTTCAATAGTGAGATGACCTTTGTACAATGAATATTTTAATTCCCTAAAAATATATGTCTAGTTAAGCCACATTGTAATCATATTTAGGCAGATGATTCTTTCACAAACAAAGATTAATGAATACCAATTTAATGATGTACATGATTCTGGTTGAAAATATAGTTTCATTTGTTCCTTGAGACACACAGAACGATTAATTCAGGACAGTTTAATATATATTAAGCCATTAAAATATTTGTATGTTTTCTATTAAATACTTTAGCAATTGATTTTTTTTTATTTTGAAGACATTATTTCTCTTTGTATCCCTGGTTATCATGGGACCAGCTCTATAAACCAGACTGGGCTTGGACTCACAGAGATCCACCTGCCTCTGGCTCTGGAATGCTTTAATTTCTTTCTTCTTTCTTTGTTTCTTTCTTTGTTTCTTTGTTTCTTTCTTTTCTTTCTTTGTTTCTTTCTTTTCTTTCTTTGTTTCTTTCTTTCTTTCTTTCTTTCTCTTTCTTTCTCTCTCTCTCTTTCTTTCTTTCTTTCTTTCTTTCTTTCTTTCTTTCTTTCTTTCTTTCTTTCTTTCTTTCTTTCTTTCTTTCTTTCTTTCTTTCTTTCTTTCTTTTCTTGTGGATCTTTGGCTTTGGTTTTTGAGACAGGGTTTCTCCATATAGCTCAGGCTGTTCTGGAACTCACTCTGTAGAGCAGGCTGGCCTCAAACTCAGAAATCCACTTGCCCCTGACCCCTAGAGGGCTGGGATTACATGTGTGTGCCACCACTGCACGTCAGGATGATCTTTTCTAGATTCATCAATTTGTCTACATATTTAATGGTGTCATTGTTTTTAATATTTGAGTAATATTCCTTTATGTAAAGGTACCATATTTTCTTTATCCATTTTTTGGTTGTTTCCAGTTTCTGCTTATTATGAATAAAGCTACTAAGAACTTAGTTGAGTATAAAAGAAACTTTACTAAAGCTCAAAGCACACATTGCACCTAACAATAATTGTGGGTGACTTCAACACTCCACTTCCATCAATGGACTGATCAGGAAAACAGAAACTAAACAGGGAGACAGTGAAACTAACTGAAGCTTTGGACCAATTGGATTTAACATATATATATATATATATATATATATATATATATATATATATATATATATATATATATATATATATAACTTTTCATCCCAAAGCAAAAGCATATACCTTTTTCTCAGCACCTCATGCTTCTACAAAATCGATCATATAATTGGTCACAAGACAGACCTCAACAAATATAAGAAGATTGAAATAATCCCATGCCACCTATCAGATCACTATGGAGTAAAAGTGGTATTTAATAACAATAAAAACAACAGAAAGCCCACATATACATGGAAACTGAACAATACTCTACTCAATGATACCTTGGTAAAGGAAGAAATAAAGATATTTACACAATGGAGGACTATTCAGCCATTAGAAACAATGAATTCATGAAATTCATAGACAAATGGATGGAGCTGGAGAACATCATACTAAGTGAGGTAACCTAGTCTCAAAAGATTAGTCATGGTATGCACTCACTGATAAGTGGATAATAACCTAAAAACTTGGAATACCCAAGAAATAATCCACATATTAAATGATGTCCAAAAAGAACAGAGGTTCTGGTTCTGGAAAGACTCAATCCAAAAGTATAGGGGAATACCAGAACAGGGAAGTGGGAAGGAGTTGATGGAGGAACAGGGGGAGGGAAAAGGGCTTATGGGACTTGTGGGGAGTGGTGACCCAGAAAATGGGAAATCATTTGAAATGTAAATAAAGAATATGTCAAATAAAAAAAGAGAACTTAGTTGAGCATGTGTCCTTATAGTATGATAGAGCATCATTTATTTATTTATTTTTTTTGTTTTTGTTTTTGAGACAGGGTTTCTCTGTATAGCATCCTTTTTAGTTCAGATGAGAGGCTTCATGAAAGTCTTACACTTAAGTCTTTGATTCTTTTGGAGCTTCTATTACTCAAACTCAGAGCCAAGAATCTGCTTCCTCTAATGATAACAGAAACAGTCCCCAAAAGTTTTTCTTTTTGTATTTTTACATTTATTTGTGAGCACATGCTGATACCATGCTGGGAATATGGAGATCAGAGGGCATCTTGGGTTGGGGAAGCAGGTCCTTAGGTTTGGTGGTAAGTGTCTTTACCCATTGAGCGTTCTTCCCAGACCAGGAATGTTCAGCCTTTTTTTGTGGTTTTTCAAGACATGCTTTCTGTGTATAGCCCTGGCTGTCCTGGAACTCACTCTGTAGACCAGGCTCACCTTGAATTCAGAAATCCACCTGCCTCTGCCTCCCAAGTGGTGGGATTAAAAGTGTGTGCCAGCACTACCCAATGTAATACACAGTCTTAATGTTAAGATTTTAAAATAATTCTTTTAAAAGCTCTTTCTCAAGGGGGTTATTTTTTTTACCTAAGGGCTCCCTTCTTAGTTAGGGCTTCCATCGCTGTAATAAACACCAAGACCAAATGTAACTTGGCGAGGAAAAGGTTTATTTCAGCTCACAGCACTCAGCCTACACTCCATCACACAGGAAAGTCAGGGAAGAGCTCAAGGAGAGAGCTGAAGCAGAAGCCATTGGAGGAATGGCTCCATTGGAAAAAGGTGCCCACTGGCTTGCTCAGTTTTTGTTTTTCCTAAGAAAGGGTTTCTCTGGTTGCCCTCAGCTCGCAGAGAACTGCCTGACACCAGCACCCAGCACAGCTTGTTTCCTTATACTACTCAGGATCACCTCCCCAGGAGTGATGCTAAGCAACCAATAATTAAGAAAGCACCCTAGACTTGCCCACAGGATAGGCCAATCCTATGCATGCATTTTCTCTATTGGCAATGCTTCCAAGCTGGGTGTGGAGGCACTCACCTTCAACCCCAGCAATCTGGAGTTAGAGGCTGGGCAATCTGTGGTTCAAGGCCAGCCTGGCCTACAAGCTTCAGCTCCAGGAAAGCCAGAGCTACATAGTGAGGCCCTGACTCAAATAAAACAAAGCAAACTAAATATATTTCTCCATCAGCATGTGCACCTGCATGACAGAAGAGGACATCAGATCACTTTATAGATGGCTCTGAGACTATATGTTGTTGCTGAGACTTAAACTCATGACCTCTTAAAGAACAGCCTGTGCTATTAACTGCTGAGCCATCCCTGGGTTACTGGGGATGGGGGAATCTCTACTCTCTCAGAGGAGGTGAGTGGTGTTAGGGTGAGGGACAGTGTGAGCCTGGAACCAGGAGTGCCTGGATTAAAAGTGTGCACTGTCAACACCCAGGTTCTTTGAATTGCAGCCATTTCTCCTGCCCCAGACCCCAGCTTTTTTTTTAAGACTTGAGTCTCTACTGAGATCTCAGGTAAGTTCCTTAACAAGCTACAGGCCCCAGGTGATAAATGGTATTAGCCCGTTATTAACAAAAAGAATTATTCAGGTAGAATCTCTAAATTGGGAGGCTTAGCCAAAAATGTCATCCAGTGTATAATAAAAGGTTTGAGTTAGTAAATTTAATGGAAAATAATTTTACTCCCCACTAAAACAATGCCTTGTTTGAACTTGTCTCTTGTTCAGGTCAATGATGGGGATGGCTCAGTGGTCAAATGTGCTAACTACTTTCAGGACCCAAGTTCATTACCCAGCTCCCTCACATCAGCTGAACGCTAAGCATGAGATCCAACATGCCACTTTGGCACAAAAGGGCAATTGGACACATAAACATAACACCCCTCAATCCCCGCCCTATAAAACCTGACCACGTTCCTCTTTCAATGCATAATTCTCATCACAGTATCTTATTGAAAATGCATTACAATTTGAACACATCTGCTCAGAAACTACAACGTACATAGCATTCGGCCTTATCTGGCATTCCATTTTCCCCATCCCATTAATACCAAGATCCCATTGTATCACAAATACATCTGAAACCATACCAAATTTTATTCATGCAGTCCCTTAAGCCTAGCTGTATGTTTCCTAAAGTTCAACTGGTTTGGACTCCATTTGTTCAATCCTTTAATAGGAAGGATTCTCTGGCTTGCATGGTGACACCTACCTGTAATCTACAGTTGGGAGGCAGGATTGCCATAAATTCCTAAGGCCAGCTTGGCCCCAGTGAGCTCCAGGTCTAAACAGTGAGGCGCTCTTCCAAAGTAATCAACCAACATAGAAAATCTTCACTTGTGTTTTCTATTTCTGTAAGGTTCCTTTTGGTTTTATTCAGCATCCTGTACCAATATTTACAAAGAGAATGGAGACATGGCTTATCTCAGGGCTCCTTAGCAGACATGTACTCTTTTATATATAAAATACATAATAACTTGGACTATATCAAGTAAATATATTAAAACACCCATTAGAAGGCAAGGAAATAAGCAAAAGAAACTGCAGAAACAGGCAGAGGCTTAGAACTCAAATCATTTCACAGCACTGCCTGGCTTTTAACTGTTTCCCAGCATCAATAAGAGGTCAATAAGATTTAAATTTCTTAGACAACCCTCCTAACCTGTTTCTCTCTGTAGTTCTGTCCTGAAACTTGCTAGGTAGACTGGCTTTAGAACTTAGAGATCCACCTGCCACTGTTGAGGCTGAAGGTATGTGCCACACCAATTTTGTTTTTTAATTAATTTAAATCATCTGACCCAGTTCTCGTTCCATGAGATTTACCAATTAAAGAACCTTTGACTGTGCTCAAGTGATATACCTGCTTTAGACTCCTGAGTTTTATCTCCATTTTGCATGAAAATTCAATTACTTTTCATTTTTTTTAAAATTTACTTATTCATTTTCTGAATATGAGTACACTATAGTTATCTTCAGACACACCAGAAGAGGGCATCAAATCCCATTAAAGATGGTTGTAAGCCACCATGTCATTGCTGAGAATTGAACTCAGGAACTCTGGAAGAGCAGTCAGTGCTCTTAACCTCTGAGCCATCTCTCCAGCCCTCAGTTACTCTTGAATAGGCAATGAATCAAAGATGAAATCAAAAG
Source organism: Apodemus sylvaticus (assembly GCF_947179515.1). Lineage (NCBI taxonomy): Eukaryota > Metazoa > Chordata > Mammalia > Rodentia > Muridae > Apodemus > Apodemus sylvaticus. The sequence goes on from NC_067478.1 coordinate 34,984,499, forward strand.
GGAAATTCATATTTCTTCAAATAAATAAAAAGGAGACAACAAATAACATGTGATACAGCAAAAGCAGTATTAGAACTCACAGAAATCAACATGCACATAGAAACACAAAGCCAAAAAAAGCAAAGTATCAATGAAAATCTTTTTAACATTCTAAAGAAATAGGAATAAGTAAATAACAACTGAAACCAAGACTCTGTGACTGTCAGTGTAAAAATAAGCTAGGGACTACCTGACTGTACACTCAACTGCACCCAAACATGGTACAGAGAACCCATAAAGAACTGCATATGCACAGCCAACTTATTTTTCAAAGGTACCAAGGTTTCCTTTGAAGAAATTAAGTCCTCTCATCAATCATTCAAAGAAAATAATATCTACAGGGGGAAAACAAACTTGATTCTTCCCCCTGTACTAATAATTAGTACTTTTCATACTAATTATGAAAAGTGTAGAATAAATGGCTAAGCATTAAGACCTAGAATCAGAGTGAAAAATTAGGTAGAGGGCTGAGCTGTGATGACACATGCATTTAATCCCAGCATTAGGGTGGTGGGAGATCTGAGTTGAATGGCATCCTGGTCTACAGAGTTCTAGGACAGCCAGAGATAAACATAGCATTCCTGTCTTTAAAAAATAAAATAAAATAAACCATAAGAAAAAAGAAAGAGAAATAGTATAAGTGTTAAAAACACTTTTAGTTCCCAACCCTGGCTCTCTTTGACGTTTGACCGCTTGATTAAAGGTCACCAAACCTTTCATTTCCTCTTCACAACTCAACATATGTTTCTCTGTGTAGCCCTGTTCTGAACCTTGCTGTGTAGACTGGCCTTGGAAATCTGAGATCCACCTACTTCTGCTGAAACTAAAGGAATGTTCACGGTCTATGAGATTTATCAATTAGTGAACCTTTGACTGGGTTCAAGTGATCATCTTGAAATATATCCGCAGTTTTCACTTTACATGGAAATTCAGTTACTCTTGAATAGACAAAGAACCAAGGATGAAATCAAAATAGAAATTAATATTTCTTTAAATAAATAAAAAGGTGACACAACAAATAACCTGTGATACAGCAAAGCAGAACATTGGAAGAAGGCAAAATAAAAAAGCACAGTATCAAATGGAATTCTGACATCCTAAAAAATAAGCTTCCCGACTAGACATTCAACTGCACCTAAAGTAGAGAACCCATAAAGAACTGCATAATCACAGACAACTCATTTTTCAAATGTAGCAAGTTTTCACCAATGGTACCAAGTAAACTTAACATGTACAGGGGGAAAAAAAACCAAACTAGTTTCCTCCTGCTTAGTGTGAAAATTAATTTAAATACCTTGAATTTAATGATAAATTAGGTAGAGGGGTGGGCTGACATGATTTTAATCCAAGTGTTTGGGAGGCAGGAGGATTGAGTTGAAGATCAGCCAAGCCCAGAGTTCAGACAGCCAGGAATACGGAGAACTGTCTTGAAAAGTTTTACCACAAAGCAACAGCATACTAGAATAATTTATCCATAACCAGTGACACTACCTTATACAGGCTAGCAAAAAAAAAAATTGAAGTCAGGCAATTTTACAGTATTTTTAAAATATTTTTATTTTCTATATTCTTTGTTTACATTCCACATGATTTCCCCTTTCCCTGATCCCCCTCCCCATATTTCCCATAAATCTTCTTCTCTCCATCCATTCTCCAATCACCTCCCTCCTTTTTTTTTTCTCTGTCTTAATAGTCCCCTCCAATGCTAGATCAATCCTTTCCAGGATCAGGACCTTCTCCATACTTCTTCATGGGAGTCATTTGTTATATGATTTGTGCCTTGGGTATTCAGGGCTTCTGGGCTAATTAATATCCACTTATCAGAGATTGCATTCCATGTGTATTCTTTTGTGATTGGGTTATCTCACTTAGGATGATATTTCCAGATCAAACCATTTGCCTAAAAATTTTGTGAATTCATTGCTTCTAATTGCTGAGTAGTATTCCATTGTGTAAATATACCACATTTTCTGTATCCATCCCTCCTTTGAGGGGCATCTGGGTTCTTTCCAGCTTCTGGCTATTATAAATAAGGCTGCTATGAACATAATGGAGCATGTGTCTTTATTGCATGCTGGGGAATCCTTTGGGTATATGCCCAGGAGAGGTATAGCAGGGTCCTCTGGAAGTGTCATGTCCAGTTTTCTGAGGAACCACCAGACTGATTTCCAAAGTGGCTGTACCATCTTACAGCCCCACCAGCAGTGGAGGAGTGTTCCTCTTTCTCCACATCCTCGCCAACACCTGCTGTCTCCTGAGTTTTTGTACTTAGCCATTCTGACTGGTGTAAAGTGAAATCTCAGGGTTGTTTTCATCTGCATTTCCCTAATGACTAATGATGTTGAGCATTTCTAAAGGTGCCTCTCGGCCATCCGAATTTCTTCAAGTGAAAATTCTTTGTTTAGATCTGTACCCCATTTTTAATAGGGTTATTTGGTTCCCTGGGTTATTTCTAACTTCTTGAGTTCTTTGTATATATTGGATATTAGCCCTCTATCAGATGTAGGGTTGGTGAATATCCTCTCCCAATTTGATGGTTGTTGTTTTGTCCTTTTAACAGTGTCCTTTGCCTTACAGAAACTTTGTAATTATATGAGGTCCCATTTGTCAATTCTTGATTTTAGAGCATAAGCTATTGGTGATCTGTTCAGGAACTTTTCCCCCGTGCCCATGTCCTCTAGGGTCTTCCCCTGTTTCTTTTCTATTAGTTTCAGTGTGTCTGGTTTTACATGGATGTCCTTGATCCACTTGGATTGAAGTTTAGTACATGGAGATAAGAATGGATCATACGCATTCTTCTGCATGCTGACCTCCAATTGAACCAGCACCATTTGCTGAAAAGGCTATCTTTTTTCCACTGGATGTTTTTGGCCCCTTTGTCAAAGATCGGGTGACTATAGGTGTGTGGGTTCATTTCTGGATCTTCAATTCTATTCCACTGGTCCACTTGTCTGTCACTGTACCAATACCATGCAGTTTTTAACACTATTGCTCTGTAGTATTGCTTGAAGTCAGGGATACTGATTCCCCCAGAATTTCTTTTGTTGTTGAGAATAGTTTTAGCTATCCTGGGCTCTTTGTTATTCCAGATGAATTTGAGAATTGCTTTTTCTAACTCAATAAAGAACTGAGTTGGGATTTTGATGGGGATTGCATTGAATCTGTAGATCGCTTTTGGCAAGATGGCCATTTTAACTATATTAATCCTGCCGATCCACGAGCATGGCAGATATTTCCATTTTCTGAGGTCTTCTTCGATTTCCTTCTTCAGAGACTTGAAGTTCTTGTCATATAGATCTTTTACTTGTTTGGTTAGAGTCACACCAAGATACTTTTTATTGTTTGTGGCTATTGTGAAGGGTGTCATTTTCCTAACTTCTTTCTCAGCCTGCTTATCCTTTGAGTATAGGAAGGCAACTGATTTGCTTGAGTTGATTTTATAACCTATTTCTGATTTCAGATCCTGGATGGTTTTGCTTATCTCCTTCACTTGCTTGTTTGTGCTTTCCTGTAATTCTTTAAGAGCTTTTTGTGTTTCCTCTTTCATGACCTCAGCCTGTTGACCAAAGTTCTCCTGTATTTCTTTAAGTGATTTTTGCATTTCCTCCTTATTTGCTTTTGTATTTTCCTGAATTTCTTTCAGTGATTTTTGTGCTTCCCTTGCAAGGGCTTCTATCTTTTGATCCATTTTCTCCTGAATTTCTTAAAGTATGTCCTTCATGTGTTCCTTTACCAGCATCATGACCAGTGATTTTAAATCCAAATCTTGTTTTACTGGTGTGATGGGATGTTCAGGACATGCTATCAAAGGAGAATTGGGTTCAGATGCTTCCGTATTGCCTTGATATCTGTTAGTGACGTTCCTGCGTTTGCCTTTTGCCATCTAGTTCTTGCTACAGTATTTTAAGGATAAGCATGGTGACTTTTTCTAAACTGAGGCCATCTCTAAATTGAGGCCATCTCTATAGTTGCATATTAGGACACTTTTGAGATACAGTTGGAAAAAGAAAATCAAGTTAAGTCCTTGTCAATTACCATAAAGTAAAATGGAAGTATGCAGCAGTTAAGAATTTAGAAATTAAAGCCCATTTAGTCTTAGCGCTTGGGAAGCAGAGACAGGTGGAATAAAGACCAATTAGTCAAAGAGAAACCCTGTCTCAAAATTAAGAAATGGATAGGGAGGGCTGGACAAATGTAATCAAGTCACTGTTTGACAATGTCACAGGGAGCTGGGCTGTGCTGCTGGTGGTGCACGCCTGTAATCCCAGCACTCTGGGAGGCAGAGGTAGGCAGATTTCTGAGTTCGAGGCCATCCTGGTCTACAGAATGAGTTTCAGGATAGCCAGGGCTATGCAGAGAAACCCTGTCTCAAAAAACCAAATCCAAAAACAAAAACAAAAACAAAAAACAGACAATGTCACAGGGAAACCTTATCATGTGCACAATCATGCTAGTTAGGAGACTGACATTAGTGTGCTTGATGTACTAAGTGAAAACTCAATAACAATGGAAGTAGAACATGTACTAGGGAACTCTGTTTAATCTTCTGACACAAACTGAATTGAAGAAATATTTATACTGGATGTTTATTGCAGCCTTCCCAAGTATCCACTGTGGGATCCCTAAGGAAATAGCTCATTATCAAGTTTTCAGTCACGGAGATGGTGATCTGCTGTTTTAAGATCATGAATTCATTCACTCTGCTCAGTCTGCACAGCTGTGTCAGCTCACCACAACCTTCACAGAACAGGATGTAAATGGCAAAACAATCCATTTACATACAGCCCACAAGAATGTACAAGAATCAACTCTGCAGGCCATGCCAGATACTGTCCTGATCACTAGACAGATTAACAGGGACAGCCAGGGCCATGGAGACCCTATCTCAAACATCCCAGTACTAATACTGTGCATGTTCTTTTTGTCTCTGCATTTTCTGGATGTTTACCACATCTAGTTTGCATTCTCAAATCTTGTCGTCACTGGCTTTAAAAATAAAAAGCAAAGAAACATAGGCATTAAATTACTTCCAAAATTAAACAGAACACAACAATCCATTGTAATGATCCATCTCAAAAGCCAGATCCATAACTGTGGTTCAACAGGTTTGGGATAGGATCATCATAGACTAAGCTACATTCATTAAGTTCAGCACAAGGCTGGAAAGATGGCTCAGAGGGGAAGAGTACCAACTGCTCTTCCAAAGGTCCTGAGTTCAAGCATCAGCAACCACATGGTGACTCACAGCCATCCCTACTCCTGATCTAGGATCTTTACAGGCCAAGGGCGTCTCGATGGGATCCTTCTGTCTCCAGCTCCCAGCTCTGAAACTATAAGCATGTGCCACAACCAACATAACATTAATTTGGTTCTGGGAATGAATCTATCTCGGGTCGTTGGGCTTGCAAAGCACATGCTTTACTGAGCCAAATCCATAGCCAGCCTAATTTTTTAAGGTTATTAGATGAATGTCATTTTCAAAATGATATTTGTGTATCTTTCTAATCTTTTAAAAAAAGGCTTATTTATTTCATCGTAAAGAAATAAGTAAATAAATAAACACAATAAAGTACACTGTAGCTGTCTTCAGACACACCAGAAGAGGGCACTAGATCTCATTACATATGGTTGTCAGCCACTTTGTGGTTGCTGGAAATTGAACTCAGGGCCTCCAGAAAAGCAGTCAGTGCTCTTAACTGCTGAGCCATCTCACCAGCTGTAGTGGCTATTCCTGGTTGTCAACTTGACTATATCTGGAATGAACTACAATCTAGAATTGGAAGGCTCATCTATGATCCTAATCTGGAGGCTGAGAGATATGTTTCTGTCCTGGATCTTGGCATGGAGATCTTGAAGCATAGTGGCTATGAATTCCAGAAGATTAAGACAAGGTGATCTCTGAGTTCAAGATCATCTAGGATTAAAGGCATGAGGATACATGCCTTTAATCTGGGCCACACATTCTGCTGGAGACCTACAGCCTTTAATCTGGGCTACACCCTCTGCTGGAGATCTATATATAGGCATTGGAAGAAGGAAGATTTACTCACTCTTCCTTGCCTGCTTGCCTCATGGGACTGAGCAACTGCTAGATCCTTGGACTTCTTTTTTTTAAAATATTTTTATTTTCTATATTCTTTGTTTACATTCCAAATGATTTCCCCTTTCCCGGATCCCCCCTCCCCATATGTCCCATAAACCTTCTTCTCTCCATCCATTTTCCAATCACCTCCCTCCTTTTTCTCTGTCCTTATATTCCCTTCCAATGCTAGATCGATCCTTTCCAGGATCAGGACCCTCTCCATACTTCTTCCTGGGAGTCATTTGTTATGCAATTTGTGCCTTGGGTATTCTGGGCTTCTGGGCTAATTAATATCCACTTATCAGAGATTGCAAACCATGTGTATTATTTTGTGATTGGGTTACCTCACTTAGGATGATATTTTCGATATCAAACCATTTGCCTAAAAATTTTGTGAATTCATTGTTTCTAATTGCTGAGTAGTATTCCATTGTGTAAATATACCACATTTTCTGCATCCATTCCTCCTTTGAGGGGCATCTGGGTTCTTTCCAGTTTCTGGCTATTATAAATAAGACTGCAGGGAACATAATGGAGCATGTATCTTTATTGCATGCCGGGGAATCCTTTGGGTATATGCCCAGGAGAGGTATAGCAGGGTCCTCTGGGAGTCTCATGTCCAGTTTTCTGAGGAACCTCCAGAATGATTTCTACAGTGGTTGTACCATCTTACAGCCCCACCAGCAGTGGAGGAGTATTCCTCTTTCTCCACATCCTCGCCAACACCTGCTGTCTCCTGAGTTTTTGAACTTAGCCATTCTGACTGGTGTAAGGTGAAATCTCAGGGTTGTTTTCATCTGCATTTCCCTAATGACTAATGATGTTGAGCACTTCTAAAGGTGCCTCTCGGCCAACCGAATTTCTTCAGGTGAAAATTCTTTGTTAAGATCTGTACCCCATTTTTAATAGGGTTATTTGGTTCCCTGGGGTCTAACTTCTTGAGTTCTTTGTATATATTGGATATTAGCCCTCTATCAGATGTGGGGTTGGTGAATATCCTTTCCCAATTTGATGGTTGCCATTTTGTCCTTTTAACAGTGTCCTTTGCCTTACAGAAACTTTGTAATTTTTTGAGGTCCCATTTGTCAATTCTTGATCTCAAAGCATAAGCTATTGGTGATCTGTTCTGGACCTTTTCCCCTGTGCCCATGTCCTCAAGGGTCTGCCCCAGTTTCTTTTCTATTAGTTTCAGTGTGTCTGGTTTTACATGGAGGTCCTTGATCCACGTGGAGTGAAGTTTAGTACATGGAGATAAGAATGGATCAATTGGCATTTTTCTGCATGCTGACCTCCGGTTGAACTAGCAGCATTTGTTGAAAAGGCTATCTTTTTTCCACTGGAAGTTTTTGGCTCCTTTGTCGAAGATCAAGTGAAGATAGGTGTATGGATTCATTTCTGGATCTTCAGTTCTATTCCATTGTTCCACTTGTCTGTCACTGTGCCAATACCATGCAGTTTTTAACACTATTGCTTTGTAGTATTGCTTGAAGTCAGGGATACTGATTCCCCCAGAATTTCTTTTGTTGTTGAGAATAGTTTTAGCTATCTTGGGTTTCTTGTAATTCCAGATGAATTTGAGAATTGCTTTTTCTAACTCTGTGAAGAACTGAGTTGGGATTTTGATGGGGATTGCATTGAATCTGTAGATCGCTTTTGGCAAAATGGCCATTTTAACTATATTAATCCTGCCAATCCAGGAGCATGGCAGATTTTTCCATTTTCTGAGGTCTTCTTCGATTTCCTTCTTCAGAGACCTGAAGTTCTTGTCATATAGATCTTTCACTTGTTTGGTTAGAGTCACACCAAGATACTTTATATTGTTTGTGGCTATTTTGAAGGGTGTCACTTCCCTAACTTCGTTCTCAGCCTGCTTATCCTTTGAGTATAGGAGGACAACTGATTTGCTTGAGTTGATTTTATAACCAGCCACTTTGCTGAAATTGTTTATCAGCTGTAGGAGTACTCTGGTGGAGGTTTTCGGGTCACTTAAGTAGACTATCATGTCATCTGCAAATAGTGATAATTTGACTTCTTCCTTTCCAATTTGTATCCCCTTGACCTCCTTATGTTGTCTAATTGCTCCAGCTAGAACTTCAAGTACTACATTGAAAAGATATGGAGAGAGAGGACAGCCTTGTATAGTCCCTGATTTTAGTGGGATTGCTTCAAGTTTCTCTCCATTTAGTTTGATGTTGGCTACTGGTTTGCTGTATATTGCTTTAATGATGTTTAGGTATGGGCCTTGAATTTCTGTTCTTTCCAATACTTTTAGCATGAAAGGATGCTGGATTTTGTCAAATGCTTTTTCTGCATCTAATGAGATGATCATATGGTTTTTGTCTTTGAGTTTGTTTATGTAGTGGATAGCATTGATGGATTTTCTTATATTGAACCATCCCTGCATCCCTGGGATGAAGCCTACTTGATCATGGTGGATGACCATTTTGATGTGTTCTTGGATTCGGTTGGAAAGAATTTTATTAAGTATTTTTGCATCAATATTCATAAGAGAAATTGGCCTGAAGTTCTCTTTCTTTGTTGAATCTTTGTGTTGTTTTGGTATTAGCATAATTGTGGCTTCATAGAACGAGTTGGGTAGAGTTCCTTCTGTTTCTATTTTGTGGAATAGTTTGCAGAGTATTGGTGTCAGGTCTTCTATGAAGGTCTGATAGAACTCTGCACTGAAGCCATCTGGTCCCGTGCTCTTTTTGGTTGGGAGACTTTCTATGACCCTTTTTATTTCTTCAGGTGTTATGGGACTGTTTAGTTGATCTATTTGATCCTGATTTAGTTTTGGTGTTGGATATCTGTCTAGGAAACTGTCCATTTTCTTCAGATTCTCCAGTTGTGTTGAGTATAGGCTTTTGTAGTAGGATCTAATGATTTTTTGAATTTCCTCAGTTTCTGTTGTTATATCTCCCTTTTCATTTCTAAGTTTGTTAATCTGTATACTGTCTCTGTGCCCTTTGGTTAGTCTGGCTAAGGGTTTATCTATCTTGTTGATTTTCCCAAAGAACCAGCTCCTGGTTTTGTTGATTCTTTGTATGGTTCTCTTTGTTTCTACTTGATTGATTTTGGCCCTGAGTTTGATGAATTCCTGCCTTCTACTCCTCCTGGGTGAAATAGCTTCTTTTTCTTCCAGGGCTTTCAGGTGTGTACTTAAGCTGTTAGTGTAAACTCAGGGCTATGAGTTTTCCTCTTAGCACTGCTTTCATTGTGTCCCATAGATTTGGGTATGTTGTGTCTTCATTTTCATTATGTTCTAAAAAGTCTTTAATTTCTTTCTTTATTTCTTCCTTGACCAAGGTATCATTTAGTAGAATATTGTTCAGTTTCCAAGTGTATGTGAGTTTTCTGTTGTCTTTGTTGCTATTGAAGATCACTTTTACTCCATAGTGATCTGATAGGAGGCATGGGATTAGTTCGATCTTCTTATATTTGTTGAGGTTTGTCTTGTGACCAATTATATGGTAGATTTTGGAGAAGGTACCATGAGGTGCTGAGAAAAAGGTATATTCTTTTGCTTTAGGATAGAATGTTCTCTCTCTTTCTCTCTCTCTCTCTCTCTCTCTCTCTCTCTCTCTCTCTCTCTCTCTATATATATATATATATATATATATATATATATATATATATATATATATATATATATATATATGTTAAATCTAATTGGTCCAAAGCTTCAATTAGTTTCATTGTGTCCCTCTTTAGTTTCTGTTTTCCTGATCGGCCCATTGATGAAAGTGCAGTGTTGAAGTCACCCACAATTATTGTGTTAGGTGCAATGTGTGCTTTGAGCTTTAATAAAGTTTCTTTTATGAAAGAGGGTGCCCTTGCATTTGGAGCATAGATGTTCAGGATTGAGAGTTCTTCTTGGTGGATTTTTCCTTTGACCATCAAGAAGTGTCCCTCAGAGTCTCTTTTGATGACTTTGGGTTGAAAGTCAATTTTATCTGATATTAAAATGGCTACTCCAGCTTGTTTCCTGAGACCATTTGCTTGTGAAATTGTCTTCCAGCCTTTTACTCTAAGGTAGTGTTTGTCTTTGACCCTGAGGGGTGTTTCCTGTAAGCAGCAAAATGTAGGGTCCTGTTTACGAATCCAGTCAGTTAGTCTATGTCTTTTCATTGGGCCATTGAGTCCATTGATATTAAGAGATATTAAGGAATAGTGATTGTTACTTCCTGTCATTTTTGACGTTATTTTAAAAATTTGATTGGTTAACTTCTTTTGGGTTTGATGAAAGGTTACTATCTTGCTTTTTCCAGGGTTGAAGTTTCCCTCCTTGTATTGGTGTTTTCCTCCTATTATCCTTTGTAGGGCTGGGTTTGTGGATAGATATTGGGTAAACTTGGTTTTGTCATGGAATATCTTAGTTTCTCCATCTATGGTGATTGAGAGTTTTGCTGGATATAATAGTTTTGGCTCGCATTTGTGTTCTCTTAGAGTCTGCATGAGATATGACAAGGATCTTCTAGCCTTCATAGTCTCAGGTGAAAAGTCTGCTGTGATTCTGATAGGTCTTCTTTTATATGTTACTTGGCCTTTTTCTCTTACTGCCTTTAATATTCTTTCTTTGTTTAGTACATTTGGTGTTTTGATTATTATGTGACAGGAAGTATTTCTGTTCTGGTCCAGTCTGTTTGGGGTTCTGTAGGCTTCTTGTATATTCATGGGCATCTCTCTCTTTAGGTTAGGGAAGTTTTCTTCCATAATTTTATTGAAGATATTTGCTGGCCCTTTAAGTTGTAAATCTTCACTCTCATCTATGCCTATAATTCTTAGGTTTAATCTTTTCATTGTGTCCTGGATTTCTTGGATATTTTGGGTTACAAGCTTTTTGCATTTTGCATTTTCTTCAACTGTTGAGTCCATGGTTTCTATGGTATCTTCAGCATCTGAGATTCTTTCTTCTATCTCTTGTATTCTGTTTTTGATATTTGCATCTATGTCCCTTGATTTCTTCCCAAGGTTTTCTATCTCCAAAGTTGTCTCCCTTTGAGTTTTCTTAGTTGTTTCTACTTCTGATTTTAGATCCTGGATGGTTTTGCTTACCTCTTTCACTTGCTTGTTTGTGCTTTCCTGTAATTCTTTAAGAGATTTTTGTGTTTTCTCTTTCATGACCTCAGCCTGTTGACCAAAGTTCTCCTGTATTCCTTTAAGTGTTTTTTTGTGTTTCCTCATTATTGGCTTTTGTATTCTCCTGAATTTCTTTCAATGATTTTTGTGTTTCCCTTGCAAGGGCTTCTAACTTTTGATCCATTTTCTCCTGAATTTCTTTAAGTATGTCTGTCATGTGTTCCTGTACCAGCATCATTACCAGTGATTTTAAATCCAAATCTTGTTTTTCTGGTGTGATGGGGTATCCAGGACATTCTGTTAAAGGAGAATTGGGTTCAGATGTTGCCATATTGCCTTGATTTCTATAAGTGACGTTCCTGTGTTTGCCTTTTGCCATCTAATTCTCACTGGTGTTAGTTGGTCTTGTTAATGCTGGACTCACCAGTGCAAGCTGCCTCTTCCCAGGTGGCCTCTGGTGCACAGCTTACCTCCTGCACTGCCTGGAGACAGGGTGCTGTTGCCCAGGCTGTTTAGATCCTGAAGCAGACACCTGAAGGCTCCAGCAGGGGCCCACTGGATTCACCAGAGCACACTAACTTCTCCCAACTGGCCTCCTGGAAGCCCCTCTTGCCTCTTGCAGGACCTGGAGATGTGGCGTTGCTGCCCAGGCTGATCTGGATCCGGAAGTGGAGAGATCTGAGGGCTCCCACCAGAGGCCTCAGGACTGGAACCTAAGCTCTGTGCCACTGGAGCAAGTTGTGCTCTCCAAGACTGCCTCTGGGTGCACACCAGGTCTCCTGCACTTCCTGGAGACTGAGTGCCATGGCCTAGGCTGTTCAGATCCCAAAGCAGGCACCTGAAGGCTCCAGCAGGGGCCCACTGGCTTCACCAGAGCACACTGACTTCTCCCAGCTGGCTGCCCGGAAGCCCCTCTTCCCTCTTGCAGGACCTGGAGACACTTCTTGCTGGTAAAAGGAAAAATCCACCAAGAACTCTCAATTCTGAACATCTACACTCCAAATGCAAGGACACCCTCATTCGTAAAAGAAACTTTACTAAATCTCAAAGTACACACTGCATGTAAAACAATAATTGTGGGTGACTTTAACACTCCACTCTCCTCAATGGACTGAGTGATCAGGAAAACAGAAACTAAACAGGGATACAGTAAAACTACATGAAGCGTTGGGCCGATTGGATTTAACAGATCTTTATGGAACATTTCACCCTAAAGCAAAAGAATATATCTTTTTCTCAGCACCTCATAATACCTTCTCCAAAATCAACCATATAATTGGTCACAAGACAGACCTCAACAAATATAAGAAGGCTGAACTAGTCCCATGCCTCCTATCAGATGACTATGAAGTAAGAGTGGTCTTGAATAGCAACAAAAACAACAGAAAGCCCACATACACATGGAGGCTGAACACTATTCTACTCAATGATACCTTGGCCAAAGAAGAAATAAAGAAGGAAATCAAAGTCTTTTTAGAATTTAATGAAAATGAAGGCACAACATACTCAAATCTATGGGACACAACGAAAGCAGTGCTAAGAGGAAAACTCATAGCACTGAGTGCCTTCCAAAAGAAATGGGAGAGAGCATCCACTAGCATCTTAAAGTGAAAGTTCTGGAACAAAAAGAAGCTAATTCACCCAGGAGTACTAGAAGACAGGAAATCATCAAAGTCAGGACTGAAATCAGTCAAGTAGAAACAAAGAGAACCATACAAAGAATCATCAAAACCAGGAGCTGGTTCTTTGAGAAAATCAACAAGATAGATAAACCCTTAGCAAGACTAGCCAAAGGGCACAGAGACAGTATCCAAATTAACAAAATTAGAAATGAAAAGGGGGGATAGAACAATAGAAACTGAGGAAATTAAAAAAAAATCATCAGATCCTACTACAAAAGCCTATACTCCACACAACTGGAGAATCTGGAGGAAATGGACAATTTTCTAGACAGATACCAAATACTAAAATTAAATCAGGACCAAATAGATCATCTAAATAGTCCCATAATCCCTAAAGAAATAGAAGAAGTCATAGAAAGTCTTCCAACCAAAAAAAAAAAAAAAAAAAAAAAAAAAAAAAGCACAGGACCTGATGCTTTCAGTGCAGAATTCTATCAGACCCTCAAAGAAGACCTAACACCAATAATCTTCAAACTATTCCACAAAATAGAAACAGAAGGAACACTACCCAACACTACTCCTTCTACAAAGCCACAATTATGCTGATACCAAAATCATACAATGATCCAACAAAGAAAGAGAACTTCAGACCAATTTCCCTTATGAACTTTGATGCAAAAATTCTCAATAAAATTCTTGCCAACCGAATCTAAGAACACAACAAAATGATCATTCACCATGATCAAGTAGGCTTCATCCCAGGGATGCAGGGATGGTTCAATATAAGGAAATCCAACAATGCAATCCACTACATAAACAAATTCAAAGAAAAAACCACATTGTCATTTCTTTGGATGCTGAAAAGCATTTGACAAAATTCAGCATTCTTTCATGCTTAAAGTCTTGGAAAGAACAGGAATTCAAGGCCCATACCTAAACATAGTAAAAGCAATATACAGCAAGCCGGTAGCCAACATCAAACTAAATGCAGAGAAACATGAAGCAATACCACTAAAATAAGGGACTAGACAAGACTTCCCCCTCTCTCCATATCTTTTCAATATAGTACTTGAGGTACTAGCTAGGGCAATTAGACAATACAAGGAGATCAAAGGGATACAAATTGGTAAGGAAGAAGTCAAACTATCACTATTTTCAGATGATATGTTAGTATACTTAAGTGACCCAAAAAAACCCCACCAGAGAACTATTACAGTTGATAAACAACCTCAGCAAAGTGGCAGGTTATAAAACCAACTCAAGCAAATCAGTAGCCTTCATCTACTCAAAGGATAAGCAGGTTGAGAAAGAACTTAGGGAAATGGCACCATTCACAATAGCCACAAACACTATAAAGTACCTTGGTGTGACTTTGACCAAACAAGTTAAAGACCTGTATGGCAAGAACTTCAGGTCTCTGAAGAAGAAAATGAAAGACCTCAGAAAATGGAAAAATGTGCCATGCTCATGGATTGGCAGGATTAATATAGTTAGAATGGCCATCTTGCCAAAAGCAATATACAGATTCAGTGTAATACCCATCAAAATCTGAACCCAGTTCTTCATAGAGTTAGAAAGAGAAATTCTCAAATTCATCTGAAATAACAAAAAACCCAGGATAGCTAAAACTATTCTCCAAAACAAAAGAAATTCTGGGGGAATCGGTATCCCGGACCTCAAATAATACTACAGACCAATAGTGTTAAAAACTGCATTGTATTGGTACAGTGACAGGCAGATGGGTCAATGGAATAGTATTGAAGATCCAGAAATGAACCCACACACCTATGGCCACTTGATCCTCGACAAAGGAGCTGAAAACATCCAGTGGAAAAAAGATAGCCTTTTTAACAAATGGTGCTGGTTCAACTGGAGCTCAGCATACAGAAGAATGTGAATTGATCTTTATCTCCTTGTACTAAGCTCAACTCCAAGTGGATCAAGGCCCTCCACATAAAACCAGACACAATGAAACCAATAAAAAAAGAAACTGGGAAAGACTCTTGAGGATATAGGCACAGGGGAAAAGTTCCTGAACAGAACACCAATAGCTTATGCTCTAACATCAAGAATTGACAAATGGGACCTCATAAAATTACAAAGTTTCTGTAAGGCCACAGACTTCATCAGAAGGACAAATCTGCAAACAGCAAATTGGGAAAAGATCTTCACCAACCCTACATCTGACAAAGGGCTAATATCCAATATATAAAAAGAACTCAAGAAGGTAGACCCCAGAAAACCAAATAACCCTATTAAAAATGGGGTACAGAGAAGGTACCATGAGGTGCTGAGAAAAAGTTATATTCTTTTGCTTTGGGATGAAAAGTTCTATATATATATCTGTTAACTCCAATTGGTTCAAAGCTTCAATTAGTTTCTTTGTCTCCCTGTTTAGTTTCTGTTTTCCTGATCAGTCCTTTGGTGAGAGTGGAGTGTTGAAGTCACCCACAATTATTGTGTTAGGTGCAATGTGTACTTTGAGCTTTAGTAAAGTTTCTTTTATGAATGAGAGCGCCCTTGAGTTTGGGGCATATATGTTCAGGATTGAGAGTTCTTCTTGTTGGATTTTTCCTTTGACCAGCAAGTAGTGACCTTCCATGTCTCTTTTGATGACATTAGGTTGGAAGTCAATTTTATCTGAAATTAGAATGGCAACTCCGGCTTGTTTCCTGGGACCATTTGCTTGTAGAATTGACTTCCAGCCTTTAACTCTAAGGTAGTTTTTGTCTTTGACACTGAGGTATGTTTCCTGTATGCAGCAAACTGTAGGGTCCTGTTTACGTAACCAGTCTGTTAGTCTATGTCTTTTTACTGGGGAATTGAGTCCATTGACGTTAAGAGATATCAAGGAGTAGTGGTTATTGCTTCCTATCATTTTGGATTTTAATTTTATACGTGTGTGGTTATCTTCTTTGGGTTTGATGAAAGAAGCTTAATATCCTGCTCTTTCCAGGGTATAGTTTCCCTCGTTGTAATGGTGTTTTCCCCCTATTATCCTTTGTAGGGCTGGGTTTGTAGAAAGATATTGTGTAAATTTGGTTTTGTCATGGAATATCTTGGTTTTTCCATCTATAGTAATTGAAAGTTTTGCTGGGTATAGTAGTATCAGCTGGCATTTGTGTTCTCTTAGAGTCTGCATGAGCTCTGCCCAGATCAAGAATTGACAAATGGGACCTCATAAAACTACAAAGTTTCTGTAAGGCAAAGGACACCGTCAAAAGGACAAAACATCAACCAACAGACTGGGAAAGGATCTTCACCAACCCTAAATCCGACAGAGGGCTAATATCTAATATATACATAGAACTCAAGAAAGCAGAACCCAGAGAAACAAATAACCCCATTAAAAAGTGGGGTACAGAGCTAAACAAATAATTTTCACATGAAGAACTTCGGAGAGCTGAGAAACACCTTAAGAAATGTTCAACATCATTAATCATTAGGGAAATGCAAATCAAAACAACCCTGAGATTTCACCTCACACCAGTCAGAAACTTAGCAGTCAAAAACTCAGGAGACACCAGGTGTTGGTGAGGATGTGGAGAAAGAGGAACACTCCTCCACTGCTGGTGGGATTGCAAGATGGTGCAACCACTTTGGAAATCAGTCTGGCGGGTCCTCAGAAAACTGGGCATGTCACTTCTTGAGGACCCTGTTATACCACTCCTGGGCATATATCCAGAGGATTATTCAGCATGCAATAAGGACACATGCTCCACTATGTTCATAGCAGCCCTATTTGTAGTAGCTAGAAGCTGGAAAGAACCTAGGTGTCCTTCAACGGAGGAATGGATAAAAAAAATGTGGTATATTTATACAATGGAGTACTATTCAGCCATTAGAAACAATGAATTCATGAAATTCTTAGACAAATGGATGGAGCTGGAGAACATCATACTAAGTGAGGTAACCCAGTCTCAAAAGATCAATCATGGTATGCACTCACTGATAAGTGGATATTAGCCTAGAAACTTTGAATACCCAGGACATAATCCACAAATTAAATGATGTCCAAAAAGAATGGAGGAGTGGCCCCTGGTTCTGGAAAGACTCAGTGTAAGAGTATAGGGGAATTCCAGAACAGGGAAATGGGAAGGGGTTGATGGAAGAACAGGGGGACGGAAGAGGGTTTATGAGACTTGCGGGGAGTGGGGACCCAGAAAAGGGGAAATCATTTGAAATGTAAATAAAGATATATCAATGAAAAATGGGGTACAGAGCTAAATAAAGAATTTTCACCTGAAGAACTTTAGATGGCTGAGAAACATTTTAAAAAAATATTCAACATTAGGGAAATGCAAATCAAAAAAACCCTGAGATTTCACCTCACACCAGTCAAAATGTCCAAGATCAAAAACTCAGGAGAAAACAGGTGCTGGTGAGGATGTGGAAAAAGAGGAACAATCCTCTACTGCTGGTGGGGTTGAAAATTGGTACAACCACTCTGGAGATCAGTCAGGCGGTTCCTCAGTAAACTGGGCTAGTCACTTCTGGAGGACTCTGCTATACCACTCCTGGGCATACACCCAGAGGATTCTCCAGCATGTAATAAGAATACATGCTCCACTATGTTCATAGCAACCCTATTTATAATAGCCAGAAGCTGGAAAGAACCCAGGTATCCCTCAATGGAGGAATGGATACAAAAAATGTGTCAATGGACACAATGGAGTACTATTCAGCCATTATAAACAATGAATTCATGAAATTCTTAGACAAATGGATGGATCTGGAGAACATCATACTAAGTGTGGTAACCCAGTCTCACAACATCAATCATGGTATGCACTCACTGATAAGCAGATATTAGCTTAGAAACTTGGATTACCCAAGTCATAACCCACATATCAAATGATGTCCAAGAAGAACGGAGGAGTGGCCCCTGGTTCTGGAAAGACACAATGCAGCAGTATAGGGCAAAACCTGAACAGGGAAGTGGGAAGGGATGGATGGCGTAACAGGGAGGGAAGAGGGTTTATGGGACATTCAGGGAGTGGGGAGCCAGGAAAGGGGAAATCATTTGAAATGTAAATAAAAAATATATCGAATAAAAAACAGTAACAAGAAGCAACACTCAGTATTCCTTAATCTCTTAACATCAATGGACACAATTCCCCAATAAAAAGACATAAACTAACAAACCTGGATATGTAAACAGAATCCAGGATTTTGCTGCATATAGGAAAGGGTCCCCAGTGTAAAAGACAGACACTACCTCTGAGTAAAGGACTGGAAATCTATTTTCAAAGCAAATGGTCTCAAGAAAGAAGCTAGAGTAGCCATCCTAAAATCTAAAAAATTCAACATTCAACCAAAAATTATCAAAAAGGATAAGGAAGAACACTTCCTTATCAGGTCAAAGCAAAAATCTAGCAAGAAGACTCAATCTATCTCTCAATTCTCAACATCTATGCTCCAAATGCAAGGGTGCCCACTTTCATAAAATAAACTTTAATAACACTCAAAGCACACATTGCACTTCACACAACAATAGTGACAGATTTCAACACTCCACTCTGATCAATGGAAAGATCATGGAAATAAGAACTAAACAGAGACACAGTGAAACTAACAGAAGTTATGGACCAAATGAATTTGTCAGATATCTACAGGACTTTTCATCCTAAAACAAAATAATATACCTTCTTTTCAGTACCTCATTGTACCTTCTCCTAACTTGACCTTATAAGCTGTCACAAAACACACCTCAACAGATACAAGAAGACTGAATATTCCCCTACATCCTATCAGATCACTATGGACTAAGACTTGTCTTCAATATCAACAAAAACAACAGAAAGCCTACACATGGAAGCTGAACAACGCTCAACTCAACGATAAATTGTTCAAGAAAGAAGTAAAGAAGGAAATTAAAGACTTATAAGATTTTAATGAAAACAAAGACACAACATATGCAAACTTAAGTGAACCAATTGAAAGCAGTGCTAAGAGAAAAACTCGTAACTCTGAGAGCCTTCAAAAAGAAACTGGAGAGAGCATACACTAGAATCTTAACAGTACCCATGTAAGCTCTAGAACAAAAAGGAATCAAATACACACAAGAGGAGTAGACAGCAGGAAATAATCAAACTCAGAGCTGAAATCAACCAAAAGAAACAAAAAAGTACTATATAAAAAAATCAACAAAACCAGGATCTGGTTTTTTGAGAAAATCAACAAGTTAGATAAAACACTTAGCCAGATTAAGCAGAGGGTTCAGAGACAGTATCCAAAGTAACAAAATCAGAAATGAAAAGGGAGATATAATAAGAGAAATTGAGGAAATTAAAAAAATCATCAGATACTGATGAAAAAGCTTTTATTCACCAAAACTGGAAATCTGGATGAAATAGACAATTTTCTAGACAGATACCAGGTGCCAAAGTAAAATCAGGATCAGATAAACCATCTAAACTTTTTTATAGTCCCTACAAAATAGAAGCAGTCATCAAAGATCTCCCAACAACAACAACAACAACAGAAACAACAACAACAAAAATAGCCAAGGACCAGATTGGTTTAGTGTAGAGCTCTAGCCGACCTTCAAGGAAACTTAATACCAATACTCTTCAAACTATTCCACAAAATAGAAACAGAAGGAATACTACCCAACTGGTACTATGAAGCCACAGTTATGCGTATATCTAAACTACACAAATAGCCAACAAAGAAATAGAACTTCAGACCAATTTCCCTTGTGAATATTGATGCAAAAATACTCAATAAAAATCTCACAAACTGAATCCAAGAACATATCAAAATGATCATTCACCTGGATCAAGTAGGCTTCATCCCAGCAGTGCAGAGATGGTTCAATAGATGGAAATCCAACAATATAAGCCACTACATATACAAACTCAAAGGAAATAAAGCACATGATCATTTCATTAGATATTGAAAAATCATTTGACAAAATTCAGCATCCCTTCATGTTAAGGGTTTTGGAAAGATCAAGAGTTCAAGGATCATACCTAAACATAGTGAAAGCAGTATACTGCAAACCAGTAGCCAACATTAAGCTAAATGGAGAGAAACTTGAAGCAATTTCACTAAAATCAGGGACTAGACAAGGCTGCTCACTCTCTCCCTACCTGTACAATATAGTGCTGGTAGTCCTAGCAAGAACAATTAGACAACAAAAGGAATCTAAACGGACACAAATTGGAAAGGAAGAGGTCAAAACATCACTACTTGCCAGTTATAAGATAGTATACTTAATTGATCCCAAAATTTCAACCAGAGAATTCCTACATCTGATAAACCACTTCAACAAAGTGGCTAGATGTATACAAACCCAAAGAAATTAGTAGCCTTCCTATACTCAAAGGATAAACAGACAGAGAAAGAAATTAGGGAAATGACACCCTTCACAATAATCACAAACAATATAAAATATCTCAGTGTGATTCTAACAAAACAAGTGAAAGATCATTACGACAAGAACTTCAAGTTTCTGATGAAAGAAATCAAAGAAGACCACAGAAGATGGAAAGATATACCATGGTCATAGATTAAAAGGATTAATATAATAAAAATGGCCTTCTTGCCAAAATCAATCTACACATTCAATGCAATCTCCACCAAATTTCAACTCAATTTTTCATAGAGTTAGAAAGAGCAATCCTCACATTATTTGGAATACCAAAAAACTCAGGATAACAATAACTACTCTCAAAAAAAAAAAAAAAAAAAAAAAAAAAAAAGAACTTCTGGACAAATCAGCATCGCTGACCTCAAGCTGTAGTACAGAGAAATAGTAATAAAAACTGCATGGTATTGGTACAGTGATATGCAGGAAGATCCATGGAATAGAATTGAAGACCCAGAAATGAACCCACATACCTATCGATTGTCCATGATGCTTAACTGTCCAGTTGTAAAAAGACAGCATTTTCAATAACTGGTGCTGCTTGAACTGGTGGTCAACATGTAGAAGAATGCAAATTGATTCATTCTTATCTTCTTGTACAAAGCTCAAGTCCAAGTTGTTCAAGGACCTCCACATAAAAGGAGATACACTGAATCTAATAGAAGAGAAAGTGGGTAGAAGTCTCAAATGGGTATAGGGGAAAAGTTCCTGATGAGAACGCCAATGACTAATGCTCTAAGACCAAGAATTGACAAATGGGACCTCATAAAATTGCAAAGTTTTTGTAAGGCAAAGGATACAGTCAATAGGACAAAACAACCAACAGATTGAGAAAATACCTTTACCAATCCCACATCGTATAGAAGGCTAGTATCTAATATATACAAAAAACTCAAGAAGTTAGGCTCCGGGCAACCAAATAACTCTATTAAAAAATGTGGAACAGCTAACTGGAGAATTTTCAACTGAGGAAACGTGAATGACTGAGAAGCACCTAAAAAAAAAGTTCAACCTCTGTAGTGGGAAATAATAATTCAATAATACCGTCTGTCTAAGCCACTGCACCTAATCCAGGTGAGTACAGCTCAGGGCAGCTCTCACAGTTGCAGCTGAGCAAATCTTTTCCAACTAGCTCTCATGACATCCCATCTGTGTTTCCTCTCTGCCAGAGACTCTGTAAATGACAGGAGTCCCATGCTCCCGCTCTGCACCCAAATACCTGGGAAAACATTACTTGTAAGTTTAAATAGTTAACCAAATATCATTATGTATATAAAACTCCCAATTACATAATGCTAATTTACAAAGATAAATGTCTTACCCCAATTTTCTAACCTTTCCAAAACACCAAAAATATGTCTGAAGGAATCAGGATATCTGTGTCCCTCCCTTTTCACCACTCATGTCATCCACTGAGCCTTCCTCTCTTTGTGGGCCCACCCCTCTTCTCTTAGCTCTTCCTCCTCTATCCCCTCCAATCACTGTTCTCTCACTGACTCAATGTGAATGGATGGGAAATACTTGCAACAAACCTCCTTAGTCATTGGGAAAGGCAAATTAAAAAAAACCCTGATATTCTATTCTACATCACACCTGTCAGAATGGCTAAGATCAAAAACTCAGGTGATAGCAGATGCTGGTAAGGATGTGGAGAAAGAGGACCACTCCTCTGTTGTTGGTGGGATTGCAAGGTGGTATAATCACTATGGAAACCACTCTTCCTCTGAAAATTGGACATAGTACTACCTGAGGACCTGGGTCTACCCCTCCTGGGCATATACTCAAAATATGCTCTAATATGTAATAAGGACACACGCTCAACTATGTTCATAGCAGCCTTATTTATAATAGTCAAAAGTTGGAAAGAACTCAGATATCATTCAACAGAGGAATAGATATAGAAAATGTGGTACATTTACACAATGGAGTACTACTCAGCTATTTTTTATTTTTGTTGATTTTTGTTCTTTTTCCAGACAGGGAAAAAAAAAACTGTGTAGCTCTAGTTGTCCTGGAACTTACTCTGTAGACCAGGCTAGCCTCAAACTCAGAAATCTGCCTGTGTCTGCCTCCCATGTGCTGGGATTAAAGGCATGTGCCATCCCGATCTGGCTCTACTCAGCTATTAAAAACAATGAATTCAAGAAATTCTTAGGCAAATGGATGGAATCATAAGCGATCATCCTGAGTGAGGAAACCCAGACACAATGAACACATATGTTATGTACTCACTGATAAGTGACTATTAGCCCAAAAGCTCAGAATACCCAATTTATAATTCACAGACCCATGAAGCTCAAGAAGAAGTAAGACCAAAGTATAAATTATTCAGTCCTCTGTAGAAGGGGGTGAAAAATACTCATGGGAGGAAATATAGAGACAAAGACTAGAGCAGAGACTGAAGGAAAGGTCATCCAGAGACTGTCCCACCTGGGGATTTATCCCATATACAGACACCAAACTCAAATCACTATCACAGATGCCAAGAAGGCTTGCTGACAGGAGTCTGATATAGCTATCTCCTGAGAGACTTTGCCAGAGCCTGAAAAATACAGAGTTGGAATCTCATAGCCAACTGAGTACAATGTCCCCATGGAGGAGTTAGAGAAAGGAATGAAGGAGCTAAAGGGGTTTGCAACCCATAGAAAGAACAATATGAACCAGCCAGTACCCCCCCCCCAGAGTTCCCAGGGACTAAACTAGCAACCAAAGGGTACACATGGAGGGACCCATGGCTCTAGGCTCATATTTGTAGAGGGCTGCATTGTCTGGCCTCAGTGGGCTAATCCTTCAGAGGCTTGATGCTCCAGGTACAGGGATACTCCGGATATAAGGGAGCACCATCTCAGAGGAAAATGGGAGGGGTAATGGGGAGATTCTGTGAGGGGGCAGGGACCAGGGATGGTAGGCATTGTTTGGGATATAAATAAACTAATTTAATAACTGTCCAGTGCTATGGGTTAGATGGGCTGCATGTATGATGACACTGGATCCTAGAGAAGCAGCCCAGGGGTTAGAGAAAAAAACTAGTGGGCTGTAGAAAGCAGATCTGGGCTTACAGCTGGCTACCTAAGCTACTGACATGGAACTTGGATGTTCAGAATCAACCTAAGTGAGGTTTAGCCCAGGTTTACAAGCTCTAATGGACTACATGGTCCATCTGACCAGATGGTGCACTTAGGGCTAACTGTCCCCTTCACAGGTCCATAATTCTGAGATCCACTCAGCTTAATTCAATGAAAACCCATGTCTGGCTACTTCCAAGATCTTATAATTAGAATAATAGAGTTTTGTGAAATGTTTATTTAATTCTATGTAAATAACAAGTGTACATGAACTCTTACTTGGCTTCCACCCTGGGTGATCACATAGACTCTAGCTGTGTCCATGCCAGGGGCATTGGCATTCCTGGGGATGTGGAACTGGATCCTTCCTCCAGTGTCCTGTTCCTCCAGATGTACTCTTTCCTTAAAAGTCAGTCATTGACTGTGAGTCTCTTTAGGAAAACTCAGAACCCTTCAGACATAGATATAGAGAGCAGTTCTCCAGAGAGGGTCCAGCTCTGAACATTAGCGGCCAGCAATCCTGGCAGCTGGAGTAGAGGTTTCTCAGCTCCATCAGGAACCCAGAGCAAGAAACCAAGAGCAAGTGTCTGCTGCTGCAGGAGCCAGTAATCCTGATGGGAAAGAAGCTTTTCTGGACCATGCTCTCCCTGTGTCCCAGCTGCTTCCCCATCTTTCTTGACTTGGGTTTTTTTTCCTGTAGAATCGTTGCAAACCTCTGTGCCTTCTGTTCTGTGGATTCACTTAGAGCATCCCTGTCTGCCTAAATCTAGGACCTGGAAGGTTGGTTTTCAGCATCACAGCCAGCCCTCCAGCAAGAGGATCAAAGACAGGCCTCATTCATGGCATTCCTGGATGCCTGAGAGTCCTCCCCAGAGACTGTTAAGACTGGGGTAGTAGAAGAATGCTGGTCTTCTGGGTAATAAGCCAGGGCCTTTAAAGTGGGTAGCCAGAGTGTCAGAACTGAAGTAGAACTGGGAAGAGAGGTCATTCAGTCACCTGCTTGCCTTTCTAGAACAGAGATGAGTTTGATCACCAGGACCCATGTGTAAAATGCTGGGGCCAGGGAGATGGCTCTGTGGGTATTTTTTGAGTTTCACACCCTATAAAGTTGGCAGAGAGAATGGACTCTACCTGAATACTGAGGTACATGTGTACCTACAAACACACCCCTTTCCACAGACACAGTGGGAGATGTGGAAATTGTCAAACTTACTTTTTTTTAAAGGAAGAAAACCTGGGCCTAATGATAAAATTCCAGGGCTTGGAGGTGGAGACTCAAGGATCTCTGGGACTCACCAGTTAGCTCAGCCTACTTTATGAGTTCCTGACTGGTGAAAGACCTTATCTCAATAAAGTATGGGGGAGGTCGGCAGTGCCTGAGAAATAACATCCAGGGTTTCTCTCTGACAGTCCCCCTCACACACACATACACAGCCTCCAATATGCACACATAGCTGAAGTGAAGGGGCAACCCAAGAAGAGGGCTGGCTCCTTCTCTCTCTACTCTCCCTCTCTCTCCCTCTCCCTCTCCCTCTCCCTCTCCCTTTCCCTCTCCCTCTTTCTCTCTCTGCATCTCTCTGTTTATATGTATACACACACACACACACACACACACACACACACACACACACACACACACACATATATATAAGTCAAAGTGACTGTACACCTGTAGAGATTATGAGTTCATCCCCACATTGTTCTGCATATAAATTACATAGACCCCATGTACCTGAGGTGCTTGCATTGTGCTCTGTGTCATTTGAGTCTCTGCAGCATCCCTGAGACAGAGCACTCATATATTTGACTTATATAGTTTTCTTGCTGGACTGTGGACTAGACACATGCAGGAGTACATAGTGCCCATTGTTTCTAGAATTAAAAGTTATTTGTCACCTCCTGAAGGACAGAGATCTTTTCCTTTCCTTGAGGTCATCCACATGAGAGAAGACCCTATTTATGCTCTGGAAAGATCTTCCAAAAATTTCGATGAAAATTGACTCTAAAATCAAATCAGCTTTTGTCTGCTGTCTGCACCAATATAAAAAAAAAATGCACAGTCCACTCTGAAAAAATAGCAAACCCTGCACAGTCCTCAGGGTGGGAAGTGATTTCCTAATTTCTCTGCAAGCATTGAATCTGATCACTGAGGTTGTCTGTTCTTAACCTATTGTTGATGGTGATGGAAGTAGCTAGGGAGTAACTGGTATACAGGCCAAAGACAAGACATGGAGTTCTTCCTGATACTGGGTGTAGGTTGGGTTCAGCTCTAGGTCAAGTTTCTCTTAAGATGTACTCCAAAGATGGAGTACGTTTGGCCTCTCCCCTTTACTGTTAAAGATCATCTCATGCCCTCCCACCCTACCCCCATTCTCAACTCTTCTCAGTTCTGAGCAGGGTATGGCATTCTGACACCTCAGTGGCAAAGGAAAACACAAAACCACAGTTAAGCTCTCTCCAGTCCCTAGAGAGATCATGTACTAGACCTGGACAGACATTATCTTATCCAGTAAATTATGTACCAACTGCTCTATTTGCACCAATGTGACACTAGCAGAGGCTACTTGGTGCTTCCAGCCTCCCCTGCTTTCTTCTCACAACTGCACCTTGGGTGTGAAAAATGCTCAGTCACACCAACAGGTGAAAAAATATTCTTAAATCATCCCAACTATCTCTGTTGCATTCTGGGAGTAACTTTTAAAGAAATCAACTTTCATGCACAGACCCCTTTTTTATACAATCAAACAAAATCTGTAGTAAGAAGGTTTCTCTTGAATAACTAAAATAGCATCTTCTTCTTCATTCCAAGTAAGTATCTCTTAAACTTAAACCCAAAGTTTCCATTGCAGGCATAAGAGCTGACCAAATTAGGCTCCTTTATCCTGGAAACTACACAGGCCCATTGCTCCTCAAAAGTCTCATGGACAGCTCGATTTGTACAAACTCCACTGAAATTCATGGCCTCTAATATAACTTTTGGGCTAAAAATGTATATAGATTATTATTAAGGCAAGAACTAGGCAGGGGCTCCACTCAAAACCTGCTTACCTGAGATCAAATCCCTTCTACACTACTGTGGTGCTAGTTTCATCAAGTTGACATAAACTTGACCATTGTTTGTGATAGGCTGAAAAATTTCTGACCTTTATGAACTCTAATGATAACTGGTAAATTGCTACCTAAGCAAATATTTTCAAAATATAAAGATATGCAATTTGAATCTTTCAGGTACATGGCTATGTTCTTTCAGTGAAAACAACATTCCAAAGAGGTTTTGGGAATGAGGGTGTGGTTCTTGGATAGAATGCTTGCCTTGCATGTGTGAGGCCCCCAACCATGTTCCCACAATGCTGTGGCAGAACCATAGCATTTATAACCTTTGTCTGAAGACTGTGCACACCAGGGACCAAGCATAGCCTTTGAAGAAGCACCATTGAAGTTGGCTGTCTAAGACTACCAAAGTACCCTGTGGACTTCTGAGAAGTTTCCAGAGGAATCTGACCAACTGCCATCCTCCAGAATTCAGGCACACTACAGGGGATGCTCTGGGATGATGTCTTCTTCATGCAGACATTTTTCCTCTTCTCTAAGATGCTGGAGATATTCAATGAGAATACATTTAAACCTGTCTGCATCTGTGGCTAAATCCTTTCAAAATATCAAATGTGCCTCCAAGATGGAGATCTAGGTGCTGAAAGGATGGATCAGTAACTAAGTGTATTTGCTGCTCTTGGAGTTCAGTTCTAAGTAGTCACATTGGAAAATTCACAATTATGTATGACAACAGCTATTTGATACTGTATTCTGGACTCCATAGGAATACCCAGAAATAAATAAATAACAAAGGGACTCAATTTATAGGCATTTTATGACGGTAAAAGCACATAGAAACATAATTAATGTTATAAGCTATTAAAAGCTCTTGGAAACTTTTACAAGAATATATCATAAAACAATGTCAATCATGCAGGGCAAATAGGGACCTGAAGTTGATAACAGAAAGCTACATTAATCTATGCAGATAGTTGTTGAAATTATTCTGAAATTGGTCCAAATAAGTATTCTTCATAAGCAGCCCAGCCAAGGTAGCTGGATGTGTCACAGGAAGCAGCAGAGACTGAAATGTTGGTACTTTCTACATGATGCTGTTAAGACTATGAAGGAAAAGAGAAATTTGAGCTCAGGAAGGGAAAGATATTTTCCAACTCTTAATTCTACAGCAGATCCCCCCTTGTGAAGGTTCTGTAATTTGCATTTTTCATATGCTACCAACAGTTTATTTCTTGAAACCTTGGGTTCCTGTGTGCCTCTGTGATATCATATGCATGTGTTTATTTTTACATCACCAACCCTGTGTGCTTGAGAATAAGGCATTAACTTTCCCATAATTAAGTTTTCTTTATAGACAAGTGGATTTCAAAGCCCCAGGTATATAGCATTCTTTGAGAATACAGAAGTTGGACTGTATTATTGAATTCTTAGCCATGTAACCTTCCTCTGTTCATCCACCAAACTAAAAACGATTCAATACACCTGGCGGTGGTGGCACATGCTTTTAATCCCAGCACTTGGGAGGCAGAGGCAGGTGGGTTTCTGAGTTCAAGGCCAGCCTGGTCTACAGAGTGAGTTCCAGGACAGCTAGGGCTATATGGAAAAACCCTGTCTCAAAAAAAACCCAAACAAACCAACCAAACAAACAAAAAACCAGAAAGATTCAATACAGAGAAATCCTGGCCTTTTCAGGGTTGGAGTGTCAGCAGCCGCAGCAACAGCAGCAGCGGCTGGTCCAGAGGAAGGCTACCAGCAGTAGAACCAAGCTGACAGGGTCCAGGCAGACCCTGCGCCCACGACCACTGGCCATCGCTGGCCAGCCGGGCTGCAAGCAGCGGAGGATTTACAGCGCCTTTCACCACACAGGAGCCACATCAGAACTCTGCCTCCTGCCAGTCAGTTACAAGGCCTCCATATTGGTTCTCAGATGCCAGAGAGATCAGACTGAGGTAAGCAAATATAACCCGAGACCAACATCATGGGGGTCTAAGCCCGACAGGTGTTGGCCTGCACCCAGGCCCTGGGCTAATCGGGGGGCGGGGCGGGACTGGTGTGCAAACCCGGCCAGGAGGTTGTTTGCCCAGGCCAGCTCGTGCCACCGCTATTTTGCCTACCGGAAGCCAGAGAGTCCTAGCAGGCAAAACCAAACCGGCTAACAGGCATAATCCGAGGCTGACATAGCAGGGGTCTAAGACAGTCAGGCCCTAGACTGCCCCCGGCCCTGGGCTGCTCAGTGGGCCATCTGTATGCCGACCTGGCCAGGAGGTTGTTAGCCCAACAGACTCTCCCAGCACTCTCAGGGAGCGTGTGCATGCCTTCATTCTGGCCACCTGACAGACCCAATTAACACTCACAGCTGAGGGGAACTTTGCTCAGACATTGGCCTGCCAGGCTTTTGCCTAGACTTAGGGCCCAAGCAGCTAGGCTAGCCTTGTGTGCAACCCGGTTGGGAGTTCTGCTGCCCAGCAGAGTGATCAACATGCAGAAAAGGTCACTGCAGCATACACTCTCAGCACTCCCTGAAGGAGCAAATGGGCACCATCTGGTTCACAGACGCAATCTGGGACAAAGAACACTAGGGCTGCAAGGGCACCCAAGAGGAGGACAGCACATCAGCAATCTGCAACAGGGGAAACCCTGCCATCCAGTGTTGCAGAATAGCCCTAGAGCCTCTCAGGAGGCTGAAACACCAGCCAGAGACAAGACCAACTAGCTCCAGAGAACAAGATGGCAAAGGGCAAACACAGGAACGCTTCCAACAGAAATCTAGGCAATATGGCAGCATCTGAACCAAACTCTTCAACATCAGCAAGTCCTGGTTATGCCAGCAAACCAGAGAAACAAGATTTGGATTTAAAATCACTGTTCATGATGCTGCTAGAAGAACACAAAAAGTACATGAATGAATCTCTTAAAGAAATACAGGGGAACATGAATAAGCTAGAATCCCGTATAATGGAAACACAAAGATCACTTAAAGAAATGCAGGAAAATAAGGCCCAAGAGATAGAAGCCAATAAAGAAGAAAGGCAAAAACAAAAAAAAAAAAACAAAAAAAAACAAAAAAAAAACAAAAAAAAACAAAAAAACAAAAAAACAAAAACCCTTAAAGAAATGCAGGAGAACTTGAGTCAACAGGCAGAAGTCATGAAAGAGGAAACACAAAAATCTCTTAAAGAATTACAGGAAAACACAAAAAACAAATGATGGAACTGAGCAAAACCGTCCTGGATCTAAAAACAGAAGTAGAAACAACTAAGAAATCACAAAGGGAGACAACTTTGGAGATAGAAAACCTTGAGAAGAAATCAGGGGAGATAGATGCAAATATAAACAACAGAATACAAGAGATGGAAGAAAGAATCTCAGATGCTGAAGATACCATAGAAATCATTGACTCAACTGTCAAAGAAAATGCAAAATGCAAAAAGCTTGTATCCCAGAACATCCAGGAAATCCAGGATACAATGAGAAGACCAAACCTAAGGATTATAGGTATAGAGGAGAGTGAAGATTTACAACAGAAAGGGCCAGCAAATATCTTCAACAAAATTATGGATGAAAACTTTCCTAACTTAAAGAGAGAGATGCCTATGAACATACAAGAAGCCTACAAAACTCCAAACAGACTGGATCTGAGCAGAAATACCTCCTGTCACATAATAATCAAAACCCCAAATGAACTAAACAAAGAAAGAATATTAAAGGCAGTAAGAGAAAAAGGCCAAGTAACATATAAAGGAAGACCGATCAGAATCACTCCAGACTTCTCACCAGAGACCATGAAAGCTAGAAGATCCTGGGCAGATCTCATGCAGACTCTAAGAGAACACAAATGTCAGCCAAGACTACTATACCCAGCAAAACTCTCATTCACCATAGATGGAGAAACCAAGATATTCCATGACAAAACCAAATTTACACAATATCTTTCCACAAACCCAGCTCTGCAAAGAATAATAGGAGGAAAACTCCAATACAAGGCGGGAAACTACACCCTGGAAAAAGCAAGATAGTTACCTTCCTTCATCAAACCCAAAAGAAGATAATCACTCAAATATAAAAATAACATCAAAAATGATAGGAAGTAATAATCACTATTCCTTAATATCTCTTAACATAAATGGTCTCAATTCCCCAATAAAAAGACATAGACTAACAGTCTGGATAAGGAAACAGGACCCTACAATTTGCTGCATACAGGAGACACACCTCAGTGTCAAATTTAAAAAATACCTTAGAGTAAAAGGCTGGAAGACAATCTTACAAGCCAATGGTCACAGGAAATGAGCAGGAGTAGCCATTCTAATATCAGATAAAATTGACTTTCAACCTAAAGTCATCAAAAAAGACACAGGAGGACACTTCTTGCTGGTCAAAAGAAAAATCCACCAAGAAGAACGTTCAGTTCTGAACATCTATGCGCCAAATGCAAGGACACTCTCATTCATAAAAGAAACTTTATTAAAGCTCAAAGCACACATTGCACCTAACACAATAATTGTGGGGGACTTCAACACTCTACTCTCCTCAATGGACCGATCGGGAAAACAGAAACTAAACAGGGACACAGTAAAACTAATTGAAGCTTTGGACCAATTGGATTTGACTGATATTTATAGAACATTTCGCCCTAAAGCAAAAGAATATACCTTTTTCTCAGCACCTCATGGTTCCTTCTCCAAAATCGACCATATAATTGGTCACAAGACAGACCTCAACAAATATAAGAAGATCAAACTAATCCCATGCCTCTTATCAGGTCACTATGGAGTAAGAGTGGTTTTCAATAGCAACAAAAACAACAGAAAGCACACATACACATGGAGGCTGAACAATACTCTACTCAATGACACCCTGGCCAAAGAAGAAATAAAGAAAGAAAAAAGAGACTTTTTAGAATTTAATGAAAATGAAGGCACAACATACCCAAATCTTTGGGACACAATGAAAACAGTGCTAAGAGGAAAACTCATTGCCCTGAGTCCCTCCAAAAAGAAAATGGAGAGAGCATACACTAGCAGCTTAACGACACACCTGAAAGTCCTGGAACAAAAAGAAGCCAATTCACCCAGGAGGAGTAGAAGACAGGAAATCATCAAACTCAGGGCTGAAATCAATCAATTGGAAAGAAAGAGAACCGTACAAAGAATCAACGAATCCAGGAGCTGGTTCTTTGAGAAAATCAACAAGATAGATGAACCCTTAGCCAGACTGACCAAAGGGCACAGAGAAAGTATCCAAATTAACAAACTTAGAAATGAAAAGGGGGATATAACAACAGAAACTGAGGAAATCCAAAAAATCATTAGATGCTACTACAAGAGCCTATACTCAACACAACTGGAGAATCTGGAGGAAATGGACAATTTCCTTGACAGATACCAAATACCAAAATTAAATCAGGACCAAATAGATCATCTAAACCATCCCATAACCCCTAAAGAAATAGAAGGAGTCATAGAAAGTCTTCCAACCAAAAAAAGCACAGGATCAGATGGTTTCAGTGCAGAATTCTATCAGACCTTCAAAGAAGACTTAACACCAATACTCTTCAAACTATTCCACAAAATAGAAACAGAAGGAACACTACCCAATTCCTTCTACGAAGCCACAATTACACTGATACCAAAACCACACAAAGATCCAACAAAGAAAGAGAACTTCAGGCCAATTTCCCTT
Source organism: Apodemus sylvaticus (assembly GCF_947179515.1). Taxonomy (NCBI): domain Eukaryota; kingdom Metazoa; phylum Chordata; class Mammalia; order Rodentia; family Muridae; genus Apodemus; species Apodemus sylvaticus. Next base: position 35,016,491 of record NC_067478.1, read on the forward strand.
ATGAACATCTATGCAAAAATACTCAATAAAATTCTTGCCAACTGAATCCAAGAACACATCAAAACGATCATCCACCATGATCAAGTAGGCTTTATCCCAAGAATGCAGGTTTGGTTCAATATACGGAAATCCATCAATGCAATCCACTACATAAACTCAAAGAAAAAAAACCACATGGTCATTTCATTGGATGCTGAAAAAGCATTTGACAAAATTCAGCATCCTTTCATGCTTAAAGTCTTGGAAAGAACAGGAATTCAAGGCCCATACCTAAACATAGTAAAAGCAATATACAGCAAACCGGCAGCCAGCATCAAACTAAATGGAGAGAAACTTGAAGCAATCCCACTAAAATCAGGGACTAGACAGGGCTGCCCCTTTTCTCCTTATCTTTTCAATATTGTACTTGAGGTACTAGCTCGGGCAATTTGACAACATAAGGAGGTCAACGGGATACAAATTGGAAAGGAAGAAGTCAAACTATCATTATTTGCAGATGACATGATAGTCTACCTAAGTGACCCAAAAAAATTCCACTATAGAACTCCTACAGCTGATAAACAACTTCAGCAAAGTGGCAGGTTATAAAGTCAACTCAAGCAAATCAGTGGCCTTCCTATACTCAAAGGATAAGCAGGCTGAGAAAGAAATTAGGGAAATGACCCCCTTCACAATAGACACAAACAGTATAAAGTATCTTGGGGTGACTCTTACCAAACATGTGAAAGATCTGTATGACAAGAACTTCAAGACCCTGAAGAAGGAAATGGAAGAAAACCTCAAAAAATGGGAAAACCTCCCATGCTCATGGATCGGTAGAATCAATATAGTTAAAATGGTCATTTTGCCAAAAGCAATATACAGATTCAATGCAATACCCATCAAAATCCCAACTCAATTCTTCACAGAGTTAGAAAGAACAATTATCAAATTCATCTGGAATAACAAAAAGTCCAGGATAGCTAAAACTATTCTCAGCAACAAAAGAAATTCTGGGGGAATCAGTATCCCTGACCTCAAGCAATACTACAGAGCAATTGTGCTAAAAACTGCATGGTATTGGTACAGTGACAGGCAGGCAGATCAGTGTAACATGATTGAAGATCCAGAAATGAACCCACACACGTACGGCCACTTGATCCTCGACAAAGGGGCTGAAAACATCCAATAGAAAAAAGATAGTCGTTTCAACAAATGGTGCTGGTTCAGCTGGAGGTCAGCATGCAGAAGTATGCGAAATGATCCATCCTTGCCTCCTTGTACTAAGCTCAAATCTAAATCGATCAAGGACCTCCACATAAAGCCAGACAATGAAACTAATAGAAAAGAAACTGGGGAAGACCCTTGAGGACATCAATAAAGGGAGAAAGTTTCTGAAGAGAACACCAATAGCGTTCGCTCTAAGATCAAGAATTGACAAATGGGACCTCATAAAATTACAAAGTTTCTGTAAGGCAAAGGACACCATCAAAAGGACAAATCGGCAACCAACAAATTTGGAAAAGATCTTCACCAATCCTACATCAGACAGAGGGCTAATATCCCATATATATAAAGAACTCAAGAAGTTAGACTCCAGAAAACCAAACAGCCCTATTAAAAAATGGGGTACAGAGTTAAACAAAGGATTCTCACCTGAAGAACTTTGGATGGCAGAGAAGCATCTTAAAAAATGTTCAACTTCATTAGTCATTAGGGAAATGCAAATCAAAACAATCCTGAGATTTCACCTTACACCAGTCAGAATGGCTAAGATTAAAAATTCAGGAGACAGCAGGTGTTGGCGAGTATGTGGAGAAAGAGGAACACTCCTCCACTGCTGGTGGGGTTGCAACATGGTACAACCACTCTGGAAATCAGTCTGGCGGTTCCTCCGAAAACTGGGCACCTCACTTCCAGAAGATCCTGCTATACCACTCCTGGGCATATACCCAGAGGATTCCCCACCATTTAATAAGGATACATGCTCTACTATGTTCATAACAGCCCTATTTGTAATTGCCAGAAGCTGTAAAGAACCCAGGTATCCCTCAACAGAAGAGTGGATGTAAAAAATGTGGTATATCTACACAATGGAGTACTATTCAGCCATTAGAAACAATGAATTAATGAAATTCTTAGGCAAATGTATGGAGCTAGAGAACATCATACTAAGTGAGGTAACCCAGTCTCAAAAGGTGAATCATGGTATGCACTCACTAGTAAGTGGATATTAACCTAGAAAACTGGAATACCCAAAACATAATCCACACATCAAATGAGGTACAAGAAGAAAGGAGGAGTGTCCCCTTGGTCTGGTAAGACTCAGTGAAGCAGTAAAGAACAAAATCAGAACAGGGAAGTGGGAAGGGTTGGGTGGGAAAACGGGGAGGGAAGGGGACTGATGGGACTTTCGGGGAGTGGTGGTCCAGAAAAGGGGAAATCATTTGAAATGTAAATAAATATATCAATAAATTAAAAACAAAAAAGACTGCATGCAGCAGTGCACACCACGATCCTGTGGCAGTTTGAACGAGAATGGCCCCCATAGGGTCAAATGTTTGAATACTAGGTCTCTAGTTGCTGAAACTGTTTGGGAAGGACTAGGAGGAATGTTCTCATTGGAGGAGTGTCACTGGGGGTTGGCCTTGAGGTTTCGAGACACTCACATGATTCTGAGCCTTTCTCTGCCTGCAACTTGTAGATCAAGATGTGTGCTCTCAGTAATTCCTGCCGTAATGCCTGTGCTCTGCCATTGTGGACTCTGAATTATAAGCCCCAAATTAAACACATTCTTTTATAAAAAAAACATTTTTAGTAAGAGAGCTGATAGCTGGTTTTTCCTTTAAAATATTTCTGTGACTGTGTTTATTGGGTTCAACAAGTGACAAGGTGCTTTTCTCTTGAAATTACAGTCAAAAAATGTAAGAAACTTTTGTCTGGTTTAAATAAGTATATGTTTATATCAATTTCACTTTTCTTCCTGACTGGTTTTTAAGATATAAATGTTTTACATGTCTTGGTTATAAAGTATTGACTTATAAGTTATTGAGTATGTTTAAAAATTTATAACATTGGTAACAGAAGGTTAGCTAAAATTGGTTACTCAGGGTTGGAGTCATTCTAAAAAAACAGGTGACAAGAGCCAACCCAGAAAAACAGGTCTCTAAAAATACTTCTAAATTGAGATAATATTTATGAAATTCTTATCCTAGAAATTAGACTTATAAAAGATAGAATTTAAGACAATGTCTCTTTACTGATGCATGAAAAGCTACACTGTCATGCATTCATAGTAAGAACGGGCAATCAAACTTTGTATGTGAAAGTAATTGATATTAATTTTAAAGTGAATATATTATTTAAAACTGAGGTTTTTCTTCAAAGTTATGGGCATGCTCTAATATTACAAAAGAAAATTTAAAATATAGTTAAACTGCCAATGTTCCATTAGTTTCAGTTTACAATTCAATCACAAGCTCAGGATTTTAACTCATCCATATATGTAATTAAAAAGAATTAGACAAGTGGATCAATTATATCCTAAACAAACTGTGGCACAGAAAATTCAAATAAAAAAAGATAGGTTATTTGATTTAAATGATTTTCAAAAGCTTTGAGAAAATGTTAAGACCTCACTTCAAGCTTGCCACAGGAAAACTTAAACCTCTGTTTGGTAGTATCAAGGGGAATGCAAATCCTAATCCCCTGGACAATTAACTGATGAGCAATAAATAACATTGCAAAAAGTCAATTGTTGGCTGTTTCACAGCAGTCCTTTAGCCAAAGGGACCATTAATGTAAATTCATATTTCTTTACCTCCAAGTAAAGTTTGAACACCCTATTATGAATCTGTTGCTATGTTAATACTAAATATAAGATAGAATCATAAAAATATTTTATAAAAGAAATATATTTATTCCTTAGTCCAAACAGCAATTACATTGGTTATTGAAAAATACTAATATTTGGCCTATTGCACAGCAAATTTTTAAGCAAATTTTGATAATCATTATTCCAAAGACAAGTTTTTAGAATTTGCTTCTATGCATACTTTTGTAAATATATACATGCAGCCAATAAAAAAATGCATTTACTATATTTTTAAACAGCTCCTCTAATGATAGAGACATATATATAATTAGATCACATGTTTATTCTCTTAAATATTTTTCCTGCTTCACAAATAATTAAATTGTATAGCCACTGTCTTTTTTAAAAACATTAAATAATCAAGCTTTTAATTTGTAGACTGATAATTAAAATAGATAGCTCATGGCTTACAATTGCTTAAAATTATATTTTTTATAGATATTGCTAATTTTCAAATTTTATACAAATACAGCTTACTTTAAGAAGGCTGTACTGTTTCTTGCTTTTAATACAATTAAAAGCTCATACTAGATTGTCCAGACCTCTTAATGAAGACAATGCCACAGCAGATTTACATATCAGGCAGGTTATAGACTTTACACAAAGGTCTCATTCCTTACATCATCAAAATAATAGCTCAAGACAATAATTTGATATTTCTAGACAATATACAAGTCAGATTATAAAGACTTGTCCTCAGTGTCCTCAGTTTTTTCATGTACCACATAATAATGTTAATCCTTGAGGATTTGTGTCTATCAAGACAAATAGATGTAACTCATATTTCTGATTAAAAAATTAAAAAAATATACATATGACTATTGACAGCTTTTCAAGCTTTCTACTTACAACTGTTTTAACAGGTGACACAACTAAAACTAAAATGAGTCATTACCTATGTTGTTTTTCTATACTAGATGTTTCAAATAAGATTAAGACAAATATTATAATTGACTATTACAGTCAGTCATTTGAGATGTTTTGTTAACAATTTAATATTAGCAATATTACTGAAATTCCTTATAATCCTCAAGGACAAGATATCATGGAACAGGCCCATAGAACTTTAAAACAGTATTTTTATAAATAAAAGAGGGGAGAATCATATTTCCATACACCACAAAAATTTTAAAATTTCAGTGCCCCTCCTCCCAAAAAAAGTCTCTTGAGTGTGGGGAAGAGGGCATGTTCGTGTTTTTTCTACAGGATGCCAAAGAAGCATGCTAGCTGCAAGAGTGGTTAAGGAGAGATGTTGATCATTGACAAAGACCACGGTCCTTGATACCTGGCACTACAGACATCTGCAGACTCAACATCCCCCTACAGATTTTTGATGTCTTCTGAACATTTCAGAAGAAAGTAATGTGCATTATTTTTGCCCTTTGTAATTGGCCTTTCCCTGACTACCTCCGGGGTGGCCACTGGATTGTCAGGTAGATCATTGGGACATTCTATTACAGTCACCAATAATTTAGCTGAACAATTTCAATTTGCTATAGAGACTTCTGCTGAATCTGTGGCTTCCCTGCAAAGGCAAATAACTTCACTTGTCCAAGTTGCCTTGCAAAATTGCTGTGCCTTAGACCTTCTCACAGCTGAGAAGGGTGGAACCTGCCTTTTTCTTAAAGACAAATGTTGTTATTATGTTAATGAATCTGGCCTGATAGAACTACAGGTGCGTTACCTCCATATGCTAAGTAAAGATCTTCAGAGATAAAAATTTTCTAGAGCTGTGACTGATTGGTAGCATATTTTTCCTTCTGAAGCCCCTTGTTGGGCCTTTGCTTATGTATAAGATTTATTAGACAACAGGTTGACTCTGTGGCATTCTAAACCATACAAGTATATTATCATCAACTTGATTTGGCTGACAGAGGCCTGACTGAGCCATGTGATGACATTGCCCCCATGGGGGATGCATAGCAACTCAGAACTATGCACACTGGTTCAGCATGGCTTGAACTCAGTGTGGGCACCTGCAAGAGGTGTAGAGCAAGGCATCGCAGGGGGGAGGACCCAATTGTCTCCTTTTGAGTCCCCTGTGAAGCACACGTGATCTGCATAGGGGTTGGTGTTGGTCCTTGGACCACTCTATGTTATATGGGGGTCTCCCACCAAGATAGGCTCTGCCCCTCATCTCCAAAAGACACCAAGAGCCACCTAAGATGTGGGAAGAACAATCCTCTGTTCCCCACTAGAGAGATCGGGTCACTTCTTTCCCACATTTTTGGTTAATGCCCACCCGTGCATCAACGAGACCTATAGATGTCTGCTTTCTCGCCGGCCTCATAAAAATTAAATAAATAGGGAGGAGATGACAGGAGCCAAACTGACTTTTTTTTTTATGTTTAGAGTTTATTTTAATGATAGGCTTAGGTTTTCACTTCTCAGCTACAGACCTCTGAGAGATCGGGTGGTCAATGGTCACTGTGCCCTCCCAGAGGAAGAATACATCTTGAAGCTGCCAGAAATTCACCTTGGCTGAATGCCTGGGCTACGTGAAGAATCCAACTTGCTCACTTCTTCCCCTGCCTGTATAATTTCCCTGAGAAAATACAGTGTGATAGGCCTTGAGTAGTTAATTAGTCTTGGCCTCATTCTTCGAGTCTCCTGTCTCTGTTTCTCTGCCCTTCTCTTCTAGGGTCCCCTGTCCGAAACTCTGGCGGGCCAGGGCATGATCCTGATTAAATTTTGGAAGTTGGTATCTGTCTAGGAAATTGTCCATTTCCTCCAGATTTTCCAGTTTTGTTGAGTATAGGCTTTTGTAGTAGGATATGATAATTTTTTTGGATTTCCTTAGTTTCTGCTGTTATATCACCCATTTCATTCCTGACTTTGTTAAGTTGGGTACTGTCTCTGTGCCCTCTGGTTAGTCTGGCTAAAGGTTTATCTATCTTGTTCATTTTTTCAAAGAACCAGCTCCTACTTTTGTTGATTCTTTGTATAATTCTTTTTGTTTCAACTTGGTTGATTTCAGCCCTGAGTTTCATGATTTCCTGCCTTCTACTCCTCTTGGGCATATTAGCTTCTTTTTGTTCAAAAGCATTCAGGTGTTCTGTTAAACTGCTAGTGTATGCTCTCTCTAGCTTCTTTTTGTAGGCACTCAGAGCTATGAATTTTCCTCTTAGCACTGCTTTCATTGTGTCCCATAAATTTGGGTATGTTGTACCTTCATTTTCATTAAATTCTAAAAAGTCTTTGATTTCTTTTCTTATATCTTCCTTGACCAAGGTACCATGGAGTAGAGCATTGCTCAGCTTCCATGTGTATGTGGGCTTTCTGTTGTTTCTGTTGCTTTTGAAAACCACCCTCATTCCATAGTGATCTGATAGGAGTCATGGAATTCGTTCCATTATCTTATATCCTTTGAGGTCTGGTTTATGGCCAATTATATGATCAGTTTTGGAGAAGGTACCATGAGGTGCTGAGAGGAAGGTATATCCTTTTCATTTAGGATGAAATGTTCTATAGGGATCTATTAAGTACATTTGGCCCAAAACTTCTGTTAGTTTCATTGTAACTCCATTTAGTTTGTGTTTCCCTGATCTGTCCATTTAAGAGAGTGGGGTGTTTAAGTACTCCACAATTATTGTGTGGGGTACGATGTATGCTTTAAGCTTTAGTAAGATTTCCTTTAAAAATGCAGGTGCCCTTGTACTTGGGGCATAGATGTTCAAATTTGAGAGTTCGTCCTGGTAGATTTTTCCTTTGATGTGTATAATGTGGCCTTCTGTATCTTTTTGATGACTTTTGGTTGAAAGTCTATTTTATCTGATATTAGAATGGCAACTCTGGCTTGTTTCCTGGGACCATTTGGTTAGAGGACTGTTTTTCAGCCTTTTACTCTTAGGCAGTGTTTCTCTTTGACACTGAGATGTGTTTCCTGTATGCAGCAAAATGTTGGGTCTTGTTTACGAATCCAGTCTGTTAGTCTATGTCTTTTTATTGGGGAATTGAGTCCATTGATGTTAAGAGATATTAAGGAATAGTGATTGTTGCTTCCTGCTGTTTTTGATGAAATTTTTTTGTCGGTGCGGTTATCTTCTTTTGGGTTTGTTGAAAGGAGATTACTTTCTTGCATTTTCTTATGTGTAGTTTCCCTCCCTCTGTTGGTGATTTCCATTCATTATCCTTTGAAGGGCTAGATTTGTGGAAAGAGACTATGTAAATTTGTTTTTGTCATGAAAAACCTTGGTTTCTCCATTTATGGTAATTGAGAGATTTGCTGGATATAGCAGTATGGGTTGGTATTTGTGTTCCCTTAGGGTCTGCATGACATCTGCCCAGGTTCTTCTGGCTTTCATAGTCTCTGGTGAGAAATCCGGTGTAATCCTGATAGGTCTACCTTTATATGTTACTTTAACTTTTTCCCTTACTGCCAAAAGCAATCTACAGATTCAATGCAATCCCAATCAAAATCCCAACTCAATTCTTCATAAACTTAGAAAGAGCAATTCTCAAATTCATCTGGAATACTAAAATGTCCACGATAGCTAAAACTATTATCAACAGTAAAAGAACTTCTGGAGGAATCAGTATCCCCAACCTCAAGCAGTACTACAGAGCAATTATGTTTAAAACTGCATGGTATTGGTACAGTGACAGGCAAGTAGATCAATGGAACAGAATTGAAGATCCGGAAATGGACCCATAGAATTATGGTCACTTGATCTTTGGTAAAGGAGCTATAACCATCCAGGGGAAAAAAGATAGCCTCTTCAACAAATGGTGCTGGTTCAACTGGAGATCAGCATGCAAAAGAATGCAAATTGATCCATTCTTATCTCCTTATACTAAGCTCAAGTTCAAGTGGATCAAGAACCTCCACATAAAACCAGACACACTGAAACTAATAGAAAAGAATCTGGCGAAGACCCTTGAGGACATGGGCACAGGGGAAATTTTCCTCACCAGAACACCAATAACTTATGCTCTAAGATCAAGAATTGACAAATGGGACCTCATAAAACTACAAAGTTTCTGTAAGACAAAGGACATTGTCAAGAGGACAAAACAGCAACAAACAAACTGGGAAAATATCTTTACCAACACTACATCCAACTGAGGGCTTATATCCAAGATATACAAAGAATTCAACAAGGTAGGCTCCAGAGAGCCAAATATTCCCCTTCAAAAATGGGGTACAGCGCTAAACAAAGAATTTTCACCTGAGGACTATCGAATGGCTAAGAAGCACCTAAAGAAATGTTCTTAGTCATAACGGAAATGCAAATCATAACAACCCTGAGATTTCACCTCACACCAGTCAGAATGGCTAAGATCAAAAAGTCAGGAGAAAACAGGTGCTGGCAAGGGTGTATGGGGCGGGGGGTTGCAAGCTGGTACTACCACTCTGGACATCAGTTTGGTGGTTCCTAAGAATACTGAGAATGATACTTCCAGACGACCTCGCTATACCATTCCTGGGCATATACCCAGAGTATTCCCCAACATGTAATAAGGATACATGCTCCACTATGTTCATAGCAACCCTATTTATAATAGCCAGAAGCTGGAAAGAACCCAGATGTCCCTCAACGGAGGAATGGATACAGAAAATGTGGTATATATACACAATGGAGTACTATTCAGCAATTAGAAACAATGAATTCATGAAATTCGTAGACAAATGGATGGAACTGGAGAACATCATTCTAAGTGAGGTAACCCAGTCTCAGAAGAACACTCATGGTATTCACTCACTGATAAATGCATATTAGCCTAGAAGTTTGGAATACCCAAGATATAATGCAAATATCAAATGATGACCAAGAAGAAGGAAGGAGTGGCCCCCAGTCCTGGAAAAGCTCAGTGCATCAGTATCGGGAAAGACCAGGACAGGGATGTGGGAAGGAGTGGATTGGGAACAGGGGGAGGGAAGAGGGCTTATGGAACTTTTGGGAGGGGGGGGGAAGCCAGGAAAGGAAAACTCACTTGAAATGTAAATAAAGAATATTTTGGATAAAATATTCTTTTTTAAAAAATTCTCTTAAAAAAAGAGATTTTTTAAAAAAGAAAATATCATGCTTAATGAGGTAACCCAGACTCAAAAGGACATGCAGAACATACACTCACTTATAAGTGGATACTAGCCATAAAGTATAGAATATACACATTATAATCCACAGACCCAAAGAAGCCAAGTAACCAGGTAGGCCCAGAAAGCCAGGAGAGGACATTTCAATCTCATTCAGAATGGGAAATCAAACTGTGATTGGGAGTGGATAGAGGGACGGAAAAGTGTGGGAAAGAGGACAGGGAGTGTGAACAGAAATTGGAGGTTGTTTGGAGGGAATATTGCGGGGTGTGCATCTCTAGGAGTTGCCAGAGACCTGGGATGGGGTAGCCTCCAGGAAGTCTATGAGGGTGACTTTTGCTGAGATTCCTAGCATTGGGGCATATAGAGGCTATCATGGCTGTCTTATAGCTAGGCAGGACTCCTAGTGGAGGGATAAGGACACCAACCTACACACAAATACTTTGACTTAAAATTTGTCCTGTCTACAAAATGTTCAGGGATAAAGATGTCACAGAGACCAAGGGATTGGCCAACCAATGAATGGATCAATTTGAGAACCATCCTATGAGCAAGAGCTAATCCCTGACAAACACTCTTAAAAATATGCTGCTATATTTGCAAACAGGAGCTTAAAATAACTGTCCTCCAAGAAGCTCCACCCAGCAGCTGACTGAAACAGATGCAGGGACTCACAGCCACATATTAGAGAGACCCAGCTGAGGGTCTTGTGGAAGAATTTGGGGAAGGATTGAGGGACATGGAGGGGATATGGATTCTATATAAAGACCAACAAAGTTAACTAACCTAGACTCTTGGGGGCTCCCAGAGCCCGACCAAAGAGCATAAAAGTGCTGGGTCTAGCCTCCCCCCCCACACAGATGTGCAGCTTGGTCTTCAAATGCACCAACAACTTGAGTGGGAGCTTAACCTGACTCTCTTGCCTACCTGTGGATTCTGATCCCCTAACTGGGCTGCTCTGTCTGGCCTCAGTGGAAGAATATACACCTACTCCTGCAGTGACTTGGGGTGCCAGAATGGTTGGTTCCTGTCAAGTGACTTACAACTTCAAGAAGAACAGGGAAATGGGGTAAGGGGATATGTGAGCCAGGGAGCGGGGACTAGGAGGATCTGGGACTGAGACTAGGATGTAAAGTGGATAGATAAATGAATTAGTGGAAAAAATAAAGGAAATAAATGCCCTTTGGGTGGATCTTATGGAATCATGTTCTCAATTGAGATTCCCCTTTCAGATAACTCTAGATCCTATCACAAGTTGACAAAATGAGCCAACACACCTTGGTGTTTCTACAATTAAGTTTGAAATGACAGAACAACCTGGCAAGCACAGTATCAATGGGCTTAGGAGTCTAAAGAGGCTGAAAATGGAGATTCAAGAGCAGCCGGGCAAGGGTGGCAGACACCTTTTATCCCAGCACTTGGGAGGCAGTGGCAGGCAGATTTAGACCAGCCTGGTCTACAGACTGAGTTCCAGGACAGCTAGGGCTACACAGAGAAGCACTGTCTCAAAAAAAGCAAAACAAAACAAAACAAAACAAACCAACAACAACAACAACAACAAAACAGATTCAAGAGCAAATCAAGGTCCTAGATCTTACAAGAAGTCTTCAAATATGACAAAGTCACTGTCTCTTTTTCCAGAGATTTACTCAAGTCGTTCTGGCCATTGGCTAAAATTTCTCTATCTCCAGCTACCAAAGGTCTCAACATTCAGACAAAGGACCTGGGGCCTATGAACAGAGGAGAAATCAGGGTTATTTCAAAAGACATGAAACTCTGCAGTGGTTGAATGGCTTTTTCCTAGGCTACACATCTGTCCTAGTTGAAAATATCATTTGCGCCTGAAGACTCTGCTATGTTCAAGGTCTCCTATCTGTCTTTTCCAACTCTCAGTGCATCCAGTTACTCATACTTAGAGGAAACCCTGGCAAGGTAGAATTGTGGTTTCCAACTGGATGGCACCACCGATTTTTGGGACCTTGCTACTTTGAAGTGGAAAGAGCTCCTGGAAAGTCACCTATCTCTTTTCTTCAAGTCTCTTCACCCCTGTACACAGCATTATTGAATCTGAACTGCTGAGGTTTCTCCACTTCTCTCCTTTTATCCTTGCCTCGCCACTCTTTACTCTTGATGCCATTTATATATTCTTTGACATGATTAGCCCCACTTCACTAACTTATAGTCCTTATGGTACTTCATGACTTGACTTATGTATTTGCCTTCCACTCTCATGACCGTAGTCTTGGCTATTCTAATGTCAACTTGACACAAGCTAAAGTCATCTGAGAGGAGGGTGCATCTGAGATAGAGAAATTGCCTCTACAAGACCAGGCTGGAAGCAAGTTTACAGGACATTTTCTTAATTAGTGAATGCTGTGAGAGGGCACAGAATATTGTGTGCAGGGCTATCCATAGATTTGTCATCCTGCATTCTATAAGAAAGTGGGCTGTAAAGCCAAGTGGTGGTGGTGCACGCCTTTAATTCCAGCACTGGGGAGGCAGAGGCAGGCAAATTTCTGAGTTCGAGGGCAGCCTGGTCTACAAAGTGAGTTTCAGGACAGCCAGAGCTACACAGAGAAACCCTGTCTCAAAAAACAAAACAAAAAAAAAAGGAAAAAAAAAAGGAAGAAAGTGGGCTGTATAAGCCATTAAGGGGCAGGGAAGTAAGCAGGAGTCCTCTATGGCCCCTGCAGCAATGCTACCCCCAGGTTCCTTCACTCTTTGAGTTCCTGAATTGGCTTCTCTCAACCATCTGTTATTCAGGATATGTAAGTCAAAAAACAAAACAAAACAAAACAAAACAAAAACAAAAACCCTTATCCTTTTCAAGTTTGTATGGTGTTTCATCACAGCAATAGTAACCCTAAGTAAGAACCCCTCCATGGAGACTTTTCATGTTCTGATACTTCCCTCTGATGCCAGATTCCTCCCCACATTGGGATTTCTACCCCAGACTACTGTTCTATCTTTCTAACACTCCTTCCAAATATCAACCTTCTCCCCATGGGCTCCCTCCTACCCCCCCTGCGGCATCCTCACATACTTTCTCAACATCTCCTGACAACTGTATAAGTTTTGAAATAGCAGTTCATTATCATGGTAAACAGGAATCTCAGAATGTGTCTGTTTCTGTTTCTCTGTGCACTCCCCCTCACTCCCTCCAATGCTTTTGAAGTTCCTAAAGACTCTGGGTATGCTGTACTCACTGGGGCCATATGGGAGGCTTTTAATTAGTGGTAGCACCTCCTCCATTTTATCCTCTGTTTCCTTCTTATGGATATGAAGTCATCATCATGCTAAGATGTTGGTGGCACTGGAAACAATGTATCAACCACTAGGAATAAAATACAAATAGGTACACAATAGCAAATGAAAAGTGAAATAGGTTCATAATAGTAAATGAGTTGCGTCACAAAGCTCTGGGATCCTGTTGGATATTTCACTTCTTTCTATTAATAATTTTTTATTTTGCTTTGTTTTTTGAGACAGGGTTTCTCTGACAGCCCTGACTGTCCTGTAACTCATTCTGTAGACCAGCCTGGCCTTGAAAACAGAAATCAGCATGCCTCTGGCTCTGGAGTGTTGGTATTAAAGGCATGTACCACCACTGGCTGGATCTTGGATATTTCTTGCAAAAATCAAACTGACCATACTATGTGAGTGATTTCAAACTTATATCCTATCTTTCTTATATCAATATTTTCTGGGAAAAAATTCTATTGGTTGTTATTTTGTTGGTTGCCACTTTGGGATGTTCCCTTTGGATCTCCCCTCTTCCATCAGAAACAAAGATTTGTTACTGACTGTGCTGTGCTCAGCATTCCTGTCCCCACTCTGTTCAGCTCCCCTGCTTTCCTCAGTGGGACTAAAACAACCCCTCTCCACTGTTCCACACCAGAAGGCATGAACCAGATGACCTGGTAAGATTCAACTATATCTTACTGGGCATGTACCTAGGCAATGTCCCATTGTATACACTACCCATTTGGTCTTTGGCTGTCCCATGAACTTTGTACAGGACTCAAGTGAGGCCAAATTTCAAGGGCAGGGGACAACTTAATAAACAGAGGCACAAAATGGGAACGAATCCAGGGAACCACATATTAATAGAATCAGCAACAAGGTAGAAGGGTTTTATGGATTACTAGACACAAAGTGTAGAGGCACTCTTTTACTCAGGAAATAGTGAAGAGGATGGAAAAGGGGCTGTGGGTAAGAGACTAAATTAGGGTCAAACAATGTGGCCAAAGAGCTGGACTCCTGCATCTCTGTAGATGCATTGATCAGAAAGAGGAGTCCTTGAGGTTGTACAAGGCAGAATCAATGTATCCAAAGTAGAATACAGGAGAGACAGACAGACAGAGCAAGACAGGTGACAAACATACTAAGCATGAAAAACACAAAAGTCCCAGATCACTCTAAGGAAAGTCATGACACACAAGAGGACAACACAAGATCTGATGAGACAGGCAGGAAAGTAAAGTTCAGCCACAGGTAGGAGGATAAAGCCAGAAAGGATACTGGAAAGAAAATACAAGGGGCCATGCCTTTTAAATCCTGGGAATGTATGTGCCCCCTCTAAACTAGGAATGTTTAAAAAGGAAGTCAGAGCTGTACCAGAGTTCTAGATCCACCATTAAATACTATGCCAGAGGTTCCAATACAGGTGTCAATGTTTTCTTTGACCCATTCACTTACAGGTCAGTCTAGTGTGAAGAGCATAGGCTGGTAAGGAGCTCACATATATCCTTCCCTCTTTCCTTCTCCCTACTGACACCTTCTCCATATGACAGTATAGACAGAGAATGCAGTTACCTACCAGAAGCGACAGTACTCAACACGTTTCTTAGTCCCCATTGCTGTACTTCAATCACATCTACAAGAAAAGAAACAGTGGCTCACAAACTTCTGCCTACAGAAGATATAGCCACGTTGGCTCACACCAGATTAGCCTCAGCTTTCCACTCGCTCCTCGATTCCTCCTGCTACAGAAGGTACTGCAGTAAGGCCAGACTGCTCACTGTGCCATACACTATAGAGTGCCCTTTATAGAGAGACTTAATGGACAAGAGAGGGCCATGGAGGTGCTGTGATAAATCCTGCAGGAACAGCCAGAAGAGAATTTCCTCCTTCTGCATTATTGGCCTTACACTTCATGACTCAGGTTCATATCAGTGACTACAGAAGCTGTACTCCACTGATAGTTCTATCACAAACTAGCAGTCAGAAGTAAATGCCAGATGTCGAACAAGCAATGCAGAAGAAGATCTACTAATTATAATCAAAGGCTTGGGACTTTGGCAGTGACAGAAGCAGGGAGAATGCTTGCATTTTTAAGTTTATTTCATCTGTATTGCCTGCATATGAGTGCCTGTGTACCACATACATGCAGTGCCAACCAAGACCAGAGGAGGGCATCAGATACCCTGGAACTGGAGTTACAGATGGCTGTGAGCAGCAATATGGGACGCTGAGATTAGAATCTCAGTCCTCTGGTAGAGCAGTCACTGCTCTTGATTAAAAAGCCATTTCTCCAACTCCTCTGGCTCATCTTTAATTGCCAGTGGGGTTTGTTGGGCTTTGCTTCTATGCTTAACCATTATGAATGGAAGGTGAATTAAACAAATCTATATCTCATTGGTGCCTTTCCCAATGCTTCCGCCTGGCAAGCAGAATGTAAAACCCGATTCTTCTTGAGTCCTTTCCTGTTGCTCTCCACAGGGCATCCAATTACTTACCATGATACATCTCTTTACTATCAGGATCTTGTTGTTGCTCAACATCTGTGTCTCCTGCCTGTGCTGTATTTGAAAAAAAAATCAGAACAGAGTATGCCACATGAAGTCACACTGGATCACATGAAATTAACCCCAGTTCTTCTTGGGATTTTCCATGGAACCTCTATGGCAGAATCATTTTTACTCATTTAACCTTCAGTCCTTCTTCCCAACAGGAACCTGGAGTGAGGTTTCTCAGAAATGAAACACTAAGGTATTTCCTGAATGGGGGAAGGATTTCAGATACTTACAACTTCCTACCATGGAGGATGCCATCTGCAATTATAAAAAAGAAAGCATTGTCCCAGTTTACCCACATAATATAGGTCACCACAGTCTGGCTTTCTCTGGAGGATTTAGGGAACAATAGACCTATGCCCTATGGTGCTACAAATGATATGGGTAAAGATGGAAAGCGTCTTTCCCACAGTGGACTTTCCTACACATTTATATTGTTAGCACACCATCCTTAATAGGGCAGGGAAAGGCATTTTTGAGGGAACTGCCTCTATTTTTTAATTTTAATGAATATGGTGATATCAATAACACCATAGAGATGGAGACCTACTGGTAAGGCAAACAAACAATTCTCTGAATTCCACAGAGAAAACCATTTTTTTTCCAAAAAAAAATCACACTAAATGGAATACAATTGGAACTACATTTCTATAGAAGACAAACAAAGGTATTCTTATGGTATATCTGGATTCTGGGACACAGACACCACCTGGAAAAATCTAGGATAAAACAGAGTATCTGTCAGGTTGTTAATAACTGGTGATTATAAAAGACTCAGGGAACATTCTCAATATGCACATGTGTATATGGAAATAGTTTGGACTGCTTTGAACCTATTCTCCAGTGTAGAAAAAATGTTCAAGAAAGAGCAAAAACAAGAACAAAATGATGCCTAGAATCCCTGTTCTTTAACTAAAACCCCTTTAAACAATACAAAATAAATCTGGTGGATCCACACTTTCTGTTATCACTATGTATAAGTTTTCAGAGTTAATTAGTTTGTGTTTTAAAACCAAAAAGGACACACACATGAACACACCACACACACACACACACACACACACACACACACACACACACACACACACACACACACATGAATGGTGCTCAGAAGACATGACTTTGAGAGAAAGAACAAGGTAGGGGGCATGGAAATTATCAGAAAGAGAAAAAGAAAAATTGTGTGATTTAACATTAAAAATAAAAGTTTTAAATTTCAGTATGTGTAAATTGTTAACACTAGATTTTTGTTGCCAACAGGTAATTTTCACAATTTCACAGGACTATTCAAATAATCTTTCCTTGGTGATTGGTAAGCAAGTTTGGAAAATCTTATTTCTCCTGGTGATATTATCAAGTGTACTATAGTACTTCTGTAATATTATTTTTATGTTTCAGGTCAGCATCTAAGACATGAGTTTAAAACCTACAGATATAGCCACCTTAGGGTCTTTCATGATTGCTTTTTACTCCAAAGGACTATGTAAAATGACCAGCTAGCGCAAGCACTCTATGAACTTTTCACATGAATGCCTTCAATCATCCATGGTAACATCTTAGTTTACTTATGTAGGTAACTGGGCAAGAGACGACACTCATCATGGATGGCCAGCATCTCTGGACTACATGCTGCACTCTCAGCCCTGATGCTATTTTTCCAGGTTTTCTTAATTGAATTTAAGGCTCAACTAAGGAAGCATTACATGGCATGAATGGATTCATGTTTTCACTTTCTTTCTGCATACAATTTGGGAACCAGGGATTTAGAGGTTGCTTTCCAAAGCAAGGATGATAACAATATCCAGGCACAAATGCCATGGAGACCAATGAGATAATAAAGTAAAAATTTTAATTAAAGTGTGAATGAGAATATGAACTATGTCTCTCATAAACCACAACACTGAACAGAGTTATATACACTCAAAATCATAAGACATTGGAACACACAAACCCCAGCATTATTTGTGTATATAGCCTCACAGAAACGTGACTATAAAAGTAGATCTGGAAGAATTAAAAAAAAACCAAAACAATAAATAAAAAAAAAAAAAAAAACAGGTTGACTTGTTTCCAGAAACAAGTCGGTTGGCCCATCAAAGAGAACCCAGTAGAAGATGCCACACCTAACTTAGCATTTACATTTTCTCTCAGTAATGCGTTAAACAATACTTACAGCTTTTGTATTCTTCCCAGGACCCCTGAAATGACAGAAACAAAGACATAATGAGGGCAACTCCATGTGACTTGTAGGCACATGTCTTTATTTCTCTTCCTTGGTACTATAAAGGCATGGTACTGCCAACATTAATGGATGGCAAAAAAGATTAGATATATCTGTAATAAACTGACAATTATTTCATGAATAATGCATCTTTAACTCCTATTAAGTCATCAAGTGCAAAACAGTTAATTCAAGGAAGAATATCATTTAGAAGAAGGATGGGTCTAGCATCCATCCTGTACCTGGCTGTGCCATTCACAAAAGCTCTTTCCCATAAGGCTCTCATGGCTAAGGGACTGTTCTACCGTTCCAGAAAACTGAGCATAGTATGCATAACACAAACATAATATTCTTTTTTTTATATTCAATGTATTCTTTATTTACATTTCAAATGGTTTCCAGTTTTCTGGGTTCCCACTCCCTTCAAATCCCATAAGCCCTCTTCCCTCCCCCTGTTCCTCCATCAACTCCTTCCCACTTCCCTGTTCTGGTATTCCCCTATGCTGTTGCATTGAGTCTTTCCAGAACCAGGGGCCACTCCTCTGTTCTTTTTGGACATCATTTAATATGTAGATTATTTCTTGGGTGTTCCAAGTTTCTAGGCTATTATCCACTTATCAGTGAGTGCATACCATGACTGATCTTTTGAGATTGGGTTACCTCACTTAGTATGATGTTCTCCAGCTCCATCCATTTGTCTACGAATTTCATGAATTCATTGTTTCTAATGGCTGAATAGTACTCCATTGTGTACATATACCACATTTTTTGTATCCATTCCTCTGTTGAGGGACACCTGGGTTATTTCCAGCTTCTGGCTACTACAAATAGGGCTGCTATGAACATAGTGGAGCATGTGTCCTTATTACATGCTGGGGAATCCTCTGGGTATATGCCCAGGAGTGGTATAGCAGGGTCCTCAGGATGTGCCATGCCCAGTTTTCTGAGGAACCTCCAGACTGATTTCCAAAGTGGTTGCACCATCTTACAATTCCACCAGCAGTGGAGGAGCGTTCCTCTTTCTCCACATCCTCGCCAGCACCTGCTGTCTCCTGAGTTTTTGACCTTAGCCATTCTGACTGGTGTGAGGTGAAATCTCAGGGTTGTTTTGATTTGCATTTCCCTAGTGATTAATGATATTGAACATTTCTTAAGGTGTTTCTCAGCCCTCTGAAGTTCTTCATGTGAAAATTCTTTGTTTAGCCCCGTACCCCACTTTTTAATGGGGTTATTTGGTTCTCTAGGTTCTACCTTCTTGAGTTCTCTGTATATATTAGATATTAGCCCTCTGTCAGATTTAGGGTTGGTAAAGATCCTTTCCCAATCTGTTCGTTGACCTTTTGTCCTTTTGACAGTGTCCTTTGCCTTACAGAAACTTTGTAGTTTTATGAGGTCCCATTTGTCAACTCTTGATCTTAGAGCATAAGCTATTGGTGTTCTATTCATGAACTTTTCCCCTGTGCCCATGTCTTCAAGGGTCTTTCCCAGGTTCTTTTCAATTGGTTTCAGTGTGTCAGGTTTTATGTGGAGGTCCTTGATCCATTTGGAGTTGAGCTTAGTACAAGGAGATAAGAATGGATCGATTTGCATTCTTCTGCATGCTGACCTCCAATTGAACCAGCACCATTTGTTGAAAAGACTATCTTTTTCCACTGGATGCTTTCAGCTCCTTTGTTGAAGATCAAGTGACCATAGGTGTGTGGGTTCATTTTTGGGTCTTCAGTCCTATTCCATTGATCCTCTTGCCTAACATTGTACCAATACCATGCAGTTTTTAATCACTATTGCTCTGTAGTAAAGTTTGAGGTCTGGGATACTGAATCCCCTTAAAGTTCTTTTACAGTTGAAAATAGTTTTAGCTATCCTGGGTTTTTTGTCATTCCAGATGAATTTGAGCATTGCTCTTTCTAGCTCTATGAAGAACTGGGTTGGGATTTTGATGGGGATTGCATTGAATCTATAGATTGCCTTTGGCTATATGGCCATTTTAACTATATTAATCCTGCCAATCCATGAGCATGGAAGATTTTTCCATTTTCTGAGATCTTCTTCGATTTCCTTCTTCAGAGATCTGAAGTTCTTGTCATATAGGTCTTTCACTTGTTTGGTTAGAGTCACCCCAATATACTTTATGCTGTTTGTGGCGATTGTGAAGGGTGTCATTTCTCTAATTTCTTTCTCAGTCTGCTTATCCTTTGAGTATATAAAGGCTACTGATTTGCTTGAGTTGATTTTCTAGCCAGTCACTTTGCTGAAGTTGTTTATCAGCTGTAGGAGTTCTCTAGTAGAGTTTTTTGGGTCACTTAAGTATACTATCGTATCATCTGCAAATAGTGATAGTTTGACTCCTTTTCCAATTTGTATCCCTTGACCTCCTTATGTTGTCTAATTGCTCTAGCTAGGACTTCAATAACAATATTAAAAAGATATGGAGAGAAGGGGCAGCCTTGTCTTGTCCCTGATTTTAGTGGGATTGCTTCAAGTTTCTCTCCATTTAGTTTGATGTTGGCTACCAGTTTGCTGTATATTGCTTTTACTATGTTTAGATATGGGCCTTGAATTCCTGTCCTTTCTAAGACTTTTAGCATGAAAGGCTGCTGAATTTTGTCAAATGCCTTTTCAGCATCTAATGAAATGATCATGTGTTTTTTTTTTCTTTGAATTTGTTTATGTAGTGAACTGCATTGATGGATTTTCTTATATTGAACCATCCCTGCATCCCTGGAATGAAACCTACTTGATCCTGGTGGATGATCATTTTGATGTGTTCTTGGATTCGGTGGGTAAGAATTTTATTGAGCATTTTTGCATTGATATTCATAAGGGAAATTGGCCTGAAATTCTCTTTCTTAGTTGGATCTTTGTGTGGTTTTAGTATCAGCGTAATTGTGGCTTCGTGGAAGGAATTGGGTAGTGTTCCTTCTGTTTCTATTTGGTGGAATAGTTTGAAGAATATGGGGGTTAAGTCTTCTTTGAAGGTCTGATAGAATTCTGCACTGAAATCATCTGGTCCTGTGCTTTTTTTGGTCAGAAGGCTATCTATGACCCCTTCTATTTCTTTAGGGGTTATGGGTCTGTTTAGATGATCTATTTGATCCTGGTTTAATTTTGGTATTTGGTATCTGTGTAAGAAATTGTCCATTTCCCCCAGATTCTCCAGTCGTGCTGAGTACAGGCTTTTGTATTAGGATCGGATGATCCCCCTTTTCATTTCTAATTTTGTTAATTTGGATACTTTCTCTGTGCCCTTTGGTTAGTCTGGCTAAAGGTTCGTCTATTTTGTTGATTTTTTCAAAGAACCAGCTCTTGGTATTGTTGATTCTTTGTATGGTTCTCTTGGTTTCTACTTGATTGATTTCAGCTCTGAGTTTGATGATTTCCTGTCTTCTCCTCCTCCTGGGTGAATTAGCTTCTTTTTGTTCCAGGGCTTTCAGTTGTTCCCTTAATCTTCTAGTGTGTGCTCTCTCAAATTTCTTTTTGGAGGCACTCAAAGCTATGAATTTTCCTCTTAGCACTGCTTTCATTGTGTCCCATAGATTTGTGTATGTTGTAACTTCAATTTTGTTAAATTCTAAAAAAATCTTTGATTTCTTTATTTCTTCCCTTACCAAGGTATCATTGAGTAGAGTATTGTTCAGTTTCCATGTATATGTGGGCTTTCTGTTGTTTTTATTGTTATTAAATACCAATTTTACCCCATAGTGATCTGATAGGAGGCATGGGATTATTTCAATGTTCTTATATTTGTTGAGGTCTGTCTTGTGACCAACTATATGATTGATTTTGGAGAAGGTACAAGATGTACCTTTGGAAAGCAAAAACATAATATTCTTAACAGAGCACAGTATGCATAACAATGTTACCACATTTTGAGAGCCAAACTCAAATGAACTAGGAAATTCAGACAGCAACATTTCTATTTTGGCCAAAGAAAAGTCACCTTACCTCATCATGAGATTCAAACTCTTCTTCTCTACAAAATATCTGTTTAATTTCAGGGACGTTCTCAGTACCTAGGAAGACAGGGTGACTGTGCCATTTTGTTGCTACTTTGTTTCCAACCCAGTTTCCTGGTAAAAGAAAGCTCAACTCAATCAGTTAACAAAACAAGATAAAAGCCTAGATTGGGCTACCTCCCACTACACTACTCTATTCCATCTATATTATCCCATATAACTTGGTGTTTCTCCAGGCCATGAGCTTCTCTCCCTCCCATGTCTCTCTGTTTCTTCCAGTAGCTCCTCCTCCTATTTATCCCATCACTCCTCCCCTAGACTCTCTGCTCTGCCCACTTCCTCTTGCCCAATCATTGGCTTAAGTTTTTATTTGAAAAGTTAAGGTGAAGAGAAGTTTCACAAGGCAACTCTCCATCTGCAGCCCCTCTGAGGAGTGGAATTAGCATCAAAATAGAAGCCCAGAGCTATCCACAGCACTTCCCTCTTTTTGTCCAATTAAAAGACTCTTTTATCTCAGACAGCAATTGAACACAATTATTACCATTTTGTAATTTATAACATACAGGATAGACCTAACACCCAGTCAACCATTTATCAATTAAGTAGTACCCCTGTCATTTATTCGAACTTAAAAGACTTGTAATTCTACACCTGACTCAAGTCCTGGCTTTATACTGTAACCCATCTGAAAACCATCCTCTCAAATCTGTATCATCTTTCTAAATGCTAAACAGCTAGGACTGGCTATAAGACTATTAGTCTTCAACCCCATCAGAAATCCAAAAATGACTAATATTACCTGAAAGTATGAGAAGCACAAAATATAGTTTCTAAAACTTAGCCAATTTATAGAGACCATTGATCACCTGGACAGGCCCTACACACCAAACATTGGAGTATCAATCTTCAGCCTTCTGGCCCAGGATCTTCTGACAGACCTTGGTAATGCAGAATTTCAAAGGGCTGATTAGTCTATCTTGGCAGAGATTATCAGTCGACTATTCCTCATAATGTGTCCTTTTTTGGACAGTATTTGTCTGTAGATGAGATGAGGCAATTCTTGCCTGGTGACTGTCTCACCATAACTGAAGCAACTCCATTGATGTTCAAGTTCTTCTTTGAATTCAAGAAAGGGGAGCTGTCATGAGCAGATAGGTCTCCAGTCAAATGATCTTTAATAAAGAAATGTCAATAAACATAATATTCTGTGGACTTCTGACACCTTTGAAGACCATCTGTCTACCTAAAACATCTCTGAACTGTTAAACCTTGACTATTCTCAGCTGTTTCTAATCAAAATAACTCAGGAACACCCTTTTAACACACAACCACAAATTTGCTATCTGGCCCTTAACATGTATTACTTAATCATCTAAAAGCAGTTTATAGAAGGACTAGATCTAAACCTTGTATTCTTAAATGCATTATATAGGCACAATGCCTACATGGAAGTAACAATATTAATCCCAGTTTTATATCAATAATAAATTTATACCAATGAAAACCTTAAATTTACATCAAATAAATTCTGAACCAATATAAGCAATTATAACTTCAACTTTGTATCAATTAGAAAGACTTCTCCCAATGTAATGTCTGGCTATGTAATGTTTTGCTTAAAAGTACATTTGCTAACTATCCCTAATTGTCTATTTCTACACTTCTATGATATTACTGTATTCCCCTTTTCCTTTTCTACCCACTTCTACTTTACCTAAGAAAGAAGGATAGAAAAGAGGAAAGAAAAGGTAGAAATCCCTAAGTTTATGCTTTTTAGTTCCCTCCCTGTCCACAGCTACATTTGTAAAGTATCCCTAAAAAGATAACATATCTATAATTCCTAAAATAATCAGAATCATCCACCTCACATAAGGAACTGGGACGATGGTTGTCTTTAGCCTGCTTCCAGCTGAATTGGGGTGAAGAATTCCCATCCGGGGGCCCAAAGGGAAATAAGAAATTTTGAGAACTAGCTGGCATTATTTGCCTTCCAGTCACTATGTGGTGAGTAAGTTCGTGCCTCCAGGTCAGATGACATCTTGTCCATGACATTCTGAAAGGCTGGAGAGGCAAGTAAAGTTCTGGAAGCAAATCTTTAAGAGATCAGTTTTGATGTAGTTGAAGTAGAGTCTAGTGTGAAGCTGGAATGGAAGGTCCCGGAATCTCAGCATCCTGGAGTGTGAATCTTTTCAGGGCTGTCTCTCTCTTCTTTCCTCCCTTCAGTATACAAAACTTAAAAACAGCAAGTAAACAAGTAAAGACATTCACAGAGAGCATGCAGGGAGGCCAATGAAGATCATTAAAGAAAGACGACTGACTGCCTTTCCTCAGGTTAGCTTGATTACCTAGTCAAACTATCACATAACTGTGTATACATGTCCTTGTAAATGATGATATGTAATACCCAATAAATGTTAATGGCTGTGTATAGACATTTTAGCTCTGTATAGACATTGAATCTCTGTTCAGATAGTAACATAGAGCTTAGAATTCTATACCCCCTGGTGTATTGAAGCTACCTTCCAGAGCAACAGAATCCTAGAACAAAACCAGGATAACTGTTGTTTCTATACAGTTAAAACTTATTCCAATCCTTAGCTCACAATTACACAGAAACCCCTGGACATACTGTGTGAAATAGAATAATTACTTTAAACAATCCATTCAGAAAGGCATTAAAAAAGTAAGATTTGCAACAATTTACATTAAAGAATATATCGAATAAAAAATGCTTATAAAAAAAGAGAAAATGACAAAAAATAGCTACCTAAAGGGAAAGAATGGAGATTTGAAAAAAATCTCATGAACAAAAATGGGTTTAGATGCAACCTGGTATACACCATCCCAAACTAACTCCAAAGGATCATATCTGGATCCAGTGAGTCTACACAAATGGCCTCACCCTACACTTTTAAGTTAGGAAACTACTATTTTTAAAGACAAAATACAAATTCTTCCCAAGAGGTGGCTTAGATTATATTGATGCATTTAAATATAAGTATACTCAATATTTACACAATTGATTTCTAAAATGTGTCTTAAGAGACTTGGAAAT
This sequence comes from Apodemus sylvaticus, assembly GCF_947179515.1. Classification (NCBI taxonomy): domain Eukaryota; kingdom Metazoa; phylum Chordata; class Mammalia; order Rodentia; family Muridae; genus Apodemus; species Apodemus sylvaticus. The sequence continues at coordinate 35,041,408 of NC_067478.1, forward strand.
ACATACTGCATCGGCGTTTTCTAGCTTCCTCCTGAAATTTAAAGGAGAGAAAAGGATATGCAGTGTAGTTCACACTAGTTTCTGTTTGTATGGGTCTTTAAAAAATCTATCAACTGTTTTAAATGCTAATCAACATAAGTAAGTATCTTCAAGTGAAAGATTATGTGTCAGTATATTCTGAGATGGTTTCACAGAAGACTGGGATTACTTAGTCAGGTCATTTCACACTTGTGCTATGTCAAAGGCCACATTAACTACCGCTCTCTGTCTGTCCTCTGCCCAGTGTTCTCTAAGTCACACTGCAACACGCTTCATTATCTTTAGAACAAAACTGTGAAATTAAACCATTCTGCAATATGGTCTCAATTATTTCTAGTACTGCTCATGTATTAAGCCTTACCACTCAGCATCCCCACCTGGACATATGACCCTTCCTCCAAACTGAGTTTTGTGGAACATACTGCATGTAAGTCAAGGGACCCTGACACACTTGTCAACTTCTAAATGGAATTTATCAATTTTTCCAAAAGAGGAACCTTTTTATCCAGAATAAAAGGTCCCATAACCATTTACAGGCTGTGATATTTGACACTGGGTGCTTTGATGCTCTTGTACTTTGTGCTTGGAATTGTACTACCTGGTCAAAACCTAGCTAGTACAATTCCACTGCTTCCCCTGCTTAGGCTAAAGTCTCTTAAGACCAAAGATAACTCTGCTCAACATTGTTGTTAAAATGGGATTTTGACTGAAAATAAAATCACCAAATTAACATTTCTATCTTAAAGAAAAACTTTCTTACCGACTCCACAGTCTCTGAGATATTTTTATTGACATCTGGTTCAGGGGTGTTGTCAGAATTCTCCAGTATATCTAAGAAACAGAAAGTGACAGTCAGAACAGAGTACTGCTTACACCATCCTTGTTTGGTGTGGGTAAAAATGTGTTGACTTAGGTATGCATGTGGCTAGACCTGATGAGCAAGTTGCTTAGGTTGCTGCTAGCCTGTCTTTTTTGAAGGCAAACTAAAGAAAGATCTGGAGAGATATGAGTAACAGAAAGGCTACATTTCAAGACAGGGGGAACCCAAAGTAATATAATAATCCATCTTTGATTGTGTATTACTAAATTAAGATTTCACAAGTATTTTGTTTGGTGGACTACTTTTGTGTTTCAGATAACAACTTCTAAGAACTGTCTCTCCCCTTTTCTCATATATGTTCTGGAGATTTCAATTTCAGGTCATTGGACTTGGTGGAGTGATCCATTTCTTTGGAAAAGACAACTCCCCTTCCTAAGTGTGACCCGGGCAACTCTGCCCATCCATCCAGACCATGTAGATCCAGAGACAGGAGGAATCTACAGTCTTGGGATGTCTTGTTTACTCTCATCTAGGACCCTTAGCCCATCTCACTTCTCAGTTTCAGACCCAAGTAGTAGCCAGATCCATTTGCTTTCTGGACTAGTCTGAAATGGGACTGTTGACTCATGTCTCTGTATCTGCAAATTCCTCAAGACCCAGGTAGAAGTTGGAACTGACATTTCTTTTGGTAAATCTAGTTCAATTGTCCCTGCTGCCTACCTCCAGACCCAGGCCAGGGATAGCAGTCATATATGCATTCTGACTTACTGAATCTAACCCAGAACCTTCACCCAAGTGTATAGAAATAGAAAAATTAAAATTATTTCTATTGTAAGGTGATGTTTTGTGTAAATATAGATCCCCAAACCCCCAAAAGATATAAGCAATACTTTCAGAACAGTGCTAGAATACAAATTCAACTTTAAAAATCAGAAACATTTTTATACACCAATAAAAAGCAAGCTGAAAAGGAGTTCAAGGACACATTCACATTCATGGTAGCCTCCAAAATTAAATATTTAGATGGAAATTTAAAAAGGGAAGTGAGAGATCTCTACAGCAAATTTTTATCTCTGAGGGAGACAGTAGAAAATGGAAACTCCATTATGCTCTTGGATAAATAAAATCAACAACAATCATACTACCAAAGAAATTCCAATAGTCAATGCAATGAAAATCAAAATCCATGTGACATTCTTCACAAAAATATAAAAGTTCTAAAATTAATGTGGAAGCAAAACAGATCCAGAGTAGCCAAAGCAATCCTGTTCAAGGGACAATGTGGAAGGGATTAACACCCCAGACATTATGCTGCATTGCAGTTTTAGTAATAAAGATAGCAGAGTAATGGCACAAAATATATGTGTATATCAATAAAGCAGAAAACTCATGCATACAGTTAAAGCTTTTCACATTTGGCCATTATTACAAATAATCAGCAGACAGCATCTTTAACTAGTAATGAGGGCAAAGCTGTGAAATCAGGAAAGCATATGTTCAGTAATGAAATTAGAACTTTGTCTGTTACTTGTCCCATATTAACTCTAATGGATCAAGGGCCTAAAAGTGAAACCTTAAAAGCTGAAATAGCCAGACAAACACAGAGGCAGCACCCAAAGTCTTTCTGAATAGGACTTCATTTACTCAGAAATTAAGGCTGAAATGAACAGATATAAGTCATAAAACAACAAAAGGTGGTGGTGCACGCCTGTAATCCCAGCACTCTGGGAGGCAGAGGCAGGAGGATTTCTGAGTTCGAGGCCAGCCTGGTTTACAGAGTGTGTTCCAGGACAGCCAGGGCTATACAGAGAAACCCTGTATCAAAAAACCAAATCCAAACAAACAAACAAAACAACAACAACAACAACAAAAGGGGCTGTATAACAACAATAAAAAATGAACTCTGAAAATGAAAATAGAAGGGAAAGAATCTTTGTCAGCTGTATTTCTGATATAGCATTCATATCCAGAATATACAAAGAACTATAAAAAGAAAGTGCTAAATATAAAAATGACCTCATCAAAAGACCGGCTAAGGCTAAGGCCATGAAGTCTCAACCATACAGTTCTTCAAACAGGACCAGCATCAAGACAACCTCCATTGATTTGCCACTGTAGAACAAGAGCTACAGGTCATCAATGGTTGTGTAGGCTTATTTCAGGGTCTTCCATTGGTTTATGCATGTTTAACTTCTTGAATTCTTTACATACTTTGGATATTAGCCCATTGTCAGAGAGTTAGTGAAATTTTTTTGCCATTCTGTATGCTACTGTATTGTCCTACTGACAGTGAGTGCCCTTTGCCTTCCAGAAGCTTTTCAGTTTCATGAGGTCCCATTTATTAATTAAAGCAGGAATTTTTATCCTAGGGTGGAGCTCAGTGAAGGTTAAGCTCATTGTTCCTCCAGGTCTAGGAATTCCTGAATTAAGCAGGTGAACCACCCAGCTGCCAGAGCAGTCAAGACAAGGACCTCCAAGAGAAGCTAGACAACTTCCACTGGAACCCAGCCAGGAGTCTGGGGGGAAGGGTTTGCCCAAACTGTTAAAATATCTGGCACCATTAAAGTGTCTGGCCTTGATCAGTGAAATGTTGTTTTGGCCCTTCTTCTTTTCGCCCCTTCCCCCACCCATCCCTCCACTTCTGTTCCAGCAACCCAGTTCATAATAGCTGCAGGCAGTTATGGAATACAACAAGTGTCCATTGCCTTCCAGAAGCTTTTCAGTTTCATGAAGTCCCATTTATTAATTGTTGAGTGTAGTATATGAGCTGTTGGTGACTGTTGCCCATGCCAATGCATTCAAGACTAGTCTACTCCTTGTCTTCTATTAGATTTAGTGTATACTATTTTATGTTGAGGTCTTTGGTCCACATGAATTTGAGTTTTGTGGAGGGAGATAAATATAGATATATTTGCATTCTTCTACATGCAGATATCCAAATAGACCATACCATTTGTTGAAGATGTTCTCTTTTTTCCAGTATATGGCTTTGGTTTCTTTATCAAAAATTAAGTGTTTGTAGGTGTTACAGGTTTACTGCAGGGTCTTCCATTTGATTACATTGACCAACCTGTCTGTTTCTATACCAATACCATGAAGTTTCTATCATCCCTGCTCTGTAGTACAGCTTGAAATCAGGAATGGTGATACTTTCAGAAGTTCTTTTATTGTACAGGATGGTTTTAGCTATCCTAGGGTTTTGTTGCTCCATATGAATGTGAGCATTGTTCTTTAAAGATCTGTAAACAGTTGTGTTGGAATTTTGAATGGACTTGCATTGAATCTGTAGATTGCTACTATTAGGTTTGATGTGACCTTTCAATGATAGCCTGCCCCTGACGGTTATAGGGAATTCCAGTGACATGCATGATTCTCCATGCCTGTGAAAATGAAGCAAGGGCTTTTGACATGTAAGCCAAAGTATTGTCAGTTTTAATTTTCATGGTTTTACCCATTGTTAAGAAACTTTGAATCAGATGTTGAATCACATCTTTTACCACCTCGACGCTTCTTGCTGAGGCAAAGATCATATGAGAGTAAGTATCTACAGTTACATGAACATAGGCTACTTTTCCAAACTCTGGAACATCTGTAACATCCATCTGCCATAATGTTAAGACTTTGCAGCCTCAGGTATTCACTACCATCTTGGGGGATTGTAAATTTGAGGACAATTGCCACAATTCTTTACTATTTGCCTAGCCTGTTCTCTTGTTATAGGAAACATCCTCTTTAATGTGAGAGCATTTTGGTGATATAGTTCATGGCTCTCTTTTGCTTCTACTATATTCATGACCATACCTCTAGTAAGGGTGTCAGCCATGTAATTTCCTTTGCTAAGGGGATTTGGTAAGTTAGAATGTCCTCTAATATGTCCCACATACAACTTTTCTGTTCGGTCCCTAATCAGGCCCTGCAATTGTTGGAGCAACCCAAGGATATGGGAGTGCCCTAATAGAAAAACAGTCTCTAGAGCTGGGAATAAGTTCACTACATATTTACAGTCTGTATAAAGGTGAAATGTGTCTGTAACATTTTGAAAAGCAAGTAAAACTGCTTTAATTTACGCTTGCTGTGCAGAAGAGTGGGTTCCTTCCTCTATCAGAGGTGAATGTCTGGGTATGTATACCACAGACTTTCCATTAGAGGAACTGTCTGTAAAAATGCACAGGGCAGACTCCAAAGGCTGCAGAGAGCATTTATTAGGAAATATTACCTCAGTTTCTTTGAAAAACTCTATCAAAGAATGTCTGGGATAATGATATTTAATTTGAGCACTGTACCCTTGCAAAGATGTTCTCCAATTCTCATCCTCCATAAGCAATGTTTCATACTGTTTTTTATTGTAAGAAATAATGATATTATGCATTTCCTTCTGAAGTAATTCTCTAGACCTCAACCTCTCTTTAGTGATCAAGAGTGAGCACATAGCCAGGGGGTGGTGGCACACACCTGTAATCCCAGCACTTTGGGAGGCAGAGGCAGGCAGATTTCTGTGTTTGAGGCCAGCCTGGTCTACAGAGTGAGTTCCAGGACAGCCAGTGCTGTACAGAGAAACCCTGTCTCTAAAAAAACCAAATTCCAACCCCCCCAAAAGAGCAGGCATATAAAAAGATAGGAGGCAAGCATCTTTTGTTGTATATGAGGTAAATGAATCTATTCCAAAATCCCTGCTTACCATGGACATCTAGTGGTAGTATAGGGTGTTCTAAATATAATTAAATCCCATAACTTATATAAAATTTATTTCATTCTTGTTTTATTTAATTGTTCTTCTACCAGAGCTAGTGATTTAATAGATTCTGGTGTCATAACACAAAGGGATTTTGGATCAGCTTCCCCTGTAGTAGCTGAAACAGAGGACTTAATTCTCCTGTTGTGAATTTTAAATAAAGTTTTATCCAATTAATATTCTCCAATAATTTTTGAAAATCATCTAGTGTTTCTAATTTATCCATTCTTATAGACACCTTTTGTGGACTGATAAAATAATTACATATTAATTGTCTTAAATAATGCAAAGGTCTATTCTTTTGAACTTTATCTGGAGCAATAACCAGGCCAAATGTTGTCAGTTATTCAAGAGTATATTCTAAAATCTGATCAGTCATTTCCTTAGAAGGATGAGCTATTAATATATCATCCATGTAATGAATCAAATACACATCTGAATATTGTTCTCTAACTTTGATTAAAGCCTGATCTAAAAACTTTTGACACAGTGTAGAACTATTTTTTATAACCTGAGGGAGAACTTTCCAATGATATCTTCTGCCAGGAGCCATTCTCACTTACATCTCAAAACCTCCTCCTTTCAGCCATCTTACATACTCAAGCCTGCTTTAGAAGGAAAAATATTAGCGTTCAGCTTTGAAAATATCAAGTTGACCAGCAGGCATAGAGCTCATGTTTGTTAGAACAAGCAGAGCTCACCTGCAGTTAGGTTACTATAACAATCTCTTTCCATTTCACCTCCTCAGAATCATTTTTGTTTGCCAGTTTCCTTGAAGCCCAAGCCAGCTTTGTCATGAGATTCTGAGAGAAGATTCCTACTTCCTAGAGACAATGTTTAGAGACAGTGCTTGCTCCCTTGAAAGACTGTTCCCCAGAGACAATGTTTGTCCCCTCATACTTCCTCCCTACATCTTGCTTGCTTTCCTTTATATTGCAGAGAATAAAACAATAAAGTTTGACAGCTTGATCAGAATACTGTCTTGCTGTCCGTCTCTCTCATCTCTTGTCTCTTGTCCTCTCCTAGGTGGTCCAGGGACCCTGTTGACTGGCCTGTGGGTCGGGGCAATCTTCTACATAGTCTTCTTAGATTAACGGATGGAACACTAAATGCAAACCTTTTACAGTCCTCAGGATGTAATTTTATGATAAAAAAACAATCCTGTAAATCAATTACAATTATATTCCAATCTTTAGGCACTGCCACAGGAGAGGGAAGTCCTGGCTGCAGAACACCCATATCTATCATAGTTGCATTAACTGCTCTCAGATCTTCTAACAGTCTCCATTTCCCTGATTTTTTTTCTTTATAACAAAGATTAGTGTATTCCAAGGACTAGTGCTTTCTTCAATATATCCTTTGTCTAATTGTGCTTGCACCAATTGTTCTATAGCCTGTATTTTTTCTTCTGTCAGGGCCACTGACTGAGCCACACAGGCTCTTCTGATTTCCAACTTATTTTATCTGCATGTAGCTAGCTCCCAGTGGCCCCTATGAAAAATGCTGATCATTCAAATTATCAGATGATACCAATTTAAGATCCATGTCTTCCATAATGTCTCTTGTCCATAAAGAGAAAGGAAGAGAGGGAAAGGTATAAGGCGGAATCATTCCTGTTTTACCTTCCAACTCTCATCTAAGGAGGTTGGAACTCTGAGCTACATTGGAGGCCATTCCCAATCCTAACAAGGAAGAGGAAGTCCTCTGGCAAGGCCAAGCAGAAGGTCAATCTTTTCCTGCTATGCAGGTTCCATCGGCTCCAGTGTCTAAGAGACCCTGAAGCAATCTTCCATTAATCTTTACCATCTTAAAAGGTCTCTGGGCTGCAATATCTTGGACCCAGGCTACTACATCAATAGATCCAAACTGTCCTTGTCCCAATATTTGCTTTTAACACAGGGGTAGGCAATTTAAGATATGGCAACAAGAGAAGTTGTGCTATTCTCTGTCCTTTATGTATCTGTACTGTTTCCTTCAAAGGTCTTATCATCACTTTTGTGTCTCTGGTGCTGTCTCCATCAATCACTCCTGGCAATACTTCAAAATTCCTTTTCTAGTTTGAACTATGCCCAATGATAAGTCCCACTATTCCTTGTGGTTATGTTCCTATCACCAAGGTTGGGATTAAGGAAACTCCTTCCCAGGATGACAGAATGACATCTTGTAGGAAGCTAGATCTAACCCAGCACTACCTGGGAGTAGCTTTAGGCAGATCATGAATAGTAAATTCTGGTGCCTCAGGGTTGAGGGCACACTTTTGTTTAGTAGTGTTATCTCAGTCCTCTCTTTCAATTTCGGGGCTAAGAGGTTGCCCCTGACCTAATTTTTTGAGTTTTCCTCCCTCTTCTCCCCTGTAAGGGGTATTCCATCCTTGTGGATCTTGGATTTACATTCATGTTTCCAATGCTTGCTTTTCTGGCATCAAGAGCACACTCCTGGAGCGGTCCTCTTTTCTTGTTACCCCTATTATTTTCTCCAGGACACTGTCTTTGCATATGTCCTTTCTTTCCACACTTATAACAAGTGGGGTCAGAGGAATCTCTTCCTCATCCATACATTTGCTTAACACAGGTGCTGAACTTCTCACCTTTCATACCTGCAGTGTAGGCCATTCATTGCACTGCAGCTCATGAGGCATCTAATCAGGCTTTTATGAAGTCCTGCACTGTTCCTGTCTTTCTAATGGGCCTTGTAAGGTCTTGGCACAAAGTGTTAGCATTTTACCAAGGTAATTGCTTAAGAAGTATCCCAGTACCTTCTGAAGGAGGCATCATTCTTTTACACCTTGTTTGAGCCACATAAGTTTCAAGACCTTTAAACATTTACTGGCTATCATATGTTTAAAAACCGAAAGGAACATTCATTCCTGCTTTGACTCAGATAGACCCTTATTACTTCACCATTACTTGCACTTAAGCAATGATCATTTATCAGCAGACCTGCAGATTCCTGGCAAGAGCTGATCCATTACTTTAAAAAAAAAAGAAAAGAAAAGAGGCCTGGCTTGGGGCCCGTGTCCTGACCAGGGATCTGTGGAAGGAGAGAAGCCCCACGACCATATTTGCTGCCTGCCGGGACAGAAAAGGATCACTAGGTACTGTACCATCCTGAGCTTTAGATTTCTGGTGGTGCAAACCTCCAGGGATCTGCCTGCACTCAGGAACTGAGCATGTAGGCAGGTTTTGTCTGCCAGCCCGCCTGGCTTGGAGCCTGTGTCATGCCCAGGGAGCTGTGGAAGGCGAGAAGCCCCGTGACCATATTTGCTGCCTGCCGGGACAGAAAAGGATCACTAGGTACTGTATCACCCTGAGCTTTATATTTCTGGTGGTGCAAACCGCCAGGGGTATGCCTACACTCAGGAACTGAGCACGTAGGCAGGTTTTGTCTGCCAGCCCGCCTGGCTTGGGTCCCGTTTCCTGCCCAGGGAGCTGTGGAAGGCAAGAAACCCCACGGCCATATTTGCTGCCTGCCGGGACAGAAAAGGATCACTAGGTACTATATCACCCCGAGCTTTATATTTCTGGTGGTGCAAACTGACAGGGGTCTGCCTGCACTCAGGAACTAAGCACATAGGTGGTTCATCTGCAAGGCAGTCCATCGCAGGACCTGTGTCCTATGTGAGAATCAACAGAGGGAGTGACCCCCACCACAATATCTTCCCTCCATAATAGAGCAGACAGAGAAACACCCAGTTGACCTTGAGAGCCTAAGTATAACATTGATTAAGGCAAGAATGAAAAGGGCTCCAAAGGCACAAAAGAGGAAGGCATCATATCAGTAATCTGTGCCAGAAGAAAGCCAGTCATCCAGTGTTGCAGAGATAACCTTAAAGATTCACAGTAGATTGAAGCACCAGCCAGTGACAATAAGACCATCCAACACCTGGAAGAACCAGATGGCTAAAGGCAAACGTAGGAATGTTACTAACAGAAACCAAGGCATTATGGCAGCATCTGAACCCAATTCTCCAACATTAGCAATTCCTGGATACCCTAACACACCAGAAAAACAAGATTTGGATGTAAAATCACTGGTCATGATGCTGGTACAGGAACACATGAAGGACATACTTAAAGAAATTCAGGAGAAAATCGATCAAAAATTAGAAGCCCTTACAAGGGAAACACAAAAATCATTGAAAGAAATTCAGGAGAATACAAAAGCCGATAAGGAGGAAATGCAAAAATCACTTAAAGAAATACAGGAGAACTTTGATCAACAGGCAGAAGTCATGAAAGAGGAAACACAAAAATCTCTTAAAAGAATTAGAGGAAAACACAAACAAGCAAATGACAGAACTGAGCAAAAACCTCCAGGATCTAAAAACAGAAGTAGAAACAACTAAGAAAGCACAAAGGGAGAAAACTTTGGAGATAGAAAACCTTGGGAAGAAATCAGGGACCATAGACGCAAATATCACCAACAGAATCCAAGAGATAGAAGAAAGAATCTCAGATGCCGAAGATACCATAGAAACCATGGACTCAACAGTTAAAGAAAATGCAAAATGCAAAAAGCTTGTAACCCAAAATATCCAGGAAATCCAGGATACAATAAGAAAGCCAAATCTAAGGATTATAGGCATTGATGAGAGTGAAGATTTACAACTTAAAGGGCCAGCAAATATCTTCAACAAAATTATGGAAGAAAACTTCCCTAACCTAAAGAGAGAGATGCCTATGAATATACAAGAAGCCTACAGAACTCCAAACAGACTGGACCAGAACAGAAATACCCCCCGTCACATAATAATCAAAACCCCAAATGTACTAAACAAAGAAAGAATACTTAGGGCAGTAAGAGAAAAAGGGCAAGTAACATATAAAGGAAGACCTATCAGAATTACACCAGATTTCTCACCAGAGACCACGAAAGCTAGAAGATTCTGGGCTGAGCTCATGCAGACTCTAAGAGAACACAAATGCCAGCAGAGACTACTATACCCAGCAAAACTCTCAATTACTAAGATGGAGAAACCAAGATATTCCATGACAAAACCAAATTTACACAATATCTTTCTACAAACCCAGCCCTACAAAGGATAATAGGGGAAAACACCATTACAACGATGGAAACTTTACACTGGAAAGAGCAGGATATTAAGCTTCTTTCATCAAACCCAAAGAAGATAACCACACACATATAAAATTAAAATCAAAAATGATACGAAGCAATAACCACTACTCCTTGATATCCCTTAACAGCAATGGACTCAATTCCCCAATAAAAAGACATAGACTAACAGACTGGTTACGTAAACAGGACCCTACATTTTGCTGCATACAGGAAACACACCTCAGTGTCAAAGACAAAAACTACCTTAGAGTAAAAGGCTGGAAGTCAATTCTACAGGCAAATGGTCCCAGGAAACAAGCCGGAGTTGCCATTCTAATTTCAGATAAAATTGACTTTCAACCTAATGTCATCAAAAGAGACATGGAAGGTCACTACTTGCTGGTCAAAGGAAAAATCCAACAAGTAGAACTCTCAATCCTGAACATCTATGCCCCAAATACAAGGGCGCCCTCATTCATAAAAGAAACTTTAATAAAGCTCACAGTACACATTGCACCTAACACAATAATTGTGGGTGACTTCAATACTTCACTCTCACCAATGGACCGATCAGGAAAACAGAAACTAAACAGGGAGACAATGAAACTAATTGAAGCTTTGAACCAATTGGAGTTAACAGATATATATAGAACTTTTCATCCCAAAGCAAAATAATATACCTTTTTCTCAGCACCTCATGGTACCTTCTTTAAATAGATCATATAGTTGGTCACAAGACAGACCTCAACAAATATAAGAAGATTGAAATAATCCCATGCCTCCTATCAGATCACTAATGAGTAAAAGTGGTCTTTAGTAACAGTAAAAACAACAGAAAGCCCACATACACATGGAAACTGAACAATACTCAATGATACCTTGGTCAAGGAAGAAATAAAGAAAGAAATCAAAGATTTCTTAGAATTTAATGCAGGCACAACATACACAAATCTATGGGATCTATAGTGATAAAAACTGCGTGGTATTGGTACAGTATCAGGCAAGTGGATCAATGGAATAGGATTGAAGACCCAGAAATGAACCAACACACCTATGGTCACTTGGTCTTCGACAAAGGAGCTGATAGCATCCAGTGGAAAAAAGATAGTCTTTTCAATAAATGGTGCTGGTTCAATTGGAGGTCAGCATGCAGAAGAATGTGCATCTATCCATTCTTTTCTCCTTGAACCAAGTTCAACTCCAAATGGATCAAGGACCTCCACATAAAAGCTGACACACTGAAATTAACCGAACAGAAACTGGGGAAGACCCTGGAGGACATGGGCACTGGGGAAAAGTTCCTGAATAGAACACCAATAGCTTATGCTCTAAGATCAAGAATTGACAAATGGGACCTCATAAAACTGCAACGTTTCTGTAAGGCAAAGGACATCGTCAAAAGGACAAAACGTCAACCAACAGACTGGGAAAGGATCTTCACCAACCCTAAATACGACAGAGGGATAATATCTAATATATACAAAGAACTCAAGAAAGTAGAACTCAGAGAACCAAATAACACCATTAAAAAGTGGGGTACAGAGCTAAACAAAGAATTTTCACATGAAGAACTTCTGAGAGCTGAGAAACACCTTAAGAAATGTTCGACATCATTAATCATTAGGGAAATGCAAATGAAAACAACCCTGAGATTTCACCTCATACCAGTCAGAATGGCTAAGGTCAAAAACTCAGAAGACAGCAGGTGATGGCAAGGATGTGGAGAAAGAGGAACACTCCTCCACTGCTGGTGGGATTGCAAGATGGTGCAACCAATTTGGAAATCAGTCTGGTGGTTCCTCAGAAAACTGGGCATGTCACTTCCTGAGGACCCTGTTATACCTCTCCTGGGCATATATCCAGAGGATTCTTCAGCATGCAATAAGGACACATGCTCCACTATGTTCATAGCAGCCCTATTTGTAGTAGCCAGAAGCTGGAAAGAACCTATGTGTCCTTCAATGGAGGAACGGATACAAAAAATGTGGTATATTTACACAATGGAGTACTATTCAGCCATTAGAAACAATGAATTCATGAAATTCTTAGACAAATGGATGGAGCTGGAGAATATCATACTAAGTGAAGTAACCCAGTCTCCAAAGATTCATGGTATGTACTCACTGATAAGTGGATATTAGCCTAGAAACTTTGAATACCCAGGACATAATCCACAAATTAAATGATGTCCAAAAAGAATGGAGGAGTGGCCCCTGGTTCTGGAAAGACTCAGTGCAAGAGTATAGGGGAATTCCAGAACACGGAAGTGGGAAGGGGTGGATGGAAGAACAGGGGGACAGAAGAGGGCTTATGGGACTTGCGGGGAGTGGGGACCCAGAAAAGGGGAAATCATTTGCAATGTAAATAAAAAATATATCAATAAAAAACAAACAAATAAAAAAAAACCCTGCAGAACCATCTCTTCAGCCCCTAAGGATATTTTTGCAATTCATATTTATGTGTGTTATAAATGGATAAGAAAAATCTGAATGCAAATCAATATACAATAATAGAATTTTGGGTAATTTAAAAAAAAAGAATTTAGAAAGTAAAGCCCATTAAGTCTTAGGACTTGGGAAGCAGAGGCAGGTGGAATAAAGACAATCCAGTCAAAGAGAAACCCTGTCTTAAAATTTAGAAAGGAATAGGGAGGGCTGGACAAATGTGATGAAATCATTGTTTGACAATTTCACTGGGAAACCTGATAATGTGTACAATCATGGTAGTTAGGAGACTGACATTAGTGCACTTAGCACCCTAACTCTGAAAACTCAATTACCATGGAAGTGGAACATGTACCAAGGCACTCTGGTTAGTCTTCTGACAAAAACTGAATTGGAGAAATATTTGCAACTGAATGTTGATTGCAGCACTCTCAAATATCCACTGTGGGATGCCTAAGGAAATAGCTCATGATTAAGTTTACAATCACTGAGATGGTGACCTGCTGCTTTAAGTTCATGATTGCATTCACTCTGCTCAGTCTGTACTGCTGTGTCAGCTCACCACAACCTTCACAGAACAGAGCACCCTCAATGGATTGGCAAAACAATCCATTTACATACAGCCCACAAAAAATGTACAAGAATCAACTCTGCAGGCTATACCAGATGCTGTCCTGATCACTAGACAGATTAACAGGGACAGCCAGGGCCATGGAGACCCCATCTCAAACATCCCAGTACTAATACTGTGCGTTTTCTTCTTGTCTCTGCCTTTTCTGGATGTTTATTACATCTAGTTTTCATTCTCAAATCTTGTGTCACTGGGCCTAAAAATAAAAAACAAAGAAACACAGGCATTACATTACTGCCAAAATTAAAACAGATCACAACAGACCTTTGTAATGGTCCATCTCAGAAGCCAGATCCATAGTTGTGGTTTTTCAATAGGAATTCAGGTTCAGGATAGGATTATCATAGACTAGACCAACTTCATTAAGTTCAGCACAGGGCTGGAAAGATGGCTCAGCAGGGAAGAGCACTGTCTTAGTCAGAGTTTCTATTCCTGCACAAACATCATGACCAAGAAGCAAGTTGGGGAGGAAAGGATTTATTGAGCTTACACTTCCACATTGCAGTTCATCACAAAAGGAAGTTAGGACTGGAACTCAAGCATGTCAGGAAGCAGGAGCTGATGCAGAGGCCATGGAGGGATGTTTCTTACTGGCTTGCTTCCCCGGGCTTGTCTTCAGGTCATCAACTTCTGGATATAGTTCATCACTGTTCAGACCAGGTATGTCCCACAACTTTAATTTGCACCCTATGCATTCACTACAGTCATTCCAAATTGAAAAGGCAAGAGTAGTTGGTTGGCTTTGGTTTTCCAGCACTATTTCAGAAAACATTTACAGGAAGCTGATTCTATTTCACAATGGTAAAAATGTATGCTGACAAAAATATAAATCTAGGTTTCTTATACACCTTTCAAAAGATTCAGGTTTTAATCAAGTTACTTTCTGTTACAAATTCTCTTGGATGCTATGGGTTTCCCTCCATCTAAGGAAAAGAAACAAATTTTAAGCATCATACACCACTTCTTATTGCTCTAATACTTCTAGTAGAAAACTAAGCTATATCACCCTTACCTTAGCATTGTTTTGCCACTATTTTGACCATGGGAGGAATGATGTCACCATTGTTCAGGTGAAAGGATTCATGTGCATATAATCGGGTTTCTCTTGGGTGTCACCAGTACCTTCTGAACAGCACAAGAGGCCTAGCATATTTTTCTGCAAACCCTGCTGTGTAACAACCCACCCAAAGTAGGACCAAAGAACCAGAAAGCAAGCAGCCTTCAACCAGTCTGTCCAGTCCCAATCTCCCCAGGGCCTAGGTTCCAATCCTGAAACTCTTTTGCTGCTGCACATTTCCCCTAGGAAGTTTCCATGGGTACCCTGCTCCACAGACCCAGAGCCTCTAAATTCACTCTGCATGCCCACAAATCAGTTGGTCATCCAGGCACTTAAACCACACACCTACAGAAAAAGAAGGAATATTCAGCTTTCCAAGCAGCTCCCCTTATACCTTCAGTTAAGGGAAATAGAGGCTGCCCCTCCCTCTAGCACCTATTGGACAGAAGAACCCATGGGGTGTGGCCATTCCTGGAGCAATGCCTGGAGGTGTGCTCAGTGGTCTTTTCCCCCAGGGCATTCCTGGTCATAGTGAGCACCTGCCAAGTGCCTATCCGGTTCTGTGCTCACTCCAGCAGGCTCCGCACCACCTGTCTATTCCAAATCTGGCGACCCACTCAGCTTGATGTGGAGTGGGAGTGGCTCCAGATTTCAAAGGAACAACTGCAATTGGAGGTGAGGTCTCCTCCAATTTCCATCCTAGTTGGTTGGCACACATGGTTGGTGGCTAGGAGTGGCCTTGACATCACCCTAACTCTAGCCCAGGTGGCAGGGGCACCTCTGAAGGGACCTTGGAGGATAGAACTATGCAGGTGAAACCAAGGAGCCCTGCTCATGTCTGCACATGTATGTTGAGGATGAAGGGCAGCCTTAAGTGTTGTCCCATGAACACCATTTTCTTTCCTTTGAGAAAGGGTCTCTTATTGATCTGGAGCTCACAAATGAGGCTAGACTGGCTGAGCACAAGTCTAGGAGATCCTCCAGCTCCCAGCTCTGAAACTATAACCATATCCACAACGAACATCTTTTTTTTATGTGGTTCTGGGAGTGAATCAATCTTGGGTACATGGGCTTGCAAAGAAAATGCTTTACTGAGCCATATACACAGTCACATTATTAGGTTCTTTTGTTTTGTTTTGGGTTTTATTTTTTTGGTTTGTTGTTGTTGTTGCTGTTTTGAGACAGGGTTTCTCTGTGTAGTCCTGGCTGTCCTGGAACTCACACTATAGACCAGGTTGGCCTTGAACTCAGAAATCTGCCTGCCTCTGCCTCCCAAGTGCTAGGATGAAAGGCGTGTGCCACCATGCCTGGCTCGGAATTAGGTTTTTAAGGTTACTAGATGAATGTCATTTTCTAAATGATTTTGGTATGTTTTTTTAATCTTTTTTAAAAAAGGCTTATTTATTTCATCATAAGTAAATAAATAAACACAATAAAGTACACTGTAGCTGTCTTCAGACACACCAGAAGAGGGCACTAGATCTCATTACAGATGGTTGTGAGCCACTGTGTGGTTGCTGTTATTTGAACTCAGGACCTCTGGAAAAGCAGTCAGTGCTCTTAACTGCTGAGCCATCTCTCTAGACCTGTAGTTTAAATCTTCTGTTTAATTCATCACAGTTTAAAGTCGTCACAGTAACAAGAGAATTTAGATAAGTGGTTTTCAACTTGTGAGTTGACAGCCCATTGACAAACCTATATCTGCAAAAATATTTACATTATGACTTATAACTAGCAAAATTATGAATTAGCAGTGAAAATAATTTTATGGTTGGAGGATCAT
Source organism: Apodemus sylvaticus (assembly GCF_947179515.1). Taxonomy (NCBI): domain Eukaryota; kingdom Metazoa; phylum Chordata; class Mammalia; order Rodentia; family Muridae; genus Apodemus; species Apodemus sylvaticus. Next base: position 35,057,969 of record NC_067478.1, read on the forward strand.
CATAACATGAGGAACTGTATTAAAAGGATGCAAAACTAGGAAGGGTGAGAACTACTGATTTAGATAATCAACTTTTGTAAAAAGAATCATTTTGGGTCATGGTTTGAATGCTCCAGTGCATAACTGGTTTCAGGCACTGTGCTGGGCCTGTGGTAAGGCTGGGGGTTATGTTGGAAGTGCATAACAGAGCAAAAGGATTCACCTCATGGCCAGAAAATGAAATAGAAGAGAAAGAAACCAGAGACCCAGAGACTCTAAGAGTGCCCCTCCACTGACCTGAAGGCCGGGTCGGCTGCTTCTTAAAATTTCTACCATGGGCTGGCAAATGTTCATTGTCAACTTGGTAGTACATAGAATGATATAAATATGGGATATAGATATGGGTGTATATGTGAGATATAGGTGTAACTCTGAGGATGTTTCCAGAAAACTTGAACAGGTAGAGAAGATCAACACTAATATAGATGGCATCAACCACCGGGGAGTGGGGGTCTTAGACAGAATAAATCTGAAAAAAATGGAAAGCTAACTGAGCAGCAGCATTCATTCCTGACTGTGGAGGTGAGGGACCAATTGCCTCACACTCCTGCTGCCAGTCCTGGAGCCATTTTTTTCCATCACCCTTTCTCCTAATTGGTAGATTATATTCTCAAAACAGGAGTGGAAAATAAACACTTCCTTAATTGCTTCCCTTTGAGTACTTTGTCATAAAAGTGGAAAAGTACAACCACCTTCCAGTATTGCCAACAGGAGACCAACCATCTCATACATGGGGTTTTGGGAGACGCTGAATGTGCAAACAACTGCATCTTGCTTTAAAAATGAGAAAGATGCATGGAGATCTGAGTTAACTAATGCCACAAAATTAATGAGATTCCAGACTCATAACCATGTCATCAGAGCATGTTGTTAGTGACTTCACGGTAAGCACTGATGATGAACAGTGGGAACAGAAAAGAGGCAGAGTGGACCCTGGCACTGAAAAGAATGGCAGCCCCAGTGTCTCATAGAAATTTAAGATCAGGGCGGCGGCGGCTGCAGCGGCAGCGGCAGTGCAGCAGTGGTGCTCTAAGAGCAAAGAGCAAGAATTGACAAATGGGACCTCATAAAATTACAAAGTTTCTGTAAGGCAAAGGACACCACCAAGAGGACAAATCGGCAACCAACAAATTGGGAAAAGATCTTCACCAATCCTACATCAGATAGAGGGCTAATATCCAATATATATAAAGAACTCAAGAAGTTAGACTCCAGAAAACCGAACAACCCTATTAAAAATGGGGTACAGAGTTAAACAAAGAATTCTCACCCGAAGAACTTCGGATGGCAGAGAAGCATCTTAAAAAATGCTCAACTTCGTTAGTCATTAGAGAAATGCAAATCAAAACAACCCTAAGATTTCATCTTACACCAGTCAGAATGGCTAAGATTAAAAATTCAGGAGACAGCAGGTGTTGGAGAGGGTGTGGAGAAAGAGGAACACTCCTCCACTGCTGGTGGGGTTGCAAATTGGTACAACCACTCTGGAAATCAGTCTGGCGGTTCCTCCGAAAACTGGGCACCTCACTTCCAGAAGATCCTGCTATACCACTCCTGGGCATATACCCAGAAGACTCCCCACCATGTAATAAGGATACATGCTCTACTATGTTCATAGCAGCCCTATTTATAATTGCCAGATGCTGGAAAGAACCCAGGTATCCCTCAACAGAAGAGTGGATGCAAAAAATGTGGTATATCTACACAATGATGTACTATTCAGCCATTAGAAACAATGAATTCATGAAATTCGTAGGCAAATGGATGGAGCTAGAGAACATCATACTAAGTGAGGTAACCCTGACTCAAAAGGTGAATCATGGTATGCACTCACTAATAAGTGGATATTAACCTAGAAAACTGGAATACCCAAAACATAATCCACACATCAAATGAGGTACAAGAAGAAAGGAGGAGTGGCCCCTGGTTCTGGAAAGACTCGGTGAAACAGTATTTGGCAAAACCAGAACGGGAAAGTGGGAAGGGGTGGGTGGGAGGATAGGGGAAGAGAAGGGGGCTTACGGGACTTTCGGGGAGTGGGGGGCTAGAAAAGGGGAAATCATTTGAAATGTAAATAAATTATATCGAATAAAAAAAATAAAAAAATAAAATGGAAAAAAAAAGAATATAAGATCAGACTCAAGAGAATGAAGTAGTTTTGCTTTCTTTACATTTTAAAATGTTTAAGCTGGGCGTTGGTGTCACACCCCTTTAATCCTAGCACTTGGGAGGCAGGGGTAGAGGCAGGCAAATTTCTGCGTTCAAGGCCACCCTAGTCTACAAATCCCAGGACAGCCAGGGCTACACAGAGAAACCCTGTCTTGGAAAAACAAACAAACAAACAAACAAACAAACTATATATTTAAATGTGTACATGTGCTTTGACTGCTTGTAAGTCTGTGTGCCAAGCACATGCAATGCCTGCGAAGTCGAGAAGAAGGGATCAGAATCCCTGTGACTGGAGTAACAGGCCCTTGTGAGCCACTCTGAGAGTCATGGAAACTGAATCCAAATCCTATAGAAGAGAAGCTAGTTCCTTTAAACTGCTGAACAACCTTCCCTTTTGTTGAATTTCAGAAATCACATGGCTTTTGTTTATATCCCAAACAATGCCTACCATCCCTGGTGCCTGCCCCCTCACAGAGTCTCCCCATTCCCCCTCCCATTTGCATCTGAGAGGGTACTCCCCTATATCCTGAGTATCCCTGTACCTGGAGCATCAAGCCTCTGAAGGATTAGCCCACTGAGGCCAGACAATGCAGCCCTCTGCAAATATGAGCCTAGAGCCATGGGTCCTTCTATGTGCACCCTTTGGTTGCTAGTTTAGTCCCTGGGAACTCTGGGGGTACTGGCTGGTTCATATTGTTCTGGCTATGGGTTGCAAACCCCTTTAGCTCCCTCATTCCTTTTTCTAACTCCTCCATGAAGACCCTGTGCTCAGTTGGCTGTGAGTTTCGACCTCTGTATTTGTCAGGCTCTGGCAAAGCCTCTCAGGAGATAGCTATATCAGGCTCTTGTCATCAAGCCTTCTTGGCATCTGCAATAGTGATTTGGGTTTGATGTCTGTATATGGGATAAATCCCCAGGTGGGACAATCTCTGGATGGCCTTTCATTCAGTCTCTGTTCTAGTCTTTCTCTCTGTATTTCCTTCCATGAGTATTTTGCTCCCCCTTCTAAGGAGAACTGAAGCATTTATATTTTGGTCTTACTTCTTCTTGAGCTTCATGGGGTCTGTGAATTATATATTGGGTATTCTGAGCTTTTGGGCTAATAGTCACTTATTAGCGAGTACATAATGTATGTGTTCGTTGTGTCTGGGTTTCTTCACTCAGGATGATCATTTATGATTCCATCCATTTGCCTAAGAATTTCTTGAATTCATTTTTTTTTAATAGCTGAGCAGAGACGGGTGGTGAGGGTGCACACCTTTAATCCCAGCACATGGGAAGCAGAGGCAGGCAGATTTCTGAGTTCAAGGCTGGCCTGGTCTACAGAGTGAGTTCCAGAACAGCCAGAGCTACACAGAGGAATCCTGTCTGGGAAATCATCTAGCCACTTTGTTGATGTTGTTTATCAGATGTAGGAGTTCTCTGGTCGAATTTTTGGGGTCAATTAAGTATACTATCTTATCATCAGCAAGTAGTGATGTTTTGACCTCTTCCTTTCCAATTTGTTTCCCTTTGGCTTCCTTTTGTTGTCTAATTGTTCTTGCTAGGACTACCAGTACTATATTGAACAGGTAGGGAGAGAGTGAACAGCCTTGTCTAGTCTCTGATTTTAGTGAGATTGCTTAAAGTTTCTCTCCATTTAGCTTGATGTTGGCTACTGGTTTGCAGTATACTGCTTTCACTATGTTTAGGTATGATCTTTGAACTCCTGATCTTTCCAAAACTCTTCACATGAAGGGATGCTGAATTTTGTCAAATTCTTTTTCAGTATCTAATGAAATGATCGTGTGGTTTGTTTCCTTTGAGTCTGTATATGTAGTGGCTTATATTGAAGTATTTCCATACATTGAAATAGTTCTGCACCTCTGGGATGAAGCCTTTTTGATCAAGGTGAATGATAATTTTGATATGTTCTTGGATTCAGTTTGTGAGATTTTTATTGAGTGTTTTTGCATCGATATTCACAAGGGAAATTGGTCTGAAGTTCTATTTCTTTGTTGGGTATTTGCGTGGTTTAGATATATGCATAACTGTGGCTTCATGGACCCAGTTGGTTAGTATTCCTTCTGTTTCTTTTTTGGGGAATAGTTTGAAGAGTATTGGTATTAATTTTTCTTTGAAGGTATGCTAGAACTCTACACTAAACCCATCTGGTGCTGGGCTCTTTTTTGTTGTTGTTGTTGTTGTTGTTGTTGGGAGACCTTTAATGACTGCTTTTTATTTATAGGGATTATAGAACAGTTTAGATGGTTTATCTGATCCTGATATTACTTTGGCACCTGGTATCTGTCGAGAAAATAGTCTGTTTCATTCAGATTTCCAATTTTGGTGAATATAAGCTTTTGTATCAGTATTTGATGTTTTTTTTTTAATTTCCTCAATTTCTGTTGTTACATCTCCCTTTTCATTTCTGATTTTGTCTGATACTGTCTCTGAGCCTTCTGCTTAGTCTGGATAAGTGTTTTATCTAAATTGTTCATTTTCTCAAAAAATCAACTCCTGGATTTGTTGATTTTTTTATATAGTACTTTTTTGTTTCTCTTGGTTGATTTCAGCCCTGAGTTTGATTATTTCCTGCTGTCTACTCTTTTGTTTATTTGCTTCCTTTTTGTTCTAGAGCTTAAACAGTTAAGATTCTAGTGTATGCTCACTCCAGTTTCTTTTTGAAGGCACTCAGAATTATGAGTTTTCCTCTTAGCACTGCTTTCAATTGTGTCCCAGAAGTTTGAGTATATTGTGGCTTTATTTTCATTAAAACCTTATGAGTCTTTAATTTCCTTCTTTACGTCTTTCTTGAACAAGTTATTATTGAGTTGAGCATTGCTCAGCTTCCATGTGTAGGCTTTCTGTTGCTTTTGTTGATATTGAAGACAAGTCTTATTGATCTGATAAGGTTCAGGGAATTATTCAGTCTTCTTGCATCTGTTGAGGTCTGTTTTCTGACAGCTTATATGCTCAAGTTAGGAGAAGGTACAATGAGGTACTGAGAAGAAGGTATATTATTTTGTTTTAGGATGAAAAGTTCTGTTGATATCTGACAAATTCATTTGGTCCATAACTTCTGTTAGTTTCACTCTGTCTCTGTTTAGTTTTTATTTCCATGATCTTTCCATTGATCAGAGTGGAGTGTTGAAATCTCTCACTATTGTTGTGTGAGGTGCAATGTGTGCTTTGAGTGTTAGTAAAGTTTATTTTATGAAAGTGGGCACCCTTTCACTAGGAGCATAGATGTTTAGAGTTGAGAGATAGATTGAGTCTTCTTGGTAGATTTTTCCTTTGACCCTTATGAAGTGTTCTTCCTTATACTTTTTGATAATTTTTGGTTGAATGTTGAATTTATTAGATTTTAGGATGGCTACTCTAGCTTTGTTGAGACCATTTGCTTCAAAAATAATTTTCCAGCCCTTTACTCTAAGGTAGTGTCTGTCTTTTACACTGAGGTCCCTTTCCTGTATGCAGCAAAATCCTGGATCCTGTTTACATATCCAGGTGTTTTAGTTTATGTCTTTTTATTGGGGAATTGTGTCCATTAATGATGTTAAGAGATTAAGGAATAGTGAGTGTTGCCTCTTGTTACTTTTTTTTTAATTGATATATTTTTTATTTACATTTCAAATGATTTCCCCTTTCCTGGCTCCCCACTCCCCGAAAGTCCCATAAGCCCTTTTCCCTTCCCCTGTTCCCCCATCCACCCCTTCCCACTTCCCTGTTCAGGTACTGCCCTATACTGCTGCACTGAGCCTTTCCAGAACCAGCGGCCACTCCTCCATTCTTCTTGGACCTCATTTGATACGTGGATTATGACTTGGGTAATCCAAGTTTCTAGGCTAATGTCCACTTATCAGTGAGTGCATACCATGATTGATCTTTTGAGACTGGGTTACCTTGCTTAGTATGATGTTCTCCAGCTCCATCTGTTTGTCTAAGAATTTCATGAATTCATTGTTTCTAATGGCTGAATAGTACTCCATTGTGTAGATATACCACATTTTTTGTATCCATTCATCAGTTGAGGAACACCTGGTTTCTTTCCAGCTTCTGGCTATTATAAATAGGGCTGCTATGAACATAGTGGAGCATGTATCCTTATTACATGTTGGAGAATCCTCTGTGTATATGCCCAGGAGTGGTATATCAGGGTCCTCCAGAAGTGACGAGCTCATTTTTCTGAGGAACTGCCAGACTTACTTACAGAGTGGTTGTACCAATTTGCCACCCCACCAGCAGTGGAGGAGTGTTCCTCTTTCTCCACATCCTCACCAGCACCTGTTTTCTCCTGAGTTTTTGATCTTGGACATTCTGACTGGTGTGAGGTGAAATCTCAGGGTTGTTTTGATTTGCATTTCCCTAATGACTAATGATGTTGAACATTTTTTAGATGCTTCTCAGCCATCCAAAGTTCTTCAGGTGAAAATTCTTTGTTTAGCTCTGTACCCCAATTTTTAATAGGGTTATTTGGTTTTCTGGGGTCTAACTTCTTGAGTACTTTGTATATATTCGATATTAGCCCTCTGTCAGATGTAGGGCTGGTGAAGATCTTTTCCCAACTTGTTGGTTCCCGTTTTGTCCTTCTAATAGTGTCCTTTGTCTTACAGAAGCTTTGTAATTTTGAGGTCCCATTTGTCAATTCTTGATCTTAGAGCATAAGCTATTGGTGTTCTCTTCAGGAACTTTTACCCTGTGCCCATGTCTTCAAGGGTCTTTCCCAGTTTCTTTTCTATTAGTTTCATTTTTTGACTGTTGTGTCAATGTTTTCTATAGTATCTTCTGCACTTGAGATTCTTTCTTCCATCTCTTCTATACTGCTGATGATTCTTGCATCTATGACTCCTGATCTCTTTCCAGGTTTTCTATCTCCAGAGTTGTCTCCCTTTGTTATTTCTTTACTGTTTCTATTTCCATTTATGGATCCTGCATGGTTTTGTTCAATTCCTTCACCTGTTTTGTTGGGCTTTCCTGTAATTCATTAAGGGATTTTTGTGTTTCCTCTTTAATGGCTTCTAGATTTTCACCCATGTTCTCCTTTATTTCTTGAATGGAGTTATTCAAGTCCATCTTAAATTCCTCTATCATCATCATGAAATGGGACATTAAATGAGTATCTTGATTTTCTGGTGTGTTGCAGTGTTCAAGGTTCACTGTGATGCGAGAGCTGAGTTTGGATAATGCCAAATGGCTTTGGTTTCTGTTGCTTATGGCCTTGCCCTTGCCTCTCAATGCAGCAACCAGTCATGCACTAGAGCCTTCAAATCATGACCCAAAATGATCTTTTCTCTTTAAAATGTTGATTATCTAAATCAGTGTTTCTCAACCTTCCTTGCCTTTTAATACAATTCTTCATGTTGTGGTGATCCTCCAGCTATAAAATTATTTCCATTGCTAATTCATATTTTTTGCTAGTTATAAGTTATAATGTAAATATTTTTGTAGATATAGGCTTGTCAATGTGGTCTCAACTGAAAAGTTGAAAACCACTGATATAAATTTTCCTGTTATTGTGATGAGACCTAACACAGAAAATTTAAATGACAGGGCTGGTGTATTAGTTTGGGTTCTCTAGAGTCATAGAACGTATGTGCAGTCTCTATATAGTTAGGGAATTTGTCGATGACTTACAGTCTATAGTCCAACTCCCCAGCAATGGTCAGAAGCATCTGTGGATGAAAGTCCACAGATCTAGCAGTTGCTCATTCCCAGGAGGCAAGCAGGCAAAGAAGAGTGAGTAAATCTTCCTTCTTCCAATGTCCTTATATAGATCTTCAGCAGAGGGTGTAGCCCAGATTAAAGGCTGTAGTTCTCCAGCAGAGGGTGTGGCCCAGATTAAAGGCCTGTGGGTCTCCAGCAGAGGCTGTGGCCCAGATTAAAGACATGTGTATCCGTGCCTTTAATCCCAGATGATCTTGAACTAGGAGATCTCCTTGTCTTAATATTCTGGAATTCATAGCCACTATGCTTCAAGATCTCTATGCCAAGATCCAGGTCAAAAACTTATATCTCTGAGCCTCCAGATAAGGATCATAGGTGAGCCTTCCAATTCTAGATTGTAGTTCATTCCAGATATAGTCAAGTTGACAACTAGGAATAGACCCAGAACATACCTTTAGTTTCAGCAGAAGTAGGTGGATCTTGGATTTTCAAGACCAGTCTACATGGCAGGGTTCAGAAAACCAGCTACACAGAGAAACATATGTTGAATTGTGAAGAGGAAATGAAAGGTTTGGTGACCTTTAATCAAGTGGTCAAAGGTCAAAGTGAGCCAGGGTCGGGAACTAAAAGTGTTTTAACACTTAACCTATTTCCTCTTCTTTTTGCTTATGGGTTTTTAAATATATTTTTTTAAGACAGGAGTTCTCTGTTTATCCCTGGCTGTCCAAGAACTCTGTATACCAGGCTGCCATTCAACTCGGATCTCCCACCACCCTAATGCTGGGATGAAAAGCATGTGTCACCACAGCTCAGCCCTCTGCCTAATTTTTCACTCTGATTTTAGGTCTGAATGCTTAGCCATTTATTCTACAGGTTTCATAATTAGTGGGAGGAATCAAGTTTGTTTTTTCCTGCTGTAGATATTATTTTCTTTGTATGATTGATGAGAGGACTTAATGTCTTCACAGGAAACCTTGGTACCTTTAAAAATAAGTTGGCTGTGCATATGTAGTTCTTTATGGGTTCTCTGTACCATGTTTGGGTGCAGTTGAGTGCTTATTTTTACTCTGACAATCACAGAGTCTTGGTTTGAGTTGTTATTTACTTATTCCTATTTCTTTAGGATGTTAAAAAGATTTTCATTGATACTTTGCTTTTTTTGGCTTTGTGTTTCTATGTGCATGTTGATTTCTGTGAGCTCCAGTACTGCTTTTGCTGTATCACATGTTATTTGTTGTCTCCTTTTTATTTATTTGAAGAAATATGAATTTCCCATTTGATTTCATCTTTGATTCATTGCCTATTCAAGAGTAACTGAGGGCTGGTGAGATGACTCAGAGGTTAAGAACACTGACTGCCCTTCCAGAGTTCCTGAGTTCAATTCTCAGCAAAGAAACATCTTTAATGGGATCTGATGCCCTCTTTCGGTGTGTGTGAAGATAACTACAGTGTACTCATATGCAGAAAATTAATACGCAAATTTAAAAAAAGAAAAGTATTTGAATTTCCATACAAAATAGGGATACAACTCAGGAGTCTAAAGCAGGTATATCACTTGATCACAGTCAAAGGTTCATTAATTGCTAAATCTCATTGACCAAGAACTGGGTCAGATGATTTAAATTAATTGAAAAAACAAAATTGGTGTGGCACATACCTTTAGCATCAGCAGTGGCAGGTGGATCTCTAAGTTCTAAGGCCAGTCTACAGAGCAAGTTTCAGGACAGAACTACACAGAGAAACAGGTTAGGAGGGTTGTCTAAGAAATTTAAGTCTTATTGACCTCTTATTGATGCTGGGAAACAGTTAATAGCCAAGCAGTGTTGTGAAATGATTTGAGTTGTAAGTCTCTGCCTGTTTCTGCAGTTTCTTCTGCTCATTTCCTTGCCTTCTGATGGGTGTTTTAATATATTTACTTGATATAGTCCAAGTTATTCTGTATTTTATATATTAAATAGTACATGTCTACTAAGGAGCACTGAGATAAGCCATGTCTCCATTCTCTTTGTAAATATCAGTCCAGGATGCTGAATAAAACCAAAAGGAACCCTACAGAAATAGAAAACACAAGTGAAGATTTCCTATGTTGGTTGATTACTTTGGAAGAGTGCATCACTGTTTCGACCTGGAGCTCACTCAGACCAAGCTGGCTTTAGGAATTTCTTGGCAATCCTGCCTTCCAACTACAGATTACAGGTAGGTGTCACCATGCCAGCCAGAGAATCCTTCCTATTAAAGGATTAAACAAATGGAGTCCAAACCAGTTGAACTTTAGGAAACGTACAGCTAGGCTTAAGGTACTGCATGAATAAAGCAAGGTATGGTTTCAGATGTATTTGTGATACAATGGGATCTTGGTATTAATGGGATGGGAAAAATGGAATGCCAGATAAGGCTGAATGCTATGTACATTGCAGTTTCTGAGTAGATGGGTTCAAATTGTTATGCATTTTCAGTAAGATACTGTGATGAGAATTTGATGTGTTCATTATGCACTGAAGGAGGAACATGGTCAGGTTTTACATGGTGGGGATTAGGGGTGTTATGTTTATGTGTGCAATTGCCCTTTTGTGCCAGAGTGGCGTGTTGGATCTCAAGCAAGAGTTCAGCTGCTGTGAGGGAGCTGGGTAATGAACTTGGGTCCTGAAAGCAGCAAGCACATCATCCCCATCATTGACCTGAACAAGAGACAAGTTCAAACAAGGCATCGTTTTAGTGGGAAGTAAAATTATTTTCCATTAAATTTACTAACTCAAACCTTTTAATATACACTGGATGGCATTTTTGGCTAACCTCCCAATTTAGATTCTGACTGAATAATTCTTTTTGTTAATAAAGGGATAATACTATTTATCACCTGGGACCTGTAGCTTGTTAAGGAACTTACCTGAGATCTCAGTAGAGACTCACGTCTTAAAAACTGGGGTCTGGGCCTGAAGAAATGGCTGCAATTCAAAGACCCTGGGTGTTGACAGTGCACACCTTTAATCCAGGCACTCCAGGTTCCAGGCTCACACTGCCCCTCCCCCTAACACCACTTACCTCCTCTGAGAGAGTGGAGATTCCCCCATCCCCAGTATCCCAGGGATGGCTCAGCAGTTAATATCACAGGCTGTTCTTCAAGAGGTCATGAGTTTAAGTCCCAGCAACCACATATAGTCTCAGAGCCATCTATAAAGTGATCTGATGGCCTCATCTGTCATTCAGGTGCACATGCTGATTGAGAAATATATTTAGTTTGTTTTGTTTTATTTGAGTCAGGGTCTCACTATATAGCCCTGGCTTTCCTGGAGCTGAAGTTTGTAGACCAGGCTGGCCTTGAACCACAGATTACTCAGCCTCTGACTCCAGAGTGCTGGGGTTGAAGGTGAGTGCCTCCACACCCAGTTTGGAAGAAGGATTCCTAATTGAGAAAACACATGCATAGAATTGGCCTATCCTATGGGCAAGCCTAGAGCACTTTCTTAATTAATGGTTGCTCAGCATCACTCCTGGGGAGGTTAGCTTGAGTAGTATAAGGAAACAAGTTGTGCTGGATGCTGGTGTCCAGCAGTTCTCTGTGAACTAAGGGCAACCAGAGAAACCCTTTCTTAGGAAAACAAAACTGAGCAAGCCACTGGGCACCTTTCCCTCATGGAACCATTCCTTCATGGCTTCTACTTCAGCTCAGTCCTTGAGTTCTTCCCTGACTGTCCTGAGTGGTGGAGTGTAGGCTGAGTGCTGCGAGCTGATATAAACCCTTTCCTCCCCAAGTTAATTTTGGTCTTGCTGTTTATTACAGCGATGGAAACCCTAACTAAGAAGGGAGCCCTTAGGTAAAATATAACCCCCTTGAGAAATAGCTTTTAAAAGAATTATTTGAAAATCTTAACATTACGACTGTACATTACATTGGGCCATGGTGGCACACACCTTTAATCCCAGCATTTGGGAGGCAGAGGCAGGTGGATTTCTGAGTTCAAGGTGAGCCTGGTCTACAAAGTGAGTTGCAAGACAGCCAGGGCTATACACAGAAAGCATGTCTTGAAAAACCAAAAAACCAAAAAAAAAAAAAAACAAAAAAACAAAAACAAAAACAAAAAATAAAAAATGAAAAACTAAAACAAAAGGCTGTACATTCCTGGTCTAGCAAGATAGCTCAATGGGTCAGGACACTTACCACCAAGCCTGAGGACCTGCTTCCCCAACCCAAGATGCCCTCTGATCTCCATATTCCTAGCATGGTATCTATCTGCATGTGCTCACAAATAAATATAAAAACACAAAATGAAAAACTTTTGGGGACTGTTTCTGTTATCGATAGAGGAAGCAGATTCCTGGCTCTGAGGTTGAGTAATAGAAGCTCCAAAAGGATCAAAGACTAAAGTGTAAGGCTTTCATGAAGCCACTCATCTGAACTAAAATAGAGGCTGCTTACCATTGGACACAGCAGGAGAAAGTGTTCCTAAAAGCTTATCACAAACTGAAGGTCTGGGACTGGACAGATGACTCTGATTTAGAGAGAGAATTACTGTTCTTGAGGACCCGAGTTCAAATCTCAACACCTATCTAGTCAGACAGGTCACATCTACCTCTAATTCCAACTCAAAAGGTAATCCCACACCTCTGACTTCTGTGGGTGCCTGCACTCACACAGTGCACAGGTGCTCAGACATACATAAAAACAAAATCTTAAAAACAAACTGAAGCCCCAACTGGATAACTGGACTTGTTCCAAAATAAGAAACATCAACTGGTAAAGCGCCTTGCTGTCAAGCCTGACTGGACACGCCACGGAACCATACTGTAAGGGAGAAACCAACCTGTCCTCCGTCCTTGATGTGTATAACATGGCAAAGCTCGATAGACACACCAAACAAAAATATGTTGGAGAAAATAGAAGGTTGATTTAAAGGAAAGGAAGGATAGAAGAGAGACCTCAGTGGTAAAGGAAGCCCCTAGCCTCTCAGACTTGTGCCAGTGTAAGGGGATACCTTTAGATATCGCCGTCCCCTGCTCAGAGAAAAAGTGACAGGGGATGGAGGAAGGATTTGAGATGGGCTTACCCAGAGGGGAGTAGTAAGTAGGATGTAAAGGGAATAATTAAAGAAATAAAATTAAATTTATGAAAAATTGGTGTTCAGACCCAAACAGAATTCTCAACATATGAATCTTAAATGTCTGAGAAGCACTTAAAGAAATGTACATCCTTAGTTATCTCAGGTAAGGACAAATCAAATGGACTCAGATTTCACCTTCACATTCATCAAAATGGCTGAGAAAAAAAAATGTTAAGTTGCAGTTCATCCTGGAAAAGATGTGGAGCAAAGAGAACACTCCTTCATTGCTGGTGGGAATGCAAACTTGTGCAGATGCTTTGGAAATCAATTTGGTAGTTTCTCAGAAAAGTGGAAATAGAACTATCTCAAGGCCCAGGTATACCACTCCTGGGTATACAACAATAAAATGCTCTAACATTTAATTCCAGTACTTGGGAGGCAGAGGCAGGTGGATTTCGAGGTTCCAGGCCAGGCTGGTCTACAGACTGAGTTCCAGGACAGCTGTGGCTACAGAGAGAAACCCTGTCTCAAAAACCAAAAAAAAAAAAAAAAAAAAAAGATGCTCTATCATGCCATAAGGACACATGCTCAACTATGTTCTTAGTAGCTTTATTCATAATAAGCAGAAACTGAAAACAACAGAAAAATGGAAAAGAAAATGTGGTACCTTTACATAAAGGAATATTACTCAAATATTAAAAACAATGATACCATTAAATATGTAGACAAATCGATGAATCTAGAAAAAAATCATCCTGATGGGCAGTCATGGCACACACCTGTAATCCAGCACTCTGGGGGGCAGGGGCAGGTGTATTTCTGAGATTGAGGCCAGCCTGGTCTACAGAGTGAGTTCCAGGACAGCCAGAGATATACAGAGAAACCCTGTGTCAAAAAAAAACAAACAAAAAACACCAAAGCCAAAAAACCAAAACAAAGAAAGAAAGAAAGAGAGGAAGGAAGGAAGAAAGGAAGGAAGAAAAGAAGAAAGAAAGAAAGAAAAGATCATCCTCAGAGAGGTAACATAGACCAAGAAAGACAAACATGGTATGTATTCACTTATAAGTGTATATAAGCCACAAAGTACAGGATAACCATCCTCCAATCTACAGACATAATGAAGGTAAGTATCAAGGAGGCCTGTGAGGAACACTTTTGGAGTTAACTTTGCTCGTGATTTATCATGAATGAGTCTGACGACACCTGTTTTTGTTTTTGATTAAGATGTGTTATGCTCTACAAGTTCCTCTGCTTAGGCATATGTCCTGGAGAGACTGTCCTAGTCTAATGGAAAGAACCTTAGTCAAACATAGATACTGTGTAACATAAATTTTCCACATAATGATTTATGGACACTGTTTATCTTCCTGGAAATGGTCATGCTTGGTGTTGCTTGCCTTTAAAAGACACTGAGGAAATACACTTGCTGCTGGCATGGTATTCACCAACAGCCCTCCCAGCCCTCTGTTTCTGGAAACTTCTTTGTGCCTTTCCTAAAATCATCCTCATTTCCCCAATAGTGGCACCTACACTAACATACTGGATGGCTCCTACCTGGTTCCAAGGAGTGATGCTTGAATTTTACTAAGAAAGCAAATTAAAATAGACATAGAAGTGGTCAGAGGGAGGAATTGGGTTGGGGAGGGTTTGTGGAAAGGAAGAGAAGAGATCAATTATGAGGATGACAGAGGAAAACAGAAGTGGGAAAGGGGACGGGATACAGTTGTGGGGAGGCAGAAGCATCTCTGGGAAGAGGTAGAAAACTAGGACAGTGGAAACTCCAGGAAACTCTAAAGGTAACCGTACCTAAGACTCTTAGCAATGCAGGATATGGAGCCTGGAAACACCACCTCCTCCTACCAGAAAAGACTTACAGTGGAGGTTGGGAACACCAAAACAGCCATACAACATTCAACCCACAATTTGTCCTTTCTACAAGATGTTCAAGAATAAAGATGAAGCAGAAATTGATGGAGAGGCCAAAGAAAGACTGAACATACTTGAGACTCATGACCTGAGAGAAAGCCCACTGACACTATTAATCATATTTGGCCATACTTGCCGATCAGTGCCTAGAGTAACTGTCATCTGGAAACAGATGCAGAGACCCAGAGTGAAACATTAGGTAGACCTTGAGGAATTCTGTGTAAGACAGGGAGGAAGGATTGAGGGAGCCAACAAGTCAAGGACACTACAGGAAAACCTACAGAATCACTGACCAGAACCACCGAACAGAGAATATGGATGGAACTTAGGCCCTCTGCACATATGTAACAGATATGCAGCTTGGTGTGCATAGGGACCATGCCAGAGCATGGGATTGCAGTGACTTTGTTGTCTGTCCTGAACTACTTGCTTCCAATTTGGGCTGCCTGGTCTAGCCTCAATAGAAGAAGATGTGCCTAGTCTTACTGCAATGTGATATGCCAATGAGGGTTAATATCCATGGGAGTCTTCTTTTTTGAGAAGGAGGGGATAAGGGATAGTAGAAGGGGAAGTGAGGAGAGACTGGGAGGATAAGAGGGAGGGGAAGATGCAGTTGGGATGCAAAGTTAATTGATCAATTAATTAATGAATGGGAAAACCACTCATGGTATTGACATTAAAAACAGATTGATCAGTGGTATCAAATCAAAGACACAGTAAGAAATTCACAAACACATTGAATCCTGATTTTTGATACAAAAGGCAGAAATTCATAATGGTGAAAAGAAAACACCTTCAACAAATAGTGCTGATCTATTTGGATCTGAAACTGCAGAGGAATGCAAATTGATCCATATCTATTTCCCTATGTAAAACTCAAGACCAAGTGGATTGAAGACCTCAATATAAAACAAAATACACTGTACCTGATAGAAGAGAAAGTGGGGGAAAGGCTTGAACTCATTGGCACAGAAAACAACTTCTTAAACATAAAACCAGTAGAGCAGGTACTACAAACAATGATTAACTATTGGCCCCTCCTGAAACTGAAAAGCTTATGTATAGAAAAGTACACTATCAATAGGATAAAATGGCAGCCTTTAGAACAGAAAAAGATTTTCACCAACTCAACATTCAGTAGAGGGCTAATATCTAAAATATATGAAAAACTCAAGAAACTAGTCATCAACAAACTAAATAGTCCAATTATAAGAAGGAATACACGTGTAACCAGAGAATTCTCAATGGAGGAATTACAAATATCTGCGAAACACTTAAATTCTCAACATCCTCAGCTATCAGGGAAATACAAATCAAAACACCTTTGAGATTCCATCCTATACCTGTCAGTGGTTAAGATCAATAACATGAGTGACAGCTCATGCTGGTGATTAGTGGAACAAACCACTATCTGCCAGGAGCCATTCTCACAGAGATCTCAAAAACCCCCTCCTCTCAGCCATTTCCAGCTTGCTTTCTCTAGGCTGCCTTTAGAAGGAAATGTACTAGTTTAAAGATTAGCCAAGTAAGCTAGATGGTCAGTAAGTACAGAGTTTACCAGAGTGGGCTTGAACAAAGGAAGCTCACCTGTGGTTAGGTTACCATAGCAACTTCACCTCCTCATGATTGAAATATGATGCCAAGTTCCTACTGCACCTGCCAAACCTTAGCTGAGACCCTGAGAGACAATTATGAGAAACTGTTCCTGAGATATGATGCTAACCCCTTGAGATTGTTCCCCGAATACAATGACTTTCCCCCTTCACTCCTCCTTACACATGCTTGCTTGCCTTTATAAGGCCTTGTGTGAAAATTAAACATTGAGAGCTTGATTGGGTTTCAGATTTGCTGTCTGGTTCTTTTGTGTCTGTCTTGTCTCTCGCCTTTGCCTAGGTGGTTCCAGGACCCTCCTGACTGTCCTGCGCGTCGGGACAACTATCTCTGGCAGCTGTAATAACTTGTACAAGCCTTATGGAAATCAATATAGTTCCTCAGAAAACTAGAAACTGATCTCTCAAGACCCAGCTATACCACTAATGGGCATTTACCCAAAGGGTACACTATACTATCACAAAAACACTTGCTCAGGTATGTTCAAAGTGGCTTTATTCGTAATAGCCCAAAACTGGAAGTAACATTAAATTTTTCTCAAATGAAGAATGGATAAGTTAAATGGTTACTTTTATTCCCATGCAAAATACCATTTATTATGAATTAGTGAAAAATAAACACTTCAAATAAGTACTACTTGTACGATTACTGATGTCCTTTTAAAGAATATTTTAGGTATTAGTTATTTCTTAGTTACTTAGTTATTAGAGGAAACTTGTATATATTAATGTGGGTGCCAGTGAAGGACACAAGCGGTCATATCCCGTCTTGGGAGGGAGCTGGTTTTGAGCCATCCAATAAGAAACAGAAGTTGAGTCTTCCTCAGGCCCTTGATACCCTGTTTTTGAATGTGACAGCATAATAGCTTTCTGCCCAAACTTTGTTGATATGAGCTTGTTTGGGTACTGAGTATAATGGCCATTATAAGATCAAATAAGTATAAGCACACTAATGCTCATGATACTCAGTATCTTGGCTGTAAACACAACCAACTTGTATCTTGGCTGTAAACAAATCCAAACACAACCTCAGCATAATATTCTTTCATCACCAAAGATATTTTATTCACATTTCTAACACAAATGAGTTATTTTGGTTGTGACTTACATAACTAAATCCAAACTGAAAACAAATAGCTTCTGTTTTTTTTTTGTTTGTTTGTTTGCTTGTTTTTTTTTTTTTTTTTGAGACAGGGTTTCTCTGTATAAAAGAGCCCTGCGTGTCTTGAAATTGCTCTGTAGACCAGGTTGTCCTTGAACTCAGAGATCCACCTGCCTCTGCCTCGAGTTCTGGGATTAAAGTGGTGCACTGCCATGCCTGGCAATATTTCATGTCTTTAATGGTCTCCATTTCCCCTGTTTCTATTCTCTCTTGGCCTTCAGTCTTTTTCTTTCCCTCTGGTTCATCCACCCTGGGTACTGGACATGCAGGTCCAGAGTCTTTCTGTTCCTCTAAATTTCAGTTTCCATTTTCATATCATCATTTTTGTCATCCATGTCACACTGCACTTTCTCCTGGCAATATTTGGGTACCACCACTGTTTAAATTTCTTCACCAACTTTCATTAAAGCATCACCATCAACTCTGAGAATACTTTTAAGTCTGTTGAGCTCCCTTGGCACATTTTTCTTTCTCTTCTCAGCAAGCATCTTCATTTCCACTTACTCTGACACCTTTACCCATGCTTTACTTGAGAAACACCACTGCTCACCATGAGTAACACACCAACAAGAAGCACAGACACTTCCCTCCATAAATGTGGTACTTTAATAATATGGAATATTACACACCTATTTTTAAAAATGACATCATGAAATTTGCAGGAAAATAGATGAAATTAGAGAAACACACCCTGAATGAGGTAACACAGACCCAGAAAAACTAGCATGGTATACACTCAATTATAAATGAATATTAGCTCTTAAGTAACTGAAAATCATGCTGCAGTCCACCAACCCAGAGAGGCCAATTAACAAAGAGGGCTCTACCAGGTATGTCACTTACAAGGGGGAATTAGGATGCATTTGAGGGGAGACTTAGGGCAGGTAAGGACAGGAACAGGAGTGATCAAGTTCTCAAGGAGGACTGAAGGGAGAGTATGGGAGAGACAACTGGAAATGGATGACATTTGGAGCTGATTTAGACCTCTAGTGAAATTGAAATTCCCTGAAATCTACATAGCTGACACTAACGACCATTTTCATCAATGGAGGATATAGAGCCTGAACCAGCTATTTTCCATAACCAGGCTACTTACAGTGGTGGGACTGCAACATGAACCCATATACAGTCCTTATACTTACAATGTATCTGGCCAGAAAGATGTGCTGGGGCAAAGGAGAAAAACTTTTGGGAGTGGCCAAATAGTGACTGGTCTAACTCTAAGCCCACAACAAGATTGGGAGCCATGCCTGAGTGGAAAATCAAGAACTGGGGTCTGGATAGCTAAGGAACTAGGGTAGGAAAAATAAGTCAATGAAATGATTCCTAGTGGTATTCTGTTATATTCATAGATTGGGGCCTAGTTCAATAATCATCAGAGACACTTTCCCTAGAAGTTGATGAGAGCCAATGTAAAGACTCAGCCATTCAGTAGGTAGAGAGCCCAAATTGGAGTACTCCATTAGGTCTCTCAACTTGGAGCTCAAGGAATCCCATGCAAGTTGGGGAGGAAGAATTATAAGAGCCAGAGGAGTCAAGGACATAAGGATAATACAGCCCACAGAATCAACCAAGTAGGGATTCTGGGGGTTCACAGAGACAGAAGCAGCAATCCTGGAGCATTGGTCTGTGCTTAGGTCCTCTGCATGTTATGGCCTTTAGCTTGTGACTTTGTAGGACTCCTAACAGTGGATAGAGGTCTGACTCTTTTGTCTACTCTTAAGATCCATTTCCTTCTACAGGTCTCCCTTGCCCAGTCTTGGTCTGGGAAAAATGGAAGGAGAGGATATGATCTGCCTGTATTTTATTTAAGAATAAATTTTAAATATATATATGTATACATATATGTATACATATATATACACACATATAGTTTTGTATTTTACCTTATTACATATGAATTCAAAAGACCACAATAGTTAAATAAGAAAGGATCTATACTCTATAATGCTCTAAATGTGGCCAAAATGAATGCCTTTTTCCCACACCAAAAGTACATTTGAGGAGCTTGGAACAGGAGATAAGTCACTGAGTTGCTGTGACTGTTCTATTGTGATTTTTATTTTCCCTCACTTTTATTAATTTAAGGCAACTTCATATATTGATTATTCACCCATGAACTCTCCTTCTACTCCCTCTTCATTTGTGTGAATATTTTGAGATGTTCTGGTGATTTGGCTGGTATGATGTATCTGCCTCTTCTGCAAAATATCCTGAGTGTTAGACGAGTGTTAGATATGGAGATGATGCATAGTTGATATATCAACGTGATGTTTTATGACTGGAAAAAACTTTCAGGAAATTTGGGAATTTAGAGATCCTCCAGAATTCTGTACCTTATATAAATGCAACACTAACATTTGCTTTTGCTTTATCTAATAGAAATGAGCACATTAGAAACACAAAACACAGCCAGGCAGTGGTGTCATGGGCCTTTAATCCCAGCACTCTGGAGGCAGAGGCAGGTGGTTTTTTGAGTTCCAGGCCAGCCTGATCTACAGAGTAAGTTCCGGGGCCAGGGCTATACAGAGAAACCCTGTCTCGAAAACCTCCCTCCAAAAAAAATTCCACACAAAACAACTCACCTCTTTGAGCTTAATGTCTCTATATTTTGAGATCTTATTGAACTGCACTATTGTTGATTATTCTTCTCAAATACCTGGGGCTAGCCAAGTAGTCAACACATGGCATTTCTTATGTCTACTGTGTTTCTAAAATAATAATTGCAGTAAGATTCTTAAAGGGCCACTCTAATTTCTCAGGTCTCTGTATAATCTTTGGTGTAATATTCTGGTCAGAGCATTGGCATCACACGAGTCAAACTCTATGTGAACAAAGAAATGTTCAATGCAGTAAATTATCCATATGTTGGGATATTAAGAAGTGTAACTTAGATTAAGCCTTTAGGAACAACATGAGAAAGGCAGAGGGAACCATACTGGCTAACCAAAGGGAAGGTAAAAATTTGAGAATTCATTTCTGAAAGTCTAGGATGATGAAAGAAAGTGGCCTTGGATGGACATTACAATCTGCTTCTCTTAGAGTTCTCAGGTGCACAGGACACTCTAGCAAACCACCAATGAGAGGTTTCTAGAAGAGGATTCCAGCTTTTGAATGTCAGAAAATATTTGTGTGCTCTCAGAGACTGGAAGAATATTCGATATTTAAAGCTGTTTTATGTTGGGGACCATTAATTAACATTTTAAGTGTGTTCCCAAAATAAATCAGCTGTAAAATAATGAAAGTGAAAGAAGAGGGGGAACTTGTTGTTTTTTTTTTTTTTTTCTAGAAAAAAAAATCCCTTCTCTCTGAAGGATGAAAGCATGGCTTTATCAATCACAGATAGCACATAATTATATTTGTTTAGATCAAATAGTGATTCAAGCTTTTATTGATCAACAAAACTGCCTACAGTATATCTTTGTTTCTCTGCTTGACACCATTAAGTTAGAATCGCACAGATACATAATATTTTAATAGTCCTGGAATCCTCCTTTGTATCCTGAGCACACTTAAATTTCTAATTCTACAGTAGATCTTAGATTCTAATTAATAATTCTTACAAGTATGTAAAAACAACGGAAAGCAGTACCCACTGTGAAATTAAGTATTCTGGGAGGAACATGTGGATCACAGATAAGAAAGGAGTCACCCATCTTTTACATTTAATATCACTGTGATATTTGTTTTAATTAGGTTTTGACTGCTGTCAACAGACGCCAGGACCAAGGCAAGTCTTAAAAAGGACAATATTTAATTGGGGCTGGCTTACAGGTTCAGAGCTTCAATCCATAATCATCAAATTGGGAGCAAGGCAACATCTAGGCAGTCATGATACAGGCAGAGATGAGGATTCTGCATCTTCATCTGAAGGCTGCTAGTAGAAGACTGACATTCATACTCCAACATGGTCACACCTTCTAATAGTGACACTCCCTGGGCCAAGCATATACAAATTATCACAATATTTAATCACAATAAAGAGAGGACACATTACCATAGAAAGGCGCTAGCATACTAGATACGGCTTCCTATGATCATGTGTAGACAGTACAGTAGTAAGGCCTTACAGTGTAATCAAAATTTCCAGGGCAGTAGCTGTATATAAGGGAACTCTTGGCTACATCCAGGAAACTCACACATCCACCCTCACAATCAAGAAACACGCCAACCTGGCCAGCTGGCTTCTCTATATAGTGGTGCAATGATGGGCAGGTGGTGAGAAGACTGTAAACATCACCGTCCTTCAAACACACAAGAAGAAATGCACCTTCAGATCCAATATCAAAGTTACTCAACCAGAAATTGTAACAGACTCCTACAGCCCATTGCTCATGGTCCTTCAAATCCAGCTCCCAGTAATATTTTCCAGTGGTAAAGCTCTCTGTTCCCCAGGAAGTACGATAAGATCCAGGTACATCCAGAAATGGATTGTTATTGCGAGGTCTAAAGCTGAGTCTTCTGAAATTAAAAAATCGTCTTGGCTGGCAGTTGAACAGGACTAAATTTTGAAAGAAAATTTTCACTGTGGGAAGAGACAACATTTTCGTTAAAACAAATATTTACATTTGTCAGTTGACAGAGAGAGGGGTCCCTAGGCATTTTCTGGGTCTTAAAAATAGAAAGTCTAAGACTGGAAGTGTAGGTATAGCCCAGGTAAATCAAAGTCAAGAGGTTTCCCAAAGAAACAGAATGAGCACATAATGAAAACTGCTTTGAAAATCTGTAGAAGCTGCAGAGGTGGAAGCCACAGCACAGAACTGCACAGTTATGTCAGGGGCTTTAGTTACACCAGGCAAAAAAGCTGTGTCAGTGCAATGAGGACCCCTTGAAGGCTCTACCCCTGAGTCTCCATGAAAAGTTATTCCTACGTCCTAGGTCATGATTGCTTTCATCTTATGGTTTTGATTTTCATCCCACTATGCAGATTTGTACGATAAGTCTAAGCATGCTTTAGCAGTTGCTCCCTAGTAGCATTGTCTGCATTTAACTAAATCCTGGTTGCTCTGATATTCTTTCCCTGTGATGTTACAATCCATATTTTGGTCTGGCAGTGTGATTCAGACTGCCCCATGTCTTTTCAACTTGTTTTTTATTATCATCATCGTCATTGTTATTACTATTATTACTACTACAACTATTATTATTATTATTGGATTTTTGGATTTTGGATTTTTCGAAACAGGGTTTCTCTGTATAGCCCTGGCAGTCCTGGAACTCATTTTATAGACCAGGCTGGCCTTGAACTCAGAAATCTGCCTGCCTCTGCCTCCAAGAGTGCTGGGATTGCAGGCGTGTGCCACTACCCCAGGCTTCGTTCTATGTTTTATTGCATGTGATAGATGACGTTTTTTTGATCATTTCCGAAGTTTTTTGAGATAGGATTTCTTGCTACATACTCTTGACTAGCCTGGAACTCACTATGTCAATTTATCTGTCTTAAAACTCTTGGGCAATCCTCCTCATGCCATGTTTTTAATATTGGGGTTACAAGTGAGTGCCACGATATCTTGTGAATTTTTAATCTATGGAGTATAATACACTTTAAAAATTCAACTGATGGCTGAGCATGGTTTCACATGTCATTAATTAAAGCATTCCAGAGCCAGAGGCAGGTGGATCTCTGTGAGTCCAAGCCCAATCTGGTTTATAGAGCTGGTCCCATGATAGCCAGGGATACAAAGAGAAATAATATCTCCAAAATAAAAAAAAATATTCAATTGCATAAATATTTAAGAAAAACATACAAATATTTTAATGGCTTAATATATATTAAACTGTCCTGAATTAATCATTCTGTGTGTCTCAAAGAACAAATGAAACTATTTTTCAGCCTGAATCATGTACATCATTAAATTGGTATTCATTAATCTTTGCTTGTAAAATGACCTTCTGCCTAAATATGATTACAATGTGGCTTAACTAGACCAATCTTTTTAGGGAATAAAAATATTCATTGTACAAATGTTATCTCACAGTTCAAGGGCACCTCTGGACATAATATCAGTGCTGACACTCACCTTGGAAGCGGTTGAACCTTGCTGCCAGCCCAGTATTGGGATGGGCACTGAGTTTTGGTTTCATACACTCTGTCAGCTGCACTGACTCACTCCTGCAAGGAGAAGACATTGATTGGCATGTACTACAGATATCACCCCAGTGATGAGGAGAAATCTTCAGTAGGAGCTAAGTATTAAAACCCTTGTCACATAACCTGACAACTGAAGTTCACTCTCAGGAACCCATGGTGTAAGGAGAGGACAAACTCCTGAGAGTGCTCCTGTGTCCCGCACACTTGTGCACTCACTTAGGGATTCCTAACAAACCAAATTGATAAAAGGAAACACTTACCTGAACATTTTTCACACAGAACATTTTCTGGTATTAAAGAAACCCCATGGTCAGGAGACAGGGTGGTTTCCTCTTAGATGCTCTTTCTGAAGCCCTTCCTGTTACCAACCTCTTCCCTATGCTTCCAGCCCCTTTCTTCTACTACCAGGAAAGTACAGCCCATGAGCCTCAATGATTAGGATTTGAAAACAACAAATTTTAGCTCAAGCCCATTACATACACTGCTTCATTCATAGGGAAAAAGAAAAGACACTGTCTGTTGAAGGCAAACAGGCTTCATATCCATGAAAACAATCCCAAAGTCATCATCCATAAACAATTAAATATTTTCTATGTAAAGTATATCTATAAATTGCTAAGAAGGCTTGTCCAGCTTTGAATGATAGTTCATAGTATCCTGGTTTACACTGAGGATTAAACTCACCTTCTGAACCAGTCATCCAAATCCTGCAAACAAAACAAGGGAAGATATCTGAAGAAACAGCCTACAATGTATTTCTATATATACATAAAGATTTATTTTAGAGAGTTATTTATTCATTTTATGTATTTGAGTATAAGCTTGCTCCCTTCAGACACACCAAAAGAGGGCATTAGATCCCATTACAGACAGTTGTGAGCCACCATGTGGCTGCTGGGAATTGAACTCAGGACTGCTGGAAGAGCAGTCAGTGCTCTTAACCACTGAGTCAACTCCCCAGCCCATAAAGTTTTTTTTCTTTCTTTTCTTTCTCTGTTTATAAATTTATTTGTTCCCTTCAACATTCCACATAAAAATTAAAATAAATTCAACAAACACCTACTGGTTTATATTGTTAGTTACTGCAGTCAGCAGTGGAGCAATGGAGACAGAATAAGAATAATATAAGAGTTTATTTTGTCTTTAGAAAACTTCCCACTTCCTTATTTGGCAAGAACTGGACAATCTCAGGACCAAGCTTATTACTACGATACAGATAACACAATGCTTAAAGCATGGAATGAGGACTTGAGGGTTTTATTCTGGAGTCTTACACATCCCTCTTGACATCAACATTAACTGACTTATTGTCAACAAGCAATACCATTTTCGTTGTAAAAAATGAAGATATAATAATATAGGCTTTGGAAATACAGAAAATGGTATTTAATTCAGGGGCTTAATGGTATTCTGTGTACATTGTCCTAAATATCTTAATGAAATGCAGGTTGTTTACTTAGAGTTTAGAATTCCTCAGGTACTGTCATTGTCATAATTTTAGAGCTGGAAAGGCCCCTTTCTTTGTCTTCTCACAATCTCATATATATATATATATATATATATATATATATATGATCGTCATAGCATTTGAACCATAGTAATTTTAATTCATTGTGTGTTGTCTTCACCATTTAACCATAGTCCTTTAAAGTTAACCACTGGGCCTTGTTCGCCCTTTATTAATTACTTAGCCAGTAAGTAATATTTACTGAAATTAATTTAACTGGCAATTCTGAATCATTGTCTTCTACATTTTGCACACAGGGAAATTGATGCTTAACAAGAAGAACCATATATAAAGAAAATTCAGTCATTACTACACTGATTCACCCTGCAAATGTATTTTCACGTCCCAGGATAATGCCAAGGAAGTAGATTAGCACAATGGGATGAATTTTTAATGAAATCAGGCTGTGAGAATATTTGAGAAGCATATGGGTAGGAGTTATACACTGCTTTGTAACAAGCAGCTGTCTGCAAAGTGGACTTTCTTTGATCTTGTACACAAAGCATAGGAAACTTTCATTAAGGGTCCTTCAAAACTGAGGCCTAACCCCTACATGGTGCCTCATATCTGTAATTTTAGAGTTTGGGGTTTAGGTCTCAGGAATCCTGTGAATCCCAGGCCATTGTGCACCACAAAAGAAGAACATATATCAAATCCCCCACCTCCCAAAGAAAGCTCAAAAACACAGCTTTCAAACAGAACAAACTTATGGTAGACTACCTTAAACTGCACTAACATCCCAGGGGAGGTAAAATGGAGTGTTTGGTAACAAGAATCACTTAATTTGGTATTTCAAAGACACAAGCTACAAACACAAATAAATGAGATATTTTATATGGAATCTGCTGACACAATGTCAACAAGCTTGCTCTTTTTAGGATATTACAGAAATTATCTCTCCTGATTTTTCTTAAAGCCTGATAATAAGTACAGGGGATATAGAAAGGAATCTCAAATGTAACAGTCACAGGTGTGGACCTCAGATAATAAAGCTGTTTTAAGACCTCTTCCATGCTTACCTGCAGCAGCAACACCTCATATGGCTTCTGGGACATGGCAATCAGCTCCTGATACATTTCTATTAGTTGACTCCTCTTGTGGACCATCATGGCTTCACTTTTCTTAAGCTCCTCTAAAATAGTGTTACTTTGATTTTTCATACATGCCATATATTGATTCTCTTCTTCTTCGAGGGGTGGATATAGTTTGCTATACTCTGACCTGATCATTTCCTCCCATAGGGTCATATAGTCCTGAAGGAAAAAGAACATCCTAGATCACATCTGGAGAGTATTTGTTCCTCTCCACTGAGTTCTTCTATGTTTAAATTCACCCACAGGATCCCATCAGGGTGCTGCACACACTGATTTACTGTCCCCACTTTTCAGAAAATGTCAATTATATGATATTATACTTTGTTATTAATAGCAGGAGCAAACAAATCCATCCTTTTCCCTTACCATTTTCTTCTATTAAATGAGTTTCTGAGATATCTGGGGAAAAAGTTTTTGATTCATAATATGTTCACTCAAAAATGCAACTTTGGGCCAGGCAGGGGTAGTACACACCTTTAATCCCAGCAGGCAGATTTCTGAATTTGAGGCCAGCCTGGACTACAGGTTAAATTCCAGGACTGCCAAGGATATACAGAGAAACGCTGTCTCAAAAAACAAAAAAAGAAAAAAAAAAGGAAAGGAAAAAATGCAACTTTGCACACACATAGTAACTGAAATACCCAGTGGAGTCATTGAGTCTGATGTACTCTGCTAAACACTCAGAAAATCACCCATTAATATCAAACTTTTCTGCCCCATGGCCAAGCCGTTCTCTGTGTGTTCAAAATTGGATTTTGCCTTTAAGAATGTAGGGTTAACAAAAAAGATTTCCTAGCGTCATCTCCCATGTCTGATCCTCCAATTGTGAATGACCAAGTTTGCAAGATATCTGCGTCTGGTTCACTTTACACATCAGGCTCATACCCACCAACCATCCACGAATTGTTCTCCTCTCTGCATTTACATTCTCCTGCTGATCTTGGATCTTCTGCAATAAAGATGCCATTTGCTTTTCAAATTTCAGCTGTAATATATAAATTAATTCATTAATTAGTAAATATCATCCTTAGATAAATAATGAGTTATCTGACAGAGAAACTCTTGCACTGAACACAATTACTATAGAGGTGGTAGAAGAAGGATCACAGTGCTGTTTCTTTTTATTTTTAGTAAATATTGGACTTTAGTTTTCAGAACATAGAGTAACAAAACACAACCACCCTGGGCTCAGGTAAAGTGATGGACTGTCTGGATAATTAGCATTTGATTGTGATCCCCACATCTTTCTAATCAGCTCATTCCAATGTACTTTTGGGATTTTAGTCTCATGTCACAAGGACTTTTTAAAGATGTAAATTTAGAACAATTATAATTTCAGTGACATGAATATAATGAATCATGAGACTAAAAATGAAATTTATACTTATGCACCTCTCAAGGAATGTTTACATTTTATAGTCATCCCTCATTCCCAAGATTTGGAGTACAATGGATTCCTAAGAACCAGGACAAGCCTCTCCCTGTGGTGTGTTAAGCCTCCCTCTCTCAAGCTCTCATCTTTTTTTTTTTTTCTAGAAGCATCGCTTACCATTTGCTTTGTAACATGCAGTCTAATGGTGCAGTGTCTGTGACCTCTGTGATCCTGGGAGTCAGAACACAATTGACAGAGGAGGGCCCTGCTCTCACCACAGAATTGTATCTTTCTCTCCTTGTGGATCACACACTTGTAATCGTCAGAATTCAAATACTTCATGATCCTCTTTTCTCTCACATTAGATACCCGTGTCTTCATAGGGATATGATTTATGAACACCCGATGGGATGGTTCCCTACATTTAGGGCAGAGGTCTGGGATTCTGATATCTTCTGAAGAAAGGATGAGACAGGCCTTGCAGAAAGTATGGCCACACCTTAAGAAGACTGGATCCATAAAGATATCTTGGCAAATCAAGCAAGTGAGTTTTTTCTTGGAGGTTTGCAAAATGTCCATTTTTCTGAGGGGAAAAAAGTAGAATTACTATTATTGGACCAGAGAGGAGTAAGAGACTAGACAAAATTTGATTCAACTTGTGATTGAATTTTGATTATGGCAATAAAGACTTTTTTATATTTTATCTTTGCCCAAGAACTTTCCCCTACATATTTCCTGACACCATTCTAGATCTAGCATGTACATTCCTACTGAAGACTTCAGCCAAATTGGTATGTTTTTAAAGGCCAGAGACATTCCTCTTCATTTTTATAGAGAAAGAAATACCATACTGAGGAGTGATCCAAGTCCTTCTGCTCCATAGGCCAGCCTTTCACTGCAGGCATGTGAGTAAACAGCTCCTTCATTTGTTGTCTATTCAATAAAATACACACTACTGTATGCCTTCTCTACTAAATACTTTGCTTTCTTATTATTCAGATTTGACTGCCCCAACCCTTAAATCTTCATGGGAAATATCACTCACTTCTCTTCTTTCTGCTACAAAATGCCTAAAATAATAAGAATTTACGCTGTCTCCTACTTCAAGGATATCATGGTGGGGAAGAAATCGTGGCAGGAGCTCAAGGCAGTTGTTCTCCTGACTTCCAAAATCAGGAAGCAAAGAACAAAGGATTGGGATGAGAAGCCCTCAATCCATGGGCTGGAGGAATGATCTCACCAACATTTAGTGTGGCTCTTCTCAACTGAATGAATCTAATCAAATAGATTTTCACAAATATATCAGGTCATTTCTATAGCAATCATGCTCCCCTCAAGTAGGACACAAGGGGAATTACATATATATATATATATATATATATATATATATATATATATATATATATATATGTTAGTACACTGCACTGTCTTTAGACACACCAGAAGAGGGCATCAGTTCCCCATTACAGATGGTTGTGGTTCCTGGGAATTGAACTCAGGACTTATGGAAGAGCAGTCTATGCTCTAAACTGCTGAGCCATGCCTCCAGGACAGGGGCAATTCTTTGCAGACACTTGTTTATTTCCCCCAAACACAACTGCTGCCTTGAGTTTGTGGGAAGAAATCTTGAGGCATAATTGAAACTCTCATGTTTATGTGAGACTTGGTTATCTAACAGGTACACATTTCCCATATCTTAACTTTTAGATGTAGAAATAATCTCAGGCCCATCAGTGGTGGTGCATGCATTTATTCCCAGCACTTGTGAGGTAGAGGCAGAGACATGTGGATTTCTGAGTTCAAGGCCAGCCTGGTAAACAGATTGAGCTCCAGGGCAGCCAGGGCTGCAAAGAGAAACCCTTTCTTGAAAAACCAAATAAGAAAAAAGTAAAGAAAAGCAAGAAAGATGGAAAGAAAAAAAATAAAGGATGGAAGGAAGGAAGGAAGAAAGAAAGAAAGAGAGAGAGAGAGAGAGAGAGAGAATCTGTTTGAGGCAAATTTTGTCAAAATAATTAGACACGTATTGAATCAAATGACTTTAGCTGGTGTTCTGTATAATGCAAATTGCAATACAAATATTATCAACAGTCAGATTAGCAAAAACATTGGTTCTTTAATGCTGCCTTCCTTAATTAACTAATGATCTTTTTTTCTTTGGGATTTTTCTGTACATTAGACATTTTGCTACAAAACAAGAACACAGAAATAACACAGATCAAGCACAGAAATAAAAAAGTGCATCTAATTTTAACCAGAATGCTCTCTTTTGAATAAGAGAGTGGTTAGTGTTCTCTACTTTAATTACCTGTAACATTCCAATCTAACATACCAAACTCTAGGAGGAATAGCCAATTCTACCATGGTCATACACTTAAGTACCCATTTATATTGTGAGATCTTCCCTCCTATAATTTACAACAGAAGAAATATTAAAATTCTTTTGCTGAAAATTGAGTTTTTACTTCTTTACTTTCCTAAATGTCTTTAAACCATTCAGAGCTTTTGTTAAGCATAGAACGCTCTTGAAATATTTTAGAATTTAGACAATGAACAAAATTGAAAAGTATCATGAAACTATCTCTCTATACAAAACATCAGATCAACTAAAATGTCCATAATGATAAATTTAAAATTATCTAAAAAAAAAAAAGTAGGCTGTGGTGGCACATGCGATTAATCCCATCACTTGTGAGGGAGAAGCAGGTAGATTACTTGAGTTCAAGGTCAGCCTCGTCTACAGAATGAGTTCCAGGACAGCCAAGACTATACAGAGAAACCCTGTCTCGAAAAAAACAAAACAAGTAAATAAAAAATAAAATAAAATAAATAAAAAATAAAATCATCTACAACCTTAACCCAGATTATATCCCAAGAAAGAAATCCAACTGCAAACTGAGATAGGTTTCACTGAATAGCAAAACCAATTTCTAAGCAAACAACTGTTTGTATTTAGTTAAAAATAGGAACTATGAAGAAATTTTCTCTTGTAAATTGTGCACTTACCCAAGCAATTATCCCGGTGCTCATCAATGCTTGGTAGCAATTCAATAAATACTAGCTCAGTTCTGAGATCAGATCCTCAGAGCGTGGGATGATAAGTCTAGCAGAGCCTGGAACTGAATGAAGTTTGGAAACACACTGTGTCTGATCTGGAAAGGAATAAACCTGGTTTGCCCCAGGACTGTGCTTAGAGTCTCTAAAGACCACTCCCACTTCCTCCCTTGGTGACTTTTACTAAAGCTTCCAATAGAAGTGCTTCTCTAATTGGGATTATCTAAATGGATGAAAGATTGAACCAATACCTTGGACATTCTCAACCGACAAATCTCCCCCAAGGGATTTCCTGAATCATGTTTAGCTGGGTGTGGTAGCTCACACCTTTACCCAGAGTCCAAGGAATTAGAATGCTGAAGGAGGAGTATCTCAACTGCTACTTTTTCCAAGTCTACACCATTTACTCACTTTCTGTTCTAAAAGGGGTGAAAATATCTGAAACTCCCTCTATTTACTTTTGACAGTGTATAGTGACTGCCCATCGGTTGAGTTCACATTAACCAGACAGTCATGTGTTAATGTTGTAGATGTGAAATATCTAGGAACTTTCCACATCTCAGTCAGGTTTTTGCTTCCTTTGTACCTGGATGGTTTATTTTTTTAATATGTTTTTAGTTAAAATAAAATTCCATAGTTTTCCCTCTCCCTTCCATTCTTACAGGTCCTTTATAGAGGTGGCTAGCAGAGCTTTGGCTAGGATTTTAGGAAGATTCTCAAAGCTCAAAATGTCAGGGTTTAGGTACTTTTTCCCCCTCAAATGATTTAGTCAAGAGGGGAAAAAGCCTAACAAGAAAAATTCCAGCCCCTTGAGTTATTCTTAATTCCAGATGTAGTCAAATTACTACCAAGAACAGCCATCAAAAGGCTGACCACTTTGTATTGGGTGATCAGTTAGAAAGTTTATCCCTGATACAGGCTAATTCATTATCTAGGTATCAGAGCTAAGGTCTTCACCTCAGCAGCCAAAGAGAAGAGAAGCAGAATACCTGCCTCCACTCACTCCTTTCTTTTATTCCTGTGTGCCTAATCTATTGGATGGATGCTCACAGGATGGCTCTTCCCTCTTGTTCTCTGAAAGGCCCTCATAGACATACCCAAGGGAATAGCCTGTTGATTTCCTAGGAACTTATTTTTATCATTGAAAATAAATTTTTCTCATGAAGTGGGGCTTCCCATTCACAGCTGCCCATTACTGGATTAGATGAACTACAGACAACAAATTCCTTTAATATATAGAGACATTCCATATTTTTTCTAACTCTAGAAAATCTTGAAGAATACAGAAGTTGTTACTGGGGACTAGGTTATTACTATGATAGGCTTTTTCATGTTTATGTTTGGAGGAATGTTGATTTGGTGACTTTGGAAGTGGAAAGCAATGAAGTGTTTTAAATTAGGTTTAGTGAACCATTCTAGTAGGAATATGGAAGACATTGGTGCTGAGGGCGATTTGAACTGTGGGAGAAGGATCTCATTATGAGGCCTAGAGGCTGCTCTTGTGATATTTAATGAAAAAATATGCCTACCTTTTGCCCTAGTTTTTTTTTTTTTTTTGCCCTAGTTTTAAAAGTCTTTATGATGGTAGGTTGAAGAGACTCAGATTAATTGCATTGACAATTGAAATCTCAAAAATGCCCAGCATAGACTTTGTTCTCTATTTAAGTCTCATGAAGAGTTTTGACCATGTATAGCAAACTTTGAAAGAAAAAAATATAAAATGTATTATTAAAGCGGCAGCAGTTGGCCAGTTGTGGTGCATGCCTTTAATCCCAACACTTGGGAGGCAGAGGCAGATGAATTTCGAAGTTTGAGGCCAGCCTGGTCTACAGAGTGAGTTCAAGGACAGCCAGGGCTATACTGAGAAACCCAGTCTTGAAAACAAACAAACAAAAACAAAAACAAAAAAAATCAAAGGAGGGTTGCACTAGGAATCAAAATGGAACTTGATCCTGATTTCAAGAATACATTGAATTAAGGGAGTGGTATCTTGGAGCAAGATCCCTCCCAGCTAAATTTTGATCCAGGCATGTTGATACATGCCTTTAATCCCCACTTTAAGGAGACAGAGCCACACAGTCCTCAGAGATCAATCTACAGAGCCAGTTCCAGTATAGGAAGGTTTAGACAGTGAAGGAGGTGGCAAACAGAAAGCTAGTGATAATGAAATAGAACAAGGGGACCATGCCCCATCTCCTTCATGCAGCAGAACTCGGTAGCTTCTGTCACTTAGACCTGGCTTTAGAGTCGGAATTAGAAGGGGCTACAATGCTAGTTAGCTGGAGCTACAAAATTAGTGGTGATTAAAAAAAGACCAACATCACTGAGGTAAAATCTTCTGGGAAGTGTTTTCTGAGAGCAGAAAGAAGTTGTGTTCCAGAGACAGCCAAGGCTGTACCTGGTACTGCAGCTGGAATTGATAGTATGCAATCACCCAGGTGTTACAGAATTTGAAGGTCTGCAGGCATTGTGGAGAGCAGCTGAGGCTTGGCACTGTGAGAGGCCAGAATAGGTTGATGGTGCAGGCTGAGTTGCAATTGATGGCCCAGGATTGAAGGGATTATGCAAAGAATTTGAGGCTGGGCACCATGAAGGGAGTCTATTAGAGGCTATTGGTGAAGCCTAATTGCAGTGGAAGACTCTTTTAGTTAGGGTTTCACTGCTGTGAACAGACACCATTACCAATGCAAGTTTTATAAAAGACAACATTTAATTGGGGCTGGCTTACAGGTTCAGATGTTCAATCATTTGTCATCAATGCAGAAACATGGCATAATCCCAGCAGATATGGTGCAGGAGGAGCTGAGAGTTCTACATCTTCATCTGAAGGCTACTAGTAGAAGACTGACTTCCAGGCAACTAGTTGAGGGTCTTAAGCCCATACCCACAGGGACAAACCTACTCCAACAAGGCCACACCTCCTAATAGGGACACTTCCTTGGCCAATCATATACAAACCATCACAAAGACCCATCATATTGGAGATGCCAGTACCATCGGCTGACTGCACCATGAATATCAGCAGCAATGGCGTGGAGGGGAGTCAACCAGAGCCTAGAGCGCTAAAGAGGGAAGAACTGGAGATAGAACCCAAGCCTTTTGGAGCAGCCTCGAAGATCATGTGTAGATCTCAGACATTGGAACAAAAAGCTGTGAAGTTCCAAGATGTCAGAACCTTGAGGTACCTGCCAAGGAAAGCTGTTAACACAGAGTAGAAGCAGCTCAAAAGAGTGAAGTTTGTTGCTGCTGTATACCAGAGGTGCCAAGAGCAGTCAATAAGGATGAAGGGAATTGGAGATGTGAAGAGTGATTTGACATCAGACATGGAGACGTGAAGTTTGGAGGGTGCCCAACTGGTTTTCTGTCTTGCTTTGAGCCAGTATTTATAAGTTTATTCAGAATTACAGTTAAGAGACTGCACAAATCTCAGAAGAGATCTAGAACTTTTTAATATTGTCAAAACTACTATAGACTGGAGACTTTTGAAGTTGGATTAAATATATTTTGTATTATACTGTGGCTTGGTATGGTCCTTAGAGACTCATGTGTTTGAACAAGCCTATGTGATGGTTTGAATATGCCTATCCCAGAGGATAGCACTATTGGGATCTGTTCTCTTGTTGGAGTAGATGTTGCATAGGCTGGAATGGACCTGACCTGGTATATAAATCTGGGGGGCCTCAAACTCGTAGAAATACACCTTCCTTTGTGGTTGGTGCTGGCATTAGAGCTGTGTGCCATCACCCTGCTTAATTATATCTTTTTGAAGGACACAATGTGTGACCTCTCCTACATCTATTCTTGTCTTCTTACTCAATTATGTGAGTAATGTCCCCAAGATAAAACCATAGTTATGTTTATGTTACTAACACCAAACATACCCCAAGTGATGTCATGAGAGTGGAGCTAGAGTCCCAAAAGTGAGCACTCTTAAAGCTACATCCAGAGAACCATAGGAATTGTCAGGCTTAGAAGAACGTCCAGTCCTGTGGTTTGCAGAACCAGGGAAGTGAGGTAACAAAAGATTCATAGGTCACCCCACATCCACATATGGGTACTACACTGTTTGGACTCACTGGATTTGAATACATAAATAATTTAGGAAGGATGTCAAGAATTTGGGAAGGAGGCTGGAGGGGATGTGATTTTGGGGTGTGCATTCTAAGAAATGAGCAAAGAAAGTTGGGGGAAGAAAAGAGGGACCTGGAAGAGATAGAGATTCCACAAGACCAACAGTGTCAACTATCCTGGACCCTTAGGTCTTCCCAGGGACTGAACCACCAATAGAATAACATACATCAGCTCTACCAGGCCCCCCACCCCCTGCCCACATATATTGTAGATGTTCAGCTTGGTCTTAATGTGGGACTCCAAACGTCTAAAGCAGGAACTATCCCTGATTCTGTTACCTAACAGAGGATTCTGTTGCCCTAACTGGGCTGCCTTGTGTGGCTCCAGTGGGAGAGGATGTGCCTAGCCCTGTAGTGACTTGATGTGCCAGGGCAGGGGATAGCCAAGGGAAGTTCTCCACCGCTCAGAGTAGAAGCTGAAGGGGTATGGAAGGAGAGACTGTGTGAGGGGAACCGAGAGGAGTGGGCAGCGAATTGAATGTAAAGCGAAGAATCCATATTTAAAAAAGAAAAGAAAGAAAAAGGTCTTCCAGAAAGAAAGCTATGTACATGCCCAAGGACAGCTCATACATGGGCCATTCTGAAACTTCTTCAACATTTGGGAACCTCAAGAGAAATGTCAGGCTTACACATCCCCGACTTGTAACATGAATTGCGTGCTGTTTCCTTCCACACAAGTGTTTGGCTCTAGTAGTTTGAAAAGTTATAACAACATATAATTCATTTATTTGTTTGCTTGTTCCCTTAGAAACAGTTCTTAATATTGCATTATCTGTAAAACAGACATCTTTGTTAAAGATTTACTTTTTATTATATGTAAATACACTCTAGCTGTCTTCAGCCACCCCAAAAGAGGCCATCAGATCTCATTCTGGATGTGGTTTCTGGAAATTGAACTCAGGACCTCCTGCTGCTCCTGCTGTATTGTCATAGGCACACAGATGCACATATTGCCTAAGGCGTCTGTGACACTGGCTGGCACACACATTCTAGTGGGCATCCCCTTAACCTCCAAGTCTCTTCTCACGTGTGAAGGATAGTAGCACCGGCCCATGCACCAAGAAAATGTAAGACCCCCCAAAACAAAGGGTGCCCTAGCACCCCACGTTTCCAAAGGTGTCACCCCTTTCACTTCCGAGAAACAGTCTTGATGCAATAGCAGGAAAATTTTTATTCCAGAGACTCTGAGGTCCACAGTCGTACACTGCGCAGGGGTAGAGGACTGTGGGACCCCGTGCAACTGTAGTCAGGGGTATTTAAAGGAGAAAAATCAGAAGGCAAGGGGTGGAGGACAAAGTAGAAGACAAAAATCCCAAGCAAGGCAAAGGGTGGAGGACAAATTATGCATGGAATGGGGAACTACAGAATGAGGAAGTCAGGCAATAGTTTATGCATTAAGGAAGGTTAGAGATTATCTGGAGCAAATGCCCTTGGGGCATTGTATAGTTAAACATTGGAACTAGAATAAGGTGGGCTATCTTTCTCAAGCTGAAAGCAGAAAAACAAGTTACTTCATGCTGGACTAGTTGTTTAGGGGTCTAAAAACATTGAGTTGGGGTCTCTCAATGCCTCTTTAATACTTGAGTAATACAGTTTATATTTTTTCTTTCAAACCTTGCTATACTTTTTCAAAACACTCTTAATGAAACTTAAACAGAGAACAAAGTCTATTCTGGGTATTTTTGAGACTTCGTTTGTCTTTTGTATTTGGGGGTGGGTGGGTTGTTTGTTTGTTTGTTTTTTCTAGACAGGGTTTCTCTGTATAGTCCTGGCTGTCCTGGTACTTACTCTATAGACCAGGCTGGCTTAGAACTCACAAATCCTCCTGCCTCTGCCTCCCGAGTGCTGGGATTAAAGGCCTGTGGCACCACTGCCCCGTGAGCGTTCCTTTGTCAATGCGATTAATCTGAGTCTCTTCAACCTACTCTCAGGCAAACTCTTAAAACTGGGGAAAAAAACCCTCAAAAAAAAAAAACAAAAACAAAAACAAAAACAAACAGAAAAGCCCTAGGGCAAAAGGCAGGCACTTTGTTTTTTTTTCACTAAATATCACAAGAGCAACCTCTATGCCTCATACTGAGATCCTTCTCCCACAGTTCAAATCACCCTAAGCACCAATGTCTTCATATTCCTACTAGAATGGTTCACTAAACCCAACTTAAAGCACATCACTGCTATCCACATCCAAAGTCACCAAATCAACATTCCTCCAAAAACATGAAAAAGCTTATCCCAGTAATACCCTAGTCCCCAGTACCAATGTCCATATCAGTCAGGGTTCTCTAGAGTTAGAGAAATTATGGAATGTCTCTACATATTAAAGGAATTTGTTGTATGAAGTGCATCTAACCCAATAATGGGCATCTGTGACTGGGAAGCCCCAGTTCATGAGAAAATTTTTGTTTGTTTGTTTGTTTGTTTGTTTTTGTATTTTTACAGGATTTCTCTGTAGAGCCCTGGCTGTCCTGGAACTCACTCTGTAGAACAGGCTGGCCTCGAACTCCGAAATCTGCTTGCCTCTGCTTCCCATAGTGCTGGTATTACAGGTATGTGCCACCACTGCCCAGCTGAAAAATTTAATTTCAATGATAAAAAAGAAGTGACTAGGAATCAACACGCTATTCCCTTAGATATATCTATGAGGGCCTTTCAGAGAACAAGAGGGAAGAGCCATCCTGTGAGCATCCATCCAATAGATTAGGCACACAGGAATAAAAGAAAGGAGTAAGGGCAGGTATTCAGCTTCTCTGCTCTTTGGCTGCTGAAGTGAAGACCTTATCTCTGACACCTAGACAAAAAATTAGCTTGTATCAGGGATAAGCTTTCTAACTGATCACCCAATACAAAGTTGTCAGCCCTTGTGATGGCTGTTCTTGGTAGTAAATTGACTACATCTGGAATTAAGAATAACTCAAGTGCCTGGAATTTTTCTTGTTACGATTTTTTCTCCTCTTGACTGACTTATTTGAGTAGGAAAAAACTACCCAAATCCTGACACTTTGAGCTTTGAGAATCTACCTAAAATCCTAGCCAAAGCTCTGGTAGCCCTCTATGAAGGACCTGTAAGAAAGGAAGGGAGAGGGAAAATTATAGCATTTTATTTTAACTAAGAACATATTAAAAAATAAACCTTCCAGGTGTAAAGCAGGCAAAAACCTGAGAAGGTTCCTAGTTATTTCACATCTACAACATTAACACATAACTATCTGGTTAATGTGAACTGAAGATGGGGAGCTAGGCATCTTTGAAGTCTAATGATACTATACACGGTCAAAATAAATAGAGGGAGATTCATGCATTTTCCTCCTTTTAGTAAATGGGGTAGACTTAGAAGAAGTAGCAGTTGAAATTAATATGAGCAAAAGAAGTTGTAACACATCCCCAAAGAACTGACAATATATTCATGTTGATATTTGCTAGAATCAGAGATTAATGGCGCCACCACCTGTTAAGCTATGAAAAGCAAAATATGAGCATACTGCACAATATATAGTTACAGTAAAACATTGTTGTAAAATTACTATTTTTTTCTTAGAAAATTTCTCACTGCATATTTTAGGCAGTCCTTGAACTAAAAATCTTCCTGCTTCAGCATTCGAATTCCTTGGACTCTGGGTAAAGGTGTGAGCTACCACACCCAGCTAAACAGTGATTCAGGAAATTCCTTGGGAGAAACTTGCTTGTGGAGATTGGCCAAAGTGTTAGTCCAACCTTCCATCCATTTAGAAAATCCCACTTAGAGAATTTCACCCATTGGAAGCATTAGTAAAAGCTACCATGGGAGGAAGTGGGCATGGTCCTTTGAGACTCTAAGCACAGTCCTAGGGCCCACCAGCTTCATTCTACTTCAGATCAGATACAGTGTGTTTGCAACCTTCAGGTCCAGACACTGCTAGACCCCTGTGCTCTGAGGATCTGATCTCAGGACTGAGCTAGTATTGTATTGCTACCAAGCATTGATGAGCTCTGGGATAATTGCTTGGGTAAGTGCACAATTTACAAGAGATAATTCCTTCATAGTCCCTATTTTTAGCTAAATACAAACAGGTGTTTGCTTAGTTGTATTTTGTCATTCAGCAAAACCTGACTCAGTTTACATTTGGATTTCTTTCTTGGGATATAATGTGGGTTAAGGTTATAAATAATTTTAAATTTATCATTATGCACATTTTAATTGATCTGATGTATTGAGAGATAGTTTCATGATACTTTTCAATTTTGTATTGAGAGATAGTTTCATTATACTTTTCAATTTTGTATGTTGCCTAAATTCTAAAATGTTTATTTTCCTTTTTTGTTTTGTTTTGTTTTGTTTTTGAAACAGGGTTTTTCTGTGTAATCCTGTCTGTCCTGGAACTCACTCTGTAGACCAGACAGGCCTTAAACTCAGGAATCCACCTGCCACTGCCTCCCAAGTGCTGGGATTACAGGCGTGCTCCACCACAACTGCCTCTAAAATATTTCAAGAGCATTCTATGCTTAACAAAAGCTCTGAATGGTTTAAGACATCAGAATTTAAATATATCTAGAAAAGTATAGAAGTAAAAACTCAATTTTCAGCAAAAGAATTTTAATATTTATTCTGTTGAAAATTATAGGAGGGAAATCTCACAATATAAATTGATACTTAAGTGTACCATGATGGTAGAACTGGCTATTCCTACTAGAGTTGGGAATGTTAGATTGGAAGGTTACATGTAGTTAAAGCAGAGAAATCTAACCACTCTCTTATTCATAAGAGTACATTTTGTTTAAAATCTGGTTCAATTTTTCATTTCTGTGTTTGTTCTGGGTTATCTCTGTGTTCTTGTTTTGTAGTGAAATGTCTAATGTACAGAAAAAACAAAAACAAACAATCGGAAAAAGAAAAGGAAAACATGACCATTACCTAAATTAAGCAAGGCAGCTTTAGAGTCCCAATGTTTTTGCTAATCTAATTGTTGACAATATTAGTATTGGAATTTGAAGACCAAGAACCACCAGCTAAAGCCATTTGATTCACTCGGTGTCCAACTGCAGAAGCTTAATTATTTAGACAAAACTTGCCTCAATCAAACTGAGATTCTTTCTCTCTTTGTTTTTCTTTCTTTCTTTCTTTCTTTCTTTCTTTCTTTCTTTCTTTCTTTCTTTCTTTCTTTCTTTCTTTCTTTCTCTCTCTTTTCTTTCTTTCTTTCTTTCCTTTTCTTTTCTTCTCCCTTTTCTTTCTTTACTTTTTTTCCTTTTCTATTCTTTTTTTTGGGGGGTGGGGTGGGGTGGGGTTCAAGACAGGGTTTCTCTGTATATCCTTGACTGTCCTGGAACTGAATCTGTAGACCAGGCTGGCCTTGAATTCAGATATGTGCCTGCCTCTGCCTCAAAAGTGCTGCCTTGGATTTAAGGGATGCACCACCACTGCTGGGATGAGATTATTTCTACATGTAAATGTTAAAAGAGATGGGAAATGCATACCTGTTGGTCAGATAACCAAGTCTCACATAGATGCCAGTGCTTCATTTACACCTCAAGATTTCTTCCCACAAACTCTAGGCTGGAGTTGTGTTTTGGGGACGTAAACAAGTATCTACAAAGAATTGCCCCTGGACTGATGGCCTGACTCAGCAGTTAAGAGCACTGACTGCTCTTGCAGAGGTCCTGAGTCCAATTCCCAGCAACTACAACCATCTCTAATGGGGATCCAATGCCCTCTCCTGGTGTGTCTGAAGACAGTGACAGTACACTAATATATATATAAAATAAATAAATAAATCATTAAAAAAAGAATTCCCCTTGTGTTCAACGTGAGGGTAGCAGGATTGCTTTAGAAATGACCTGATAAGCCAGGCTTGGTGGTGCACGTCTGTAATCCCAGCAGCTGGGAGGCAGAGGCAGGCAGATTTCTGATTTCCAGGCCAGACTGTTCTACAGAGTGAGTTCCAGGACAGCCAAGGCTACACAGAGAAACCCTGTCTCAGAAAAAAATAGAAAGAAATGACCTGATATATTTTTGAAAATCTATTGGATTAGATTCATTCATTTGGGAAGAACCACACTAAATGCTGATGAGATCTTTCCTCCAGCCATGGATTGAGGGCTCCAATGAAGAAAAAGGGGGAAGGGGAGCTGAAGAGCAAGCTTTCCTTTGCTCTTTGCCTCCGGATTTTGGAACTCAGGAGAGCAGCTGCCTTGAGCTCCCACCACCATTTCTTCCTTACCATGATATCCTTGAAGTAGATGGAAGCATAAATTCTGATTCTTTTAGGCAGTTTGTAGCAGAAAGAAGAGAAGTGAGTGATATTTCCCATGAAAATTCAAGGGTTGGGGCAGTGGAATCTGAATAAGAAAGTAAAAGTCAGATAACAAACAAAAGTATTCAGTAGAGAAGGCATGAAGTAGTGTGCATTTTCTTGGATAGACAACAAAGGAAAGAGCTATTTACTCACATGCCTGCAGTGAAAGGAGCAGATGGACTTAGATCACTCCTCCATGTGGTATTTTTTTCTCTATAACATTGGAGAGGAATGTCTCTGGCCTTTGAAAACATACCAATGTGGTCTGAAGTCTATAGGAGGAATGTAGATGGTAGATCTAGAATAGTGTCACATCAGGCAATATGTAGGGAAAAGTTGTTGGGCAAACAAAATAAGTCTGTATTTATTGCCACAATCAAAATTTAACCACAAGTTGAATCACATTTTGTCTAGTCTCTTGCTCCTCTTTGGTCCAATAATAGTAATTCTACTTCCCCCCCCCCTCAGAAAAATGGAGTCAGACATTTTGCAAACCCCCCAGGAAATACTCACCTGCTTCATTTGCCGGGGCTTCTTTATGGATCCAGTCTTCTTAAGGTGTGGCCATACCTTCTGCAAGGCCTGTCTCATCCTTTCTTCAGAAGATGTTGGAATCCCTGACCTCTGCCCTATATGTAGGCAACCATCCTACGGGACATTCAGAAATAACATCACTATCTGTTACCTGGTATCTGCTGTGAGAAAAAACAGGCTCATGAAGTATTTGCATTCTCAGGATCAAAAGTGCATGATCCACAAGGAGAGAAAGACAACATTCTCTGGTGAGAGCAGGGTCCTCCTCTGTCAATTGTGTTCTGACTCCCAGAATCACAGAGGTCAGAGACACTGCATCATTGGAGTGCATGTTTGTACACAAATGGTAAGTGATATTTCTGAAAAAAATGAGAGCTTGAGAGAGGGACGCTTAGCAGACCATATGGAGAGGCTTGTCCTGATTATGAGGAATCCACTGTGCTACAAATCTTGCCAGTTTTTAAACAAAGAATGAGGAATGACGATAAAATATAAACATTTCATGACAGGTGCAGAAGTATAAATACCATTTTTAGTTTCATGATTCATTATGCTCCTGTCATTGAAAAGTATAATCATCATAAATTTACATCTTTATAAACTGCTTTAAAAACTGACATGAGACTAAAATCCCAAAAGTACATTGGAATGAGGTGGTTAGAAGCATCTGGGGATCCCAGTCAGATGCTGATTATCCAGACAATCATCAATTACAGTCCATCACTTTACTTGAGCACAGGGTGGTTGTGTTTTGTAATTCTATAGTCTGAAATCTAAAGTTCCATAGTTATTAAAATAAAACAGAAACAGCACTGTGATTCTTCTTCTACCCTCTCTAAAGTAATTGTGTTCAGTGCTAGAGTTTGTCATCAGGTAACTCATTATTTATGTAAGGATGATATTCATTTATTTACTTATATAATTATTTACTTTTATTTATTTATTACAGGTGAAACTTAAAAATAAAATGGCATCTTCATTGAAGAAGATCCAAGAACAACAGGAGACTCTAAATGCAGAGAGGAGAACAATCTTTCAGTGGTTGGT
The DNA here is from genome assembly GCF_947179515.1 of Apodemus sylvaticus. NCBI lineage: Eukaryota > Metazoa > Chordata > Mammalia > Rodentia > Muridae > Apodemus > Apodemus sylvaticus. Next base: position 35,100,652 of record NC_067478.1, read on the forward strand.
GGGTATGAGAATGATGTGTAAAGTCAACCAGATGCAGATATCTTGCAAAGTTGGTCATTCACAATCTGAGGGTCATACATGCAAAGTGATGCTAGGAAATTCTTTTATGTTAACCTTAAATTCTTAAAGGCAAAATCCAGTTTTGAACACAGAAAGGCCTGGCTGTGTGGCAGAGAAGTTTGATAGTAAATCCTTTTTAAAAAGGGAAAACATTGATATTAATGGGCGATTTTCTGAGTGTTTAGCAGAGTACATCAGACTCTATGACTCCACTTGGAATTTCAGTTACAATGTATGTACAAAGTTGCATTTTTTTTCTTTTTTGGTTTTTGATACATGGTTTTTCTGTTTAGCCCTGACAGTCCTGGAACTTACTCTGTAAATTAGGCTGCCCTTAAACTCACAAATCTGCCTAATTTTGCTTCTGTTGCTTTTTTGAGTGAACATTGTATCAATCAAAACCTTTTTTTCCAGATATCTCAGAATCTCAATTAATAGATGAAAATGGTAAGGGAAAAAAGGATGGATTTGTTTGCTTCCTCTAATAATAATGAAGAAATGTATAAAATCAAATGATTTACATTTTCTGAAACGTGGGGAGAGAAAATCAGTGTGTGCAGCACCCTGACGGGATCCTGTAGGTGAATTTAAACAGAAGAATTCAGTGGAGAGGAGAAAATACTCTCCAGATGTGATCTAGGATGTCCATTTTCCTTCAGCACTATGTGACCCTACGGGGGGAAATGATCAGGTCAGAGTATAGCAAACTACATCCACCCCTCGAAGAAGAAGAGAATCAATATATGGTGTGTATGAAAAATCAAAGCAACACTATTTTAGAGGAGTTCAAGAAAAGTGAAGCCATGATGTTCCACAAGAGGAGTCAACTAATAGAAATATATCAGGAGCTGAAGGCGGTGTCTCAGAAGCCATATGAGGTGTTGCTGCAGGTAAGCATGGAAGAGGGCTTGAAACAGCTTTATCATCTGAGGTCACACCTATGACTGTTACATGTGAGATCCCTTTCTATATCCCCTCTACTTATTATCAGGTTTTAAGAAAAATCTGGAGAGATAATTTCTGTAATAACCTAAAAAGAGCAAGCTTGGTGACATTGTGTCAGAAGTTTCTCCGTTGAATACCTAATTTTTTTGTCTTTGTAGCTTGCTTCATTGAAACCCCAAATTAAGTGATTCTTGTTACAAAACACTCCATTTTGCCTCTACTTGGATATTAGTACACTTTTAAAGTAGTCTACTAAAAGTTTGTTCTTTTTGAAAGCTGTAATTTTGAGATTTCTTTGGGAGGTGGGGGATTTGATCTATGTTCTTCTGTCTTTCTTTCTTTTCTTTTGTTTTTGTTTGTGTTTTTGAGACAGGGTCTCTCGTGTAGCTCTGTCTGTCCTGGAACTCACTCTGTAGACTAGGTTGGCCTCGAACTCAGAAATCTACATGCCTCTGTCTCCCAAGTGCTGGGATTAAAGGCGTGTGCCACCACCTCCTGGCAGATATATGTTCTTCTTTATTGGTGCACAATGGCCTCAGATTCACAGGATTTCTGAGACCTAAACCCAAAATTCTAGAGTTACAGATATGAAGCACCATGTAGGGCTTAGGCCTCAGTTTTAAAGTATCTTTAATGAGAGTATCCCATGCTTTATGTACAAGATCAAAGAAAGTCCTCTTTGCAGACAGCTGCGGGTTACAAAGCAGTGTATAACTCCTACCCATATGGTTCTCAAATATTCTCACAGCCTGATTTCATTAAGTATTCATTCCATGTGCTAATTCATGTCATTGGCCTTACCCTGGGGCATGAAAATACATTTGCAAGATGAATCGGTGTAGTGACAACTAGCAATTATCTTTATATATAAAACTTTATGGACTGGAGAGATGGCTCAGTGGTTAAGAGCACTGACTGCTCTTCCAGCAGTCCTGAGTTCAACTCCCAGCAGCCACATGGTGGCTCACAACCATCTGTAATGGGATCTGATGCCCTCTTCTGGTGTGTCTGAAGGGAGCAAGAATGTACTCATATACATAAAATGAATAAATAAATCTCAAAAAAAGCTATGTATATATATATATATATATATATATATACATATATATAATGACATTGTGGGCTGTTCCTTCAGATATCTAAACTCTTGTTTTGTTTGCAGGATTTGGATGACTTCTTCAGAAGGTAAGTTTAATCCTCAGTGTAAGCCAGGATACCCTGAGTTATGTTACAAAGCTGAATAAGCCCTCTTAGCAATGTACAAATATACTTTATATAGAAAATACTTAGTTGTTTATGGATGATGGGTTTGGGATTGTGTTCATGGATATGATGCCTGTTTGGCGTTACTAGACAGTGTCTTTTCTTTTTCTCTATGAATGAAGCAGTGTATGTAATGGTCTTGAACTAAAATTTGTCATTTTCAAATCCTAATCATTGAGGCCCATGGGCTGTACTTTCCTGGTAGTAGAAGAAAGGGGCTGGAAGCATAGGAAAAAGGTTGGTAACAGGAAGGGCTTGAGAAAGAGCATCTAAGAGGAAGCCACCCTGTCTCCTGACCATGGGGTTTCTTTAATACCAAAAAATATTGTGTGAAAAATGTTCAGTTGATTCCTTTTATTAATTTGGTTTGTTAGGAATACCTATGTGAGTGCACATGTGTGCGGGACACAGAAGCACTCTCAGGAGCCTGTCCTCTTCTTTCACCATGGGTTCCTGAAATTGAACTTCAGTTGTCAGGTTATGTGACAAGGGTTTTAATACTTGGCACTGAGTGAAGATTTATCCTCATCACTGGGGTGATATCTGTAGCACATGCCTATCAATGTCTTCTCCTTGCAGGAGTGAGTTAGTGCAGCCGAGCCTGATGACACAGGGTATGAAACCAAAACTCAGTGCCCAACCCAATACTGGGTTGACTTAAAGGTTCAAGTACTTCCAAGGTGAGTGTCAGCACTGATATAATGACCAGAGGTGCCCTTCAACAGTCAGATAACTTTTTACAATGAATATTTTAATTCCCTAAAAAGATATGTTTAGTTAAGGCATGAGTATAATCATATTTAGGCAGACAGTCATTTTACAAACAAAGATTAATGAAATAAAGATTAATAATGTACATTGTTCAGGCTGAAAAATGTAGTTTCATTTGTCCCTTTAGACACACAGAACAATTAATTCGGGACAGTTTAACATATATTAAGCGATTAAAATATTTGTATGTTTTCCATTAAATATTTTAGCAATTGATTATTTTATTTTGGAGACCTTATTTCTTTTTGTAACCCTGGCTATCCTGCGACTACCTCTGTAAACCAGGCTGGGCTCAGACTCACAGAGATCCACCTGCCTCTGGCTCCAAAATGCTTTAGTTAAAGACATGTGAAATCATGCTCACCTATCAGTTGAATTTTTAAAGTGTATTATACTCCATAGTTTAAAAATTCACAAGATATAGTGGCATCCACTTGTAACCGCAATATTAAAAATATGGCATAAGGAGGATTGCCCAAGAGTTTGAGGCCAAAGAGATTGACATAGTGAGTTCCATGCCAGTTAAGGGTATATAGCAAGAAATCCTATGTCAAAGAAACTGCAGAAATTATCACAAAAAAGAAGAAAATAAAACAAACAGACAAAGTCATATATCACAGGCAATAAAAATAAAACAAGTTGATAAGACATGGGGCAGTCTGAATCATACTGGGAGATCAAAATATGGATTGTAACATCACAGGGAAAGAATATCAGAGGAACCAGGGTTTAGTTAAATGTAGACGCTTGCTACTAGGGAACAACTTCTAATGCATACTTTGTTATGAATCTGCATAGTGGGATGAAATGCAAAACCGTAAGATGAAAACAATCATGACCTGGGACTTAGGAATAACTTTTCAAGGAGACTCAGGGGTACAGCCCTCAGGGGGGGTCCTCATTGCATTGCACACAGCTTGTTTGCCTGGTGTAACTAAAGCCCCTGATAGAACTGTGCTGTGGCTTCCACCTCTGCAGCTTCTCCAGATTTTCAAAAAAGGTTTTCATTTTGTTCTCATTCTGTTTCTTTGGGAAACCTCTTGACTTTGATTTATCTGGGCTATAGCTACCCTTCAGTCTTAGACTTTCTATTTTTAAAACCCAGGAAATCTCTAGGGACCTATCTCTCTCTCTCTCTCTCTCTCTCTCTCTCTCTCTCTCTCTCTCTCTCTCTCTCTCAAGAGACAAATGTAAACATATTTGTTTTAACTAAAATTTCTTTCTTTTTTGATGTTGGTTTTGTTTTTTGTTTGTTTGTTTGTTTGTTTTTCTGGGGTTTTTTTTTTGAGACATGGTTTCTCTCTGTGTGGTCCTGGCTGTCCTGGAACTCACTCTGTAGACCAGGCTGGCCTCGAACTCAGAAATCCGCTGCCTCTGCCTCCCAAGTGCTGGGAATAAAGGAGTGTGCCACCACCGCCTGGCTTAACTAAAATTTTGTCTCTTCCTACAGTGAAAATTTTCTTTCAAAATTTAGTCTTATACAACTGCCTCCCAAGTGTAGTTTTTGATGTCAGATGATTCGCCTCTAAATCTGGCAATGAAAATCCAGTTCTGGCTATGCCTGGATCCTATCGTGCTTCCTGGGGAACAGAGAGCTTCACCACTGGAAAACATTACTGGGAGCTGGATTTGAAGGACCATGAGCAATGGGCTGTAGGGGTTTGTGACAATGTCTGGTTAAAGAAGAAAAACTTTGAGATTGGATCTGAAGGAGCATTTCTTCTAGTGTGTTTGAAGGATGGTGATCATTACAGTCTCCTCACTACCTGCCCAACATTTCATCACCACTATTTAGAGAAACCAGCTGGCTGGGTTGGCGTGTTCCTTGATTCTGAGGGTGGATGTTTGAGTTTCCTGGATGTAACCAAGAGTTCCCTCATATACAGCTACTGCCCTGAAACTTTCCATTGCACTGTCAGGCCTTACTACTGTACTGCCTACACATGATCATAGGAAGCTGTATCTAGTATGCTAGTGCTTTTATATGGTAATGTGTCCACTATTTATTGTGATTAAATATTGTGATGGTTTGTATATGCTTGGCCTAGAGAGTGGCACTATTAGAAGGTGTGGCCATGTTGGAATATGTGTGTCACTGTGGTTATGGGCTTTAAGACCCTCATCCTAGCTGACTGGAAGCCAGTCTTCCACTAGCAGCCTTCAGATGAAGATGTAGAATCCTCAGCTCTCCCAGGACAGCCAGGGCTACACAGAAAAAACCCTGTCTCGATAAACCAACAACAACAAACAAAGAATCCTCAGTTCTGCCTACACCCTGCCCGCCTAGATGTTGCCATGCTCCCACTTTGATGATAATGGATTGAATCTCTGAACCTGGAAGCCAGCCCCAATTAAATATTGTCCTTTTTAAGACTTGACTTGGACATGAGGTCTGTTGACAACAGTAAAACCCTAAGACAAATATTATAATGATATTAAATGTAAAAGATGGGTGACTGCTTGCTTCATATCTGTAGTCCACATGTTCCTCCCAGAACACTTACTTTCACAGTGGTTACTGCTTTTCATTTGTTTTTACATATTTGTTAGAATTGCTCATTAGAATCAAGAATCTACTGTAGAATTAGAACTTTTAAGTGTGCTTAGGATACAAAGTAGGATTCCAGGACTATTATATTGTTATGTATCTGTGTGATTCTAACTTAGTGGTGTCAAGTAGAGGCACAGAGATGTACTGTAGGCAGATTTGTTGATCAATAAAAGCTTGAATCCCAATTTTATATAAACAAATATAATTATTTACCATCTGTGAAAGAACCATGCTCTCATCATTCAGAGAGAAGAGATTTTTTTTTCTAGAAAAAAACAAAAGTGAATTTCCCCCCATCTTTCACTTTCATTATTTTATAGCTCTTTTTTTTGTTGGGGACACACTTGAAAAATCTTAACTAATTGTCCCCAACATAAAACAGTTTTAAATATTGAATATTTTTCCAGTCTGAGAGCACACAAATGTTTTCTGACATTCACAGCTTCAATCCTCTTCTGGAAACTTTTCATTGGTGGTTTGCTAGAGTGTCCTGTGCACTAGATTGGAATGTCCATCCAAGACTACTTTATTTAATCATCTTAGACTTTCAGAAATGAATTCTCAATTTTTTTCCTTCCCTTGGGTTAGCCAGTATAGTTCCCTCTGTCTCATGTTGTTCCTAAAGGCATAATCTAAGTTACATTTCTTTCTTTACTTTTCTTTCCTCCTTTCTTTCTTTCTTTCTTTCTTTCTTTCTTTCTTTCTTTCTTTCTTTCTTTCTTTCTTTCTTTCTTTCTTTCTTTCTTTCTTTCTTTTTTTTTTTTTTTTTGGTCTTTTGGATTTGTTTTTTTTTCTAGATTTTGGTCTTTTGTATTTGGTTTCTTTGCATAGCCCTGGCTGTCCTGGAACTCACTCTGTAGACCAGGCTGGCTTCGAATTCATAAATCCACCTGCCTCTGCCTTCCAGAGTGCTGGGATTACAGGCCTGAGTCACCACCTCCCGGCTTAAGTTACACTTCTTAATTTCCCAGCATATAGATAAGATTTTACTGCGTTGACCTTTTCTTCTCTCTCTCTCTCTCTCTCTCTCTCTCTCTCTCTCTCTCTCTCTCTCTCTCTCTCTCTCTCTGCCTCTTTTTTGGTTTTTCAAGACAGGGTTTCCATGCTGGCCTCAAACTCAGAAATAGCCTCCCCCCCAGCCCCCCCACCCCTGGCACATTGACGATTTCTTTGTTCACATAAATTTTGACTTGTATGATGCCTAGGCTCTAATCAGCATATTACACCAAGGACTATACAGAGACCTGAGAACTTAAGGTGTCCCTTTAGGAATCATATTTAAAATATTTCTTTGGAAAAGACTAGACTGATTAAGAAGACATTATACATAAGAAATGACATGTGATGACTACTTGGCCAGCACCAGGTATTTGAGAAGAGTAATCAACAATCATGCAGTTCAATGAGATCTCAACACAGAAACAATAAGGTCAAACGGGATGAGGTGTTTTGTGTTTCTAATGCACTCATTTCTATCAGAAAAAGAGAAACAAATGTTGGGGTAACATTTAAGTCATGTACAGAATTCTGAAGACTCTCTGAATTCCCCAATATCCTGAAAGTTTACATTCCAGTCATAAAACATCTCTTGATATATCTACAATACAACATCTTATATGTAACACTCAGGAATCCTTGCAGAAGAGGCAGGTACATCATAAGAGCCAGAGCACCAGAACATCTGCTTAAAAATAGGCACACCAAGGAAGAGGGAGATGAAGGAGGGTTCATGGGTAAATATACAATATATGAAATTGCCTTAAATTAATAACAGCTAAAATACAAATAACAGAAGTCATGGCAACTCAGTGGCTTATCTCCTGTTCCAATTTCCTCAAATGCACTTTTGGGGTGGGCAAAAGTCCTTCATCTTGGCCACATTTAGGACATTATAGAGTATAGGTCCTTTCTTATTTAATTATTGTTGTCTTCTTTTGAATTCATATGTAATAAGGTAAAACACAAAACTCATGTATATACATTTTAAATGTATTGTATTCTTAAATACAATACAGCCTGATCATAGCCTCTCCTTCCATTTTTCCCAGTCCAAGACTTGGTAAAGCAGCTCTGTAGGAGCAAATGGGTCTCAAGAGCAGACAAAAGAGTCAGACCTCTATCTACTTTTAGGAGTCCTACAAAGCCACAAGCTAAAAACCATAAGATACAGAGGACCTATCTGCACTCTGGCTCCAACTCGATGGGGGGACCAACACCTCTGATTTCTATGGGCACCTGCACTCACACATTGCACAGGTGCACAGACATGCCTGAAAACAAAATCTTAAAAACAAACTGAAGCCCAGAATGGATAACTGCACCTGCTCCAATAAAGAAACATCAACTGGTAAAGGGCCTTCCTGTCAAGCCTGACTGAGTGGAGTCCCACGAACCACACTGTAAAGGAGAAACCAACCTGTCCTCTTGCCTTCATGTGCATTACATGGTACAGCTTGATAGACACACAAAACAAGTAAAAATAGTGATAGGGAAAAAGAGGGTTTATTTAAAGAGATGGACAGATAGAAGAGAGACTCAGTGGGAAGGGAAGTCCCTAGCCTCTCAGATTTGGGCCACAATAAGTGGATACCCTGAGAAAACCCCACCTGCTCAGAGTAGAAGTGGCAGGGGATGAAGGATTTGGGATGGGGTGACCAGGAGGGGAGTAGAGAGTGGGATGTAAAGTGAATAAATTTAAAAAAATGAAATAACAGAAGAGTAGATGCAAAAAATGTGGTATATCTACACAATGGAGTACTATTCAGCCATTAGAAACAATGAATTCATGAAATTCTTAGGCAAATGGATGGAGCTAGAAAACATCATACTAAATGAGGTAACCCAGACTCAAAAGGTGAATCATGGTATGCACTCACTAATAAGTGGATATTAATCTAGAAAACTGGAATACCCAAAACTTAATCCACACATCAAATGAGGTGCAAGAAGAAAGGAGGAGTGGCCCCTTGTTCTGGAAAGATTCAGTGAAGCAGTATTTGGCAAAACCAGAACGGGGAAGTGGGAAGGGGTGGGTGGGAGGACAGGGGGAGAGAAGGGGGCTTATGGGACTTTCAGGGAGTGGGGGGCTAGAAAAGGAGAAATCATTTGAAATGTAAATAAAAAATATATTGAATAAAAAAAATAAGATATGGGGTACAGACCCAAACAGAATTCTCAACAGATGAATCTTAAATGGCTGAGAAGCACTTAAAGAAATGTACATCCTTAGTTATCAGATAGGGACAAATCAAAATGATTAAGATTTCATCTTCACACTCATCAAAACGGCTGAGATAAAAAATCTCAAGTTACAGTTCATCCTGGCAAAGATGTGGAGCAAATGGAACACTCATCCATTGCTGATGAGAGTGCAAACTTGTACAGCATTTTTGGAAATCAATTTGGTAGTATCTCAGAAAACTGGAAATAGACCTATCTCAAGGACCAGGTATATCACTCCTGCATATACACCCATAGGATGCTCCATCATACTATAAGGATACGTGTTCAACTAAGTTCTTAGTAACTTTATTCTTAATAACCAGAAACTGGAAACAACCAAAAAATGGATAAAGAAAATGTGGTACATTTACATAATGGAATATCACTCAACTATTTTAAAAAATGACACAATTAAATTTGTAGGCAAATAAATAAATCTAGAAAATACCATCCTGAGTGAGGTAACCCACACACAGAAAGACAAACATGGTATGTACTCATGACTGAACATAAGCCGCTACATACAGGATAACTACTCTACAATCCACAGACGTAATGAAGCTAAGTATCAAGGAGGCCTGTGAGAAACACTTCTGGAGTTAACATTGCTTGAGATTAATCATGAATGAGTCTGCCAACATCTGTCTTTGTTTTTAATCAAGATGTGTTATGGTCTACATGTTCCTCTGCTTATGAATATGTCCTTGAAAAACTATCATAGTCTGAATGAAACAGTCTTAGTCAAACATAGACATGGTGTACCTTAAATTTGCCACATAAGGATTTATGGTCACTGTTTATATTCCTGGAATTGGTTATGCTTTGTGTTGCTTGCCTTTAAAAGACATTGAGAAAACACACTTGCTGCTGGCATGGTATTCACCAACAGCCCTCCCATACCTGTTTCTGGCATCTTCTTTCTGCCTTTCCTAAAATCATCCTCGCTCCTCCAGTGGTGGCTCCCACACTGACTGACCTGCTGGCTCCTGTCAGGGCCTGAGGAGTGATGCTTGAATTTCACTGAGAAAGGGAATTGAAATAGACATAGAAGTGGTCAGAGGGAAGGATTGGGTTGGGGAGGGTTTGGGGAAGGGAACAGGAGAGATCAATTATGAGGATGACAGAGGAAAACAGAACTGGGAGAGGGGACTGGAAACAGTTGTGGGGAGGCAGGGGCATCTCTGGGAAGAGGTACAAACCTAGGACAGTGGAAATTCCAGGAATCTCTGAAGGTAACCCTACCTAAGACTCCTAGCAATGGAGGATATTGAGCCTGGAAAGGCCACCTCCTTTCATCAGAAAAGACTTACAGTGGAGGATGAGAATACCAAAACAGCCACACAACCTTCAAACCACAATTTGTCCTTCCTACAGGATGTTCAAGAGAAAGATGAAGCAGAAATTGAGAGAGGGGCCAACCAAAGACTGACCCAACTTGAGACTCATGACATGAGAGAAAGCCCACCCTGACACTAGTAATATTATTCTGCCTTATTTGCAGATAAGAACCTAGCACAACTGTCTTCTGGAAACAGATGCAGAGACCTACAGTCAAACATTAGGCAGACCTTGAGGAATCCTGTGGAAGACAGGGAGGAAGGATTGAAGGAACCAAGAAGTCAAGGACACCACAGGAAAACCTACAGAATCACTGAACAGAACCATCAAATTGAGAACATGGATGTGCTGGACTTAGGTCCTCTGCACATATGTAACAGATATGGAGCTTGGTGTTCATATGGGACCATGCAGGAACATGGCACGTCAGTGAACTTGTTGCCTGTCCTGAGCTACCTGTCTCCTAATTGGGTTGCATTGTCCAGCCTCAATAGAAGATATGCCTGTTATTACTGCAACTTGATATGCCAATGAGGGTTAATATACATGGGAGACTTTTTTTCTGAGAAGGGATTGAAGGATAGTAGGAGGGGAAGTGAGGAGAGACCGGGAGGATAAGGGAGGGGAAGCTGCAAGTGGGATGTAAAGTTAATTAACTAATGGAAAACACTCATAGGTTTGACATAAAAACAGATTGATCAGTGGAATCAAATCAGACTCAGTAATAAATCCACATACCCATGGAAACCTGATTTTTGATACAGAAGACAGAAATTCATAATGATGAAAAGAAAACACCTTCAACAAATTATGCTGATCTATTTGGATCTCAAGCTGTAGAGGAATGCAAATTGATCCATATCTATTACCCTATGTAAAACTCAAGTCCAAGTGGATTGAAGAACTCATCATAAAACAAGATACAGTATAACTTATAGAAGAGAAAATGGGGGAAATGCTTGAACTCATTGGCATAGAAGACAACTTCTTGAACATAACACCAGTAGAGCAGGTACTAAAAACAATGATTAATAAGTGGGCCCCCATGAAATTGAATAGCTTGTGTATAGAACAGTACACCATCAATAGGATAAAATGGCAGCCTTTAGAATAGGAAAAGATTTTCAAGAAATCAACATACAGTAGAGGGATAATATATAAAATACATGAAAAACTCAAGATATTAGTCATCAACAAACTAAATAGTCCAATTATAAATGGAATAAATATATAACAAGAGAATTCTCAATGGAGGAATTCCAAATGGCTGAGAAACACTTAAATGTTCAAAATCCTCAGTCACCAGGGAAATGCAAATCAAAACTCCTCTGAGATTCCATCTTATACCTGTCAATGGTTAAAATCAATAACGTCAGTGACAGCTCATGCTGCTGAGTAGGAGAACAACCCTCTATCTCTGGCAGCTGTAAAACTTTGTACAAGCATTATGGAAATCAATATAGTTCCTCAGGAAACTGGGAAATGATCTCTCAAGATCCAGCTATAGCACTAATGGGCACGGGCCCAAAGAGCACACTATACTATCACAGAAACACTTGCTCAAGTATTTTCAAAGTGGCTTTATTCATAATAGCCCCAAACTGGAAACATTAAATTTCCCTCAAATGAAAAATGGATAAATTAAATGTGGTACTTTTAGTACCATGCAAAATATCGTTTATTATGAATTATTAAAAAATATACACTTCAGATAAGTACTACTTGTAAGATCCACTGATGTCCTTTTTAAGACTATTTTAGTTATTAGTTATTTTTTAGTTATTTAGTTATTAGTAGAAACTTGTGAATATGAATGTGGATGTCAGTGAAGGCCACAAGAGGGCAGAGCCCCAGGGAGCAGATTATTTTTAATATATATATATATATATATATTTTTTTTTCTATATTATTTGTTTACATTCCAAATGATTTCCCCTTTCCCAGATCCCCCTCCCCATATGTCCCATAAACCTTCTTCTCTCCATCCATTCTCCCATCACCTCTCTCCTTTTTCTCTGTGACACATGAGTCTATGGGGCCCATACCAAGCCATAGTATAATGCAAAGTACATTTAATCCAACTTCAAAAGTCTCCAGTCTATAACAGACATGACAATGTTAAAAAGTTCAAAGTCTCTTCTGAGATTTTTGCAGTCTCTTAATGGTAATCACAAATAAAGTTACAAATACTGGGTCAAAGCCAGCCAGAAAACCAGCTAGGCACCCTCCAAACTTCAAATCTCCATGTCTCATGTGCATTCCTTTTATCCTTGTTGACTGCTCTTGGCAGATCTGGTATTCAGCAGCAACAAACTTCATTCTCTTGAGCTGGTTCTACTCTGTGTTCACAGCTTTCCTTGGCAGGTACCTCAAGGTTCTGATATCTCAGATACATCTTGGTGTATGCAAGGCAACCTTCACAGCTTCTAGGTCCAACGTCTGAGATCTACACATTATCTTCTGGGCTCCTCTAAAGGGCTTGGGTCCCATCTCCAGCTCTGCCCTCTGTAGCACTCTAGGCTCTGATTGACTATACTCCAGTCCATTGCTGCTGCTGTTCTTGGTTGGGTCATCCCATGGTACTGCTGGCATCTCCAATAGGATGAGTCTTCCACTGCAATTAGGCTTCACCAATAGCCTTTCATAGGCTCCCTTCATAATGTCCAGCCTCAACTTCATTGCATAATCCCTTCATTCCTGGGCCATCAATTGAAACTTAGCCTGCACCTTCACCAATGGTCTTTCTAACCTCTCACAGTGCCAAGCCTCAGCTTACTCCACAACTCCTGCAGACCTTCAAATTCTGTAACACCTGGGTGATTGCACACTATCAATTCCAGCTGCAGTACCAGGTACAGCCTTGGCTATCTCTGGAACACAACTTCTTTCTGCTCTCAGAAAACACTTCCCAGAAGATTTCACCTCAGGGATGGGGGTCTTTTCTTAATCACTACTAATTTCAAAGCTCCAGCTAACTAGCATCAGTTACCCAGTAGTCCCTTCTATTTCTGACTCCAAAGCCAGGTCTAAGTGGCAGAAGCTGCCGAGTTCTGCTGCTTGAAGGAGATGGAACATGGCCCTCTTGTTCTATTTCATTATTGCTAGCTTTCTGTTTTCTACCTCCTTCACTGCCTAAACCTTCCTGTTCTGGAACTTGCTCAGTAGATTGATCTCTGAGAACTGTGTAGCTCTGTCTCCTTAACTTGAGGATTAAAGACATGTATCACTCCAGGCAATGGAGGTACACACCTTTAATCCTAGTACTCGGGAGGCAGAGGGAAGCAGATTTCTGAGTTCAAGGCCAGCCTGGTCTACAGAGTGAGCTCTGGACAGCTGTGACTATACAGAGAAACCCTGTCTCAAAAAACAAAAACAAAAGCACAAAACAAAACAAAAAGGTGTGTATCACCATGTCTGGATCTAAATTTAGCTGGGACAGATCTTTCTTCAAGATCACCACTCCCTTAATTCAAAGTAATATCCTTGAAATCAGGATCAAGCTTCATTTCAATTCCTAGTGCACCCCCCTTTTTTGTTGTTGTTGTTGTTGTTTTGTTTTTATTTTTGTCTTTTTCTTGTTTTTATGCTTTTCTAGACTGAGTTTCTTAGTATAGTCATGGCTGTCCTTGAACTCAGTCTGTAGACCAGGCTGGCCCCAAACTTAGAAATTCACCTGCCTCTGCCTCCCAAGTGCTGGGATTAAAGGCATGCACCACCACTGGCCAGCTGGTGCCCCTTTAATACTTGAATAATACATTTTATATTTTTTCTTCCAAAGCTTGCTATACTTGTTCAAAACACTCTTCATGAGACTTAAACACAGAACAAAGTCCATGCTGGACATTTTGAGACTTCCATTGTCAATGCAATTAATTGGAGTCTCTTCAACCTACCCTCAGGCAGACTCTTAAAACTATGGCAGAGAAAATCCTAGGGCAAAAGGCAGGCACATTTTTTCACTAAATATCAAAAGAGCAGCCTCTAGACCTCATAATGAGATCCTTCTCCCATAGTTCAAATCACCCTCAGCACCAATGTCTTCCATATTCCTACTAAGACCAACTTAAAGAACTCCACAGTTTTCTATATCCAAAGTCACCAAATCAACATTCCTCCAAACAAAAACATGAAAAAAGCTTATCACAGTAATATCCTAGTCCCCAGTACCAACTTCTGTATCAGTCACGGTTCTCTAGAGTTAGAGCAATTATGGAATGTCTCTATATATTAAAGGAATTTGTTGTCTACAGTGCTTCTAACCCAATAGTTGACAGATGTGAATGGGAAGCCCCACTTCATGAGAAAACTTTATTTTCAATGATAAAAAAAGAAGTGCCTAGGCAATCGACAGGCTATTCCCTTGAGTATGTCTATGAGGGCCTTTCAGAGAACAAGAGGGAAGAGCCATCTTGTGAGCATCCATCCAATAGATTAGGCACACAGGAATAAAAGAAAGGAGTGAGTGAGGGCAGGTATTCTGCTTCTTTGCTCTTTGGCTGCTGAGGTGAATACCTTAGCTCTGAAACCTAGACAAAGAATTAGCCTGTATCAGGGATAAGCTTCCTAACTGATCACCCAGTACAAAGTGGTCAGCCCTTGTGATGGCTGTTCTTGGTAGTAATTTGACTACATCTGGAATTAAGTATAACTCAAGGGGCTGGAACTTTTCTTGTGAGGATTTTTTCCCCTCTTGACTGAGTCATTTGAAGAGGGAAAACCTATCTACCCAAACCCTGACATTTTGAGCTTCAAGAATCTACCTAAAATCCTAGCCAAAGCTCTGGTAGCCACCTCTATGAAGGACCTATAAGAATGGATGGGAGAGGGAAAACTATGGAATTCTATTTTAACTAAGAACATATTAAAAATAAGCCATCCAGATGCAAAGCAAGCAAAAACATGTCTGAGATGTGGATGGTTCCTAGTTATTTCACATCTACAACATTAACACACAACTGTCTGGTTAATGGGAACTCAACAGGTGGGGCGCTAGGCATCTTTAAAGTCTACTGTCACTATACACAGTCAAAAGTAAATATAGGGAGATTCATGCATTTTACCATCTTTTAGAATAGAAAGTCGAGATAGTAAAAGGGGTAGACTTGGAAGAAGTAGTGGTTGAGATCAATATGAGCAAAAGAAATTGTAAAATATCCTCCAAATAACTAAAAATGATACTCATGTTGATATTTGCTAGCATCAGAGATTAATGGTGCCACCATCTATTAAGCTATGAAAAGCTAAGTATGAGCACACTGCACAATATGTAGTTACAGTAAAACAGTGTTGTAAAATTACTAATTTTTTTTCCTTAGAAAACTTCTCACTGCATATTCTAGTCAGGCCTTGAACTGAAATTTCTCCTTCTTCAGCATTCTAATTCCTTGAACTCTGGGTAAAAGTGTGAGCTACCACACCCAGCTAAACAGTGATTCAGGAAATCCGTTTGGGGAGATTTGCCTGTGGAGATTGGCCAAGTTGTTAGTTCAAGCTTTCATCCATTTAGATAATCCCACTTAGAGAAGCTCAACCACTGGAAGCATTAGTAAAAGCCACCATGGGAGGAAGTAGGTGTGGTCCTTAGAGACTCTAAGCACATTCCTAGGGCCTAGCAGGTTCATTTTTCTCCAGTTAAGACCACAGTGTGTTTTCAACCTTCTGGTCCAGACACTGCTAGACCTATCACCCCTGGGCTCTGAGAATCTGATCTCAGAACTGAGCTAGTATTGTATTGCTACCAAGGATTGCTGAGCACAGGGATAATTGCTTGGGTAAGTGCACAATTTACAAGAGAAGATTCCTTCATAGTCCCTATTATTAACTAAATACAAACAGGTGTTTCCTTAGAAGTTATATTTTGCTATTCAGCAAAACCTGACTCAGTTTGCATTTGGATTTCTTTCTTGGGGTATAATGTGGGTTAAGGTTATAAATAATTTTAAATTTATCATTACGCACATTTTAGTTGGTCTGATGTATTGTATTGAGAGATAGTTTTATGATACTTTTCAATTTTGTGCATTGTCTAAATTCTAAAATATTTCAAAGTGCATTTTATGCTAAACAAATGCCCTGAATGGTTTAAAGACATTAGAATTCAAAGATATCTAGGAAAGTATAGAAGTAAAAACTCAATTTTCAGCAATAGAATTTTCATTTTTCTTCTGTTATAAATTATAGGAGGGAAGATCTCAAAGTATAAATGGATACGTAAGTGTACCATGGCTATTCTTGCTAGAGTTGGGTATGTTAGATGGGAAGGTTACATGTAATTAAGTAGAGAAAACTAACTACTCTCTTATTCATAAGAGTGCATTCTATTTAAAATCTGTTGCAATTTTTTTTCATTTCTGTGTTTGATCTGGGTTATCTCTGTGTTCTTGTTTTGTCCTGAAATGTCTAATGTGCAAAAAAAATGCATGCCAAAGGAAAACATGACCTTTAGCTAAATTAAGGAAGGCAGCATTAAAATCCCAATGTTTTTGCTAATCTAATTGTTGATAATATTAGTAATGGATTTTAAAATACACAAAACCACCAGCTAAAACGATTTGATTCCATCTGTGTCTACCTGCAAAAGCTTAATGATTTTGACAAAATTTACCTCAATCAAACTGAGATTCTTTCTTTCTTTTTTTCCTTCTTTCTTTCTTTCTTTCTTTCTTTCTTTCTTTCTTTCTTTCTTTCTTTCTTTCTTTCTTTCTTTCTTTCTTTCTTTCTTTCTTTTCTGTTCTTTTCTTTTCCTTTTTGCTTTTGTTGTTGTTGTTGTTGTTGTTGTTGTTGTTGTTGTTTTGTTTTGTTTTGTTTTGTTTTTTCCAGACAAGGACAGACAGGTAGCCCTGGCTGTCCTGGAACTCACTCCTTAGACCAGGCTAGCCTCAAACTCAGAAATCTGCCTGCCTATGCCTCCCATGCACTAGGATTAAAGGCGTGAACCACCACTGCCCGGCTTTCTTTTCTGTTCTTTTTTCTCTTTTCTTTATTTATGTTACATTTTTTCTTTACTTTTCTTTATTTTTGTTTTGGTTTTTCAAGACAGGGTTTCTCTGTGTAGGTAGCCCTGGCTGTCCTGGAACGCAATCCTTGGACCAGGCTAGCCTTGAACTCAAATTGCCTGCCTCTGCCTCTCAAATGATGGGATTAAAGGTGAGCACCAACACTGCTGGGTCTGAGAGTATTTCTACATATGAAAATTAAAAGAAACTGGAAATGTGTACCCTATGGTTAGATAGTCAAGTCTCACAAAGACATGAGAGCTTCACTTATGCCTCAAGATTTCTTCCCACAAACTCAAGGCAGGAGTTTTGTTTTGGGGAAATAAACAAGTGTCTACAAAGAATTGGCCCTGGGATGGAGAGATAGCTCAGCAATTAGGAGCACTGACTGCTCTTCCAGAGTCCTGAGTTCAATTGTCAGCAACCACAACCATCTGTAGTGGGGATCCGAAGCCCTCTTCTGGTGCATCTAAGGTAGTGACACTGGACCAACATACATAAAATATAAAAAAATCTTTTAAAAAAATAATTCCCCTTGTGTTCAACTTGAGAGAAGCAAGATTGCTATAGTAATGACCTGATATATTTGTGAAAAGCTATTGGATTAGATTCATTCAGTTGGGAAGACCACACTACACTAAGTGTTGGTGAGATCATTCCTCCAGCCTATGGGTTGAGGGCTTCAATGAAGAAAAAGGGGGAAGGGGAGCTGAGGAGCAAGCTTTCCTTTGCTTCTTGCTTCCTTATTTTGGAAGTCATGAGTGCAGCTGCCTTGAGCTCTCACCATTTCTTCTCACCATGATATCCTTGAAATAGGAGACAATATAAATTCTTATTCTTTTAGGCATTTTGTAGCAGAAAGAAGAGAACTGAGTGATATTTCCCATGAAGACTTAAGGATTGGAGCAGTGGAATCTGAATAATAAGAAAGTAAAAGTCAGATACTAAACAAAAGTGTTTAGTTGAGAAGGCATTAAGTAGTGTGTATTTTCTTGGATAGACAACAAATGCAGAAGCTGTTTTACTCACATGCCTGCAGGGAAATGCCGGCCTATGGTACAGAAGGACTTGGATCACTCCTCCATATGGTATTTTTTTTTTCTCTCTAACATTGAGAGGATTGTCTCTGGCCTTTAAAAACATATGAATTCATTCAGCCTGTGTCTGTTGATCAGAGAATTTAGGCCACTGATATTTAAAGTTATTACCAAAATGTGTGTGCTAATTGTGACATTGTGTTGATTTTTGGTGTTGATTGTTGTTGTGTAGCAGTTTTCTCAGTGACTGAAACAGCCTGTTCTGCAGGAGAGCTCTTTAATAATACAGAAGGCTAAGAATTCAAGATAGCTTCAGGAAGTCCCTGAAACTTATCAGATTCAGTTCAATCCCAGTGTGTATAGTAAAGTCTGCTTAGAGTCACTCTCAGATAAGCTAAGCTGCAAAGAAGACTGTCAGAGGAGCAGAGCTGCAAAGAAAACTCCAAGAGAAAACCAGCTTCCTGGAAGAAGCAGAAACCAGCTCAGCTTCCTCAAAGAGGTTTAGACCAACAGACTCACCTGGAAAGAATGATCTGTTGAGCTGCCTGCAGGGTGTACATTGTTCTCCAGGTTTCCAACTTTTTGAGCTGTCTCTCATTTGGTGGTAGGATTGGTGATTACAGCAGCTGTCTTTGAGATGTTTCTGCTCTTGTAAACCCTCACTCATATTACTGTAAGTAACCACAATTAGACTCATTGATTAAAAAAAAACATAACAATGTGGGCTGAAGCCTTCAGGAGGAATGTAGATGGTAGATCTAGAATGGTGTCTCATCAGGCAATATGTAGGGAAAAGTTCTTGGGCAAAAAAATAAGTCTGTATTGCCATAATTAGAATTTAATCACAAGTTGAATCAAATTTTGTCTAGTCTCTTGCTCCTCCTCTCTGGTCCAATAATAATAATTCTTATTTTTTGCCTCAGAAAAATGGAGTCAGACATTTTGCAAACCCCCCAGGAAACACTCTCCTGCTTCATTTGCCAGGGCATCTTTATGGATCCAGTCTCCTTAAGGTGTGGCCATACCTTCTGCAAGGCCTGTCTCATCATTTCTTCCGAAAACTTTGGAATCCCTGACCTCTGCCCTATATGTAGGCAACCATCCCATTGGACATTCAGAAATAACAACACTATGAAGAATCTGTTATCCACTGTGAGAGAAAACAGGCTCATGAAGTATTTGATTTCTGAGGAGCACAAGTGCGTGATCCACAAGGAAAGACGACATTCTGTGGTGAGAGCAGGGTCTTCCTCTACCAATTGTGCTCTGACTCACAGGATCACAGAGGTCACACACACTGCACTATTGGAGAGCGTGCTTGTAAGCAAATGGTAAGCAATATTTCTGAAAAAAAAAAGGATGAGAGCTTGAGAGAGGGAGGTTTAGCAGAGCACAGGAAGATGCGTGTCCTGATTTTGAGGAATCCATTGTACTCCAAATCTTGTCACTTTTAAAACAGGGAATGAGGAATGACTATGAAATGTAAACATTCCTTGATAGGTGCATAAATGTAAATTTCATTTCTAGGTTCATGATTCATTATATTCACATCACTGAAAATTATTTTTGGGTTTTTTTTTTTTTTGTTTTGTTTTGTTTTGTTTTTTGGATTTGGTTTTTTCAAGACAGGATTTCTCAGTATAGGCCTGGCTGTCCTAGAACTCACTCTGTAGACCAGGCTGGCCTCGAACTCAGAAATCCGCCTGCCTCTGCCTCCCAGAGTGTTGGGATTAAAGGCGTGTGCCACCACTGCCTGGCCATCACTGAAAATTATAATCATGGTAAATTTACATCTTTAAAAAGTTCTCATGACAGGAGACTAAATCCCCAAAAGTACACTGGAATGAGCTGCTTAGAACCGGGATCCCAGTCGGATGCTAATTATCCAGACAATTGTCAATTACAGTCTATCACTTTACTTGAGCTCAGGGTGGTTGTATTTTCTAACTCTATGGTCTGAAATTTAAAGTTTCATAGTTAATAAAAATAAAAAGAAACAGCACTGTGATCCTTCTTCTTCCCTTTCTAAAGTAATTGTGTTCAGTTCTAGAGTTTGTCCATCAGGTAATTCATTATTTAAGTAAGGATGACATTTATTTATTAATTACATCTGAAACTTGAAAAGCAAATGGCATCTTTATTGAAGAAGATCCTGGAACAGCAGGAGAATCTAAATGCAGGGAGGAGAACAATCTTTCACTGGTTGGTGGGTATGAGGCTGATGTGTAAAGTCAACCAGACGCAGATATCTTGCAAACTTGGACATTCACAATTTGAGGATCATATATGGGATGTGATGCTAGGAAATCCTTTTATGTTAACCTTAAGTTCTTAAAGGCAAAATCCAATTTTGAACACAGAGAAAAACCTGGCCATGTGGCAGTAAAGTTTGATAATAATGGGTGAATTTCTGAGTGTTTAGCAGATTACATCAGACTTTATGACTTCACTTGGAATTTTGGTTGCTATGTATGTGCAAACTTGCATTTTTTCTTTTCCTTTCTTTTTGTTTTCTTTTTTGGTTATTTGAGACAGGGTTTCTCTGTGTAGCCCTGGCAGTCCTGGAACTTACTCTGTAGACCAGGCCGGCCTCAAACTCAGAAATCTGTGTGCCTCTGCCTCCCAAGTGCTGGGATTAAAGGCATGTGCTACAACTGCCCAGCCCAAAGTTGCAATTTTGAAAAAACATATTATAAATCAAAATCTTTTTTCCAGATACCTCAGACACTCATTTAATAGATGAAAATGGTAAGGGAAAAGGATGGGTTTGTTTGTTTCCTCTATTAACAATGAAGAAATGTATAAAATCAAATTATTTACATTTTCTGAAAAGTGGGAACAGTAAATCAGCGTGTGCAGCACCCTGATGGGATCCAGTAGGTGAATTTAAACATAGAAGAACTCAGTGGAGAGGATCAAATACTCTCCAGATGTGATCTAGGATGTCCCTTTTCCTTCAGGACTATGTGACCCTGGCGGGGGGGGGCGGGGATGATCAGGTCAGAGTATAGCAAACTACATTCACCCCTCAATAAAGAAGTGAATCAATATATGGCATGTATGAAAAATCAAAGCAGTATTATTTTAGAGGCGCTCAGGGAAAATGAAGCCATGATGGTCCAGAAGAGGAGTCAACTAATAGTAATGTATCAGGAACTGAAGGCGGTGTCTCAGAAGCCATATGAGGTGCTGCTGCTGCAGGTAAGCATGGAAGAGGGCTTGAAACAGCTTTATCATCTGAGGCCACACCTCTGACTGTTACATCTGAGATCCCTTTCTATATCCCCTGTACTTATTATCAGGTTTTAAGAAAAATCTGGAGAGATAATTTCTGTAGTATCCTAAAAAGAGGAAGCTTGTTGACATTGTGTCAGCAGATTCCATACTGAATATCTCTTTTTTTGTGTGTTTGTAGCTTGAGTCTTTGAAACCCCAAATTAAGTGATTCTTGTGACCAAGCACTCCATTTTACCTCTTCTTGCCTGGTAGTACAGTTTTAAAGTAGTCTACCATAAGTTTGCTCTGTTTGAAAGCTGTGTTTTTGAGCTTTCTTTGGGAGGTGGGGGATTTGATATATGTTCTTCTTTTGTGGTGCACAATGACCTCAGATTCACAGGATTCCTGAGACCTAAACCCAAAATTCTAAAATTGAAGATATGAGGCACCATGTAGGGGTTAGGCCTCAGTTTTGAAGTACCCTTAATGAAAGCTTCCTATGCTTGAGTACAAGATCAAAGAAAGTCCTCTTTGCAGACAGCTGTGTGTTACAAAGCATTATATAACTCCTACCCATATGCTTCCCAAATATTGTCACAGCCTGATTTCATTAGGAATTCATTCCATTGTGCTAATCCACTTCATTGGCATTACCCTGGGACATGAAAATACATTTGCAAGGTGAATCAGTGTAGTGATGACTAACAATTATGTAAAGAAAATAAAAGATATAAAAGATATAAAAAAGATAATAAAAGATATAAAACTTTATGGGTTGGAGAGATGGCTCAGCAGTTAAGAGCACGGACTGATCTTCCAGCAATCCTGAGTTCAAGTCCCAGCAGCCACATGGTGGCTCACAACCATCTATAATGGGATCTGATGCCCCCTTCTGGTGTGTCTGTAGGGAGAAAAGTGTACTCATATACATAAAATGAATAAGTAAATCTCTAAAGAAACTATGCATATATAGAACAAAATTGTGGGCTGTTCCTTCAGATATCTAAGCTTCTCTTGTTTTGTTTGCAGGATTTGGATGGCTTGTTCAGTAGGAGAGTTTAATCCTCAGTGTAAGCCAGGATACCCTGAACTATGGTACAAAGCGGAATAAGCCCTCTTAGCAATGTACAAATATACTTTGTATAGAAAATACTTAGTTGTTTATGGATGATGGGTTTGGGATTGTGTTCATGGATATGATGCCTGTTTGGCGTTACCAGACAGTGTCTTTTCGTTCTCCCTATGAATGAGGCAGTGTATGTAATGAGCTTGAGCTAATTTTTTTTATTATTATTCGATATAATTTTTTATTTACATTTCAAATGATTTCCCCTTTTCAAGCCCTCCACTCCCCGAAAGTTCCGTAAGCCCCCTTCTCTCCCCCTGTCCTCCCACCCACCCCTTCCCACTTTCCTGTTCTGGTTTTGCCAAATACTGCTTCACTGAGTCTTTCCAGAACAAGGGGCCACTACTCCTTTCTTCTTGTACCTCATTTGATGTGTGGATTATGTTTTGGGTATTCCAGTTTTCTAGGTTAATATCCACTTATTAGTGAGTGCATACCATGATTCACCTTTTGAGTCTGGGTTACCTCACTTAGGGGTACCTCATCTTCTCCAGCTCCATCCATTTGCCTAAGAATTTCATGAATTCATTGTTTCTAATGGCTGAATAGTATTCCATTGTGTAGATATACCACATTTTTTCCATCCACTCTTCTGTTGAGGGATACCTGGGTTCTTTCCAGCATCTGGCAATTATAAATAGGGCTGCTATGAACGTAGTAGAGCATGTATCCTTATTACATGGTGGAGAATCCTCTGGGTATATGCCCAGGAGTGGTATAGCAGGATCTTCTGGAAGTGAGGTGCCCAGTTTTCGGAGGAACCTCCAGAGTGATTTCCAGAGTGGTTGTACCAATTTGCAACCTCACCAGCAGTGGAGGAGTGTTCCTCTTTCTCCACACCCTTTCCAATACCTGCTGTCTCCTGAATTTTTAATCTTAGCCATTCTGACTGGTGTAAGATGAAATCTCAGGGTTGTTTTGATTTACATTTCCCTAATGACTAATGAAGTTGAGCATTTTTTAAGATGCTTCTCCGCCATCCGAAGTTCTTCAGGTGAGAATTCTTTGTTTAACTCTGTACCCCATTTTTAATAGGGTTGTTTGGTTTTCTGGAGTCTAACTTCTTGAGTTCTTTATATATATTGGATATTACCCCTCTATCTGATGTAAGATTGGTGAAGATCTTTTCCCAATTTGTTGGTTGCCGATTTGTCCTCTTGATGGTATCCTTTGCCTTACAGAAACTTTGTAACTTTATGAGGTCCCATTTGTCAATTCTTGCTCTTAGAGCATACGCTATTGGTGTTCTGTTCAGAAACTTTCTCCCTGTACCGATGTCCTCAAGGGTCTTCCCCAGTTTCTTTTCTATTAGCTTCAGAGTGTCTGGCTTTATGTGGAGGTCCTTGATCCATTTGGATTTGAGCTTAGTACAAGGACACAAGGATGGATCAATTCACATTCTTCTGCATGCTGACCTCCAGTTGAACCAGCGCCATTTGTTGAAAAGTCTATCTTTTTTCCATTGGATGTTTTCAGCCGCTTTGTCGAGGATCAAGTGGCCATAGGTGTGTGGGTTCATTTCTGGATCTTCAATCCTGTTCCATTGATCCTCCTGCTTGTCACTGTACCAATACCATGCAGTTTTCAACACTATTGTTCTGTAGTATTGCTTGAGGTCAGGGATACTGATTCCCCCTGACTTTCTTTTGTTGCTGAGAATAGTTGTAGCTATCCTGATGCAATTTGTGCCTTGGGTATTCAGGGCTTCTGGGCTAATTAATATCCACTTATCAGAGATTGCATCCATGCATATTCTTTTGTGACTGGGTTACCTCACTTAGGATGTTATTTTCCAGATCAAACCATTTGCCTAAAAATTTTGTGAATTCATTGTTTCTAATTGCTGAGTAGTATTCCATTGTGTAAATATACCACATTATCTGTATCCATTCCTCCTTTGAGGAGCATCTGGGTTCTTTCCAGCTTCTGGCTATTATAAATAAGGCTGCTATGAACATAATGGAGCATGTGCCTTTATTGCATGCCAGGGAATCCTTTGGGTATATGCCCAGGAGAGGTATAGCAGGGTCCTCCGAAAGTGTCATGTCCAGTTTTCTGAGGAACCGCCAGACTGATTTCCAAAGTGTTTATACCATCTTACAGCCCCCCCAGCAGTGGAGGAGTGTTCCTCTTTCTCCACATCCTCCCCAACACATACTGTCTCATGAGTTTTGAACTTAGCTATTCTGACTGGGGTAAGGTGAAATCTCAGGTTTGTTTTGATTTGCATTTCCCTAATGACTAATGATGTTGAGCACTTCTTAAGGTGCCTCTCCGCCATCTGAAATTTCTTCAGGTGAAAATTCTTTGTTTAGATCTGTACCTCATTTTTAATCGGGTTATTTGGTTCCCTGGGGTCTAACTTCTTGAGTTCTTTCTATATATTGGATATTAGCCCTCTATCAGATGTAGGGTTGGTGAATATCCTTTCCCAATTTGATGGTTGCTGTTTTGTCCTTTTAACAGTGTCCTTTGCCTTACAGAAACTTTGTAATTTTATGAGGTCCCATTTGTCAATTCTTGATCTTAGAGCATAAGCTATTGGTGATCTGTTCAGGAACTTTTCCCCCTTGCCCATGTCCTCTAGGGTCTTCCCCAGTTTCTTTTCTATTAGTTTCAGTGTGTCTGGTTTTACATGTAGGTCCTTGATCGACTTGGAGCGAAGTTTAGTACATGGAGATAAGAATGGATCAATTTGCATTCTTCTGCATGCCGACCTCCAATTGATCCAGGACCATTTGTTGAAAAGGCTATCTTTTTTCCACTGGATGTTTTTTGCTCCTTTGTCGAAGATCAAGTGACCATAGGTATGTGGGTTCATTTCTGGATCATCAGTTCTATTCCACTGATCCACTTGTCTGTCACTGTACCAATACCATGCAGTTTTTAACATTATTTCTCTGTAGTATTGCTTGAAGTCAGGGATACTGATTCCTCCAGAATTTCTTTTGTTGTTGGGAATAGTTTTAGCTATCCTGGGTTTTTTGTTATTCCAGATGAATTTGAGAATTGCTTTTTCTAACACTGTGAAGAACTGAGTTGGGATTTTGATGGGGATTGCATTGAATCTGTAGATTGCTTTTGGCAAGATGGCCATTTTAACTATATTAATCCTGCCAATCCAC
The DNA here is from genome assembly GCF_947179515.1 of Apodemus sylvaticus. NCBI lineage: Eukaryota > Metazoa > Chordata > Mammalia > Rodentia > Muridae > Apodemus > Apodemus sylvaticus. Next base: position 35,126,301 of record NC_067478.1, read on the forward strand.
GAGTATGGCAGATTTTTCCGTTTTCTGAGGTCTTCTTCAATTTCCTTCTTCAGAGACCTGAAGTTCTTGTCATATAGATCTTTTACCTTTTTTGTTGGAGTCACACCAAGATACTTTATATTGTTTGTGGCTATTGTGAAGGGTGTCATTTCCCTAACTTCTTTCTCAGCCTGCTTATCCTTTGAGTACAGGGAGGCAACTGATTTGCTTGAGTTGATTTTATAACCAGCCACTTTGCTGAAGTTGTTTATCAGTTGTAGGAGTTCTCTGGTGGAGGTTTTCAGGTCACTTAAGAAGACTATCATCTCATCTGCAAATAGTGATAATTTGACTTATTCATTTCCAATTTGTATCCCTTTGACCTCCTTATGTTGTCAAATTGCCAGAGCTAGTACCTCAAGTACAATATTGAAAAGATAAGGAGAGAGAGGGCAGCCCTGTCTAGTCCCTGATTTTAGTGGGATTTCTTCAACTTTCTCTCTGTTTAGTTTGATGTTGGCTACCGGTTTGCTGTATATTGCTTTAATGATGTTTAGGTATGGGCCTTGAATTCCTGTTCTTTCCAAGACTTTTAGCATGAAAGGATGCTGAATTTTGTCAATTGCCTTTTCTGCATCTAATGAGATGATCATATGGTTTTTTTCTTTGAGTTTGTTTTTGTAGTCGATAGCATTGATGGATTTCCTTATATTGAACCATCCCTGCATCCCTGGGATGAAGCCTACTTGATCATGGTCGATGATCGTTTTGATGTGTTCTTGGATTTGGTTGGCAAGAATTTTATTAAGTATTTTTGCATCAATGTTCATAAGAGAAATTGGCCTGAAGTTCTCTTTCTTTGTTGGATCTTTGTGTGGTTTTGGTATCAGTGTAATTGTGGCTTCATAGAATGAGTTGGGTAGAGTTCCTTCTATTTTTATTTTGTGGAATCATTTGAAGAGTATTGGTGTTAGGTCTTCTATGAAGGTCTGATAGAATTCTGCACTGAAGCCATCTGGTCCCGTGCTTTTTTTGGTTGGGAGACTTTCTATGACCCTTTTTATTTCTTCAGGTGTTATGGGACTGTTTAGTTGATCTATTTGATCCTGATTTAGTTTTGTTGTCGGATATCTGTCTAGGAAACTGCCCATTTCCTCCAGATTCTCCAGTTGTGTTGAGTATAGGCTTTTGTAGTAGCATCTAATGATTTTTTGAATTTCCTCAGTTTCTGTTGTCATATCTCCCTTTTTATTTCTAAGTGTGTTAATCTGGATACTGTCTCTGTGCCCTTTGGTTAGTCTGTCTAAGGGTTTATCTATTTTGTTGATTTTCTCAAAGAACCAGCTCCTGGTTTTGTTGATTCTTTGTATGGTTCTCTTTGTTTCGGCCCTGAGTTTGATGATTTCCTGCCTTCTACTCCTCCTGGGTGAAATAGCTTCTTTTTGTTTCAGGGCTTTCAGGTGTGTCATTAAGCTGTTAGTCTATGCTCTCTCCATTTTCTTTTTGGAGACACTCAAGCCTATGAATTTTCCTCTTAGCACTGCTTTCATTGTGTCCCATAGATTTGGGTATTTTGTGTTTTCATTTTCATTAAGTTCTAAAAAGTCTTTCTGTCTTTATTTCTTCCTTGACCAAGGTATCATTGAGTAGAATACTGTTCAGTTTCCACGTGTATGTGGGTTTTCTGTTGTTTTTGTTGCTATTGAAGACCACTTTTACTCCATAGTGATCTGATAAGAGGCAAGGGATTAGTTCGATCTTATATTTGTTGAGGTCTGTCTTATGACCAATTATATGATTGATTTTGGAGAAGGTACCATGAGGTGCTGAGAAAAAGGTATATTCTTTTGCTTTAGGATAGAATGTTCTATATATATCTGTTAAATCTAATTGGTCCAAAGCTTCAATTAGTTTCACTGTGTCCCTGTTCAGTTTCTGTTTTCCTGATCGGTCTATTGAGGAAAGTGCAGTGTTGAAGTCACCCACAATTATTGTGTTAGGTGCAATGTGTGCTTTGAGCTTTAATAATGTTTCTTTTATGAATGAGGGTGCCCTTACATTTGGAGCATAGATGTTCAGGATTGAGAGTTCTTCTTGTTGTATTTTTCCTTGACCAGCGAGAAGTGTCCCTCAGAGTCTCTTTTGATGACTTTGGGTTGAAAGTCAATTTTATCTGATATTAGACTGGCTAGTCCAGCTTGTTTCCTGAGACCATTTGCTTGTAAAATTGTCTTCCAGCCTTTTACTCTAAGGTAGTATTTGTCTTTGACCCTGAGGTGTGTTTCCTGTATGCAGCAAAATATAGGGTCCTGTTTATATATGCAGTCGGTTACTCTATGTCTTTTTATGGGGGCATTGAGTCCATTGATGTTAAGAGATATTAAGCAATAGTGATTATTACTTCCTGTCATTTTTGATGTTATTTATTAAATTTGATTGGTTAACTTCTTTTGGGTTTGATGAGAGAAGGTTACTATCTTGCTTTTTCCAGGGTGAAGTTTCCCTCCTTGTATTGGTGTTTTCCTCCTATTATCTTTTGTACGGCTGGGTTTGTGGATAGATATTGGGTAAACTTGGTTTTGTCATGGAATATCTTAGTTTCTCCATCTATGGTGATTGAGAGTTTTGCTGGGTATAGTAGTTTTGGCTGACATTTGTATTCTCTTAGAGTCTGCATGAGATCTGCTCAGGATCTTCTAGTTTTCATAGTCTCAGGTGAAAAGTCTGCTGTGATTCTGATAGGTCTTCCTTTATATGTTACTTGGCCTTTTTCTCTTACTGCCTTTAATATTCTTTCTTTGTTTAGTACATTTGGTGTTTTGATTATTATGTGACTGGAGGTATTTCTGTTCTGGTCCAGTCTGTTTGGAGTTCTGTAGGTTTCTTGTATATTCATGGGCATCTCTCTCTTTAGGATAGGGAAGTTTTCTTCCACAATTTTATTGAAAATATTTGCTGGCCCTTTAAGTTGTAAATCTTCACTCTCATCTATGCCTATAATCCTTAGGTTTGGTCTTCTCATTGTGTGCTGGATTTCCTGGATATTTTGGGTTACAAGCTTTTTGCATTTTGCATTTTCTTTTAACTGTTGAGTCCATGGTTTCTGTGGTATCTTCAGCATCTGAGATTCTTTCTTCTATCTCTTGTATTCTGTTGTTGATATTTGCATCTATGTCCCCTGATTTCTTCCCAAGGTTTTCTATCTCCAAAATTGTCTCCCTTTGAGTTTTCTTAGTTGATTCTACTTCTGATTTTAGATCCTGGATGGTTTTGCTTAGCTCCTTCACTTGCTTGTTTCTACTTTCCTGTAATTCTTTAAGAGATTTTTGTGTTTCCTATTTCATGACCTCAGCCTGTTGACCAAAGTTCTCCTGTATTTCTTTAAGTGATTTTTGTGTTTCCTCCTTATTGGGCTTTGTATTCTCCTGAATTTCTTTCAATGCTTTTTGTGTTTCCCTTGTAAGGGCTTCTAACTTTTGATCCATTTTCTCCTGAATTTCTTTAAGTATGTCCTTCATGTGCTCCTGTACCAGCATCATAACCAGTGATTTTAAACCAAATCTTGTTTTACAGTTGTGATGGGGTATCCAGGACATGCTGATATAGGAGAATTGGGTTCAGATGATGCCATATTGCCTTGATTTCTGTTAGTTTCATTCCTGCATTTGCCTTTTGCCATCTAGTTCTCACTGGTGTTAGTTGGTCTTGTCAATGCTGGACTCACCAGTGCAAGCTGCCTCTTCCCAGGTGGCCTCTGGTGCACAGCTGACCTCCTGCACTGCCTGGAGACAGGGTGCTGTTCAGATCCTGAAGCAGACACCTGAAGGTTCCTGCAGGGGCCTGCTGGACTCACCAGAGCACACTGACTCTTACCAGCCGGCCTCCCGGATGCCCCTCTTGCTTCTTGCAGGACCTGGAGATGTGGTGTTGCAGCCCAGGCTGTTCTGGATCCCGAAGCAGAGCTCTGAAGGCTCTTGCCAGAGGCCTCAGGACTGGAACCTAAGCTTCATGCCGCAGAAGCAAGTTGTGCGCTCCCAGTCTGTATCCGGGTGCACACCAGGTCTCTTGCACTTCCTGGAGCCCAGGCTGTTCTGGATCCCGAAGTAGAGATTAAGTGTTTATTTTTAGTACTTCATAATAAATCATATTTTGCATGGGAATAAAAGTATCAACTTTAAGTCATCCATTCTTCATTTGAGGGAAAATTATTGTTGTTTCCCGTTTGGGGTTATTATGAATAAAGCTACTTTGAACATACATGAGCAAGTGTTTCTGTGATAGTATAGTGTGCCCTTTGGGTATATGCCTAATAGTGGTATAGGTAGGACTTGAGAGATCAGTTCCCAGTTTCCTGAGGAACTATATTGATTTCCATAATTCTTGTATAAGTTTTTACAGCTGCAGAGATAGCAGATTGTTCCCTTACTCTCCAGCATGAGCTGTCACTGATGTTATTGATCTTAACCATTGACAGGTATAAGATGGAGTCTCAGAGGAGTTTCGATTTTCATTTCCCTGATGACTGAGGATTTTGAACATGTAAGTGTTTCTCAGCCATTTGTAATTCCTCCATTGAGAATTCTCTGGTTACATGTGTATTCCAATTTATAATTGGACTGTTTAGTTTGTTGATGACTAGTTTCTTGAGTTTTTCATGTATTTTATATATTAGCCCTCGACTGAATGTTGAGTTGGTATAAAATCTTTTCCTAATGGCTAAAGACGCCATTTCGTCCTATTGATGGTGTACTGTTCTATACACAACCTTTTCAGTTTCATGAGGGCCCACTTATTAATCATTGTTTTTTGTTTGTTTGTTTTGGGTTTTTTTTGGGGGGGGGTTCCAGACAGGGTTTCTCTGTGTAGCTTTGGCTGTTCTGGAACTCACTCTGCAGACCAGGCTGGCCTCGAACTCAGAAATTTGCCTGCCTCTGCCTCCCAAGTACTGGGATTAAAGGCATGTGCCACCACCACCTGGCTAATCACTGTTTTTAGTACCTGCTCTACTGGTGTTCAAGAAGTTGTTTTCTATGCCAGTGAGTTCAAGCATTTCCCTCACTTCCCCTTCTATCAGTTGTAGTGTATCTTGTTTTATGTTGAGGCCTTCAATCCACTTGGACATGAATTTTACATAGGGCAATGGATATGGATCAATTTGCATTCCTCTACAGCTTGAGATCCAAATAGATTAGCACTATTTGTTGAAGGTGTTTGCTTTTCACCATTATGAATTTCTGGTTTCTTTTTCAAAAATTAGGTGTCCATGGGTGTTTGGATTTATTACTGTGTCTTTAATTTGATTCCATTGATCAATCTGTTTTTATTTCAATAACATGAGTGTTTTCCCATTAATTTATTAACTTTACATCACACTTGCAGCTTCCCCTCCCTCTTATCCTCAGAGTGTCTCCTCTCTTCCCCTCCCACTATCTCTCATCCCCTTGTCAGAAACAAAGCTTTCCATGGATATCAAACCTCATTGGTATATCAAGTTGCAGTAAGACTAGGCATATCTTCTTCTATTGAGGCTGGACAACACAGCCCAATTAGGAGACAGGTAGCTCAGGAGAGACAACAAGTTCACTTACATGCCATGCCCCTGCATGGTCCCACATGAACACCAAGCTCCATATCTGTTACATATATACAGAGAACCTAAGTCCGGCACATCCATGTCCTCTGTTTGATGGTTCTGTTCAGTGATTCTGTAGGTTTTCCTGTGGTGTCTTTGACTTCTTGGTTCCTTCAGTCCTTCCTCCCTGTCTTCCACAGGATTCCTCAAGGTCTACCTAATGTTTGGTTGTAGGTCTCTGCATCTGTTTCCAGGTGCCAGTTGTGCTAGGCTCCTATCTTCATGAATGCCAGAATATCATTAATACTGTCAAGGTGGGCTTTGTCTCATGGCATAAGTTGAGTCAGTCTTTGGCTGGCCCCTCCCTCAATGAACATAGTGTACTCTTGAACATCGGGTAGGAAGGACTGATTGTGGGTTGAAGGTTGTATTGGTGTTTTGGTGTTCTCATCATCCACTGTAAGTCTTTTCTTGTAAGAGGGGGTGGCCTTTCCAGGCTCCATATCCTCCATTGCTAGGAGTCTTTGGTATGGTTACCTTCAAAGATTCCTGGAGTTTCCACTGTCCTTGGTTTCTACCTCTTCCCAGAGATGCTCCTGCCTCCCCAAAACTGATTCCAATCCCCTCTCCCAGTTCTGTTTTCCTCATAATTGATCTCTCCTGTTACCTTCCCCAAACACTCCCTAACCCAGTCACTCCCTCTGAGTACCTCTATGTCTATTTTAATTCCCCTTCTCAGTGAGATTCAAGCATCACTCCTTGGGCCCTGGCAGGTGCCAGCAGGTCAGTCAGTGTGGGAGTCACCACTGGGGGAGTGAGGATGATTCTAGGAAAGGCAGAAAGAAGATGTCAGAAAGAGGTATGGGAGGGCTGTTGGTGAATACCATGCCAGCAGCAAGTGTGTTTTCTCAATGTCTTTTAAAGGCAAGCAACACAAAGCATAACCAATTCCAGGAAGATAAACAGTGTCCATAAATCCTTATGTGGCAAATTTAAGGTACACAATGTGTATGTTTGACTAAGGCTGTTTCCATCAGACTAGGACAGTCTCTCCAGGACATATGTATAAGCTGAGGAACTTGTAGACCATAACATATCTTAATTAAAAACAAAGACAGATGTTGGCAGATACATTCATGATTAATCTCAAACAATGGTAACTCCAGAAGTGTTTCTCACACGCCTCTTTGATATTTAGCTTCATTATGTCTGTGGATTGTAGAATAGTTATCCTATACTTAATGGCTTATATCCACTTATAATTGAGTACATACCATGTTTGTCTTTCTGGGTCTGGGTTACCTCACTCAGGATGATATTTTCTAGATTAGTCTATTTGCCTACAAATTTAATGGTGTCATTGTTTTGAATATTTGAGTGATATTCCATTATGTAAATGTATCACATTTTCTTTATCGATTTTTTGGTTGTTTCCAAATTCTAGTTATTAAGAATAAAGTTACTAAGAACTTAGTTGCACATGTATCCTTATGGCATGATAGAGCATCTTATGGGTGTATAGCCAGGAGTGGAATACCTGGGCCTTGAGATTGGTCTATTTCCAGTTTTCTGTGATACTACCATATTGATTTACAAAAAGGCTGTACAAGTTTGCACTCACACCAGCACTGGAGGAGTGTTTCCTTTGCTCCACATCTTTCCCAGGATGAGCTGTAACTTGAGATTTTTTCTCAGTAATTTTGATGAGTGTGAAGATGAAATCTGAGTCATGTTGATTTATCCTTATCTGATAAATAAGGGTATACATTTCTTAAGTGCTTCTCAGCCTTTTAAGATTAATTTGTTGAGAATTCTGCTTGGGTCTGTACCCCAGTTTTTCTTAAATTAATTTTTTTAATTATTCACTTTATATCCCACTCACTACTCCCCACCTGGTCAACCTATCCCAAATCCTCCATCCCCTGCCACTTCTCAGGTATCCCCTTACTGTGGTGCAAGTCTGAGAGGTTACAGGCTTCCTCTCCCACTGAGTCTCTCTTCTATCCTTCCATCTCTGTAAATAAACCCTCTTTTCCCCTATCATTATTTTTACTTGTTTCGTGTGCCTATCAAGCTGTAACATGTAATGAACATGAAGGCAAGAGGACAGGTTGGTTTCTCCTTCACAGTGTGGGTCGTGGGACTCCACTCAGTCAGGCTTGACAGGAAGGCCCTTTACCAGTCGATGTTTCTTAATTTGGAGCAGGTGCAGTTATCCATTCTGGGCTTCAGTTTGTTTTTAAGATTTTGTTTTTAGGCATGTCTGTGCACCTGTGCAATGTGTGAGTGCAGGTGCCCATAGAAATCAGAGGTGTAGGTTCCCCCCCCCCTTCAAATTGGAGCCAGAGTACAGATAGGTGTTGAGATTTGAACTCAGGTCCTCAAGAATAGTAATACTCCCTCTAAAGCAGAGTCATCTGTCCAGTCCCAGACCTTCAGTTTGTGATAGGCTATTAGGAACACTTTCTCCTCCTGTGCCCAACAGTAAGTAGTAACCTTTTAGTTCAGAAAATTGACTTCATATTTGAAAGTCTTACACTTAAGTCTTTGATTCCTTTTGGGTTTCTACTACTCAACCTGAGAGGCAGGGGTCTGCTTCCTCTAGTAATAACAGAAATAGTCCCCAAAGAGTCTTTCCTTTTGCATTTTTATATTTATGTGTGTGCACATAAATATATAAAGGTTTTCTTTTTCCTAAGAAAGGGTTTCTCTGTGTAGTCCTGGTTGTCCTCAGCTCACAGAGAACTGCCTGCCACCAGCACCCAGCTCAGCTTGTTTCCTTATATTACTCAGGTTCACCTCCTGAGGAGTGATGCTGAGAAGCCATTAATTAAGAAGGAGGCATTCACCTTCATTTCCAGCAGTCTGGAGTCAGAGGCAGGGCAATCTGTGGTTCAAAGCCAGCCTGGCCTACAAACTTAAGTTCCAGTACAGGCAGAGAGAGCTACATATTGAGACCCTGATTCAATCAAAAGAAAACTATCTAAATATATTTCTCAATCAGAGTGTGCACCTGCATGCCAGAAGAGGCCATCAGATTGCATTATAGATGACTGTGAGCCTCTTTGTGGTTGTTGGGAATTGATCTCATGACTTCTTGCAGAACTGCCAGTGCTATTAATTGCTGAGCCATCTCTAGGATTATGGGGATGGGGGAATCTCCACTCTCTAAGAGGCAGAGAGTGGTGTTAGGGTGAGGGACTGTGCAAGGCTAGAACTAGGAGTGCCTGGATTGAAGGTGTGCACTGTCAACACCCAGGTTCTTTGAACTGCAGCCATCTCTCCAGCCCCAGACCCACACCCCATTTTTTTAAGACTTGAGTCTCTATTGAGCTCTCAGGTAAGTTCCTTAACAAGCTAGAGGTCAGGGATGATAACTAGTATAAGTCCTTTATTAACAAAAAGAATTATTCAGTCAGAATCTGTAATTAAAAGGTTTAGTCAAAAATGTCATCTAGTGTGTATTAAAAGGTTTGAGTTAGTAAATTTAATGGAAACTAATTTTACTTCCCACTAAAACAAGGCCTTGTTTGGACTTGTCTCTTGTTCAGGTCAATAATAAGGATGGCTCAGTGGTCAAATGTGCTTACTGATTTCAGGAACCAAGTTCAGGACCCAGCTCCCTCACAGCATCTGAACTCTAGCTTGAGATTTAGCACCCTTTCTGTCCTAAAAGGGCAATTGCACACATAAACATAACACCCCTAATCCCCAACCTATAAAAACTGACCATGTTCCTCTTTCAAAGTATAATAAACACATCAAATTATCATCACAGTTTCTTACTGAAAGCCATTGTGATTTGAGCCCATCTCCTCAGAAACTACAATGTACTTAGCATTCAGCCTTATCTTGCATTCCATTTCTTCCCATCCCATTAATACCAAGATCCCATTGTATCACAAATACATCTGAAACCATACCATGCTTTATTCATGTAGTCCCTTAAGCCTAGCTGTACATTTCCTAAAGTTCAACTAGTGTGGAATCCATCTGTTTAATCCTTTAATAGGAAGGCTTCTCTGGCTAGCTTGGTGACACCTACATGTAATCTACAGTTGGGAGGCAGGGTTGCCAAAAATTCCTAAGACCAGCTTGGTGTGAGGGAGCTCCAGGTCTAAACAGTGAGGCACTCTTCCAAAGAAATCAACCAACATAGAAAATCTTCACTTGTGTTTTCTATTTCTATAAGGTTGCTTTTGATTTTATTCAGCATCCTGTATATATATAGGTTCTTTGGATTTGGTTTTTTCAAGACAGGTTTTCCCTGTATAGCTCTGGCTATCCTAGAACTCACTCTGTAGACCAGGCTGGCCTCAAACTCAGAAATCAGCCTGCCTCTGCCTCCCAGAGTGCTGGGATTAAAGGTGTGTGCCACCACTGCCCAGCATGAATTTCCTGAGCCTGGTCTACAGAGTGAGTTCCAGGAAAGCCAGGGTCACACAAAAAAACCCTGTCTCGAAAAACCCAAAATAAAGAGGAAAAAAAAGGGAAATTCATATTTCTTCAAATAAATAAAAAGGAGGCACAACAAATAACTTGTGATATTGCAAAACAGAATGTATCGACAAGGAAAAATTTAAAAAAACACAGTATTAAACAGAATTCTGACATCCTAAAAAATAAGCTACCTGACTAAAAATTCAACTGCACCTAACGTAGAGAAACCACAAAGAACTTTGTATGCACAGACAACTCATTTTTCAAATGTAGCAAGTTTTCACCAATGCTACCAGGATAACTTAACATATATAGGGGGGAAAAAAAAACAACGCAAACTAGATTCCTCCTCCTTAGTGTGAAAAATCATTTTAAGACCTTGACTTTAATGATAAACTAGGTAGAGGGGTGGACTGACATGCTTTTAATCCAAGAGTTGGGGAGGCAGGAGGATCGAGTTCAAGATCAGCCAAGTTCAGAGTTCAGATAGACAGGGATACTGAGAACTGTCATTAAAAGTGTTACCACAAAGCAACAGCATACTAGAAGAATTTATCCATAACCAGTGACACTACTTTATATAGGTAACAAACAATTGAAGTCTACCAATTTTATAGTATTCTGAAGGTAGGCATGGTGGCTTTTTCTTTAAACTGAGGCCATCTCTATAATTGAGTATCAGGACAATTTTGAGATACTGTTGCCAATAAAAAAAAAGCAAGTTCAACCCTTGTCAATTACCACAAAGGAAAATGGAAGTATGTAGCAGTTAAGAACTTAGAAATTAAAGCCCATTTAGTCTTAGCACTTGGGAAGCAGACAGGTGGAATAAAGACCAATCAGTCAAAGACCACTAACTCTGAAAACTCAATAACCATGGAAGTGGAACATGTACCAAGGCGCTCTGGTTAATCTTCTGACACATACTTAATTGAAGAAATACATGCAATTGGATGTTTATTGCAGCATTCTCAAATATCCACTGTGGGATGCCTAAGGAAATAGCTCACAATCAAGTTTACAATCACTGAGATGGTGACCTGCTGCTTTAAGTTCATGATTGCATTCACTCTGCTCAGTCTGTACAGCTGTGTCAGCTCACCACAACCTTCACAGAACAGAGTACCCTCAATGGATTGGCAAAACAATCCATTTACATACAGCCCTCAAAAAATGTACAAGAATCAACTCTGCAGGCCATAACAGATGCTGTCCTGATCACTAGACAGATTAACAGGGACAGACAGGGCCATGGAGACCCCATCTCAAACATCTCAGTACTAATACTATGCATTTTCTTCTTGTATCTGCCTTTTCTGGATGTTTATCACATCTAGTTTTCATTCTCAAATCTTGTGTCACTGGCCCTAAAAATAAAAAAACAAAGAAACACAGGCATTACATTACTGCCAAAATTAAAACAGAACACAACAGAACTTTGTAATGGTCCATCTCAGAAGCCTGATCCATAGTTGTGGTTTTTCAACAGGAATTCAGGTTCAAGATAGGATTATCATAGAGTAGACCAACTTCATTAAGTTCAGCACAGGGCTGGAAAGATGGCTCAGTGGGGAAGAGCACCAACTGTTCTTCCAAAGGTCCTGAGTTCAAACACCAGCAAGCACATGGTGACTCACAGCCATCCTTACACATATCTGATGATGCCTTATTCCGGTGCTTCTGAAGACAGCTTCAGTGTACTTACACATAATAATAAATAAGTCTTTAAAACAAAACAAAAAAATGTTCAGCAGAAAACAAACCAGAGCAGCACTTACATGCACTCCTGCTCTAGGATCTTTACAGGGCACGGGCATCCCAATGGGTCAGCATTTCCTGCTGGCAGAAAGAAAGAAGTACAGTGACACACTATTAATATGAACTGCATAGAAAGAGTAAACAAGACCACTTCACTAAAGCACAATGTTCTTCTCTCAGAAGCTGTATTTGTCTTCAGGTCATCAACTTCTGGATATAGTTCATGACTGTTCAGATCAGGTACGTCCCACAACTTTAGTTTGTACCCTATGCATTCACTACAGTCATTCCAAATTGAAAAGGCAAGAGTAGTTGGTTGGCTTTAGTTTGCCAGCACTATTTCAGAAAACATTTACAGGAAGCTGATGCTAATTCACAATGGTAAAAATGTATGCTGACAAAAATATAAATCTAGGTTTCTTACACATCTTTCAAAAGAGTCAGGTTTTAATCAAGTTACTTTCTGTTACAAATTCTCTTGGATGCTATGGGCTCCCCTCCACCTAAGGAAAAGAAACAAATTCTAAGCATCAAAAACCTCTTCCTATTGCTCTAATATTTCAATTACAAAACTAAGCTATATCGCCCTTAACTTGGCATCGTTTTGCAGCTGTTTTGACCATATGAGGAATGATGTTGCCATTGTTCAGGTGAGAGGATTTGTGTTTCTCTTGGGTGTCACCAGTACCTTCTGAACAGCAGCACAAGAGGCCTAGCATATTTTTCTGCAAACCCTGCTGTGTAAGAACCCACCCAAGGTGCGACCAAGGAACCAGAAAGCAAGCAGCCTTCAACCAGGCTGTCCAGTCCCTATCTCCCCAGGGCCTAGGCTCCAATCCTGAAGTCTCTTTTGCTGCTGCACATTTCCCCTAGGAAGTTTACATGGGTACCCTGCTCCACAGGCCTGGAGCCTCTAAATTCACTTTGCATGTCCACATTTTGGTTGGTCATCCGGGCACTTAAACCACAGACCTACAGAAAAGAAGGAATGCTTAGCTTTCCAAGCAGCTCCCATTATATCTTCAGTTGAGGGAAATGGAGGATGCCCCTCCGTCTAGCACTGATTGGATGGAAGAACACGTGGGGTGTGGCCTTTCCTGGAGCACTGTCTGGAGCTGTGCTCAGTGGTCTTTTCCTCCAGGGCATTCCAGGGCATGGTGAGCGCCTGCCAAGTGCCTATCCGGTTCTGTGCGCACCACCTGTCTATTCCGAGTCTGGCGACCCACTGAACTTGATGTGGAGTGGGAGTGGCGCCAGAATTCAAAGGAACAACAGCAGTTGGAGGTGAGGTCTCCTCCAACTTCCAGCCTAGTTGGTTGGCACACATGGTTGGTGGCTGGGAGTGACCTTGACCTCACCCTAACTGTAGCCCAGATGGCAGGGGCACCTCTGAAGGGACCTTGGAGGACAGAACTAGGCAGGTGAAACCAAGCAGCCCGGCTCATGCATGCACATGTATGTGGAGGATGAAGGACAGCCTTAAGAGTTGTCCCATGAACACCATTTTTTTTTCCTTTGAGAAAGGGTCTCTTACTGATCTGGAGCTCACAAATGAGGCTAGACTGGCTGAGCACAAGTCTAGGAGACCCTCCAGCTCCCAGCTCTGAAACTATAACCATGTGCCACAACGAACATCTTTTTTTTTTATGTGGTTCTGGGAGTGAATCGATCTTGGGTCCTTTGGCTTGCAAAGAAAATGCTTTACTGAGCCATATACACAGTCACATTATTAGGTTTTTTTGTTTTGTCTTGTTTTGTTTTCTTTTTGGGGGTTTTTTTGGTTTGTTGTTGTTGTTGTTGTTGTTTTGGGACAGAGTTTCTCTGTGTAGTCCTTGCTGTCCTGGAACTCACTCAATAGACCAGGTTGGCCTTGAACTCAGAAATCTGCCTGCCTCTGCCTCCCAAGTGCTAGGATTACAGGCGTGAGCCACCATGCCTGGCTCAGAATTAGGTTTTTAAGGTTAGTAGATGAATGTCATTTTCTAAATGATTTTGGTAAGTCTTTTTTAATCTTTTTTAAAAAAGGTTTATTTATTTCATCATAAATAAATAAGTAAATAAATAAACACAATAAAATACACTGTAGCTATCTTCAGACACACCAGAAGAGGGCACTAGATCTCATAACAAGATGGTTGTGAGCAACTGTGTGGTTGCTGTTAATTGAACTCAAGACCTCTGGAAAAGCAGTCAGTGCTCTTAACTGCTGAGCCATCTCTCTAAACCTGTAGTTTAAATCTTCTGTGTTAACGTTCATCACAATAACAAGAGAATTTAGATAAGTGGTTTTCAACTTGTGAGTTGACAGCCCATTGACAAACCTATATCTACAAAAATATTTACATTATGACTTATTTTTTTTTTCTGAGTATTACTCTTTTTTTTTATTATGCGATATAATTTATTTACATTTCAAATGATTTCCCCTTTTCTAGCCCCCCCCACTCCCCGAAAGTCCCGCAAGCCCCCTTCTCTTCCCCTGTCCTCCCACCCACCCCTTCCCACTTCCCCGTTCTGGTTTTGCTGAATACTGTTTCACTGAGTCTTTCCAGAACCAGGGGCCACTCCTCCTTTCTTCTTGTACCTCATTTGATGTGTGGATTATGTTTTGGGTATTCCAGTTTTCTAGGTTAATATCCACTTATTAGTGAGTGCATACCATGATTCACCTTTTGAGTCTGGGATACCTCACTTAGTATGATATTCTCTAGCTCAAGAGAATGAAGTAGTTTTGCTTTCATTACATTTTAAAATGTTTAAGCTGGGCGTTGGTGTCACACACCTTTAATCCCAGCACTTGGGAGGCAGAGGTAGAGGCAGGCAAATTTCTGAGTTCAAGGCCACCCTAGTCTACAAATCCCAGGACAGCCAGGGCTACACAGAGAAACCCTGTCTCAGAAAAAAACAAAAACAACAACAACAACAACAACAACAACAACAAAACCTATATATTTAAATGTGTACATGGGCTTTCACTGCTTGTAAGTCTGTATGTCAAGCACATGCAATGCCTGCGGAGTCCAGAAGAGGGGGTCAGAATCCCTGTGACTAGAGTTACAGGCCCTTGTGAGCCACTCTAAGAGTACTGGAAACTGAATACAAATCCTATAGAAGAGCAGCTAGTTCCTTTAAACTGCTGAGCAACCTTCCCTTTTGTTGAATTTCAGAATTAACATGGCTTTTGTTTATATCCCAAACAATGCCTACCATCCCTGGTCCCTGCCCCCTCACAGAGTCTCCCCATTCCCCCTCCCATTTGCATCTGAGAGGGTGCTCCCCTATATTCTGAGTACCTGGAGCATCAAGCCTCTGAAGGATTAGCCCACGGAGGCCAGACAATGCAGCCCTCTGCAAATATGAGCCTAGAGCCATGGGTCCCTCTATGTGCACCCTTTGGTTGCTAGTTTAGTCCCTGGGAACTCTGGGGGTACTGGCTGGTTCATATTGTTCTGGCTATGGGTTGCAAACGCCTTTAGCTCCTTCATTCCTTTCTCTAACTCCTCCATGGGGACCCTGTGCTCAGTTGGCTGTGAGATTCCACCTCTGTATTTGTCAGGCTCTGGCAAAGCCTCTCAGGAGATAGCTATATCAGGGTCCTGTCAGCAAGCCTTCTTGGCATCTGCAATAGTAATTTGGGTTTGATGTCTGTATATGGGATAAATCCCCAGGTGGGACAATCTCTGGATGACCTTTCCTTCAGTCTCTGCTCTAGTCTTTGTCTCTGTATTTCCTCCCATGAGTATTTTGCTCCCCCTTCTAAGGAGGACTGAAGCATTTATACTTTGGTCTTACTTCTTCTTCAGCTTCATGGGGTCTGTGAATTATATTTTGGGTATTCTGAGCTTTTGGACTAATAGTCACTTATCAGCGAGTACATAACATATGTGTTCATTGTGACTGGGTTTCCTCACTCAGGATGATCATTTACGATTCCATCCATTTGCCTAAGAATTTCTTAAATTCATTGATTTTTAATAGCTGAGCAGAGACGGGCAGTGAGGGAGCACACCTTTAATCCGGGCACTTGGGAGGCAGAGGCAGGCAGATTTCTGAGTTCGAGACTGGCCTGTTCTACAGAGTGAGTTCCAGGACAACCAGAGCTACACAGAGAAATCCTGTCTGGGAAATCATCTAGCCACTTTGTTGAAGTTGTTTATCAGATGTAGGAGTTCTCTGGTGGAATTTTTGGGGTCAATTAAGTATACTATCTTATCATTGGCAAGTAGTGATGTTTTGACCTCTTCCTTTTCAATTTGTATCCCTTTGGATTCCTTTTGTTGTCTAATTGCTCTTGCTAGGACTGCCAGTACTATATTGAACAGGTAGAGAGAGAGTGAGCAGCCTTGTAAAGTCCCTGATTTAATGAGATTGCTTCAAGTTTTTGTCCATTTAGATTGATGTTGGCTACTGGTTTGCAGTATACTGCTTTCACTATGTTTAGGTATGATCCTTGAACTCTTGATCTTTCCAAAACTCTTAACAAGAAGGGATGCTGCATTTTGTCAAATGCTTTTTCAGTATCTAATGAAATGATCATGTGGTTTGTTTCCTTTGAGTTTGTATATGTAGTGGCTTATATTGATGGATTTCCATATATTGAAACAGCTCTGCACCTGTGGGATGAAACCTACTTGATCATGGTGAATGATCATTTTGTTGTGTTCTTGGACTCGTTTGGCAACAATTTTATTGAGTATTTTCGCATCAATATTCATAAAGGAAATTGGTATAAAGTTCTCTTTCTTTGTTGGATCTTTGTGTGGTTTTAGTAACAGCATAATTGTGGCTTTGTAGAAGGAGTTGGGTAGTGTTCCTTCTGTTTCTATTTTGTGCAAGTTTATAATTTATTGGTGTTAGGTCTTCTTTGAAGGTCTGAAAGAATTCTGTACTGAAAGCATCTGGTCCTATGCTTTTTTTGGTTGGAAGACTTTCTACAACTCTTTCTATTTCTTTAGGGGTTATGGGACTCTTTAGATCATCTATTTGATCCTGATTTAATTTTGGTATTTGATTTCTGTCTAGGAAATTGTTCATTTCCTCCAGATTCTCCAGTTGTGTTGAGTATAGGCTTTTGTAGTAGGATCTGATGATTCCCCTTTCCATTTCTTTCTTTTTTTTCTTTTATTTCTTTTTTTTATTCGATATATTTTTTATTTACATCTCAAATGATTTGCCCTTTTCTAGTCCCCCCCCCCACTCCACGAAAGTCCCATAAGCCCCCTTCTCTCCCCCTGTTCTCCCACCCACCCCTTCCCACTTCCCTGTTCTGGTTTTGCCGAATACTGCTTCACTGAGTCTTTTCAGAACAAGGGGCCACTGCTCCTTTCTTCTTGTACCTCATTTGATGTAAGGATTATGTTTTGGGTATTCCAGTTTTCTAGGTTAATATCCACTTATTAGTGAGTACATACCATGATTCACCTTTTGAGTCTGGGTTACCTCACTTAGTATGATGTTCTCTAGCTCCATCCATTTGCCTAAGAATTTCATGAATTCATTGTTTCTAATGGCTGAATAGTACTCCATTGTGTAGATATACCAAATTTTTTGCATCCACTCTTCTGTTGAGGGATACCTGTTGAGGGATACCTTTCCAGCATCTGGCAATTATAAATAGGGCTTCTATGAACATAGTAGAGCATGTATCCTTATTACATGGTGGGGAATCCTCTGGGTATATGCCCAGGAGTGGTATAGCAGGATCTTCTGGAAGTGAGGTGCCCAGTTTTCAGAGGAACTGCCAGATTGATTTCCAGAGTGGTTGTACCAATTTGCAACCCACCAGCAGTGAAGGAGTGTTCCTCTTTCTCCACATCCTCTCCAACACCTGCTGTCTCCTGAATTTTTAATCTTAGCCATTCTGACTGGTGTAAGGGTGAAATCTCAGTGTTGTTTTAATTTGCATTTCCCTAATGACTAATGAAGCTGAGCATTTTTTAAGATGCTTCTCCGCCATCCGAAGTTCTTCAGGTGAGAGTTCTTTAACTCTGTACCCCATTTTTTAATAGGGTTGTTTGGTTTTCTGGAGTCTAACTTCTTGAGTTCTTTATATATATTGGATATTAGCCCTCTATCTGATGTAGGATTGGTGAAGATCTTTTCCCAATTTGTTGGTTGCCAATTTGTCCTTTTGATGGTGTCCTTTGCCGTACAGAAACTTTGTAATTTTATGAGGTCCCATTTGTCAATTTTTGATCTTAGAGCATACGCTATTGGTGTTTTGTTCAGAAACTTTCTCCCTGTACCGATGTCCTCAAGGGTCTTCCCCAGTTTTTTTTTTCTATTAGCTTCAGAGTGTCTGGCTTTATGTGGAGGCCCTTGATCCATTTGGATTTGAGATTAGTACAAGGAGACAAGGATGGATCAATTCACATTCTTCTGCATGCTGACCTCCAGTGGAACCAGCACCATTTGTTGAAAAGGGTATCTTTTTTCCATTGGATGTTTTCAGCCCCTTTGTTGAGGATCAAGTGGCCATAGGTGTGTGGGTTCATTTCTGGATCTTCAATCCTGTTCCATTGATCCTCCTGCCTGTCACTGTACCAATACCATGCAGTTTTTAACACTATTGCTCTGTAGTATTGATACTGATTCCCCCAGAATTTCTTTTGTTGCTGAGAATAGATTTAGCTATCCTGGGTTTTTTTTTTTTAATTCCAGATGAATTTGTTAATTGCTCTTTCTAACTCTGAGAAGAATTGAGTTGGGATTTTGATGGGTATTGCATTGAATCTGTATATTGCTTTTGGCAAAATGACCATTTTAACTATATTGATTCTACCGATCCATGAGCATCTTCTTCCATTTCCTTCTTCAGAGTCTTGAAGTTCTTGTCATAAAGTTCTTTCACATGTTTGGTAAGAATCACCCCAAGATACTTTATAGTGTTTGTGGCTATTGTGAAGGGGGTCATTTCCCTAATTTCTTTCTCAGCCTGCTCATCCTTTGAGTATAGGAAGGCCACTGATTTGCTTGTGTTGATTTTATAACCTGCCACTTTGCTGAAGTTGTTTATCAGCTGTAGGAGTTCTCTAGTGGAGTTTTTTGAGTCACTTAGGTAGACTATCATGTCATCTGCAAATAATGATAGTTTGACTTCTTCTTTTCCAATTTGTATCCCTTTGACCTTCTTATGTTGTCGAATTGCCCAAACTAGTACCTCAAGTACAATATTGAAAAGATAAGGAGAAAGGGGGCAGCCCTGTCTAGTCCCTGATTTTAGTGGGATTGCTTCAAGTTTCTCTCCATTTAGTTTGATGCTGGATACCGGTTTGCTGTATATTGCTTTTACTATGTTTAGGTATGGGCCTTGAATGAATTTTTGTTCTTTCCAAGACTTAAAGAATGAAGGGATGCTGAATTTTCTCAAATGCTTTTTCAGCATCCAATGAAATGACCATGTGGTTTTTTTCTTTGAGTTTGTTTATGTAGTGGAGTGCATTGATGGATTTCTGTATATTGAACCAACCCTGCATTCCCGGGATAAAGCCTACTTGATCATGGTGGATGATCGTTTTGATGTGTTCTTGGATTCGGTTGGCAAGAATTTTATTGAGTATTTTTGCATCGATGTTCATAATGTAAATTGGTCTGAAGTTCTCTTTCTTTGTTGGATCTTTGTGTGGTGTTGGTATCAGCACAACTGTGGCTTCGTAGAAGGAATTGGGTAGAGTTCCTTCTGTTTCTGTTTTGTGGAATAGTTTGAAGAGTATTGATGTTAATTCTTCTTTGAAGGTCTGATAGAATTCTGCACTGAAACCATCTGGTCCTGTGCTTTTTTTGGTTGGAAGACTTTCTATGACTCTGTCTATTTCTTTAGGCATTATGGGACTGTTTAGATGATCTATTTGGTCCTGATTTAATTTTGGTATTTGGTATCTGTCAAGGAAATTGTCCATTTCCCCCAGATTCTCCAGTTGTGTTGTGTATAGGCTCTTGTAGTAGGATCTGTTGATTTTTTGGATTTCCTTAGTTTCTGTTGTAATATCCCCCTTTTCATTTCTAAGTTTGTTAATTTGGATACTTTCTCTGTTTCCTTTGGTCAGTCTGGCTAAGGGTTTATCTATCTTGTTGATTTTCTCAAAGAACCAGCTCCTGGATTCGTTAATTCTTTGTACGGTTCTCTATGTTTCCAATTGATTGATTTCAGCCCTGAGTATGATGATTTCCTGTCCTCTACTCCTCCTGGGTGAATTGGCTTCTTTTTGTTCCAGGACTTTCAGGTGTGTCGTTAAGTTGCTAGTGTATGCTCTCTCCATTTTCTTTTTGGAGGCACTCAGAGCTATCTATGAGTTTTCCTCTTAGCACTGCTTTCATTGTGTCCCAAAGATTTGGGTATGTTGTGCCTTCATTTTCATTAAATTCTAAAAAGTCTCTGATTTCTTTCTTTATTTCTTCTTTGGTCAAGGTGTCATTGAGTAGAGTATTATTCTGCCTCCATGTGTATGTGGGATTTCTGTTGTTTTTGTTGCTATTTAAAATCACTCTTACACCATAGTGATCTGATAGGAGGCATGGGATTAGTTCGATCATCTTATATTTGTTGAGGTCTGCCTTGTGTGCGATTATATGGTTAATTTTGGAGAAGGTACCATGAGGTGCTGAGAAAAAGGTATATTCTTTTGCTTTAGGGTGAAATGTTCTAGAAATATCAGTCAAATCCAATTGGTCCAAAGCTTCAATTAGTTTTACTGTGTCCCTGTTTAGTTTCTGTTTTCCCGATCGGTCCATTGAGGAGAGTGGAGTGTTGAAGTCCCCCACAATTATTGTTTTAGGTGCAATGTGTGCTTTGAGCTTTAGTAAAGTTTTTTTTTTTTTTTTTTTTTTTTACGAATGAGGGTGCCCTTGCATTTGGCGCATAGATGTTCAGAATTGAAAGTTTTTCTTGGTGGATTTTTCCTTTGACCAGCAAGAAGTGTCCTTCTGTGTCTCTTTTGATGACTTTAGGTTGAAAGTCAATTTTATCTGATATTAGAATGGCTACTCCTGCTCATTTCCTGTGACCATTGGTTTGTAAGGTTGTCTTCCAGCCTTTTACTCTAAGGTAGTTTTTATCTTTGACACTGAGGTGTGTCTCCTGTATACAGCAAATTGTAGGGTCCTGTTTCCTTATCCAATCTGTTAGTCTATGTCTTTTTATTGGGGAATTGAGACCATTGATGTTAAGAGATATTAGGGAATAGTGATTATTACTTCCTGTCATTTTTGATGTTCTTTTTATATTTGAGTGTTTATCTTCTTTTGGGTTTGATGAAGGAAGGTAACTATCTTGCTTTTTCCAGGCTGTAGTTTCCCTCCTTGTATTGGAGTTTTCCTCCTATTATTCTTTGCAGAGCTGGGCTTGTGGAAAGATATTGTGTAAATTTGGTTTTGTCATGGAATATCTTGGTTTCTCCATCTATGGTGAATGAGAGTTTTGCTGGGAATAGTAGTCTTGGCTGACATTTGTGTTCTCTTAGAGTCTGCATGAGATCTACCCAGGATCTTCTAGCTTTCATGGTCTCTGGTGAGAAGTCTGGTGTGATTCTGATAGGTCTTCCTTTATATGTTACTTGGCCTTTCTCTCTTACTGCCTTTAATTTTCTTTCTTTGTTTAGTGCATTTGGGGTTTTGATTATTATGTGATGGGAGGTATTTCTGCTCAGGTCCAGTCTGTTTGGAGTTCTGTAGGCTTCTTGTATATTCATAGGCATCTCTGTCTTTAAGTTAGGAAAGTTTTCTTCCATAATTTTGTTGAAGATATTTGCTGGCCCGTTCTGTTGTAAATCTTCACTCTCATCTATACCTATAATCCTTAGGTTTGGTCTTCTCCTTGTATCCTGGATTTCCTGGATGTTCTGGGATACAAGCTTTTTGCAGTTTGCATTTTCTTTGACAGTTGAGTCAATGGTTTCTATGGTATCTTCGGCATCTGAGATTCTTTCTTCCATGTCTTGTATTCTGTTGTTTATATTTGCATCTATGGCCCCTGATTTCTTCTAAAGGTTTTCTATCTCCAAAGTTGTCTCCGTTTGTGATTTCTTAGTTGTTTCCACTTCTATTTTTAGATCCAGGATGGTTTTGCTCAGTTCCATCATTTGTTTCTTTGTGTTTTCCTGTAATTCTTTAAGAGATTTTTGTGTTTCCTCTTTTATGACTTCTGCCTGTTGACTCAAGTTCTCCTGCATTTCTTTAAGTTTTTTTTTGCCTTTCTTCTTTATTGGCTTCTATCTCTTGGGGCCTTATTCTCCTGCATTTCTTTAAGTGATTTTTGTGTTTCCATTATACGGGTTTCTAGCTTATTCATGTTTCCCTGTATTTCTTTAAGAGATTCATTCATGTCCTTTTTGTGTTCTTCTAGCAGCATCATGAACAGTGATTTTAAATCCAAATCTTGTTTCTCTGGTGTGTTGGCATAACCAGGACTTGCTGATGTTGGAGAGTTTGGTTCAGATGCTGCCATATTGCCTAGATTTCTGTTAGTAGAGTCCCTGTGTTTGCCCTTTGCCATCTTGTTCTTGGAACTAATGCAATTGGTGGAACAATTGCTAATGCAATTGGTCTTGTCTCTGACTGGTGTTTCAGCCTCCTGAGAGGCTCTAGGGCTATTTCTGCAACACTGGATGGCAGGGTTTCCCCTGTTGCAGATTGCTGATGTGCTTTCCTCCTCTTGGGTGCCCTTGCAGCCCTAATGTTCTTTGCCCCAAATTGTGTCTGTGAGCCAGATGGTGCCAGTTTGCTCCTTCAGGGAGTGCTGAGGCTGTATGCTGCAGGGACCTTTTCTGTGTGCTGATTACTCTGCTGGGCAGCGGAACTTCCAACTGGGTTGGTGCACACAAGGCTAGCCTAGCTGCTCAGGCCCTGAGTCTAGACAAAAGCCTGGCAGGCCAATGTCCGAGCAAAGTTCCCCTCAGCTGTAAGTGTTAATTGGGTCTGTCAGGTGGCTAGGATGGTGGCGTGCACTTGCTCCCTGAGAGTGCTGGGAGAGTCTGCTGGCCTAACAACCTCCTGGCCATGTTGGCACACAGATGGCCCACCGAGCAGCCCAGGGCCTGGGGGCAGCCCAGGGCCTGGGGGTATTCCAGGGCCTGACCGTCTGAGACCCCTGCTATGTCCGCCTTGGTCTATGCCTGTTAGCTGGTTTGGTTTTGCCTGCTAGGTCTCTCTGGCTTCCCGTAGGCAAAATGGCAGCAGTGCGCACACCGGCCTGGGGAAACAACCTCCTGGCCGGGTTTGCAACCCGGTACCCCCCCCCCCCCATTCAGCCCAGGGCCTGGGTGCAGGCCAACATCCGTCAGGCTTAGACGCCCGCGATGTTGGTCTCGGCTTATATTTGCGTACCTCTGTCTGATTTCTCTGGCGACTGAGTACCAATATGGAGGCCTTGTAACTGACTGGAGGGAGGCAGAGTTCTGATGTGGCTTCTGTGTGGTGAAAGGCACCGTAAATCCGCCGCTGCTTGCAGCCTGGCTGGCCAGCGATGGCCAGTGGTCGTGGGCACAGGGTCTGCGTGGACCCTGTCCGCTTGGTTCTACTGCTGATGGCCCTTCCTATGGACCAGCTGCTGCTGTTGTTTTGCTGTTGCCGCTCCCCCTTTTCATTTCTAATTTTGTTAATTTGGATACTGTCTCTGTGCCCTTTGGTTAGTCTGGCTAAGGGTTTATCTATTTTGTTGATTTTGTCAAAGAACCAGCTCCTGGTTTTGTTGATTCTTTGTATGGTTCTCTTTGTTTTCACTTGATTGATTTCAGCCATGCGTTTGATGATTTCCTGTCTTCTACTCCTCCAGGGTAAATTAGCTTCTTTTTGTTCCAGAGCTATCACAGGTGCTGTTAATCTGCTAATGTATGCTCTCTCCCATTTCTTTATGAAGGCACTCAGGGTTATGAGTTTTCCTCTTAGCACTGCTTTCATTGTGTCCCATAGATTTGGGTATGTTGTGCCTTCATTTTCATTAAATTCTAAAAAGTCTTTGATTTCTTTCTTTATTTCTTCTTTCACTAAAGTATCATAGAGTAGAGTATTGTTCAGCCTCCATGTGTATATGGGCTTTCTGTTGTTTTTGTTGCTATTGAAGACCACTCTTACTCCATAGTGATCTGATAGGAGGCATGGGACTAGTTCAGCCTTCTTATACTTGTTGAGGACTGTCTTGTGACAAATTATATGGTCGATTTTAGAGAAGGTATTATCAGGTACTGAGAAAAAGGTATATTCTTTTGCTTTACGATGAAATGTTCTATAAATATCTGTTAAATCCAATTGGTCCAAAGCTTCAATTAGTTTTACTGCATCCTTGTTTAGTTTCTGTTTTACTAATAGATCCCTTGAGGAGAGTGGAGTGTTGAAGTCACCCACAACTATTGTGTTAGGTGCAATGTGTGCTTTGAGATTTAGTAAAGTTTCTTTTACGAATGAGGGTGCTCTTGCATTTGGAGCGTAGATGTTCAGAATTGAGAGTTCTTGGTGGATTTGTCCTTTGACCAGAAAGAAGTGTCCTTCTGTGTCTCTTTTGATGACTTTAGGTTGAAAATCAATTTTATCTGTTATTAGAATGGCTACTCTGGCTCATTTCCTGAGACCATTTGCTTGTAAAAGTGTCTTCCCCTGCCAGGAGCCAAACTGACATTACTTTTCATTTAGAGTTCATTTTAAAGATAGGCTTTAGTTTTGACTTTTCCTCAGCTACAGACCTTGGAGAGATAGGGTGGTCACTGCCCTCCCAGAAGAAGAAAACACCGTGCAGCTGCCAGAGATTCACCTTGGCGGAATGCCCAGACTATGCGAAGAATCCCACTTGCTCACTTCTTCCCCTGCCTATATAAGTTCCCTGAGAAAATACAGTTTGATAGGTGTTGAGCAGTTACTTACTCTTGGCCTCTTCGCATCTCCTGTCTCTGTTTCTCTGCCCTTCTCTTCTAGGGTCCCCTGTCGAAAAGCCCCGCAGGCCGGGGCCTTCCAGCCTTTTACTCTAAGGTAGTTTTTGTCTTTGACACTGAGGTGTGTCTCCTGTAT
This sequence comes from Apodemus sylvaticus, assembly GCF_947179515.1. Lineage (NCBI taxonomy): Eukaryota > Metazoa > Chordata > Mammalia > Rodentia > Muridae > Apodemus > Apodemus sylvaticus. Next base: position 35,151,043 of record NC_067478.1, read on the forward strand.
GCAAAAAAATGTAAGGTCCTTTTTCCTTATCCAGTCTGTTAGTCTATGTCTTTTTATTGGGGAATTGAGTCCATTGATATTAAGAGATATTGAAGAATAGTGATTATTGTTTCCTGTCATTTTTATGTTATTTTTATATTTGAGTGGTTATCTTCTTTTGAGTTTGATGAAAGAAGGTTACTATCTTGCTTTTTCCAGGGAATAGTTTCCCTTTTGTATTGGTGTTTTACCCCTATGATCCTTTGTAGGGCTGGATTTGTGGAAAGATATTGTGTAAATTGGTTTGTCATGGAATATCTTGGTTTCTCCATCTATGGTGATTGAGAGTTTTGCTAGATATAGTAGTCTTGGCTGACATTTGCGTTCTCTTGGAGTCTGCATGAGATCCACCCAGGATCTTCTAGCTTTCATAGTTTCTGGTGAGAAGTCTGGTGTATTTCTGGTAGGTCTGCCTTTATATGTTACCTGACCTTTTTCTCGTAATGCATTTAATATTCTTTCTTTGTTTTGTGCATTTTGTGTTTTGACTATTAAGTGATAAGAGGAATTTCTTTTCTAGTACAAACTATTTGGAGTTCTTGTATGTTTATGGGCATCTCTTTCTTTAAGTCAGATAAGTTTTCTTCTATAATTTTGTTGAAGATATTTACTGGTCCTTTCATTTGGGAATCTTATCTCTTCTATACCTCTTACACTTAGGTTTGGTCTTCTCATTGTGTCCTGGATTTCCTGGATGTTTCATGTTAGGAGCAATTTGCATTTTGCATTTTTGACTGTTGTGTCAATGTTTTCTATAGTATTTTCTGCACTTTTGATTCTTTCTTCCATCTCTTCTATTCTGCTGGTGATACTTGCATCTATGACTCCTGATCTCTTTCCTAGGTTTCTATCTCCAGAGTTGTCTCCCTTTGTTATTTCTTTATTATTTCTATTTCCATTTATAGATCTTGCATGGTTTTCTTCAATTCCCTCACCTGTTTTGTTGGGCTTTCCTGTAATTCATTAAGAGAGTGTTGCATTTCCTCTTTAAGACCTTCCAGCTTTTCACCCGTATTCTCCTTTATTTCTTGAATGGAGTTATTCAAGTCCATCTTAAATTCCTCTATCATCATCATGAAATGTGACTTTAAATGAGAATCTTGCTTTTCTTGTGTGTTGCAGTGTTCAAGTTTCTCTGTGATGGGAGAGCTGGGTTTGGATAATGCGAAATAGCTTTGGTTTCTGTTGCTTATGTCCTTGCCCTTGCCTCTCAATGCAGCAACCAGTCATGCACTAGAGCCTTCAAATCATGATGCAAAATGATCTTTTCTCTTTAAACATGTTGATTATCTAAATCAGTGTTTCTCACTTTTTCTAATCTGCTGCCTTTTAATACAATTCTTCATGTTGTGGTGATCCTCCAGCCATAAAATTATTTTCATTGTTAAATCATATTTTTGCTAGTTATAAATCATAATGTAAATATTTTGTAGATATAGGTTTATCAGTGGGGTCTCAATTCAAAAGTTGAAAACCACTGATCTAAATTTTCTTGTTATTGTGATGAAACCTAACACAGAAGATTTAAATGACAGGGCTGGTGTATTAGTTTGGGTTCTCTAGAGTCATAGAATGTATGTGCAGTCTCTACATAGTTAGGGAATTTGTCTATGACTTACAGTCTATAGTCCAACTCCCCAGCAATGGTCAGAAGCAGCTGTGGATGAAAGTAGAAGGATCTAGCAGTTGCTCATTCCCATGAGGCAAGCAGGCAAAGAAAAGTGAGTAAATCTTGCTTCTTATATAGAAGCAATGTCCTTATATAGATCTCCAGCAGAGGGTGTGGCCCAGATTAAAGGCATGTGTCTCCATGCCTTTAATCCCAGATGATCTTGAACTCGGAGATCTCCTTGTCTTTATCTTCTGGAATTCATCGCCACTATGCTTCAAGCTCTCCATGCCAAGATCCAGGTCAGAAACTTATATCTCTGAGCCTCCAGATTAGGATCATATATGAGCCTTCCAATTCTAGATTGTAGTTCCTTCCAGATATAGTCAAGTTGACAGCTAGGAATAGCTGTTGATGAGGTGAGGCAGCTCAGCAGTTAAGAGTACTGACTGCTTTTCCAGAAGTCCTGAGTTCAATTTCCAGCAACCACAAAGTGGCTGACAACCATCTGTAATGAGATCTAGTGCCCTCTTCTGGTGTGTCTGAAGACAGCTACAGTCTACTTTATTGTGTTTATTTATTTACTTATTTATTTATGATAAAATAAATAAGCCTTTTAAAAAAATTTAAAAGATACACAAAAATCATTTTGAAAATGACATTCATCTAATAACCTTAAAAATTTAGACTGGCTGTGGATATGGCTCAGTAAAGCATGTGCTTTGCAAGCCCAGGGACCTAAGATAAATTCATTCCCAGAACCAAATTAAAATTATGCTCGTTGTGGCACATGCTTAATATTTCAGAGCTGGGAACTGGAGACAGAAGGATCCCATTGGGATGCCCCTTGTCCTGTAAAGATCCTAGATCAGGAGTAAGGATGGCTGTGAGTCACCATGTGGTTGCTGGTGTTTGAACTTAGTACCTTTGGAAGAACAGTTGGTACTCTTTCCCACTGAGCCATCTTTCCAACCCTGTGCTGAACTTCATGAAATTGGTTTAGTCTATGATGATCCTATCCCAAATCTGAATTCCTGTTGAAAAACCACAGTTATGGATCTGGACTTTGAGATGGACCATTACAAATGGATTGTTGTGTTCTGTTTAATTTTGGCAGTAATATAATACCTATGTTTTTTGTTTTTTTAGTTTAGAGCCAGTGACAACAAGACTTGAGAATGAAAACTAGATGTAGTAAACATCCAGAAAATGCAGAGACAAGAGGAAAATGCATAGTATTAGTACTGGGATGTTTGAGATAGGGTCTTCATGGACCTGGCTTTCCCTGTTAATCTGTCTATTGATCAGGACAGCATCTGGTATGGCCTGCAGAGTTGATTCTTGTACATTTTTTTGTGGGCTGTATGTAAATGGATTGTTTTGCCAATCCATTGACAGTGCTCTGTTCTGTGAAGGTTGTGGTGAGCTGACACAGCTGTACAGACTGAGCAGAGTGAATGTAATCATGACCTTAATGAAGCAGGTCACCATCTCAGTGATTGTAAACTTGATCGTGAGCTATTTCTTTAGGCATCACACAGTGGATATTTGGGAATGTTGCAATAAACATCCAGTTGCAAATACTTATTCAATTCAGCTTGTGTCAGATTAACCAGCGTGCCCTAGTACATGTTCCACTTCCATAGTTATTGAGTTTTCAGTTAGTGCATCAAGCACAGTAATGTCAGTCTCCTAACTAGCATGATTGTGCACATGATAAGGTTTTCCTATGACATTGTCTGTTTTTGTTTGTTTGGGTTTTTATTTTATTTTATTTTATTTATTTATTTATTTATTTTTATGAGACTGGGTTTCTGTGTATAGCCCTGGCTATCCTGGAACTCATTCTGTAGACCAGGCTGGCCTCTAACTCAGAAATCTACCTACCTCTGCCTCCCAGAGTGCTGGGATTACAGACATGTGCCACCACCAGCACCTCTGGGCTCCCTGTAACATTGTCAAACACTGACTTGATCACATTTGTCCAGCCCTCCCTACCATTTCTTAATTTTGAAACAGGGTTTCTCTTTGACTGAATGGTCTTTATTGCACCTGCCTCTGCTTTCCAAGTGCTAAGATTAAATGGGCTTTACTTTCTAAATTCTTAACTGCTGCATATTTCCATTTTCCTTTACGGTAATTGACTTGCTTTTTTTTTTCCAGCAGTGTCTCAAAATTGTCCTAATAATCAATTATAGAGATGCCTCAGTTTAGATTAAAGAAAGCTTATCCTTAGAATACTGTAAAATTGCCTGACTTCAATTGTTTTTGCTAGCCTGTATAAGGTAGTGTCACTGGTTATGGATAAATTATTCTAGCATGCTGTTGCTTAGTGGTAACACTTTTCAAGACAGTTCTCAGTATCCCAGGTTGTCTGCACTCTGGACTAGGCTGATGTTGAACTAGATCCTCCTGCTTCCCAAACGCTTGGATTAAAAGCATGTCAGCCCACCCCTCTACCTAATTCATCATTAAATTCAAGGTATTTAAATTAATTTTAACACTAAGCAGGAGGAAAGTAGTTTCATTTTTATTCCCCTGTACATGTGAAGTTTACCTGGTACCATTGGTGAAAACTTGTTACATTTGAAAAATGTGAATATGCAGTTGTTTACAGGTTCTCTACTTTAGATGCAATTGAATGTCTAGTCAGGTAGCTTTTTTTTAGGATGTTAGAATTTCATTTGCTACTGTGCTTTTTTTTTTTTTTTTTTTTTTTTTTTGGTGCCGTCTTCCAATGATCTGCTTTGCTGTATCATCACATGTTATTTGCCGTGTCTTCTTTTTATTTATCTGAAGAAATACTAATTTCTCTTTTGATTTCTTCCTTGGTTTTTTGTCTATTCGAGAGTAACTGAATTTCCATATAAAGTGAAAACTGTGGATATATTTCAAGATGATCACTTGAGCCCAGTCAAAGGTTCACTAATTGATAAATCTCATAGACCCAGAACATGCCTTTACTTTCAGCAGAAGTAGGTGGAGCTTGGATTTCCAAGACCAGTCTACAAGGCAGGGTTTAGAACACGACTACACAGAGAAACATATGTTGAATTGTGAAGAGGAAATGAAAGGTTTGGTGACCTTTAATCAAGTGGTAAAAGGTCAAACTGAGCCAGGGTTGGGAACTAAAAGTGTTTTAACACTTAACCTATTTCCTTTTCTTTTTGCTTATGGTTTTTCTTTTCTTTTTTTCTTTTATTTTTAAGACAGGACTTCTCTGTTTATCCCTGGCTGTCCATGAACTCTGTAGACCAGGCTGCCATTCAACTCAGATCTCCCACCACCCTAATGCTGGGATGAAAGCATGTGTCACCACAGCTCAGCCCTCTGCCTAATTTTTCACTCTGATTCTAGGTATGAATGCTTAGCCATTTATTCTACAGGTTTCATTATTAGTGGGAGGAATCAAGTTTGTTTTTCCCCCTGTAGATATTATTTTCTTTGTATGATTGATGAGAGGACTTAATTTCTTCACAGGAAACCTTGGTGCCTTTTAAAAATAAGTTGGCTGTGCATATGCAGTTCTTTATGGGTTCTCTGTACCATGTTTGGGTGCAGTTGAGTGTACAGTCAGGTAGTCCCGAGCTTATTTTTACACTGACAATCACAGAGTCTTGGTTTCAGTTGTTATTTACTTATTCCTATTTCTTTAGGATGTTAAAAAGATTTTCATTGATCCTTTGTTTTGTTTTGTTTTTGTTTTTTTTTGGCTTTGTGTTTCTATGTGCATGTTGATTTCTGTGAGATCTAGTACTGCTTTTGCTGTATCACATGTTATTTGTTGACTCCTTTTTATTTATTTGAAGAAATATGAATTTCCCTTTTGATTTTATCTTTGATTCAATGCCTATTCAAGAGTAACTGAGGGCTGGAGAGATGGCTCAGAGGTTAAGAGCACTGACTGCTGTTCCAGAGTTCCTGAGTTCAATTCTCAGCAATGACATGGTGGCTTACAAACATCTTTAATGGGATCTGATGCCCTTTTCTGGTGTGTCTGAAGATAACTACAGTGTACTCAGAAAATTAATAAGTAAATTTAAAAAAAAAAAAAGAAAAGTAATTGAATTTCCATGCAAAATGGGGATACAACTCAGGAGTGTAAAGCAGGTATATCACTTGAGCACAGTCAAAGGTTCATTAATTGGTAAATCTCATTGACCAAGAACTTGGTCAGATGATTTAAATTAATTAAAAAAACAAAATTGGTGTGGCACATACCTTTAGCATCAGCAGTGGCAGGTGGATCTCTAAGTTCTAAGGCCAGTCTACAGAGCAAGTTTCAGGACAGAACTACACAGAGAAACAGGTTAGGAGGGTTGTCTAAGAAATTTAAATCTTATTGACCTCTTATTAATGCTGGGAAACAGTTAAAAGCCACGCAGTGTTGTGAAATGATTTGAGTTCTAAGCCTCTGCCTGTTTCTGTAGTTTCTTCTGCTTATTTCCTTGCCTTCTGATGGGTGTTTTAATATATTTACTTGATATAGTCCAAGTCATTATGTATTTTATATATTAAATAGTACATGTCTGCTAAGGAGCCCTGAGATAAGCCATGTCTCCATTCTCTGTAAATATCGGTACAGGATGCTGAATAAAACCAAAAGGAACCTTACAGAAATACAAAACACAAGTGAAGATTTCCTATGTTGGTTGATTACTTTGGAAGAGTAGATCACTGTTTCGACCTGGAGCTCACTCAGACCAAGCTGGCCTTAGGAATTTATGGCAATCCTGCCCCCCAACTGTAGATTACAGGTAAGTTTTACCATGCCAGCCAGAGAATCCTTCCTATTAAATGATTAAAAAATGGAGTCCAAACCAGTTGAACTTTAGGAAACATACAGCTAGGCTTAAGGTATTGCATGAATAAAGCAAGGTATGGATTCAGATATATTTGTGATACAATGGGATATTGGGATTAATGTGATGGGAAAAATTGAATTCCAGATAAGGTTGAATGATATGTACATTGCAGTTTCTGAGCAGATGGGTTCAAATTGTAATGCATTTTCAGTAAGATACTGTGATGATAATTTGATGTGTTCATTATGCATTGAAGGTAGAACATGGTCAGGTTTTATATGGTAGGGAATAGGGGTGTTTTGTTTATGTGTGCAATTGCCCTTTTGTGCCAGAGTGGCATGTTGGATCTCAAGCTAGAGTTCAGCTGCTGTGAGGGAGCTGGGTACTGAACTTGGGTCCTGAAAGCAGTAAGCACATTTGACCACTGAGCCATCCCCATCATTGACCTGAACAAGAGACAAGCCCAAACAAGGCATCGTTCTAGTGGAAAGTAAAATTATTTTCCATTAAATTTACTAACTCAAACCTTTTAATATACACTGGATGACATTTTTGGCTAAACTTCCCAATTTAGAGATTCTGACTGAATAATTCTTTTTGTCAATAAAGGGCTAAATTTTTTGTCACCTGGGACCTGAAGCTTCTTAAGGAACTTACCTGACATCTCAGTAGAGACTCAAGTCTTAAAAAAAAGCTGGGGTCTGGGGCTTGAGAAATGGCTGCAATTCAAAGAACCTGGGTGTTGAAAGTGCACACCTTTAATCCAGGCACTCCTGGTTCCAGGCTCACACTCTCCCTCCCCCTAACACCACTCACCTCCTCTGAGAGAGTGGAGATTCCCCCATCCCCATTATCCAACTGATGGCTCAGCAGTTAATAGCACAGGCTGTTCTTCAAGAGGTCATGAGTTTAAGTTCCAGCAACCACATATAATCTCAGAGCCATCTATAAAGTTATCTGATGGCCTCTTCTGTCATGCAGGTGCACATGCTGATTGAGACATGTATTTAGTTTGTTTTGTTTTATTTGAGTCAGGGTCTCACTATGTAGCTCTGGCTTTCCTGGAGCTGAAGTTTGTAGGCCAGGCTGGCCTTGAACCACAGATTGCCCAGCCTCTAACTCCAGAGTGCTGGGGTTGAAGGTGAGAGCCTCCACACCCAGCTTAGAAGAAAGATTCCCAATTGAGAAAATGCATGCATAGGATTGGACTAGCCTATGGGCAAGTCTAGGGCAAGTTAGTAATTAGTGGTTGCTTAGCATTACTCCTGGGGAGGTGAGCCTGAGTAGTATAAGGAAACAAGCTGTGCTGGGTGCTGGTGTCAGGCAGTTCTCTGTGAACTGAGGGCAACTAGAGAAACACTTTCTTAGGAAAAAAGAAAACTGAGCAAGCCAGTGGACACCTTTTCCCAATGGAGCCATTCCACCATGGCTTCTGCTTCAGCTCTCTCCTTGAGCTCTTCCCTGACTTTCCTGTGTGATGGAGTGTGGGCTGTGTGCTATGAGCTGAAATAAACCCTTTCCTCCCCAAGTTACTTGTGGTCTTGGTGTTTATTAAAGCGATGGAAACACTAACAAAGAAGGGAATCCTTAGGTAAAAATATAACCCCCTTGAGAAAGAGCTTTTAAAAGAATTATTTTAAAATCTTAACATTAAGACTGTGCATTACATTGGGTAGTGCTGGTACACACCTTTAATCCCAGCACTTGGGAGACAGAGGCAGGTGGATTTCTGAGCTCGAGGTGAGTCTGGTCTACAGAGTTAGTTCCAGGACAGCCAGGGCTATACACAGAAACCATGTCTTGAAAAACCAAAAAAAAAAAAAAAAAAATGGCTGTACATTCCTGGTCTAGGAAGATGGCTCAACAGGTAAAGACACTTACCATTAAACCTGAGGACCTGCTTCCCCAAGCCAAGACCTCCATATTCCCAGCGTGGTATCAGCATGTGCTCACAAATAAATGTAAAAATACAAAAAGAAAAACTTTTGGGGACTGTTTCTGTTATCATTAGAGGAAGCAGATTCTTGATTCTCAGGTTGAGTAATAGAAGCTCCAAAAGAATCAAAGACTAAAGTGTAAGACTTTCATGAAGCCACTCATCTGAACTAAAATAGAGGCTACTTAGCATTGGACACAGCAGGAGAAAGTGTTCTTAAAAGCTTATCACAAACTGAAGTTCTGGGACTGGACAGATGACTCTTATTTAGAGAGAGAATTACTGTTCTTGAGGACCTGAGTTAAAATCTCAACACCTATCTAGTCAGACAGGTCACATCTACCTGTAACTCCACCTTAAAAGGTAATCCTACACCTCTGACTTCTGTGGGTGCCTGTACTCACACAGTGTACAGGTGCTCAGACATACATAAAAACAAAATCTTAAAAAAAAACTGAAGCCCCAACTGGATAACTTGACTTGTTCCAAAATAAGAAATATCAACTGGTAAAGGGCCTTGCTGTCAAGCCTGACTGGACACCCCACGGACCATACTGTAAGGGAGAAACCAACCTGGCCTCTGTCTTTGATGTGTATAACATGGCACAGCTTGATAGACACACCAAACAAAAATATTTTGGAGAAAATAGAAGGTTGATTTAAAGGAAAGGAAGGATAGAAAAGAGACCTCAGTGGGAGAGGAAGCCCCTAGCCTCTCAGACTTGTGCCAGTGTAAGGGGATACCTTTAGAGATCGCCCTCCCCAGCTCAGAGAAAAAGTGACAGGGGATGGAGGCAGGATTTGAGATGGGGTGACCAGGAGGGGAGTAGTAAGTGGGATGTAAAGGGAATAATTAAAGAAATAAAATTAAATTTATGAAAAATTGGTGTTCAGACCCAAACAGAATTCAGAACAGATGAATCTTAAATGTCTGAGAAGCACTTACAGAAATGTACATCCTTAGTTATCAGATAAGGACAAATCAAATTGACTCAGAATTCACCTTCACATTCATCAAAATGGATAAAGAAAAAATGTTAAGTTGCAGTTCATCCTGGAAAAGATGTGGAGCAAAGAGAACACTCCTCCATTGCTGGTGGGAATGCAAGCTTGTGCATATGCTTTGGAAATCAATTTGGTAGTTTCTCAGAAAAGTGGAAATAGAACTATCTCAAGGCCCAGGTATACCACTCCTGGGTATACAAAAACAAGATGCTCTAACATTTAATCCCAGCACTTGGGAGGCAGAGGCAGGCAGATTTCTGAGTTCGAGGCCAGCCTGGGCTACAGAGTGACTTCCAGGACAGCCAGGGCCACACAGAGAAACCTTGTCTCAAAAAACAAACAAACAAATAAAAAGATGCTCTATCAAACCATAAGGGCACATGCTCAACTATGTTCTTAGTAGCTTTATTCATAATAATCGGAAACTGAAAACAACCGAAAAATGGATAAAGAAAATGTGGTACCTTAACATAAAGGAATATTACTCAAATATTAAAAACAATGACACCATTAAATATGTAGACAAATCGATGAATCTTGAAAAGATCATCCTGACGGGTGGGGGTGGCACACAACTGTAATCCCAGCACTCTGGGAGGCAGGGACAGGTGGATTTCTGAGTTTGAGGCCAGCCTGGTCTACAGAGTGAGTTCCAGGACAGCCAGAGCTATACAGAAAAACCATGTCTCAAAAAACCAAAGCCAAAAAACCAAAACAAAGAAAGAGAGAAAGAAATGAAGGAAGGAAGGAAGGAAGGAAGGAAGGAAGGAAGGAAGGAAGGAAGGAAGGAAGGAAGGAAGGAAGGGACAAAGAAAGGAAGGAAGAAAGACTCGGGAAAGCCCACTGACACTATTAATCATATATGGCCATACTTGCAGATCGGTGCCTAGCGTAACTCTCATCTGGAAACAGATGCAGAGACCCACAGTAAAACATTAGGTAGACCTTGAGGAATTCTGTGTAAGACAGGGAGGAAAGATTGAGGGAGCCAACAAGTCAAGGACACTACAGGAAAACCTACAGAATCACTGACCACAACCACCAAACAGAGAACATCAATGGAACTTAGGCCCTCTGCACATATGTAACAGATATGCAGCTTGGTGTTCATAGGGAACATGCCAGAGCATGAGATGTTAGTGACTTTGTTGCCTGTCCTGAGCTACCTGCTTCCTAATTGGGCTGCCTTGTCTAGCTTCAATAGAAGAAGATGTGCCTAGTCTTACTGCAATGTGATATGCCAATGAGGTTTAATATCCATGGGAGTCTTCTTCTCTGAGAAGAAGGGGATGAAGGATAGTAGAAGGAGAAGTGAGGAGAAACTGGGAAGATAAGAGGGAGGGGAAAATGGAGTTGGAACACAAAGTTAATTGATCAATTAATTAATGAATGGGAAAAACACTCATGGTATTGACATTAAAAACAGATTGATCAGTGGTATCAAATCAAAGACACAGTAAGAAATCCACACACACACATTGAATCCTGATTTTTGATACAAAAGGCAGAAATTCATAATGGTGAAAAGAAAACACCTTCAACAAATAGTGCTGATCTATTTGGATCTGAAGTTGTAGAGGAATGCAAATTGATCCATATCCATGACCCTATGTAAAACTCAAGACCAAGTGGATTGAAGACCTCAATATAAAACAAAATACACTGTACCTTATAGAAGAGAAAGTGGGGGAAAGTCTTGAACTCAATGGCATAGAAAACAACTTTTTAAACATAAAACCACTAGAACAGGTACTACAAACAATGACTAAATATTGGCTCCTCATGAAACTGAAAAGCTTGTGTATAGAAAAGTACACCATCAATAGGATAAAATGGCAGCCTTTAGAATAGAAAAAGATTTTCACCAATTCAACATTCAGTAGAGGGCTAATATCTAAAATATATGAAAAACTCAAGAAACTAGTCATCAACAAACTAAATAGTTCAATTATAAAATGGAATACACGTGTACCAGAGAATTCTCAATGGAGGAATTACAAATATCTGAGAAACACTTAAATGCTCAACATCCTCAGCTATCAGGGAAATGCAAATCAAAACACCTTTGAGGTTCCATCCTATACTTGTCAGTGGTTGAGATCAATAACATGAGTGACAGCTCATGCTGGTGATTAGGGGAACAAACCACTATCTGCCAGGAGCCATTCTCACAGAGATCTCAAAACCCCCCTCCTCTCAGCCATTTCCAGCTTGCTTTCTCTAGGCTGCCTTTAGAATGAAATGTACTAGTTTAAAGATTAGTCAAGTAAGCTAGATGGTCAGTATGTACAGAGCTTACCAGAGTGGGCTTGAACAAAGGAAGCTCACCTGTGGTTAGTTTACCATAGCAATTCTTTTCCACTTCACCTCCTCAAATCGAAATATGATGCCAAGTTCCTACTGCACCTGCCAAACCTTAGCTGAGACCCTGAGAGACAATTATGAGAAACTATTCCTGAGATATGATGCTAACCCCCTGAGATTGTTCCCCGAATACAATGACTTTCCCCCTTCACCCCTCCTTACACCTGCTTGCTTGCCTTTATAAGGCCTTGTGTGAAAATTAAACATTGACAGCTTGATTGGGTTTCAGGTTTGCTGTCTGGTTCTTTTGTGTCTGTCTCATCACTAGCCTTTGCCTAGGTGGTTCCAGGACCCTCCTGACTGTCCTGTGCATGAGGACAACTATCTCTGGCAGCTGTAATAACTTGTACAAGCATTATGGAAATCAATATAGTTCCTCAGAAAACTGGAAACTGATCTCTCAAGACCCAGCTATACCACTAATGGGCATTTACCCAAAGGGTACACTATACTATCACAAAAACACTTGCTCAGGTACGTTCAAAGTGACTTTATTCATAATAGCCCAAAACTGGAAGCAACATTAAATTTCCCTCAAATGAAGAATGGATAAATTAAATGGGGTACTTTTATTCCCATGCAAAATATCATTTATTATGAATTACTGAAAAATAAGCACTTAAATAAGTACTACTTGTACAATTACTGATGTCCTTTTAAAGAATATTTTAGGTATTATTTATTTCTTAGTTATTTAGTTATTAGTGGAAACTTGTATATATTAATGTGGGTGCCAGTGAAGGACACAAGCGGTCATATCCCCTCTTGGGAGGGAGCTGGTTTTGAGCCATCCAATAAGAAACAGAAGTTGAATCTTCCTCAGGCCCTTGATACCCTGTTTTTGAATGTGACAGCATAATAGCTTTCTGCCCAAACTTTGTTGATATGAGCATGTTTGGGCACTGAGTATAATGGCTATTTTGTAAGATCAAATAAGTATAACCATGCTAATGCTTACGATACTCAGTATCTTGGCTGTATCCAATCACAAGCTCAGCATAATAGTCTTTCATCACCAAAGATATTTTATTCACATTTCTAACACAAATGAGTTATTTTGGTTGTGACTTAAATAGCTAAATCCAAACTGAAAACAAATAGCTTCTTTTTGTTTGTTTGTTTGTTTGCTTGTTTTTTTTTTTTAAGACAGGGTTTCTCTGTATAAAAGAGCCCTGGGTGTCTTGAAATTGCTCTATAGACCAGGTTGTCCTTGAACTCAGAGATCCACCTGCCTCTGCCTTGGATTAAAGTTCTTGGATTAAAGGGGTGCACTACCATGCCTGGCAACGTTTCCAGTCTTTAAGTGTCTGCATTTCCCCTGTTTCTATTCTCTCTTGGCCTTCAGTCTTTTTCTTTGCCTCTGGTTCATCCACACTGGGTACTGTCCATGCAGGTCCAGAGTCTTTCTGTTCCTCTTAATTTCAGTTTCCATTTTCATATCATCCTTTTCATCATCCATGTCACACTGCACTTTCTCCTGGCAATATTTGGGTACCACCACAGTTTAAATTTCTTCAACGACTTTCATTAAAGCATCACCATCAACTCTGAGAATACTTTTAAGTCTGTTGAGCTCCCTTGGCACATTTTTCTTTCTCTTCGCAGCAAGCATCTTCATTTCCACTTACTCTGACACCTTTTACCCATGCTTTACTTGAGAAACACCACTGCTCACCATGAGTAACACACCAACAAGAAGCACAGACACTTCCCTCCATAAATGTGGTACTTTAATAATATGGAATATTACACACCTATTTTTAAAAATGACATCATGAAAATTGCAGGAAAATAGATGGAATTAGAGAAAAACACCCTGAATGAGGTAACACAGACCAAGAAAAACTAGCATGGTACATGCTCAAGTATAAATGAATATTAGCTCTTAAGTAACAGATAATCATGCTACAGTCCACCAACCTAGAGAGGCCAATTAACAAAGAGGACTCTACCAGGGACAAAGGTATATCACTTACAAGGGTGAATTAGCATACATTTGAGGGGATACTAGGGCAGGTAATGATAGGAACAGGAGTGATCAAGTTCTCAAGGAGGACTGAAAGGAGAGTATGGGAGAGACAACTGGAAATGGATGACATTTGGACCTGATTAAGACATCTAGTGAAATTGAAATTCCCTGGAATTTACAAAGGTGACACTAAAGACCATTCTCATCAATGGAGTCCTGCACCAGCCATATTCCATAACCAGGCTACTTACAGTGGTGGGACTGCAACATGAACCCAGATACAGTCCTTAGACCTACAATGTATCTGGCCAGAAAGATGTGCTGGGGCAATGGAGAAGAACTTTTGGGAGTGGCCAAATAGTGACTGGTCTAACTCTAAGCCCACAACAAGAGTGGGAGCCATGCCTGACACTATGTGGAAAATCAAGAACTGGGATCTGGATAGCCAAGGACCTAAGGTAGGAAAAATAAGTCAATGAAATGGTTCCTAGTGGTATTCTGCTATACTCATACATTGGGGCCTAGTTCAATAATCATCAGAGACTCTTTCCCTAGAAGCGGATGAGAGCCAATGTAAAGACTCACAGCCATTCAGTAGGTAGAGAGCCCAAATTGGGGTACTCCATTAGGTCTCTCAACTTAGAGCTCAAGGAATCCCATGCAAGTTGGGGAGGAAGAATTATAAGAGCCAGAGGAGTCAAGGACATTAGGATAATACAGCCCACAGAATCAACCAAGTAGTGTTTCTGGGGGTTCACAGGGACAGAAGCAGCAATCCTGGAGCATTGGTCTGTGCTTAGGTCCTCTGCATGTTATGGCTTTTAGCTTGTGGCTTTGTAGGACTCCTAACAGTGGCTAGAGGTCTGACTCTTTTGTCTGCTCTTAAGATCCATTTCCTCCTACAGGTCTCCCTTGCTCAGCCTTGGTCTGGGAAAAATGGTAGGAGAGGACATGATATGGCTATATTGTACTAAAGAATAAATTTTAAAATGTATATATATACATATATATACACATATATATACACACATATAGCTTTGTATTTTACCTTATTACATATGAATTCAAAAGACCACAATAGTTAAATAAGAAAGGATCTATACTCTATAATGCTCTAAATGTGGCCAAGATGAAGGCCTTTTGCCTGCACCAAAATTACATTTGAGGAGCTTGGAACAGGAGATAAGTCACTGAGTTGCTGTGACTGTTCTACTGTGATTTTTATTTTCCCTCCTTTATTAATTTAAGGCAACTTCATATATTGATTATTCACCCATGAACTCTCCTTCTACTCCCTCTTCATTTGTGTGAATATTTTGAGATGTTCTGGTGATTTGGCTGGTATGATGTACCTGCCTCTTCTGTAAAATTTCCTGAGTGTTAGACTAGTGTTAGATATGGAGATGATGCATAGTTGATATATCAAAAGTGATGTTTTATGATTGGAAAAAACTTTCAGGAAATTTGGGAATTTGGAGATTCTCCAGAATTCTGTACATTATATAAATGCAACACTAACATTTGCTTTTTCTAATAGAAATGAGCACATTAGAAACACAAAACACAGCCAGGCAGTGGTGTCATGGGCCTTTAATCCAAGCACTCTGGAGGCAGAGGCAGGTGGTTTTTTGAGTTCCAGGCCAGGCTGATCTACAGAGTAAGTTCCAGGGCCAGGGCTATACAGAGAAACCCTGTCTTGAAAAGCTCCCTCCAAAAAAATTCCACAGAAAACACCTCATCCTCTTTGAGTTTAATGTCTCTATATTTTGAGATCTTATTGAACTGCACTATTGTTGATTATTCTTCTCAAATACCTGGGGCTGGCCAAGTAGTCAACACATGGCATTTCTTATGCCTACTGTGTTCTTAATTAGTCTAGTCTTTTCCAAAATAATATTTGCAATAAGATTCCTAAAGGGACACCCTAATTTTTCAGGTCTCTGTATAGTCCCTGGTGTAATATTCTGGTCAGAGCATTGACATCACACAAGTCAAACCATATGTGAACAAAAAAATGTTCAATGCAGTAAATTATCCATATGTTGGGATATTAAGAAGTGTAACTTAGATTAAGCCTTTAGGAACAACATAAGAAAGACAGAGGGAACCATACTGGCTAACCAAAGGGAAGGTAAAAATTTGAGAATTCATTTCTGAAACTCTAGGATGATGAAAGAAAGTGGCCTTGGAAGGACATCACAATCTCCTTCTCTTAGTGTTCTCAGGTACACAGGACACTAGCAAACTACCAATGAGAGGTTTCTAGAAGAGGATTCTAGCTTTTGAATGTCAGAAAAGATTTGTGTGCTCTCAGACACTGGAAGAATATTCTATATTTAAAGCTGTTTTATGTTGGGGACCATTAATTAACATTTTTCAAGGTGTCCCCAACATAAAACAGCTGTAAAATAATGAAAGTGAAAGAATAGGGGGAAACTTGTTTTTTTCTAGAAAAAAAAATCCCTTCTCTGTGAAGGATGAAAGCATGGTTTTATCAATCACAGATGGCACATAATTATATTTGTTTAGATCAAATAGTGATTCAAGCTTTTATTGATCAACAAAACTGCCTACAGTATATGTGTTTCTCTGCTTGACACCATTAAGTTAGAATCACATATACATAATATTTTAATAGTCCTCGAATCCTCCTTTGTATCCTGAGCACACATAAATTTCTAATTCTACAGTAGATCTTAGATTCTAATTAATAATTCTTACAAGTATGTAAAAACAAAGGTTGGAGAGGGTGTGGAGAAAGAGGAACACTCCTCCACTGCTGGTGGGGCTGCAAATTGGTACAACCACTCTGGAAATCAGTCTGGCGGTTCCTCCGAAAACTGGGCACCTCACTTCCAGAAGATCCTGCTATACCACTCCTGGGCATATACCCAGAGATTTCCCCACCATTTAATAAGGATACATGCTCTACTATGTTCATAGCAGCCCTATTTATAATTGCCAGATGCTGGAAAGAACCCAGGTATCCCTCAACAGAAGAGTGGATACAAAAAATGTGGTATATCTACACAATGGAGTACTATTCAGCCATTAGAAACAATGAATTCATGAAATTCTTAGGCAAATGGATGGAGCTAGAGAACATCATACTAAGTGAGGTAACCCAGACTCAAAAGGTGAATCATGGTATGCACTCACTAATATGTGGTTATTAACCTAGAAAACTGGAATACCCAAAACATAATCCACACATCAAATGAGGTACAAGGAGAAAGGAGGACTGGCCCCTGGTTCTGGAGAGACTCAATGAAACAGTATTCGGCAAAACCAGAACAGGGAAGTGGGAAGGGGTGGGTGGGAGGACAGGGAAAGAGAAGGGGACTTAAGGGACTTTCGGGGAGTGGGGGGCTAGAAAAGGGGAAATCATTTGAAATGTAAATAAATTATATCGAATAAAAAAAATGAAAAAAAAAAAAAAAAAGGAAAGCAGTACCCACTGTGAAATTAAGTATTCTGGGAGGAACATGTGGACCACAGATAAGAAGAAAGCAGTCACCCATCTTTTACATTTAATATCATTGATATTTGTTTTAGTTAGGTTTTGACTGCTGTCAACAGACCCCATGGCCAAGGCAAGTCTTAAAAAGGACAGTAATTAATTGGGGCTGGCTTACAGGTTCAGAGCTTCAATCCATAATCATCAAATTGGGAGCATGGCAACATCTAGGCACTCATGATACAGGCAGAGATGAGGATTCTACATCTGAAGGCTGCTAGTAGAAGACTTGCTTTCATAAAGCTAGGATGAGGGTCTTAAAGCCCACACACTCAGTGACACTCATACTCCAACATGGTCACACCTTCTAATAGTGCCACTCCCCGGGCCAAGCATACACAAACCATCACAATATTTAATCACAATCATGAAATTCTTAGGCAAATGGATGGAGCTAGAGAACATCATACTAAGTGAGGTAACCCATACTCAAAAGGTGAATCATGGTATGCACTCACTAATAAGTGGTTATTAAACTAGTAAACTGGAATACCCAAAACATAATCCACACATCAAATGAGGTACAAGAAGAAAGGAGGAGTGGCCCCTGGTTCTGGAAAGACTCAGTGAAACAGTATTCGGCAAAACCAGAATGGGGAAGTGGGAAGGGTTGGGTGGGAGGACAGGGGGACAGAAGGGGGCTTACGGGACTTTCGGGGAGTGGGGGGCTAGAAAAGTGGAAATCATTTGAAATGTAAATAAATTATATCGAATAAAAAAATTAAAAAATTGTATGTAGCATGTAAAAAAAAAAAAGAGAGGACCCATTACCATAGAAAGGCACTAGCATACTAGATACGGCTTCCTATGACCATGTGTAGACAGTACAGTAGTAAGGCCTGACAGTGTAATAGAAAGTTCCAGGGCAGTAGCTATATATGAGGGAACTCTTGGCTACATCCAGGAAACTCACATATCCACCCTCACAATCAAGGAACACGCCAACCCGGCCAGCTGGCTTCTCTATATAGTGGTGCAATGATGGGCAGGTGGTGAGAAGACTGTAAACATCACCGTCCTTCAAACACACAAGAAGAAATGCACCTTCAGATCCAATATCAAAGTTTCTCAACCAGAAATTGTAACAGACCCCTACAGCCCATTGCTCATGGTCCTTCAAATCCAGCTCCCAGTAATATTTTCCTGTGGTAAAGCTCTCTGCTCCCCAGGAAGTACGATAAGATCCAGGTACATCCAGAAATGGATTGTCATGGCGAGGTCTAAAGCTGAGTCTTCTGAAATTAAAAACTCGTCTTGGCTGGCAGTTGAACAGGACTAAATTTTGAAAGAAAATTTTCACTGTGGGAAGAGACAACATTTTCGTTAAAACAAATATTTACATTTATCAGTTGACAGGGAGAGGGGTCCCTAGACATTTTCTGGGTTTTAAAAATAGAAAGCCTAAGACTGGAAGGGTAGGTATAGCCCAGGTAAATCAAAGTCAAGAGGTTTCCCAAAGAAACAGAATGAGCACATAATGAAAACTGCTTTGAAAATCTGTAGAAGCTGCAGAGGTGGAGGCCACAGCACAGAACTGCACAGTTCTGTCAGAGGCTTTAGTTACACCGGGCAAGCAAGCTGTGTGCAGTGTAATGAGGACCCCTGAAGGCTGTACCCCTGAGTCTCCATGAAAAGTTATTCCTAAGTCCAAGGTCATGATTGCTATCAACTTATAGTTTTGATTTTCATCCCACTGTGCAGATTTGTACGATAAATCTAAGCATGCATTAGAAGTTGCTCCCTAGTAGCAATTGTCTGCATTTAACTAAATCCTGGTTTCTCTGATATTCTTTCCCTGTGATGTTACAATCCATATTTTGGTCTCCCTGTGTGATTCAGACTGCCCCATGTCTTTTCAACTTGTTTTTTATCATCATCATCATCATCAATTACTATTATTATTACTATTATTATTATTGGTTTTTTGGATTTTGGATTTTTTGAACCAGGGTTTCTCTGTATAGCCTTGGCAGTCCTGGAACTCACTTTATAGTCCATGCTGGCCTTGAACTCAGAAATCTGCCTGCCTCTGCCTCCCAAGTGCTGGGATTGTAGGCGTGTGCCACTACCCCCAGGCTTCGTTCTATTTTTTATTGCATGTGATAGATGACTTTTTTTGTGATCATTTCTGCAGTTTCTTTGAGATAGGATTTCTTGCTATATACTCTTGACTAGCCTGGAACTCACTATGTCAATTTATCTGGCCTCAAACTCTTGGGCAATCCTCCTGATGCCATGTTTTTACTATTGGGGTTACAAGTGAGTGCCATGATATCTTGTGAATTTTTAATCTATGGAGTATAATACACTTTAAAAATTCAACTGATAGCTGAGCATGTTTTCACATGTCATTAATTAAAGCATTCCAGAGCCAGAGGCAGGTGGATCTCTGTGAGTCCAAGCCCAGTCTGGTTTATAGAGCTGGTCCCATGATAGCAAGGGATATAAAGAGAAATAATGTCTTCAAAATAAAAAAAAATCAATTTAATTATATTAAACTGTCCGGAATTAATCATTCTGTGTATCTCAAAGAACAAATGAAACTATATTTTTCAGCCTGAATCATGTACATCATTAAATTCGTATTCATTAATCTTTGCTTGTAAAATGACCTTCTGTCTAAATATGATTACAATGTGGCTTAACTAAACTAATCTTTTTAGGGAATTAAAATATTCACTGTACAAATCTTATCTCACAGTTCAAGGGAAACTCTGGACATTATATCAGTGCTGACACTCACCTTGGAAGTGGTTGAACCTTGCAGCCAGCCCAGTATTGGGAAGGACAATGAGTTTTGGATTCATACACTGTGTCAGGTGCACTAACTCACTCCTGCAAGGAGAAGACATTGATCAGCATGTACTGCAGATATCACCCCAGTGATGAGGAGAAATCTTCAGTAGGAGCCAAGTATTAAAACCCTTGTCATACAACCTGACAAGTGAAGTTCAATCTCAGGAACCAATGGCGAAGGGAGAGGACAGGCTCCTGAGAGTGCTTCTGTGTCCCGCACACATGTGCACTCACATAGGTATTCCTAACAAACCAAATTGATAAAAGGAAACACTTACCTGAACATTTTTCACACAGAACATTTTCTGGTATTAAAGAAAGCCCATGGTCAGGAGACAGGGTGGTTTCCTCTTAGATGCTCTCTCTCAAGCCCTTCCTATTACCAACCTCTTCCCTGTGCTTCCAGCCCCTTTCTTCTACTACCAGGAAAGTACAGCCCATGGGCCTCAATGATTAGAATTTGAAAACAACAAATTTTAGCTCAAGCCCATTACATACACTGCTTCATTCATAGGGAAAAAGAAAAGACACTGTCTGGTGGATGCAAACAGGCTTCATATCCATGAAAAAATCCCAAAGTCATCATCCATACACAATTAAGTATTTTCTATGTAAAGTATATCTGTAAATTGCTAAGAAGGCTTGTCCAGCTTTGAATGATAATTCATAGTATCCTGGTTTACACTGAGGATTAAACTCACCTTCTGAACAAGTCATCCAAATCCTGCAAACAAAACAAGAGAAGATATCTGAAGAAACAGCCTACAATGTATTTCTATATATACATAAAGATTTATTTTAGAAACTTATTTATTCATTTTATGTATGTGGGTATATGCTTGCTCCCTTCAGACACACCAGAAGAGGGCATCAGATGCCATTAGACAGTTGTGAGCCACCATGTGGTTGCTGGAAATTGAACTCAGGTCTGCTGGAAGAGCAGTCAGTGCTCTTAACCGCTGAGTCATCTCCCCAGCCCATAAAGCTTTTTTTCCCTTTGCCTTCTGTTTATAAATTTATTTGTTCCCTTAAACATTCCACGTAAAAATTTAAATAAATTCAACAAACTCTTACTAGTTTATATTGTTAGTTACTGCAGTCAGCAGTGGAGCAATGGACAAAGAATCAGAATAATATAATAGTTTATTTTGTCTTTAGAAAACTTCCCACTTCCTTATTTGGCAAGAACTGGACAATCTCAGGACCAAGCTTATTAGTATAATACAAATAACACAGTGCTTAAAACATGGAATGAGGACTTCAGGGTTTTATTCTGGAGTCTTACCCATCCCTCTTGACATCAACAATAACTGGCTTATTGTCAACAAGCAATACCATTTTTTATTGTAAAAATGAAGACATAATAATATAGGCTTTGGAAATACAGAAAATGGAATTTAATTCAGGGGCTTAATGGTATTCTGTGTGCATTGTCCTAAATATCTTAATGAAATGCAGGTTGTTTACTTAGAGTTTAGAATTCCTCAGCCACTGTCATAATTTTAGAGCTGGAAAGGACCCTTTCTTTGTCTTCTCAAAATCTCATATATATATATATATATGTGTGTGTGTGTGTGTGTGTGTAGATATATATATGTAGATATATGTATGTAGATATATATATAGATATGTATATATATATAGATATATACATATGACCTTCACAGTATTAGAACCATAGTATTTTTAATTCATTGTGTTTGTCTTCACCATTTAACCATAGTCCTTTAAAGTTAACAACTGGGCCTTGTTGACCCTTTCTTAATTACTTAGCCAGTAAGTAATATTTACTGAAGTTAATTTAACTGGCAATTCTGAATCATTGTCTTCTACATTTTGCACACAGGGAAATTGATGCTCAACAAGAAGAACCATATATAAAGAAAATTTAGTCATCACTACACTGATTCCCCCTGCAATTGTATTTTCAAGTTTCAGGATAATGTCAATGAAGTGGATTAGCACAATGGGATGAATTCTTAATGAAATCAGGATGTGAGAATATTTGAGAAGCATATCGGTAGGAGTTATACACTGCTTTGTAACACACAACTGTCTACAAAGAGGACTTTCTTTGATCTTGTATATAAAGCATGGGATACTTTCATTAAAGATACTTTAAAACTGAGGCCTAAGCCCTACATGGTGCCTCATATCTGTAACTCTAGAATTTTGGGTTTAGGTCTCAGGAATCCTGTGAATCCGAGGCCATTATGCACCACAAAAGAAGAACGTATATCAAATCTCCCACCTCCCAAAGAAAGCTCAAAAACACAGCTTTCAAACAGAACAAACTTATGGTAGACTAATTTAAAACTGCACTAACATCCAAGTCGAGGTAAAATGGAGTTTTTGGTACCAAGAATCACTTAATTTACTGTTTCAAAGACACAAGCTACAAACACAAATAAATGAGATATTCCATATGGAATCTGCTGACACAATGTCAACAAGCTTGCTCTTTTTAGGTTATTACAGCAATTATCTCTCCAGATTTTTCTTAAAGCCTGATAATAAGTACAGGGGATATAGAAAGGGATCTCAAATGTAACAGTCATAGATGTGGGACTCAAATAATCAATCTGTTTCAAGCACTCTTCCATGCTTACCTGCAGCAGCAACACCTCATATGGCTTCTTGTACATGGCCTTAAGCTCCTGATACAATTTTATTAGTTGACTCCTATTGTGGACCATCAGGGCTTCCCTTATCATGAGCTCCTCTGAAATACTATTGCTTTGATTTTTCATCCACTTCATTTGTTTATTCTCTTCTTCATCATGGGGTGGATGTAGTTTTCTATACTCTGACCTGATCATTTTCTTCCGTAGGGTCATAAAGTCCTGAAGGAAAAAGAACATCCTAGATCACATCTGGAGAGTATTTGGTCCTCTCCACTGAGTTCTTCTATGTTTAAATTCACCTATAGGATACAGTCAGGGTGCTGCACACACTGATTACTGTCCCCACTTTTCAGAAAATGTCAATTATATGATGTTATACATTTGTTATTAATAGCAGGAGCAAACAAATCCATCCTTTTCCCTTACCATTTTCTTCTGTTAAATGCGTTTCTGAGATATCTGGGAAAAAAGGTTTTGATTGATAATACGTTCACTCAAAAATGCAACTATGGGCCAGGCAGTAGTAGTACACATCTTTAACCCCAGCAGGCAGATTTCTGAATTTGAGGCCAGCCTGGACTACAGAGTAAATTCCAGGACTTCCAGGGCTACACAGAGAAACCCTGTCTCAAAAAACCAAAAAAGAAAAAAAAAAGAAAGGAAAAAATGCAACTTTGCACATACATAGTAACTGAAATTCCAAGTGGAGTCTGATGAACTCTACTAAAAACTCAGAAAATCACCCATTAATATCAAACTTTTCTGCCACATGGCCAAGCCTTTCTCTGTGTGTTCAAAATTGTATTTTGCCTTTAAGAATGTAGGGTTAACAAAAAAGGATTTCCTAGCGTCATCTCCCATGTCTGATCGTCCAATTGTGAATGACCAAGTTTGCAAGATATCTGCATCTGGTTGACTTTACACATCAGGCTCATACCCACCAACAACACACGGATTCTTCTCCTCTCTGCCTTTACATTCTCCTGCTGATCTTGGATCTTCTGCAATAAAGATGCCATTTGATTTTCAAGTTTCAGCTGTAATATATAAATTAATTCATTAATTAGTAAATAAATATCATCCTTAGATAAATGAGTTATTTGACACAGAAACTCTAGCACTGAACACAATTACTATAGAGATGGTAGAAGAAGGATCATAGTACTGTTTCTTTTTATTTTTAGTAAATATTGAACATTAGTTTTCAGAACATAGAATAACAAAATACAACCACCCTGAGCTCAATTAAAGAGATGGACTGTCTGGATAATTAGCATTTTATTGGGATCCACACATCCTTCTAACCAGCTCATTCCAATGTACTTTTAGTCTCATGTCACAAGGACTTTTTAAAGATGTAAATTTAGAATGATTATACTTTTAAGTGACGTGAATATAATGAATCATGAAACTAAAAATGAAATTTATACTTATGCACCTCTCAAGGGATGTTTACATTTTAGAGTCATCCTTCATTCCCTCTTTAAAAAGTGTCAAGATTTGGAGTACAATGGATTCCTAAGAACTGGGACAAGCCTCTCCCTGTGGTGTGTTAAGCCTCCCTCTCTCAAGCTCTCATCCTTTTTTTTTTTTTCTAGAAGCATCGCTTACCATTTGCTTTGTAACACGCAGTTCAATGGTGCAGTGTCTGTGACCTCTGTGATCCTGGGAGTCAGAACACAATTGACAGAGGAGGGTCCTGCTCTCACTGCAGAATTTTGTCTTTTTCTCCTTGTGGATCACACACTTGTGATCCTCAGAACTCAAATACTTCATGATCCTGTGTTCTCTCACAGTAGATACCCGTGTCTTCATAGTGATATTATTTGTGAACATCTGATGGGATGGTTCCCTACATTTAGGGCAGAGGTCTAGGATTCTGATATCTTCTGAAATAAAGATGAGACAGGCCTTGCAGAAAGTATGGCCACACCTTAAGAAGACTGGATCCATAAAGATGTCTTGGCAAATCAAGCAGGTGAGTGTTTCCTGGGAGGTTTGCAAAATGTCCATTTTTCTGAGGGGAAAAAAGTAGAATTATTATTGTTGGACCAGAGAGGAGAGTAAGAGACTAGACAAAATTTGATTCAAGTTGTGATTAAATTCTGATTATGGCAAAAAAGACTTTTTTATATTTTATCTTTGCCGAAGAACTTTCCCCTACATATTGCCTGACACCATTCTAGATCTACCATCTACATTCCTACTGAAGACTTCAGCCCAAATTGGTATGTTTTTAAAGGCCAGAGTCATTCCTCTTCATTGTTAGAGAAAGAAATACTATACTGAGGAGTGATCCAAGTCTCTCTGCTCCATAGGCCGGCCTTTCACTGCAGGCATGTGTGTAAACAGCTCCTTCATATTTTGTCTATTCAATAAAATACACACTACTGCATGACTTCTCTACTAAATACTTTTGTTTGGTATCTGACTTTTACTTTCTTATTATTCAGATTTGACTGCCCCAACCCTTAAATCTTCATGGGAAATATCACTCACTTCTCTTCTTTCTGCTACAAAATGCCTAAAATAATAAGAATTTATGCTGTCTCCTACTTCAAGGATATCATGGTGGGGAAGAAATGGTGGCAGGAGCTCAAGGCAGCTGCTCTCCTGACTTCCAAAATCAGGAAGCAAAGAACAAAGGATTGGGATGAGAAGCCTTCAAGCCATGGGCTGGAGGAATGATCTCACCAACATTTAGTGTGGCTCTTCTCAACTCAATGAATCTTATCAAATAGATTTTCACAAATATATCAGGTCATTATATAGCAATCATGCTCCCCTCAAGTAGAACATAAGGGTAATTCTTTTTTTTTTTTTTTTAAGATTTATTTATTTTTTTATATGTTAGTACACTGCACTGTCTTCAGAAACACCAGAAGAGGGCATCGGATCCCCATTACAGATGGTTGTGGTTCCTGGGAATTGAACTCAGGACTTCTGGAAGAGCAGTCTGTGCTCTTAACTGCTGAGCCATGCCTCCAGGACAGGGGCAATTCTTTGCAGACTTGTTTATTTCCACAAAACACAACTGCTGCATTGAGTTTGTGGGAAGAAATTTTGAGGCATAAATGAAACTCTCATGTTTATGTGAGACTTAGTTATCTAACAGCTACACATTTCCCATCTCTTAACTTTTACATGTAGAAATAATCTCAGGCTCATCAGTGGTGGTGCATGCCTTTAATCCCAGCACTTGTGAGGTAGAGGCAGAGACATGTGAATTTCTGAGTTCAAGGTCAGCCTGGTCAACAGATTGAGCTCCAGGGCAGCCAGGGCTGCAAAGAGAAACCCTGTGTTTTAAAACTAAATAAAAAAAAGTAAAGAAAAGAAAGAAAGATGGAAAGAAATAAAGGAAGGAAGGAAGGAAGCAAGGAAGAAAGAAAGAGAAAGAAAGAAAGAAAGAAAGACAGAAAGAAAGAGAGAGAAAGAAAGAATCTGTTTGATTTAGGCAAATTTTGTCAAAATAATTAAGATGCAGTTAGACACAGATGGAATCAAATGACTTTAGCTGGTGTTCTGTATATTTCAAATTGCAATACAAATATTATCAACAGTCAGATTAGCAAAAACATTAGTACTTTAATGCTGACTTCCTTAATTTAGCTAATGATCTTTTTTTCTTTGGGATTTTTTTCTGTTCATTAGACATTTCACTACAAAACAAGAACACAGAAATAACACAGATCAAACACAGAAATAAAAAATTGCATCTAATTTTAACCAGAATGCTCTCTTCTGAATAAGAGAGTGGTTAGTGTTCTCTACTTTAATTACCTGTAACATTCCAATCTAACATACCAAACTCTAGGAGGAATAGCCAATTCTACCATGGTCATACACTTAAGTACCCATTTATACTGTGAGATCTTCCCTCCTATAATTTACAACAGAGGAAATATTAAAATTCTTTTGCTGAAAATTGAGTTTTTACTTCTTTACTTTCCTAAATGTCTTTGAGCCATTCAGAGCTTTTGTTAAGCATAGAATGCTCTTGAAATATTTTAGAATTTAGACAATGAATAAAATTGAAAAGTATCATGAAACTATCTCTCTATACAATACATCATATCAACTAAAATGTCCATAATGATAAATTTAAAATTATCTAAAAAAAAAAAAAAAAAGCAGGATGTGGTGGCACATGCCATTAATCCCAGCACTTGTGAGGGAGAAGCAGGTAGATTACTTGAGTTCAAAGCCAGCCTAGTCTACAGAATGAGAGTTCCAGGACAGCCAAGACGATACAGAGAAACCCTGTCTCAAAAAAAAAAAAAAAAAAAAAAAAAAAAAAAAAAAAACAAAAAAAACAAAATAAATAAATAAAAAATAAAATAAAATAAATAAAAAATAAAATCATCTACAACTTTAACCCAGATTATATCCCAAGAAAGAAATCCAAATGCAAACTGAGACAGGTTTCGCTGAATAGCAAAACCAATTTCTAAGCAAACAACTGTTTGTATTTAGTTAAAAATAGGGACTATGAAGAAATTTTCTTCTGTAAATTGTGCACTTACCCAAGCAATTATCCCGGTGCTCATCAATGCTTGGTAGCAATTCAATACTGGCTCAGTTCTGAGATCAGATCCTCAGAGCGTGGGGATGATAGGTCTAGCAGTGCCTGGAACTGAAGTTTGGAAACACACTGAGTCTGATCTGGAAAGGAATAAACCTGGTTTGCCCCAGGACTGTGCTTAGAGTCTCTAAAGACCACTCCCACTTCCTCCCATGTGGCTTTTACTAAGCTTCCAATAGGAGTGCTTCTCTAAGTGGGATTATATAAATGGATGAAAGATTGAACTGCTACCTTGGCCATTCTCAACAGACAAATCTCCCCCAAGGGATTCCCTGAATCACCTTTAGCTGGGTGTGGTAGCTCACACCTTTTCCCGGAGTCCAAGGAATTAGAATGCTGAAGGAGGAGGATCTCAACTGCTACTTCTTCCAAGTCTACACCATTTACTCACTTTCTGTTCTAAAAGGGGTGAAAATACCTGAAACTCCCTCTATTTACTTTTGACAGTGTATAGTGACTGTAGACTTCAAAGATGACTAACTGCCCATCTGTTGAGTTCACATTAACCAGACAGTTGTGTGTTAATGTTGTAGATGTGAAATACCTAGGAACTTCCCACATCTCAGTCAGGTTTTTGCTTGCTTTGCACCTGGATGGTTTATTTTTTTTAATATGTTTTTAGTTAAAATAAAATTCCATAGTTTTCCCTCTCCCTTCCATTCTTACAGGTTCTTTATAGAGGTGGCTAGCAGAGCTTTGGCTAGGATTTTAGGTAGATTCTCAAAGCTCAAAATGTCAGGGTTTGGGTAGTTTTTTCCCCCCTCAAATGATTTAGTCAAGAGGGGAAAAATCCTAACAAGAAAAATTCCAGCCACTTGAGTTATTCTTAATTCCAGATGTAGTCAAATTACTACCAAGAACAGCCATCACAAGGGCTGACCACTTTGTATTGGGTGATCAGTTAGAAAGCTTATCCCTGATACAGGCTAATTCATTGTCTAGGTGTCAGAGCTAAGGACTTCACCTCAGCAGCCAAAGAGCAGAGAAGCAGAATACCTGCCCCCACTCACTCCTTTCTTTTATTCATGTGTGCCTAATCTATTGAATGGATGCTCACAGGATGGCTCTTCCCTCTTGTTCTCTGAAAGGCCCTCATAGACATACCCAAGGGAATAGCCTGTTCATTTCCTAGGCACTTCTTTTTATCATTGAAAATAATTTTTTTCTCATGAAGTGGGGCTTCCCATTCACAGCTGCCCATTACTGGGTTAGATGAACTACAGACAACAAATTCCTTTAATATGTAGAGACATTCCATATTTTTTCTAACTCTAGAAAATCTTGAAGAATACAGAAGTTGGTACTGGGGACTAGGTTATTACTGTGATAGGCTTTTTCATCTTTATGTTTGGAGAAATGTTGATTTGGTGAGTTTGGATGTGGAAAGCAATGAAGTGTTTTAAATTAGGTTTAGTGAACCATTCTAGTAGGAATATGGAAGACATTGGTGCTGAGGGTGATTTGAACTGTGGGAGAAGGATCTCATTATGAGGCCTAGAGGCTGCTCTTGTGATATTTAATGAAAAAATATGCCTACCTTTTGCCCTAGTTTTTTTTTTTTTGCCCTAGTTTTAAAAGTCTTTATGATGGTAGGTTGAAGAGACTCAGATTAATTGCATTGACAATGGAAATCTCAAAAATACCCAGCACAGACTTTATTCTCTATTTATGTCTCATGAAGAGTTTTGAACATGTATAGCAAACTTTGAAAGAAAAAATATAAAATGTATTATTCAAGTATTAAAGCAGCACCAGCTGGCCAGTGGTGGTGCATGCCTTTAATCCCAGCACTTGGGAGGCAGAGGCAGAGGCAGATGTATTTTGAAGTTTGAAGCTAGTCTGGTCTACAGAGAGAGTTCAAGGGCAGCCAGGGCTATACCTAGAAATCCAGTCTTGAAAACAAACAAACAAACAAAAACAAAAACAAAAAATCAAAGGAGGGTTGCACTAGGAATTGAAATGGAACTTGATCCTGATTTCAAGGATACATTGAATTAAGGGAGTGGTGGTCTTGGAGCAAGATCCCTCCCAGCTAAATTTAGATCCAGGCATGTTGATACATGCCTTTAATCCCACCTTTAAGGAGACAGAACCACACAGTCCTCAGAGATCAATCTAAAGAGCAAGTTCTAGTACTGGAAGGTTTAGGCAGTGAGGGAGGTGGCAAACAGAAAGCTACTGATAATGAAATAGAACAAGGGGACCATGCCCCATCACCTTCATGCAACAGATCTCGGCAGCTTCCATCACTTAGACCTGGCTTTAGAGTCAGAAATAGAAGGGACTACTGGGGTAATTAATGCTAGTTAGCTGGAGGTACAAAATTAGTGGTGATTAAAAGAAGACCAGCATCACTGAGGTTAAATCTTCTAAGAAGTGTTTTCTGAGAGCACAAAGAAATTGTGTTCCAGAGATACCCAAGGCTGTACCTGGTACTGCAGCTGGAATTGATAGTGTGCAATCACCCAGGTGTTACAGAATTTGAAGGTCTGCAGGAGTTGTGGAGAGCAGCTGAGGCCTGGCACTGTGAGAGGCCAGAAAAGGTTGATGGTGAAGGCTGAGTTGCAATTGATGGCCCAGGATAGAAGAGATTATGCAAAGAATTTGAGGCTGGGCACCATGAAGGGAGCCTATGAGAGGCTATTGGTGAAGCCTAATTGCAGTGGAAGACTCTTTTAGTTAGGGTTTCACTGCTGTGAACAGACACCATTACCAATGCAAGTTTTATAAAAGACAACATTTAATTAGGTCTGGCTTACAGGTTCAGAGGTTCAATCATTTGTCATCAATACAGAAATATGGCAGCATCCCAGCAGATATGGTGCAGGAGGAGCTGAGAGTTCTACATCTTCATCTGAAGGCTGCTAGTAGAAGACTGACTTCCAGGCAACTAGTTGAGGGTCTTAAGCCTATACCCACAGTGACACACCTACTCCAACAAGGACACACCTCCTAATAGGGTCACTTCCTGGGCCAATCATATACAAATCATCACAAAGATCCATCATATTGGAGATGTCAGTACCATCGGCTGACTGCACCAAGAATAGCAGCAGCAATGGCATGGAGGGGAGTCAACTAGAGCCTAGAGTGCTAAAAAGGGAAGAACTGGAGATGGGACCCAAGCCTTTTGGAGCAGCCTCGAAGATCATGTGTAGAGCTCTGACATTGGAACAAAAAGCTGTGAAGTTCCAAGATGTCAGAACCTTGAGGTACCTGCCAAGGAAATCTGTTAACACAGAGTAGAACCAGCTCAAAAGAATGAAATTTGTTACTGCTGTATACCAGATGTGCCAAGAGCAGTCAACAAGGATGAAGGGAGTTGGAGATGTGAAGAGTGATTTTACATCAGACATGGAGATGTGAAGTTTGGAGGGTGCCCAACTGGTTTTCTGTCTTGCTTTGGGCCAGTATTTATAAGTTTATTCAGAATTACAGTTAAGAGACTGACAAAATCTCAGAAGAGATGTAGAACTTTTTAATATTGACAAAACTGTTATAGACTGGAGACTTTTGAAGTTGGATTAAATATATTTTGTATTATACTATGGCTTGGTTTGGTCCCTAGAGACTCATGTGTTTGAACAAGCTTATGTGATGGTTTGAATATGCGTAACCCAGAGGGTACCACTATTGGGATCTGTTCTCTTGTAGGAGTAGATGTTGCCTTTTTGGCAGAAGTGTGTCTCTGTGGCGGTGGGCTTTGAGACCCTACTCCTAGCCATGTGGGAGCCAATCTGCCCCTGGCTTCTTTGAACAAATATGTAGAACTCTTAGCTCCTCCAGTGACATGCCTGCCTGGATGCTACCCTGCTTGATAATGGACTGAATCTCTGAACCTATAAACCGGCCCCAACTATATGTTGTACCTGTAAGATTTGCCTTAGTCATGGTGTCTCTTCACAGCAATGGAAACCCTAACTAAGACACTAAGCATATGGCTTTATTTGTTTGTTTTACTTTTTGCCTTTTTGTTTTGTTTTGTATTTTTGAGATAGGGTCTTACCATATAGCATAGGCTGGGGTGGACCTGACCTGGTATATAAATCTGGCGAGGCTCAAACTCATAGAGATAATCCTTCTTTTGTCGTTGGTGCTGGGATTATAGCTGTGTGCCATCACCCTGCTTAATTATATCTTTTTGAAGGACACAATGTGTGACCACTCCTCCATCTATTCTTGTCTTCTTACTCAAGTATGTGAGTAATGTCCCCAAGATAAAACCATAGTTATGTTTCTGTTACTAACACTAAACATATCTCAAGTGATGTCATGAGAGTGGAGCTGGAGTCCCAAAAGTGAGCACTCTTAAAGCTAGGTCCAGAGCACCATAGAAATTGTCAGGCTTAGAAGAACGTCCAGTCCTGTGGTTTGCAGAACCAGAGAAGTGAGGTAACAAAAGATTCATAGGTCATCCCACATCCACATATGGGCACTACACTATTTGGACTCACTGGATTTAAATACATAAATAATTTAGGAAGGATGACAAGAATTTGGGAGGGAGGCTGGAGGGGATGTGAATTTGGGGTGGGCATTCTAAGAAATGAGCAAAGAAAAGTTGGGGGAAGAAAAGAGGGACCTGGAAGAGATAGAGATTCCACAAGACCAACAGTGTCAACTAACCTGGACCCTTAGGTCTTCCCAGGGACTGAACCACCAATAGAAGTACATAAGCTCTACCAAGCCCCCCACCCCCTGCCCACATATATTGTAGATGTTCAGCTTGATCTTAATGTGGGGCCACAAACGTCTAAAGCAGGGCTGTCCCTGAATCTGTTTCCTAACAGAGGATTCTGTTGCCCTAACTGGGCTGCCTTGTGTGGCTTCAGTGGGAGACAATGTGCCTAGCCCTGTAGTGCCAGGGCAGGGGATAGCCAAGGGAAGGTCTCCACCCCTCAGAGTAGAAACTGAAGGGGTATGGAAGGAGAGACTGTGTGAGGGGAACCAAGAGGAGTGGACAGCGATTTGAATGTAAAGTGAAGAATCCATATTTAAAAAAAGAAAAGAAAGAAAAAAGTCTTCCAGAAAGAAAGCTATGTACATGCCCAAGGACAGCACATACATGGGCCATTCTGAAACTTCTTCAACATTTGGGAACCTCAAGAGAAATGTCAGGCTTACACATCCCCGACTTGTAACATGAATTGTGTGCTGTTTCCTTCCACACAAGTGTTTGGCTCTAGTAGTTTCAAAAGTTATAACAACATATAATTCATTTATTTGTTTTCTTGTTCCCTTAGAAACAATTCTTAATATTGCATTATCTGCAAAACAGACATCTTTGTTAAAGATTTATTTTTTATTATATGTAAATCCACTCTAGCTGTCTTCAGACACCCCAAAAAAGGCCATCAGAGCTCATTCTCGATGGTTGTGAGGCACCATGTGGTTGCTGGGGATTGAACTCAGGACCTCCTGCTGCTCCTGCTGTATTGTCATAGGCACACAAATGCACATATTGCGTAAGGTGTCTGTGACACCGGCTGGCACACACATTCTAGTGCACATCCCCTTTACCTCCAAGTCTCTTCTCACGTGTGAAGGATAGCCGCACCAGTCCATGCACCAAGAAAATGTAAGACCCCCCCAAAACAAAGGGCGCCCTAGCACCCCACGTTTCCAAAGGTGTCACCCCTTTCACTTTTGAGAAACGGTCTTGATGCAATAGCAGGAGAATTTTTATTCCAGAGACTCTGAGGTCCACAGTCATACACTGTGCAGGGGTAGAGGACTGTGGGACCCCGTGCAACTGTAGTCAGGGGTATTTAAAGGAGAAAAATCACAAGGCAAGGGGTGGAGGACAAAGTGGAAGACAAAAATCACAAGCAAGGCAAAGGGTGGAGGACAAATTATGCATGGAATGGGGAACTACAGAATGAGGAAGTCAGGCAATAGTTTATGCCTTAAGGAAGGTTAGAGATTATCTGGAGCAAATGTCCTTGGGGCATTGTATAGTTAAACATTGGAACTAGAATAGGGTGGGCTATCTTTCTCAAGCTGAAAGCAGAAAAACAAGTTACCTCATGCTGGGCTAGTTGTTTAGGGGTCTAAAAACATTGAGTTGGGGTCTCTCAATGCCTCTTTAATACTTGAATAATACAGCTTATATTTTTTCTTTCAAAGCTTGCTATACTTGTTCAAAACACTCTTAATGAAACTTAAGCAGATAACAAAGTCTATTCTGGGTATTTTTGAGACTTCGTTTGTCTTTTGTTTTTTTTGGGGGGGGTTGTTTGTTTGTCTGTTTGTTTTTTTGAGACAGAGTTTCTCTGTATAGTCCTGGCTGTCCTGGTACTTACTCTATAGACCAGGCTGGCTTAGAACTCACAAATCCTCCTGCCTCTGCCTCCCGAGTGCTGGGATTAAAGGCCTGTGGCACCACTGCCCCGAGATTGTTCCTTTATCAAAGCAATTAATCTGAGTCTCTTCAACCTACTCTCAGGCAAACTCTTAAAACTGGGGCAAAAAAAAAAAAAAACCCTCAAAAAACAAAACAAAAACAAAAACAAACAAACAGAAAAGCCCTAGGGCAAAAGGCAGGCACTTTTTTTTTTCACTAAACATCACAAGAGTAACCTCTATGCCTCATACTGAGATCCTTCTTCAGTTCAAATCACCCTCAGCACCAATGTCTTCATATTCCTACTAGAATGGTTCACTGAACCCAATTTAAAGCACATCACTGCTATCCACATCCAAAGTCACCAAATCAACATTCCTCCAAACACATGAAAAAGCTTATCACAGTAATACCCTAGTCCCCAGTACCAACTTCCATATCAGTCAGGGTTCTCTATAGTTAGAGAAATTATGGAATGTCTCTATATATTAAAGGAATTTGTTGTATGCAGTGCATCTAACCCAATAATGGGCATCTGTGACTGGGAAGCCCCACTTCATGAGAAAAAAAATTTGTTTGTTTGTTTGTTTTTTGTTTTTGTTTTTTTTTTTACATGGTTTCTCTGTAGACTGGCTGACCTGGAACTTACTCTGTAGACCTGGCTGACCTGGAACTTACTCTGTAGACCAGGCTGGTCTTGAACTCAGAAATCTGCTTGCCTCGGCCTCCCACTATGCTGGGATTACAGGCATGTGCCACCACCGCCCAGCTGAAAAATTTATTTTCAATGATAAAAAAGTAGTGCCTAGGAATCAACAGGCTATTCCCTTGGGTATGTCTATGAGGGCCTTTCAGAGAACAAGAGGGAAGAGCCATCCTGTGAGCATCCATCCAACAGATTAGGCACACAGGAATAAAAGAAAGGAGTGAGTAAGGACAGGTATTCAGCTTCTCTGCTCTTTG
Organism: Apodemus sylvaticus; assembly: GCF_947179515.1. NCBI lineage: Eukaryota > Metazoa > Chordata > Mammalia > Rodentia > Muridae > Apodemus > Apodemus sylvaticus. The sequence goes on from NC_067478.1 coordinate 35,185,595, forward strand.
GCTGCTGAGGTGAAGACCTTAGCTCTGACACCTAGACAAAGAATCAGCTTGTATCAGGGATAAGCTTTCTTTTATTTTTATTATTATTATTTTTTTATTCGATATATTTTTTATTTACATTTCAAATGATTTCCCCTTTTCTAGCCCCCCACTCCCTGAAAGCCCCATAAGCCCCCTTCTCTCCTCCTGTCCTCCCACCCATCCCTTCCCATTTCTAACTGATCACCCAATACAAAGTGCTCAGCCCTTGTGATGGCTGTTCTTGGTAGTAAACTGACTACATCTGGAATTAAGAATAACTCAAGTGGCTGGAATTTTTCTTGTGAGGATTTTTTTCCCTCTTGAGTAGAAAAAATCTACCCAAACCTTGATATTTTGAGCTTTGAGAATCTACCTAAAATCCTAGCCAGAGCTGTGGTAGCCACCTCTATGAAGGACCTGTAAGAAAGGAAGGGAGAGGGAAAATTATGGCATTTTATTTTAACTAAGAACATATTAAAAAATAAACCTTCCAGGTGTAAAGCAAGCAAAAACCTGACTGAGATGTGGAAGGTTCCTAGTTATTTCACATCTACAACATTAACACATAACTGACTGGTTAATGTGAACTGAAGATGGGGAGCTAGGCATCTTTGAAGTCTAATGACACTATACACAGTCAAAATAAATAGAGGGAGATTCATGCATTTTCCTCCTTTTAGTAAATGGGGTAGATTTAGAAAAAGTAGCAGTTGAGATTAATATGAGCAAAAGAAGTTGTAACACATCCCCAAAGAACTGACAATATATTCATGTTGATATTTGGTAGAATCAGAGATTAATGGTGCCACCACCTGTTAAGCTATGAAAAGCAAAGTATGAGCATACTGCACAATATGTAGTTACCGTAAAACATTGTTGTAAAATTACTATTTTTTTCTTAGAAAATTTCTCACTGCATATTTTAGGCAGGCCTTGAACTAAAAATCTTCCTGCTTCAGCATTCGAATTCCTTGGACTCTGGGTAAAGCAGTGAGCTACCACACCCAGATAAACAGTGATTCAAGAAATTTTTTGGGAGAAACTTGCTTGTGGAGATTGGCCAAAGTGTTAGTCCATCCATCCATTTAGATAATCCCACTTAGAGAAGTTCACCCATTGGAAGCATTAGTAAAAGCTACCATGGGAGGAAGTGGGCATGGTCCTTTGAGACTCAAAGCACAGTCCTAGGGCCCACCAGGTTCATTCTACTTCAGATCAGATACGGTGTGTTTTCTACCTTCAGGTCCAGACACTGCTAGACCCCTGTGCTCTGAGGATCTGATCTCAGAACTGAGCTAGTATTGTCTTGCTACCAAGCATTGATGAGCTTGGGGATAATTGCTTGGGTAAGTGCACAATTTACAAGAGATAATTCCTTCATAGTCCCTATTTTTAGCTAAATACAAACAGGTGTTTTCTTAGTTGTATTTTTGTCATTCAGCAAAACCTGACTCAGTTTACATTTGGATTTCTTTCTTGGGATATAATGTGGGTTAAGGTTATAGATAATTTTAAATTTATCATTATGCACATTTCAATTGATCTGATGTATTGAGAGATTCATGATACTTTTCAATTTTGTATTGAGAGATATTTTCATTATACTTTTCAATTTTGTATGTTGTCTAAATTCTAAAATGTTTATTTTCCTTTTTTGTTTTGTTTTTTTCAAGACAGGGTTTTTCTGTGTAGTCCTGTCTGTCCTGGAACTCACTCTGTCAACCAGGCAGGCCTTAAACTCAGGAATCCACCTGCCTCTGCCTCCCAAGTGCTGGGATTACAGGCGTGCACCACCACAAGTGTCTCTAAAATATTTCAAGAGCATTCTATGCTTAACAAAAGCTCTGAATGGTTTAAAGACATCGGAATTTAAATATATCTAGAAAAGCATAGAAGTAAAAACTCAATTTTCAGCAAAAGAATTTTAATATTTCTTCTGTTGTAAATTATAGGAGGGAAATCTCACAATATAAATGGGTACTTAAGTATACCATGATGGTAGAACTGGCTATTCCTCCTAGAGTTGGGAATGTTAGATTGGAAGGTTACATGTAGTTAAAGCAGAGAAAACTAACCACTCTCTTATTCATAAGAGTACATTCTGGTTAAAATCTGGTTCAATTTTTCATTTCTGTGTTTGATCTGGGTTATCTCCGTATTCTTGTTTTATAGTGAAATGTCTAATGTACAAAAAAAAAAAGCAAAAACAAACAACCAAAAAAAAAAAAAAAAAAAAAAGGAAAACATGAACATTACCTAAATTAAGCAAGGCAGCTTTAGAGTCCCAAAGTTTTTGCTAATCTAATTGTAGACACTATTAGTACTGGAATTTGAAGGCCAAGAACCACCAGCTAAAGCCATTTGATTCAATCTGTGTCCAACTGTAGAAGCTTAATTATTTTGACAAAACTTGCCTCAATCAAACTGAGATTCTTTCCTTCTTTCTTTTCTTTCTTTCTTTTCTTTCTTTCTTTCTTTCTTTCTTTCTTTCTTTCTTTCTTTCTTTCTTTCTTTCTTTCTTTCTTTTCTTTCTTTCTTTCTCTCTTTCTCTCTCTCTTTCTCTTTCTTTCTTTCTTTCTTTCTTTCTTTCTTTCTTTCTTTCTTTCTTTCTTTCTTTCTTTCTTTCTTTCCTTTTCTATTCTTTTTTTCTTTTTGTGTTTTTTGAGACAGGGTTTCTCTGTATATCCTTGGCTGTCCTGGAACTGAATCTGTAGACTAGGCTGGCCTTGAATTCAGAAATCTGCCTGTTTCTGTTTCAAAAGTGCTGCCTGGGATTTAAGGCATGCACCACATCTGCTGGGATGATTATTTCTACGTGTAAATGTTAAAAGAGATGGGAAATGCATACCTGTTGGTTAGATAACCAAGTCTCACATAGACACGTGAGCTTCATTTATACTTCAAGATTTCTTCCTACAAACTCAAGGCAGGAGTTGTTTTTTGGGGAAGTAAACAAGAGTCTACAAAGAATTGCCCCTGGGCTGATGGCATGGTTGAGCAGTTAAGAGCAGTGACTGCTCTTCCAGAAGTCTTGAGTTCAATTCCCAGCAACCACAACCTTCTCTAATGGGGATCCAATGCCTTCTCCTAGTGTGTCTGAAGACAGTGACAGTACACTAACATATATAAAAAATAAATAAATATTTAAAAAAGAATTTACCTTGTGTTCAACTTGAGGGTAGCAGGATTGCTTTAGACTTGACCTGATAAGCCAGGCATGGTGGAACACACCTGTAATTGCTGTACTTGGGAGGCAGAGGCAGGCGGATTTCTGAGTTCCAGGCCATACTGGCCTACAGAGTGAGTTCCAGGACAGCCAAGGCTACACAGAGAAATCCTGTCTCGGAAAAAAAAAAAAAAGGAAGAAATGACCTGATATATTTTTGAAAATCTACTGGATTAGATTCATTCAATTGGGAAGAACCACACTAAATGTTGCTGAGATCATTCCTCCAGTCCATGGGTTGAGGGCTCCAATGAGGAAAAAGGGGGAAGGGGAGCTGTGGAGCAAGCTTTCCTTTGCTCTTTGCTTCCTGATTTTGGAAGTCAGGAGAGCAGCTGCCTTGAGCTCCCGCCACCATTTCTTCTTCACCATGAAGAAGACAGCATAAATTCTTATTCTTTTAGGCATTTTGTAGCAGAAAAAGAGAAGTGAGTGATATTTCCCATGAAGATTCAAGGGATGGGGAAGTGGAATCTGAATAAGAAACTAAAAGTCAGATACCAAACAAAGCTATTCAGGAGAGAAGTCATGAAATAGTGTGCATTTTCTTGGATAGACAACAAAGGAAAGAGCTATTTACTCACGTGCCTGCAGTGAAAAGAGCAGATGGACTTGGATCACTCCTCCATATGGTATTTTTTCTCTATAACATTAGAGAGGAATGTCTCTGGCCTTTGAAAACTACCAATGTGGTCTGAAGTCTATAGGAGGAATGTAGATGGTAGATCTAGAATAGTGTCACATCAATCAATATGTAGGGAAAAGTTGTTGGGCAAACAAAATAAGTCTGTATTTATTGCCACAATCAGAATTTAACCACAAGTTGAATCACATTTTGTCTAGTCTCTTGCTCCTCTCTGGTAATAATAATAATTCTACTTTTCCCCCCTCAGAAAAATGGAGTCAGACATTTTGCAAACCCCCCAGGAAATATTCAACTGTTTCATTTGCCAGAGCATCTTTATGGATCCAGTCTTCTTAAGGTGTGGCCATACCTTCTGCAAGGCCTGTCTTATCCTTTCTTCAGAAGATGTTGGAATCCCTGACCTCTGCCCTATATGTAGGCAACCATCCAATTGGACATTCAGAAATAGCATCACTATCTGTTACCTGGTATCTGCTGTGAGAAAAAACAGGCTCATGAAGTATTTGCATTCTCAGGATCAAAAGTGCATGACCCACAAGGAGAGAAAGACGACATTCCCTGGTGAGAGCAGGGTCCTCCTCTGTCAATTGTGTTCTGACACCCAGAATCACAGAGGTCAGAGACACTGCATCATTGAAGTGCATGTTTGTATGCAAATGGTAAGTGATATTTCTGAAAAAATCTGAGAGCTTGAGAGAGGGAGGCTTAGCAGACTATGTGGAGAGGCTTGTCCTGATTCTGAGGAATCCACTGTGCTCCAAATTTTGCCAGTTTTTAAACAAAGAATGAGGAATGACGATAAAATACAAACATTCCATGACAGGTGCAGAAGTATAAATGCCATTTCTAGTTTCATGATTCATTATGTTCATGTCATTGAAAAGTATAATCATAAATATACATCTTTAAAAACTGCTTTAAAAACTGACATGAGACTAAAATCCCAAAAGTACATTGGAATGAGGTGGTTAGAAGCATCTGGGGATCCCAGTCGGATGCTAATTATCCAGACAATCATCATTTTCAGTCCATCACTTTACTTGAGCACAGGGTGGTTGTGATTGTAATTCTATAGTCTGAAATCTAAAGTTCCATAGTTATTAAAATAAAATAGAAACAGCACTGTGATTCTTCTTCTACCCTCCATAAATTAATTGTGTTCAGTGCTAGAGTTTGTCATTAGGTAAATTACATTATTTATGTAAGGATGATATTCATTTATTTACTTATATAATTATTTACTTTTATTTATTTATTACAGATGAAACTTGAAAATAAAATGGCATCTTTATTGAAGAAGATCCAAGAACAGCAGGAGACTCTAAATGCAGAGAGGAGAACAATCTTTCAGTGGTTGGTGGGTATGAGAGTGATGTGTAAAGTCAACCAGATGCAGATATCTTGCAAAGTTGGTCATTCACAATTTGAGGGTCATACATGTGAAGTGATGCTAGGAAATTCTTTTATGTTAACCTTAAATTCTTAAAGGCAAAATCCAATTTTGAACATAGAGAGAAAAGCCTGGCCGTGTGGCAGAGAAGTTTGATATTACATCTTTTTTAAAAAGGGAAAAGTTTGATATTAATAGGCGATTTTCTGAGTGTTTAGCAGAGTACATCAGACTCTATGAACTCCACTTGGAATTTTGGTAACAATGTATGTACAAAGTTGCACTTTTTTTTCTTTTTTGGTTTTTGAGACAGGGTTTTTCTGTTTAGCCCTGGCAGTCCTGGAACTTACTCTGTAAACTAGGCTGCCCTCAAACTCACAAATCTGCCTGCTTTTGCCTCTGTTGCTTTTTTGAGTGAACATTGTATCAATCAAAACATTTTTCCCCAGATATCTCAGAATCTCAATTAATAGATGAAAATGGTAAGGGAAAAAAGGATGGATTTGTTTGTTTCCTCTAATAATAATGAAGAAATGTATAAAATCAAGTGAGTTACATTTTCTGAAAAGTGGGGTCAGTAAATCAGTGTGTGCATCACCCTGATGAGATCCTGTAGGTGAATTTAAACATAGAAGAACTCAGTGGAGAGGATCAAATACTCTCCAGATGTGATCTAGGATGTCCCTTTTTCTTCAGCACTATGTGGCCCTACGGGGGGAAATGATCAGGTCAGAGTATAGCAAACTACATCCACCCCTCAAAGAAGAAGAGAATCAATATATGGTGTGTATGAAAAATCAAAGCAACACTATTTTAGAGGAGTTCAAGAAAAGTGAAGCCATGATGGTCCACAAGAGGAGTCAACTAATAGAAATGTATCAGAAGCTGAAGGCAATGTCTCAGAAGCCATATGAGGTGCTGCTGCTGCAGGTAGGCATGGAAGAGGGCTTGAAACAGCTTTATTGTCTGAGGCCACACCCGTGACTGTTACATCTGAGATCCCTTTCTATATCCCCTCTACTTATTATCAGGTTTTAAGAAAAATCTGGAGAGATAATTTCTGTAATAACCTAAAATAGCAAGCTTGTTGACATTGTGTCAGAAGTTTCCCCATTGAATATCTAATTTTTTTTGACTTTGTAGCTTGCTTCATTGAAACCCCAAATTAAGTGATTCTTGTTACCAAACACTCCATTTTACCTCTACTTGGATATTAGTACAGTTTTAAAGTAGTCTACAAAAAGTTTGTTCTTTTTGAAAGCTGTAATTTTGAGATTTCTTTGGAGGTGAGGGATTTGATATATGTTCTTCTGTCTTCTTTTCTTTTGTTTTTGTTTTTGTTTTTGTTTTTGAGATAGGGTCTCTCATGTAACTCAGTCTGTCCTGGAACTCACTCTGTACAACACGCTGGCCTCGAACTCAGAAATCTACATGTCTCCCAAGTGCTGGGATTAAAGGCATGTGCCACCACCTCCCGGCAGATATATGTTCTTCTTTATTGGCACAATGGGCCTCAGATTCACAGGATTCCTGAGACCTAAACCCAAAATTCTAGAGTTACAGATATGAGGCACCATGTAGGGCTTAGGCCTCAGTTTTAAAGTATCTTTAATGAAAGTATCCCATGCTTTATGTACAAGATCAAAGAAAGTCCTCTTTGCAGACAACTGCGTGTTACAAAGCAGTGTATAACTCCTACCTATATGCTTCTCAAATATTCTCACAGTCTGATTTCATTAAATATTCCTTCCATATGCTAATCCATGTCATTACCCTGGGACCTGAAAATACATTTGCAGGATGAATCAGTGTAGTGACCACTGGCAATTATCTTTATATATAAAACTTTATGGACTAGAGAGATGGCTCAGTGATTAAGAGCACTGACTGCTCTTCAAGCAGTCCTGAGTTCAAGTCCCAGCAGCCACATTGTGGTTCACAACCATCTGTAATGGGATCTGATGCCCTCTTCTGGTGTGTCTGAAGGGAGCAAGAGTGTACTCATATACATAAAATGAATAAATAAATCTCTAAAAAAAATGTATATATAGAACGATATTGTGGGCTGTTCCTTCAGATATCTAAACTTCTCTTGTTTTGTTTGCAGGATTTGGATGACTTGTTCAGAAGGTGAGTTTAATCCTCAGTGTAAGCCAGGATACCCTGAACTAAATTACAAAGCTGAACAAGCCCTCTTAGCAATGTACAAATATACTTCGTATAGCAAATACTTAGTTGTTTATGGATGATGGGTTTGGGATTATATTCATGGATATGATGCCTGTTTGGCGTTACCAGACAGTGTCTTTTCTTTTTCTCTATGAATGAAGCAGTGTATGTAATGGTCTTGAACTAAAATGTGTCATTTTCAAATCCTAATCATTGACGCCCATGGGCTGTACTTTCCTGGTAGTAGAAGAAAGGGGCTGGAAGCATGGGAAAGAGGTTGGTAACAGGAAGGGCTTGAGAGAGAGCATCTAAGAGGAAGCCACCCTGTCTCCTGACCATGGGGTTTCTTTAATATCAGAAAATGTTCTGTGTGAAAAATGTTCAGGTGTTTCCTTTTATTAATTTGATTTGTTAGGAATACCTATGTGAGTGCAAATGTGTGCGGGACACAGAAGCACTCTCAGGAGTCTGTCCTTTCCTTACACCATGGGTTCCTGAGATTGAACTTCAGTTGTCAGGTTATGTGACAAGGGTTTTAATACTTAGCTCCCAGTGAAGATTTCTCCTCAGTGCTGGGATGATGTCTGTAGCACATGACAATCAATATCTTCTCCTTGCAGGAGTGAGTTAGTGCTGCTGACACAGAGAATGAAACCAAAACTCAGTGCCCATCCTAATACAGGGCTGACTGCAAGGTTCAAGTACTTCCAAGGTGAGTGTCAGCACTGATATTATGACCAGAGTTGCCCTTCAATAGTGAGATGACCTTTGTACAATGAATATTTTAATTCCCTAAAAATATATGTCTAGTTAAGCCACATTGTAATCATATTTAGGTAGATTTTTTTTCACAAACAAAGATTAATGAATACCAATTTAATGATGTACATGATTCAGGCTTAAAATATAATATCACTAGTTCCTTGAGACACACAGAATGATTAATTCAAGACAGTTTAATATATATTAAGCCATTAAAATATTTGTATGATTTCTATTAAATATTTTAGCAATTGATTTTTTTTTATTTTAGAGACATTATTTCTCTTTGTATCCCTGGCTATTCTGGGACTAGCTCTGTAAACCAGGCTGGGCTGGGACTCACAGAGATCCACCTGCCTCTGGCTCTGGAATGCTTTAATTAAAGACATGTGAAACCATGCTCACCTTTCAGTTGAATTTTCACAGTGTATTATACTCCATAGATTAAAAATTCACAAGATATAGTGGCACCTACTTGTAATCCCAGTATTAAAAACATGGAATCAGGAGGATTGCCCAAGAGTTTGAGGCCAGATAGATTGACATAGTGAGTTCCATGCCAGTCAAGTGTATATAGCAGGAAATCCTATCTCAAAGAATCTACAGAAATGATCACACATGCACATGCACACACAAAACCCAAACAGACAAAGTCATATATCACAGGCAATAAAAATACAACAAGTTGATAAGACATGGGGCAGTCTGAATCACACTTGGAGATCAAAATGTGGATTGTAACATCACAAGGAAAGAATATCAGAGCAACCAGGGTTTAATTAAATGCAGACAATTGCTACTAGGGAATAACTTCTAATGCATGCTTAGATTTATCTTACAAATCTGCATAGTGGGATGAAAATCAAAACCATAAGATGAAAGCAATCATGACCTAGGACAAAGGAATAACTTTTCATGGAGACTCAGGGGTACAGCCTTCAGGGGTCCTCATTGCACTGACACAGCTTTTTTGCCTGGTGTAACTAAAGCCCCTGACAGAACTGTGCAGTTCTGTGCTGTGGCTTCTACCTCTGCAGCTTCTATAGATTTTCAAAGCAGTTTTCATTATGTGCTCATTCTGTTTCTTTGGGAAACCTCTTGACTTTGATTTACCTGGGCTATACCCACCCTTCCAGTCTTAGCCTTTCTATTTTTAAAACCCAGGAAATCTCTAGGGACCCCTCTCTCTCACACCCGACAAATGTAAATATTTGTTTTTAACTAAAATTTCTTTCTTTTTTTGATTTTTTGTTTTGTTTTGTTTGAAACAGGGTTTCTCTATGTGTGGTCTTGGGTGTCCTGGATCTCACTCTGTTGACCAGCCTGGCCTCAATCTCAAAAATCCGCTGCCTCTGCCTCCCAAGTGCTGGCATTAAAGGAGTGTGCCACCACGGCCCAGCTAACTAAAATTTTGTCTCTTCCTACAGTGAAGGTTTTCTTTCAAAATTTGATCATATACAACTGTTACCCAAGCTTAGTTTTTGGTGTCAGAAGATTCACCTCTAGACCTTGCAATGAACATCCATTTCTGGCTGTACCTGAATCCTATCGTGCTTCCTGGGGAGCAGAGAGCTTTACCACTGGAAAACATTACTGGGAGCTGGATTTGAAGGACCATGAGCAATGGGCTGCAGGGGTCTGTGACAATGTCTGGTTAAAAAAGAGAAATTTTGAGATTGGATCTGAAGGAGCATTTCTTCTTGTGTGTTTGAAGGACGGTGATCATTACAGTCTCCTCACTACCTGCCCAACATTTCATCACCACATAGAGAAACCAACTGGTCAGGTTGGCGTGTTCCTTGATTGTGAGGGTGGATGTGTGAGTTTCCTGGATGTAACCCAGAGTTCCCTCATATACAGCTACTGCCCTGGAACTTTCCATTGCACTGTCAGGCCTTACTACTGTACTGTCTACACATGATCATAGGAAGCTATATCCAGTATGCTAGTGCTTTTCTATGATAATGTGTCCCCTCTTTATTGTGATTAAATATTGTGATGGTTTGTATATGCTTGGCCCAGGGAATGGCATTATTGGAAGGTGTGTCCATGTTGGAATATGTGTGTCACTGTGGTTATGGCCTTAAGACCCTCATCCTAGCTGACTGGAAGCCAGTCTTCCACTAGCAGCCTTCAGATGAAGATGTAGAATCCTCAGCTCTCCTAGGACAGCCAGGGCTACACAGTAAAAACCCTGTCTCAATAAACTAACAACAACAACAACGAAAAAAGAATCCTCAGTTTTGCCTGCACATGCCTGCTCCCACTTTGATGTTGCCATGCTCCCACTTTGATGATAATGGATTGACCCTCTGAACCTGTAAGCCAGCCCTATTTAAATATTGTCCTTTTTAAGACTTGCCTTGGTCATGGGGTCTGTTGAAAGCAGTAAAACCCTAACTAGGACAAATATTACAATGATATAATTTTTATTTATTTATTTATTTATTTATTTATTTATTTATTTATTTATTTATTTATTTTTTGTTTTTTTTGGAGTTGGTTTTTTCCAGACAGGGTTTCTCTGTATAGCCCTGGCTGTCCTGGAGCTCACTCTGTAGACCAGGCTGGCCTCGAACTCAGAAATCTGCCTGCCTTAGCTTCCCAGAGTTCCGGGATTACAGGCATGCACCACCAGCAGCCGTCTTAGAATTAGAACTTTTAAGTGTGCTCAGTATACAAAGTGGGATTCCAGGACTATTGAATTATTATGTATCTATGTGATTCTAGCTTAGTGGTATCAGGCAGAGGTACAGAGATGTACTGTAGGCAGATTTGTTGATCAATAAAAGCTTGAATCCCTATTTGATATCAACAAATATAATTATTTACCATCTGTGAACGAACCATACTCTCATCATTCAGAGAAAAGGGATTTTTTTTCCTAGAAAGAAACGAAAGTGAGTTTCCCGCTCTTCTTTTATTTCCATTATTTTATAGCTCTTTATGTTGTGGACACACCTGAAACATGTTATTTGTCCCCAACATAAAACAGCTTTAAATATCGATTATTCTTCCAGTCTGAGAACACACAATTGTTTTATGACATTCAAAAACTACAATTCTCTTCTGGAAACCTCTCATTGGTGGTTTGCTAGAGTGTCCTGTGCACCTGAGAACACTGAGAGAAGTAGATTGTAATGTCCATCCAAGGCCACTTTCTTTCATCATCCTAGACTTTTAGAAATCTTAAATTTTTGCCTTCCTTTGGTTAGCCAGCATGGTTCCCTCTGTCTTTATCATGTTGTTCCTAAAGGCATAATCTAAGTTACGCTTCTTAATATCCCAACGTGGAGAAAAGATTTTACTGCCTTGAACATTTATTTGTTCACATAAAGTTTGACTTGTGTGACGCCTAGGCTCTGACCAGAATATTACACCAAGGACTATACAGAGACCTCAGAACTTAGGGTGTCCCTTTAGGAATCATATTTCAAATATTATCTTAGAAAAGACTAGAGTGATCAAGAAGACAGTATACATAAGAAATCACACGTGATGACTACTTGGCCAGCACCAGGTATTTGAGAAGAATAATCAACAATCATACAATTCAATAAGATCTCAACACATAGAAACATTAAGTTCAAAGGGGATGATGAGGTGTTTTATATTTCTAATGCACCCATTTCTATTAGAAAAAGAGAAAGCAAATGTTGGGGTTGCATTTAAATAATGTCACAGAGAATTTTTTTGTGTTTTTTTGAGACAGGGTTTCTCTGTGTAGCCCTGGCTGTCCTGGAACTCTCTCTGAAGACCAGGCTGGCCTTGAACACAGAAATCCACCTGCCTCTGCCTCCCAAGGGCTGGGATTAAAGGCCTGTGCCACCACCACCCGGCTCAGAATTCTTGAGAAAATCTGAATTCCCCAATTTCCTGAAAGATTACATTCCAGACATAAAACATAATTTTTGATACATCTACAATACAACATCTTATATGTAACACTCAGGAAACTTTGCAGAAGAGGCAGATACATCATAAGAGCCAGAGCACCAGAACATCTGCTTCAAAATAGGCACACCAAGGAAGAGGGAGTTGAAGGAGGTTTCTTGGGTGACTATACAATATAAGAAATTGCCTTAAATTAATATAAGATCTAAAACACACGGTGGTCAAGAGTACTGACTGCTCTTCTGAAGTTCCTGAGTTCAAATCCCAGCAAGTACATGATGGCTCGTAACCATCTGTAATAAGATCTGATGCCCTCTTCTGGTGTCTGAAGACAGCGACAGTGCACTTATATATAATAATAAATAAATCTTTAAAGAAACAGAAGAACAGTCATGGCATCTCAGGGGCTTATCTCCTGTTCCAAGTTCCTCAAATGCACATTTGGGGTGGGCAAAAGGCCTTCATTTTGGCTACTTTTTACAAAATATAGAATATAGATCCTTTCTTATTTAATTATTGTTATCTTTTGAATTCAATGTAATAAGCTGAAACACAAAACTGATGTATATACATTTTAAAATTTATTCTTAAATACAATACAGCCTGATCATATCCTCTCCTTCTTCCATTTTTCCCAGTCCAAGACTGGGCAAGGCAACTCTAGCAGGAAATGTGTCTCAAAAGCAGACAAAAGAGTCAGACCTCTTTCCAATTTTAGGAGTCCTACAAAGCCACAAGCTAAAAGCCATAACCTGCAGAGGACCCAAAGCATAGACCAATGCCCCAGGATTGCTGCTTCAGTCCCTGCTTAGTTGATTCTGTGGGTTGTATTATCCTAGTGTCCTTGATTCCTCTGACTCTTATTATTCTTCCTCCCCTACCCCTTGCTGAGCAGTTGTGGTGCACACCTTTAAGCCTACTACTTGGGAGACAGAGGCAGGCAGATTTCTGAGTTCAAGTCCAGCCTGTTCTACAGAGTGACTTCAAAGACAGCCATTGCTACACAGAGAAACCCTGTCTCAAAAAAAAAAAAAAAAACTTCCTCCCCCACAGCCATAGGATTCCTTGAGCTCTGAGGGCAAAGACCTAAATGGAGTACTCAAATTTGTGTTCTCTCTCTTCATCTAATGTATAGCTATGAGTCTTACACTGACTGTCATCAACTTCTAGGGAAAGTGTCTCTGATGATTATTGAACTAGGCCCCAATCTATGAGTGAAGCAGAATACCACTAGGAATCATTTCATGGACTTATTTTTCCTACCCTAGGTCCTTGTCTATTCAGTCTCTATTTCTTGATTATCCAGGTAGTGTCAGACATGGCTCCCTCTCTTGTTGTGTGGTTTGAATTAGACCACTCACAATTTGACTACTCCCAAAATTTCTCCTCCATTGCCCCAGCACATCTTTCAGGCAGGATAGATTGTAGGTATAAGGACTGTACCTGGGTTCATGTTGCAATCCCACCACTGTAAGTTGCCTGGTTATAGAATATGGCTGGTCCAGGCTCTGCATCCTCCATTGCTGAGAATGGTCTTTAGGGTCACCTTTGTACATTCCAGGGATTTTCCATTTCACTAGATTTCTACATCAGCTCCAAAAGTCAACCATTTCCAGTTGACTCTCCCATACTCTCCCTCCATTCCTCCTTGAGAACTTGATTCCTTCTGTTCCCATCCCTACCTACCCTAGTCTACCCTCAAATGTATCCTACTTCCTCCTTGTCAGTGACATACATTTGGCCCTGGTAGAACCCTCCTTGTTAATTGGCCTGTCTGGGTTGGTGGTCTTCAGCATGATTATCATTTACTTAACAATTAAGAACCACTTATAATTGAATGCATACCAGGCTAGTCTTTATGGGTCTCTGTTACCTCATTCAGGGTGTTTTTCAGTAATTCCATCTATTTTCCTGAAAATTTCATGATGTCATTTTAAAAAATAGCTGTGTAATATTTCATAGTATAAAAGTACCAGATTTACAGCTGGAAGTGTCTGTGCTTCCGGTTGGTGTTCTAAGCATGGTCAGCAGTAGTGTTTCTCAGGTAAATCATGGGTCAAAGGTTGTGGGGTAAGTGGAAAAGGAAGATGCTTGCTGAGAAAAGAAAGAAGAATTCATCAAGGGAGCTCAACAGACTTAAAAATATTCTCAGAGTTGAAGGTGATGCTTTAATGAACCTCATTGAAATAGAAACTGTGGTGGTACCCAAACATTGCCAGGAGAAAATGCAATATGACATGGATGATGAAAAGGATAACATGAAATGGAAACTGAAATTAGGAGAAACAGAAAGACTTTAGACCAACATGCCTAGTACCCAGGGTGGATGAACCAGAGGCAAAGAAAAAGACTGAAGGCCAAAAGAGAAAAGAAACAGGGGAAAGGCAGAGCAAAGGTTGTGAAGAACATGGCTTGGTAGACCCTTAAAGAGTGGAAAGAGAGCCAGGTATGGTGGTGTACCCCATTAATTGCAGCACTCAAGGCAGAGGCAGGTGGATCTCCGAGTTTGAGGCCAGTCTGGGCTACATAGCAATTCTAAGATACCCAGAGATCTTTTACACAGAGAAACCCTGACTCAAATAAACAAGCAAACAAACAAACAAAAAAAAACCCCAGAAGCTATTTGTTTTCAGTTTGGAATTAGTTATATAAGTCACAACCAAAATAACTCATTTGTGTTAGAAATGTGAATAAAATATCTTTGGTGATGAAAGATTATTATGCTGAGTTTGGGACTGGATACAGCAGCCTAGACACTGAGTATCATGAGCATTAGTGTGCTTATACTTATTTGATCTTACAAATGTCCATTATACTCAGTGCCAAAACATGCTCATATCAACAAAGTTTGCGCAGAAAGCTATTATGCTGTCATATTCAAAAATTGCTTATAAAGGGCCTGAGGATGACGCAACCTCTGTTCCTTGTTGGGTGGCTCACAACCAGCTCCCCGGTATGCGCCCTCTTGTGGCCTTCACTGGGACCCATATTCATATGCACAAGTTTCCACTAATAACTAGATAACTAAAAAATAAAGAATAACTAAAATATTGCTTTTGGCAAAATGGCCATTTTAACTATATTGATTCTACCGATCCATGAGCATGGGAGGTTTTCCCATTTTTTGAGGTCTTCTTCCATTTCCTTCTTCAGAGTCTTGAAGTTCTTGTCATACAGATCTTTCACATGTTTGGTAAGAGTACTGTTTGTGGCTATTGTGAAGGGGGTCATTTCCCTATTTTCGTTCTCAGCCTGCTTATCCTTTGAGTATAGGAAGGCCACTGATTTGCTTGAGTTGATTTTATAACCTGCCACTTTGCTGAAGTTGTTTATCAGCTGTAGGAGTTCTCTAGTGGAGTTTTTTGGGTCACTTAGGTAGACTATCATGTCATCTGCAAATAATGATAGTTTGACTTCTTCCTTTCCAATTTGTATCCCTTTGACCTCCTTATGTTGTCGAATTGCCTGAGCTAGTACCTCAAGTACAATATTGAAAAGATAAGGAGAAAGGGGGCAGCCCTGTCTAGTCCCTGATTTTAGTGGGATTGCTTCAATTTTCTCTCCATTTAGTTTGATGCTGGCTACTGGTTTGCTGTATATTGCTTTTACTATGTTTAGGTATGGGCCTTGAATTCCTTTTCTTTCCAAGACTTTAAGCATGAAAGGATGCTGAATTTTGTCAAATGCTTTTTCAACATCCAATGAAATGACCATGTGGTTTTTTGTCTTTGAGTTTGTTTATGAAGTGGATTACATTGATGGATTTCTGTATATTGAAACCACCCTGCATTCCTGGGATAAAGCCTACTTCATCATGGTGGATGATCGTTTTGATGTGTTCTTGGATTCGGTTGGCAAGAATTTTATTGAGTATTTTTGCATTGATGTTCATAAGGGAAATTGGTCTGAAGTTCTCTTTCTTTGTTGGATCTTTGTGTGGTTTTGGTATCAGCGTAATTGTGGCTTCATAGAAGGAATTGGGTAGTGTTCCTTCTGTTTCTATTTTGTGGAATAGTTTGAAGAGTATTGGTGTTAACTCTTCTTTGAAGATCTGATAGAATTCTGCACTGAAGCCATCTGGTCCTGTGCTTTTTTTGGTTGGAAGACTTTCTATGACTCCTTCTATTTCTTTAGGCGTTATGGGACTGTTTAGATGATCTCTTTGGTCCTGATTTAATTTTGGTATTTGGTATCTGTCAAGGAAATTGTCCATTTCCTCCAGATTCTCCAGTTGTGTTGAGTACAGGCTCTTGTAGTAGGATCTGATGATTTTTCCCAACTCAATTCTTCACAGAGATAGAAAGAGCAATTATCAAATTCATCTGGAATAACAAAAAACCCAGGCGAACTAAAACTATTCTCAGCAACAAAAGAAAGTCTGGGGGAATCAGTATTCCTGACCTCAAGCAATACTACAGAGCAATAGTGTTAAAAACTGCATGGTATTGGTACAGTGACAGGCAGGAGGATCAATGGAACAGGATTGAAGATCCAAAAATGAACCCACACACCTATGGCCACTTGATCCTCGACAAAGAGGCTGAAAACATCCAATGGAAAAAAGATAGCCTTTTCAACAAATGGTGCTGGCTCCACTGGAGGTCAGCATGCAGAAGAATGCGAATTGATCCATCCTGTGTCCTTGTACTAAGATCAAATCCAAATGGATCAAGGACCTCCACATAAAGCCAGACTCTCTGGAGTTAATAGAAAAGAAACTGGGGAAGACCCTTGAGGACATCAGTACAGGGAGAAAGTTTCTGAACAGAACACCAATAGCATATGCTCTAAGAGCAAGAATTGACAAATGGGACCTCATAAAATTACAAAGTTTCTGTACGGCAAAGGACACCATCAAAACGACAAATTGGCAACCAACAAATTGGGAAAAGATATTCACCAATCCTACATCAGATAAAGGGCTAATATCCAATATATATAAAGAACTCAAGAAGTTAGACTCCAGAAAACCAAACAACCCTATTAAAAAATGGTGTATAGAGTTAAAGAAAGAATTCTCACCTGAAGAACTTCGGATGGTGGAGAAGCATCATAAAAAATGCTCAACTTCATTAGTCATTAGGGAAATGCAAATCAAAACAACCCTGAGATTTCATCTTACACCAGTCAGAATGGCTAAGATTAAAAATTCAGGAGACAGCAGGTGTTGGTGAGCTTGTGGAGAAAGAAGAACACTCCTCCACTGCTGGTGGGGTTGCAAATTGGTGCAACCACTCTGGAAATCAGTCTGGTGGTTCCTCTGAAAACTGGGCACATCACTTCCAGAAGATCCTGCTATACGACTCCTGGGCATATACCGAGAGTATTCCCCACCATGTAATAAGGATACATGCTCTACTATGTTCAGCTCTATTTTTTTTTCCTCAAGTGACCTACTTGAACCATTGTAGGACCTGACTCCTAAATATGTCACTGATTATCAAACTAGCACAGCCAGCAAAGGAAAAAAAACAAACATTTACGATATGACCCTAAGAACATTTCAAATCAAAACCATAATAATAAATGCAGAAAATTACGTGATGACTGTGAACACTGCCTTCTTTTTTTTTTTTCTCATTCTTTTTTTTATTCAATATAATTTATTTACATTTCAAATGATTTCCCCTTTTCTAGCCCCCCCCCTCCCCGAAAGTCCCGTAAGCCCCCTTCTCTTCCCCTGTCCTCCCTCCCACCCCTTCCCAGTTCCCCGTTCTGGTTTTGCCAAATACTGTTTCACTGAGTCTTTCCAGAACCAGGGACCACTCCTGCTTTCTTCTTGTATCTCATTTGATGTGTGGATTATGTTTTGGGTATTCCAGTTTTCTAGTTTAATAACCACTTATTAGTGAGTGCATACCATGATTCACCTTTTGAGTCTGGGTTACCTCACTTAGTATGATGTTCTCTAGCTCCATCCATTTGCCTAAGAATTTCATGAATTCATTGTTTCTAATGGCTGAATAGTACTCCATTGTGTAGATATACCACATTTTTTGTATCCACTCTTCTGTTGAGGGATACCTGGGTTCTTTCCAGCATCTGGCAATTATAAATAGGGCTGCTATGAACATAGTAGAGCATGTATCCTTATTACATGGTGGGGAATACTCTGGGTATATGCCCAGGAGTGGTATAGCAGGATCTTCTGGAAGTGAGGTGCCCAGTTTTCGGAGGAACCGCCAGACTGCTTTCCAGAGTGGTTGTACCAATTTGCAACCCCGCCAGCAGTGGAGGAGTGTTCCTCTTTCTCCACACCCTCTCCAACACCTGCTGTCTCCTGAATTTTTAATCTTAGCCATTCTGACTGGTGTAAGATGAAATCTTAGGGTTGTTTTGATTTGCATTTCCCTAATGACTAATGAAGTTGAGCATTTTTTAAGATGCTTCTCCGCCATCCGAAGTTCTTCAGGTGAGAATTCTTTGTTTAACTCTGTACCCCATTTTTTAATAGGGTTGTTCGGTTTTCTGGAGTCTAACTTCTTGAGTTCTTTATATATATTGGATATTAGCCCTCTATCTGATGTAGGATTGGTGAAGATCTTTTCCCAATTTGTTGGTTGCCGATCTGTCCTCTTGATGGTGTCCTTTGCCTTACAGAAACTCTGTAACCTTATGAGGTCCCATTTGTCAATTCTTGCTCTTAGAGCATACGCTATTGGTGTTCTGTTCAGAAACTTTCTCCCTGTACCGATGTCCTCAAGGGTCTTCCCCAGTTTCTTTTCTATTAGCTTCAGAGTGTCTGGCTTTATGTGGAGGTCCTTGATCCATTTGGATTTGAGCTTAGCAGAAGGAGACAAGGATGGATCAATTCGCATTCTTCTGCATGCTGACCTCCAGTTGAACCAGCACCATTTGTTGAAAAGGCTATCTTTTTCCATTGGATGTTTTCAGCCTCTTTGTCGAGGATCAAGTGGCCATAGGTGTGTGGGTTCATTTCTGGATCTTCAATCCTGTTCCATTGATCCTCCTGCCTGTCACTGTACCAATACCATGCAGTTTTTAACACTATTGCTCTGTAGTATTGCTTGAGGTCAGGGATAATGATTCCCCCAGATTTTCTTTTGTTGCTGAGAATAGTTTTAGCTATCCTGGGTTTTTTGTTGTTCCAGATGAATTTGATAATTGCTCTTTCTAACTCTGTGAAGAATTGAGTTGGGATTTTGATGGGTATTGCATTGAATCTGTATAGTGCTTTAGGCAAAATGGCCATTTTAACTATATTGATTCTACCGATCCATGAGCATGGGAGGTTTTCCCATTTTTTGAGGTCTTCTTCCATTTCCTTCTTCAGAGTCTTGAAGTTCTTGTCATACA
This sequence comes from Apodemus sylvaticus, assembly GCF_947179515.1. NCBI lineage: Eukaryota > Metazoa > Chordata > Mammalia > Rodentia > Muridae > Apodemus > Apodemus sylvaticus. Next base: position 35,205,017 of record NC_067478.1, read on the forward strand.
GATCTTTCGCATGTTTGGTAAGAGTCACCCCAAGATACTTTATACTGTTTGTGGCTATTGTGAAGGGGGTCATTTCCCTAATTTCTTTCTCAGCCTGCTTATCCTTTGAGTATAGGAAGGCCACTATACAGCAAACCGGTAGCCAGCATCAAACTAAACTGAGAGAATCTTGAAGCAATCCCACTGAAATCAGGGACCAGACAAGGCTGCCCCCTTTCTCCTTATCTTTTCAATATTGTACTTGAGGTACTAGCTCGGGCAATTCGACAACATAAGGAGGTCAAAGGGATACAAATTGGAAAGGAGGAAGTCAAACTATCATTATTTGCAGACGACATGATCGTCTACCTAAGTGACCCAAAGAACTTCACTAGAGAGCTCCTACAGCTGATAAACAACTTCAGCAAAGTGGCAGGTTACAAAATCAACTCAAGCAGCTCTATTTATAATTGCCAGATGCTGGAAAGAACCCAGGTATCCCTCAACAGAAGAGTGGATGCAAAAAAATGTGGTATATCTACACAATGGAGTACTATTCAGCCATTAGAAACAATAAATTCATGAAATTCTTAGGCAAATGGATGGAGCTAGAGAACATCATACTAAGTGATGTAACCCAGACTCAAAAGGTGAATCATGGTATGCACTCACTATTAAGTGGATATTAACCTAGAAAACTGGAATACCCAAAATATAATCCACACATCAAATGAGGTACAAGAAGAAAGGAGGAGTGGCCCCTTGTTCTGGAAAGACTCAGTGAAGCAGTATTCGGCAACACCAGACCAGAGAAGTGGGAAGGGGTGGGTGGGAGGACGGGGGAGAGAAGAGAGCTTGTGGGACTTTTGGGGGTAGAAAAGGGGAAATCATTTGAAATGTAAATAAAAAATATATCGAATTAAAAAAAGAATAACTAAAATAGTCTTAAAAAGGACATCAGTGGATCTTACAAGTAGTACTTATTTGAAGTGTTTATTTTTATTACTTCATAATAAATGTTATTTTGCATGGGAATAAAAGTCCCACATTTAATTTATCCATTCTTCATTTGAGGGAAATTTAATGTTGTTTCCAGTTTTGTGCTATTATGAATAAAGCCACTTTGAACATAACTGAGCAAGTGTTTCTGTGGTAGTATGGGGTGCCCTTTGGGCACATTCCCATTAGTGGTATAGTTGAGTCTTGAGAGATCAGTTCCCAGATTCCTGAGAAACTATATTGATTTCCATAATGCTTGTACAAGTTTTTACAGCTGCAGAGATAGAGGATTGTTCCCCTACTCACCAGCATGAGCTGTCACTGATGTTATTGATCTTAACCATTGACAGGTATAGAATAGAATCTTAACCACATGTTGACTCTCAGCCATCCTTAAACAGATCTAATGTCCTCTTCTGGTGTGCCTGAAGACAGCTACAGTGTACTTACACATAATAATAAATAAATCTTAAAAAAAAAAGTTCAGCAGAAAACAAAACAGAGCAGCACTCACAGGGAGTGACCAACTGAAATGTGGGCATGTAGAGTGAGGAGTCTTTAACCAGGCTGCCCAGTCCCCATCTCCGGGGACCTAGTCTCCAATCCAGAAATCTCTTTTGCTGCTGCACATTTCCTCTAGAAAGTTTACACTGGTACCCTGCTCCACAGAACCGGAGCTTCTAAATTCACTCTGCATGCCCACATTTCAGCTGGTCATCAGGGCCCTTAAACTACTCACCTACTGAAAAGAAGGAATGCTTAGCTTTCCATGCAGCTCCTATTAGACCTTCCCTTGAGTGATATCAAGGCTGCTCCTCCCTCTAGCACTGATTGCAAGGAAGAATATATGAGCCTTTCCTGAAGCTTTGTCTGGAGGTGTGCTCTGTGGTTTTTTTCCTCCAGGGCATTCCAGGGCGTGGTGAGCACCTGCTGTGTGCATGTCAGTTCAGTGCAAGCTCTCTGATGTTTAAGAAGTTGTCTTCTGTGCCAATGAATTCAAGCATTTCCCCCACTTTCTCTTCTATCAGGTACACTGTATCTTGTTTTATGTTGAGGTCTTTAATCCACTTGGTCTTGAGTTTTACATAGGGTAATAGATACGCATCAATTTGCATTCCTCTACAACTTCAGATCCAAATAGATCAGTACTATTTGTTGAAGGTGTTTTCTTTCCACCATTAAGAATTTCTGGCTTCTATTTCAAAAATCAGGTTTCCATGGGTGTGTGGATTTATTAGTGTGTCTTTGATTTGATTCCACTGATCAATCTGTTTTTATGTCAATACCATGAGTGTTTTCCCATTAATTAATTTATTAACTTTACATCCCAACTGCAGCTTCCCCTCCCTCTTATCCTCCCAGTCTCTCCTCCCCTCCCCTCCTTAGACCAAGCTGCATATCTGTTCCATATGTGCTTTGAAACTAAACCCAGGCCAGCACAGCCCATCCATGTTCTTTGTTTGCTGGTTCTGTTCAGTTGATTCTGTAGGTTTTCTTGCAATGTCCTTGACTTCTGGGCTCCTTTGATCCTTCCTCCCTGTCTACCACAGAATTCCTCCAGGCCTACCTGATGTTTGACTGTGGGCCTCTGCATCTGTTTCCAGATGACAGTTATGCTAGGCTCTGATCTGCATGAATGGCAGAATATCATCAATAGTGTCAGAGTGAGCTTTCTCTCATGTCATGAGTCTCAAGTTGGGTCAGGCTTTGGTTCCCCGCTCCCTCAATTTCTGTTTCATCTTTCTCTTGAACATCCTGTAGGAAGGACAAATTGTTGAAGGTTGTGTGGCTGTTTTGGTGTTCTCATCCTCCACTGTGAGTGTTTTCTGGTAAGAGGAGGTAGTGTTTCCAGGCTCCATATCCTCAATTGCTAGGAGTCTTAGGTATGGTTACCTTCAGAGAATCCTGGAGTTTCCACTGTCCTAGGTTTTTACCTCTTCCCAGAGATGCTCCTGCCTCTTCACAACTTTTCCAATCCCCTCTCCCAGTTCTGTTTTCCTCTGTCATCCTCATAATTGATCTCTCCTGTTCCCTTCCCCAAACCCTCCCCAACCCAATCCCTCCCTTCAGTCACCTCTATTTGTATTTAATTCCCCTTCTCAGTGAGATTCAAGGATCACTCCTTGGGCCCTGGCAGGAGCCAGCAGGTCAGTCGGTGTGGGTGCCACAACTGGGGGAGTGAGGATGGTTACAGAAAAGGCAGAAAGAAGATGCCAGAAACAGGTATGGGAGGGCTGTTGGTGAATACCATGCCAGCAGCAAGTGTATTTCCTCGGTGTCTTTTAAAGGCAAGCAACACAAAGCAGGACTAATTCCAGGAAGATAAACAGTGACCATAAATCCTTATGTAGCAAATTTATGGTACACAGTATCTATGTTTGATTAAGGTTGTTTCCATCAGACTAGGACAGTCTCTCAAGGACATATGCATAAGCAGAGGAACTTTAAGGCCATAACACATCTTAATTAAAAACAAAGACAGATGTTGGCAGACTCATTCATGATTAATCACAAGCAAAGTTAACTCCAGAAGTGTTTCTCACAGGCCTCCTTGATACTTAGCTTCATTATCTGTGTAGAATAATTATCTTGTACTTTGTGGCTTATATTCACTTATAAGTGAGTATACTATGTTTGTCTTTCTGTGTCTGTGTTACCTCTCTTAGGATGTTCTTTTCTAGATTCATCTATTTGTTTACACATTTAATGGTGTCATTGTTTTTAATATTTGAGTAATATTCCATTATGTAAATGTACCACATTTTCTTTATCCATTTTTTCGGTTGTTTCCAGTTTCTGGTTATTATGAATAAAGCTACCAAGAATTTAGCTGAGCATGTGTCCTTATGGTATGATAGAGCATCTTATGGGTGTATACCCAGGAGTGATATGCCTGGTCCTTGAGATAGGTCTATTCCCAGTTTTCTGAGAAACTACCCAATTGATTTCCAAGGAGGCTGTACAAGTTTGCATTCCCACCAGCAATGGAGGAGTGTTCCCTTTGCTCCACATCTTTTCCAGGATGAACTACAAATTGAGATTTTTTTCTCAGCCATTTTGATAAGTGTAAGATGAAATCTAAGTCATTTTGATTTATCCTTATCTGATAACTAAGAATGTACATTTCTTTAAGTGCTTCTCAGCCATTTACGAATTATCTTTTTGGGTTCATACCCCATTTTTTCTTAAATTTAATTTAATTTTTTAAAATCATTCCCTTTAGATCCCACTCACTACTCCCCTCCTGGTCTCCCCATCCCAAATCCTTCTTCCATCCCCTGCCACTTTTTGCCTGAGCCGGGGGCAGGGGTCCTACAAGGGTATCCCCTTACCCTACAAAACTATGAGAGGCTAGGGGCTTCCACTCCCACTGAGATCTCTCTTCTATCCTTCCTTTCCTTTAAATAAATCTTTTCTCTCTATCATTATTTTGTTTTGTATATCTATTGAGTTGTGCCACATTATGCACATGGACACCAGAGAACAGGTTGGTTTTTCCTTTACAGTGTGGTTCATGGGGAGAATAGTCAGGCTTGACAGCAAGACCCATACCAGCTGATGTTTCAAATTTTGGAGGAGGTGCAGTTCTCCAGTCTGGGCTTCAGCTTGATTTTAAAATTTTGTTTTTATGTATGTCTGAGCACCTGTGCACTGTGGGAGTGCAGGCACCCACAGAAGTCAGAGGTATGGGACTCCCCTTTGAGTTGGAGTTACAGGCAGTTGTGACTTGTCTGACTAGATAGGTGTTGAGATTTGAACTCAGGTCCTCAAGAACAGTAGTGCTCTCTTTAAAGCAGAGTCATTTGTCCAATCCCAGACCTTCCATTTGTGAAAAGCAATTAGGAACAATTTCGCCTGCTGTGTCCAATGGTAAGTAGCATCTTTTTAGTTCAGATGAGTGGCTTCATATTTGAAAGTCTTACACTTAAATCTTTGATTTTTTTTTTTTGAGCTTCTATTACTCAACCTGAGAGGCAGTGGACTGTTTCATCTAGTGATAACAGAAATAGTCCCCAAAGAGTCTTTCCTTTTGTATTTTTATATTTATTTGTGTGTACATGCAGATACCATGCTGGGAATATGGAGATCAGAGGGCATCTTGTGTTAGGGAAGCAGGTCCTCAGATTTGGTGGCAAGTGTCTTTACCCACAGAGCCATCTTGCTAGAGCCGGAATGTACAGTCTTAATGCTAAGATTTTCAAATAATTCTTTTTAAAATTTATTTCTCAAGAGGGTTATTTATAGATAATGGCTCCCATCTCAGTTAGGATTTACACTGCTGTAATAAACACCATGACCAAAAGTAACTTGGGGAGGAAAGGGTGTATTCAGCTCACAGCACTCAGGCCACACTCCATCACTCAGGAAAGTCAGGGCAGAACTCAAGGACAGAGCTGAAGCAGAAGCCATGGAGGAATGGCTCCATGGGGGAAAGGCACCCACTGGCTTGCTCTGTTTTCTGTTTTCCTAAGAAAGTGTTTCTCTGTGTCGCCCTGGTTGTCCTCAGCTCACAAAGAACTGACAGCCACCAGCACCCAGCACAGCGTGTTTCCGTATACTACTCAGGCTCACCTCCCCAGGAGTGGAGCTTGAGCAGCCATTAATTAAGAAAGCACCCTAGACTTACCAATAGGATAGGCCAATCCAGTGGAGGTGTTTTCTCAATTAGTAATCCTTCTTCCAAGCTGGGTGTTGAGGCACTCACCTTTATTTCCAGCAGTCTAGAGTCATAGGTAGGGTGATCTGTGTTTCAAGGCCAGCCTGGACTACAAACTTAAGTCCCAGGACAGCCAGAGCTGCATAGTGAGACCCTGACTCAAACAAAACTAACTAAATATATTGCTCAACCAGAATGTGCACCTGCATGCCAAAAGAGGGCATCAGATCACATTAGAGATGGCTCTGAGCCTCTATGTGGTTGCTGGGACTTGAACTCATGACCTCTTGCAGAACAGCCAGTGCTATTAACTGCTGAGTCTTCTCTGGGATTCTGGGGATGGGGGAATCTACACTCTCTAAGAGGAGAATAGTGGTGTTAGGGGGGAGGGACTTGTGAGGCTGGAATCAGGAGTGCCTGGATTGATGGTGTGTACTGTCAACACTCAGGTTCTCTGAACTGCAGCCATCTCTCCAGCCCCAGACCCCACCCCAGTTTTTTTAAGACTTAGTCTCTACTGAGCTCTCAGTTAAGTTCCTTAATAAGCTAGGGGTCAGGGGTGATAACTAGTATAAACCCTTTATTAACAAAAAGAATTATTCAGTCAGAATCTGTAAATTAAAAGGCTTAGTCAAAAATACACATCCAGTGTGTTTTAAATGGTTTGAGTTAGTAAATTTAATGGAAATTAATTTCACTTCCCACTAAAATGATGCCTTGTTTGGGCTTGTCTCTTGTTCAGGTCAATGATGGGGATTGCTCAGTGGTGAAATGTGCTTACTGTTTTCAGGACCCAAGTTCAGTACCCAGCTCCCTCACAGCAGCTGAACTCTAGCATCAGATCTGACATGCCCTTCTGGCCCAAAATGGCAATTACACACATACACATAACACCCCTAATCCTCACCCTATAAAACCTGACCATGTTCCTCCTTCAATGCTCAATGAACACATCAAATTCTCATCACTAGATGTGTACAAACCCAAACAAATCAGAAGCCTTCCTGCACTCAAAGGAAAAACAGGCTGAGAAAGAAATTAAGGAAATGACACCCTTCACAATAATCACAAACAATATAAAATATCTCAGTGTGACTCTAACAAAACAAGCGAAAGATCAGTACAACAACCTCAAGATTCTGATGAAAGAAATTGAAGAAGATCTTGCAAGTTGGAAAGATCTCCCATGCTCATGGATTGGAAGGATTAATATAATAAAAATGGCTATCTTTCTAAAAGAAATCTATACATTTAATGCAATCTCCACTAAAGTTCAACTCAATTCTTCATAGAGTTAGAAAGAGCAATTCTCACATTATTTGGAATAACAAAAACTCAGGATAACAAAAACTACTCTCAACAACAAAAGAACTTCTGGGGAAATCAGCATCCCTGACCTCAAGCTGTACTACAGAGCAATAGTGATAAAAACTGCATGGTATTGGTACAGTGATATGCAGGTAGATCAGTGGAATAAAATGAAGACCCAGAAATGAACCCTCATACCTATTTATTGCCCTTGATCTTTGAGAAACAAGTTAAAACTGTCCAGTGGGAAAACCCCCAGCATTTTCAATAAGTGATGCTGCATGAACTGGTCGTCAACAAGCAGAAGAATGCAAATTGATCCATTCTTATCTCCTTGTACAAGGCTCAAATCCAAGTGGATCAAGGACCTTCCACAAGAAAGGAGATACACTGAATCTAACAGAAGAGGAAGTGGGGAGACGTCTCAAACACATAGGTATAGAGGAAAAATTCTGAACAGAACTCCAATGGCTTATGCTCTAAGACCAAGAATCAACAAATGGGACCTCATAAAATTGCAAAGTTTTTGTAAGGGAAAGGATACAGTCAATAGGGCAAAAGGGCAACCAACAGATTGAGAAAAGACCTTTACCAATCCCATATCCAATAGAAGGTTAGTATCTAATAGATACAAAGAACTCAAGAACATAGGCTCCAGACAAACAAATAAACCTTAACCAGAGAATTTTCAACTGAGGAAACTTTTTTTTTTTCTGAGACAGGGTTTCTCAGTATAGCCCTGGCTGTCCTGGAACTCACTCTGTAGACTAGGCTGGTCTCGAACTCAGAAATCTGCCTGCCTTAGCCTCACATGTACTAGGATTAAAGGCATGCACCACCACCAGCTGGCTCAACTGAGGAAACTCAAATGGCTGAGAAGCACCTAAAAAATGTTCAACAACTGTAGTGTGAAACAATAATTAAATTATACTGCCAAGCCTCCGAACCTAATCCCAGTGGGTTCAGCTCAGGGCAGTTCTCACAGTTTCCGCTGAGCAAATCTTTTCCAACTAGTTCTCACAGCATCCCAGCTGTGCTTCCTCTCTGCCAGAGACTTTGTAAATGGCAGGAGTCCAGTGCTCCTGTTCTGTACTCAAATACCCAGGAGAGCATTATTCTTAAACTTAGTTAACCAAATACCATTATGTATATAAAACTCCCAATTACATAATGCTAATTTACAAAGATAAATGTCTTACCCCAATTTTTCAACCTCTCCAAAACACCAAAAATATGTCTGAAGCCATCTGGATATCTGCATCCCTCCTTCTCCACTACTTGTGTTATCTACTGAACCTTCCTCTCGCTCTCCCTCTCCCCACCTCTCACTTCTCTTAGCTCCTCCTCCTCTATCCCCTCCTATCACTGGCCTCTCACTGCCTCAATGTAAATGGATGGGAAATATCTTGCAAAAAAACATCCTTAGTCATTTGGAAATGCAAATCAAAACAAAACTGAGATTCCACCACACAACTGTCAGAATGGCTAAGATCAAAAACTCATGTGACAGCAGATGCTGGTGAGGATGTGGAGAAAGAGGAATACTCCTCTGTTGTTGGTGGGATTGCAAGGTGGTATAACCACTCTGGAAATCAGTCTGGATGTTGCTCAGAAAATTGGACATAGTACTACCTTAGGACATGTGTCTACAACTCCTGGGCATATACCTAAAAGATTCTCCAACATGTAATAAGAACACATGTTTGACTATGTTCATAGCAACCTTCTGTGTAATAGCCAAAAGCTGGAAAGAACACAAATGTCCTTCAACAGAGGAATGGATATAGAAAATGTAATACATTTACACAATGGAATACTACCAGCTATTAAAAACAATGAATTCAAGAAATTCTTAGGCAAATGGATAGAATCAGAAAATATCATCCTGAGTGAGGTAACCCAGTCACAATGAACATACATGGTATGCACTCGCTGATAAGTGGATATTAGTACAAAAACTCAGAATACCCAAGATATAATTGACAGATACCATGAAGCTCAAGAAGGAATGTCAAAATATAAATGCTTCTGTATCTTTAGAATGGAAAACAAAATAATCAGGGGAGGAAAGAATAGAGGAGAGTCTGACGAAAGGTCATCCAGAGACTGCCCCACCTGGGGATTCATCCCACCACATACAGACACCAAACCCAGACAACTATTGCAGATGCCAAGAAGGCTTGCTGACAAAAGCTGGATATAGCTGTCTCCTGAGAGGCTCTGCCAGAGCCTGACAAATACAGAGGCAGATGTTCACAGTCAACTGAGCATGGGGCCCCCAATAGAGTGGTTAAAGAAAGGACTGAAGGAGCTAAAGAGGTTTGCAACCCATAGGAAGAATAATATGAATCAGCCAGTACTCCCAGAGTTCCCAGGGACTAAACTAGCAACCAAAGGGTGCACATAGCCTCATATGTAGCAGAGGGCTACCTTGTCTGGCCTCAGTGGGCTAAGCCTTCAGAGGCTTGATGTTCCAGGTACAGCAATACCCAGGATAAAGGGGAGCACCCTCTCAGATGCAAATGGGAAGAGGGATGGGGAGGTTCTGTGAGGGGGCAAGGACCAGGGATAGTAGGCAGTGCTTGGGATATAAATAAACTAATTCAGTGCCTGGGTTAGATGGAATGCAGGATCCTAGAGAAACAGCCCAGAGGTTAGAGAAGAAAACTACTAGGCTGTTGAAAGCAGATTCTGGGCTTACAACTAGCTACTTAAGTTAGTGACTTGGAACTTAGATATTCAGAATCAACCTGAGTGAGGTTTAGGCCAGCTTTATAAGATCTGATAGCCTACACAGTCCAACAGGTGCTGTTAGGGCAAACTGTCCCCATCACAGGTCCATAATTCTAAAAGCCACTCAGCTTAATTCAATAAAAACATATGTCTGACTACTTCCAAGATTTTATAAATAGAATAATAGAGTTTTGTGAAATGTTTAATTTAATTCTATGTAAACAACAAGAGTACATGAACTCCTACTTGGCTTCCAACCTGGCTGACCATCTAGACTCTAGCTGTGTCCATGCCAGGGGCATTGGCATTCCTTGGGATGTGGAATTGGACACTACCTGTCTTAACTGGATGCAAGGGGCACTGGTGTGTCTCAAGTGTCTGTAGCTATTTGTTCTGAGCAAGTGTCTCTAATGAGATTGGGTCTAAGCCTGCCACTGTGTCTTCATACCAGCTGTGGGTTGTCACAGTGCCTGGAAAGGGGAGGTTCTACATAGCAAAACTCTGGGGATGCCATATCCTCTGGGAATGCAGAAATGATTAGCTCCCCAGGAAGGCACTGGGGAAATGGCAGACAGTAAAAGAAGTGCGCCACACTCTATAAACGCCACTTCTGTAGAACACACATCAGCTTGATCAGAAAAGCATCTGTGCACCGCAGTTTCCCACCGCACTGCCCTCGCCCTTCTGAGGTTCAGTTCTAGCTTCCATTACTCCTCCACCTGATCAAGAGCAGGTGGCATCTGAAGGATGGAGGGCAGGGTCTAGATGGCCACTGTGAGGAGCAGCAATGTGATTTGTGATGGAGGCAAAAGACCTTCAGCATACCCATTTAGCAGAAGGAAACATAGTAACTCTGAGTGTCTTGGGCCCTTTACCTAAAGGAAAATCTGGAGAAAGAGTCCCCTGAGATTTACCAAGGGAGTGTTTTCTGGAGTTGGGGAAATGGAGGAGTGAAGTTAGCACATAGCCTTCATGGGAGCAAGCTTCCATGGTGAACTGTGGGATGAGGATTATAACTGAGTTTGGTCCTCCAGATGGGGGATGCTCTGTACTCTTCCCTTACAAGTCAGTCATTGACTATGAATCTCTTTAGGGAAACACAGAACCCTTCAGATACAGATACAAAGAGCAGTTCTCCAGAGAGGGTCCAGCTCTGAACATTAGCAGCCAGCAATCCCGGCAGCTGGAGTAGAGGTTTCTCAGCTCCATCAGGAACCCAGAGCAAGAAACCAAGGGCAAGCGTCTGTTGTTGCAGGAGCCAGTAATCCTGATGGGAAAGAAGCTTTTCTGGACCATGCTTTCCCCGTGTCCCAGCTGCTTCCCCATCTTTGTTGACTTGGGTTTTCTTTCCTGTAGAATCGTTGCAAGCCTCTGTGCCTTCTGTTCTGTAGATTCACTTAGAACATCCCTGTCTGCCTAAATCTAGGACCTGGAAGGTTGGTTTTCAGCATCACAGCCAGCTCTCTAGTAAGAGGATCAAAGACAGGCCTCATTCATGGTATTCCTGGATGCCTGAGAGTCCTCCCCAGAGACTTCTAAGACTGGGGTAGTAGAAGAATGCTGGTCTTCTGGGTAATAAGCCAGGGCCTTTAAAGTGGGTAGCCAGAGTGTCAGAGCTGAAGTAGAACTGAGAAGAGAGCTCACTCAGTCACCTGCTTGCCTTTCTAGAACAGAGATGAGTTTGATCCCCAGGACCCATGTGTAAAATTCTGGGGCAAGGGAGATGGCTCAGTGGGTATTTTTTGAGTCTCAGGCCCTATAAAGATGGCAGAGAGAATAGACTCTACCTGAATACTGAGGTACATCATGTGTACCTACAAACACACACACACACACACACACACACACACAGAGAGAGAGAGAGAGAAGAGAGAGAGAGAGAGAGAGAGAGAGAGAGAGAGAGAGAGAGAGAGAGAGAGAGAGAGAGAATGAGAGAGAGGGAGAAATGTGGAACTTGTTATACTTACTTTTTTTTTAAAGGAAGAAAAGCTGGGACAAGTGATGGGCTCTTACAATCCTAGTGCTGGAAAGTGGAGACTCAAGGATCTCTGGGACTCACCCGTTACCTCAGACTACTTTATGAGTTCCTGGCTGGTGAAAGACCTTGTCTCAATAAAGTGTGGGGGAGGTCAGCAGTGTTTCCCTCTGACAAGGCCCCCCCCACACACACACTGCCCCCACTATGCACACATTGCTAAAGTGAAGGGGCAACCCAGGAAGAGGGCTGGCTCCTTCTTCTGTCTCTGTCTCTCTGTCTCTATGTCTGTCTCTCTGCATCTCTCTCTCTCTCTCTCTCTCTCTCTCTCTCTCTCTCTCTCTCTCTCTCTCTCTCTCTCTCTCAATATATGAGAGGGAGAGGGCCTTGAGGTCATCCAGATGAGAGAAGACCCTATATATATACACCTGCACCCTGGGTGTGAAAAATGCTCAGTCACACCAACAGGTAAAAAAATAATCTTAAATCATCCCAACTCCCTCTGTTGCATCCTGGGAATGGTTTGGGTTTTTTGTTTGTTTGTTTGTTTTGTTTTTGTTTTTTGGTTTTTTGTTTTGGTTTTTTGTATTTGTTTTTTTGTATTTGGTTTCTTTGAGACGATGTTTCTCTATATAGCCCTGGCTGTCCTGGAGTTCACTCTGTAGACAAGGTTGGCCTCAAACTCAGAAATCTGCCTGCTAAGGTCAAAAACTCAGGAAACAGCAGGTGTTTGCGAGGATGTGGAGAAAGAGGAATACTCCTCCTCTGCTGGTAGGGCTGTAAGGTGGTACAACCACTTTGGAAATCAGTCTGGAAGTTCCTCAGAAAACTGGACATGACACTTCTGGAGGACCCTGCTATACCTCTCCTGGGCATATACCCAAAGGATTCCCCGGCATGCAATAAAGACACATGCTCCATTATGTTCATAGCAGCCTTATTTATAATAGCCAGAAGCTGGAAAGAACCCAGATGCCCCTCAAAGGAGAAATGGATACAGAAAATGTGGTATATTTACACAATGGAATACTACTCAGCAATTAGAAACAATGAATTCACAAAATTTTTAGGCAAATGGTTTGATCTGGAAAATATCATCCTAAGTGAGGGAACCCAATCACAAAAGAATACACATGGAATGCAATCTCTGATAAGTGGATATTAATTAACCCAGAAGCCCTGAATACCCAAGACACAAATTGCATAACAAATGACACCCATGAAGAAGTATGGAGAGGGTCCTGATCCTGGAAAGGATTGATCTAGCATTGGAAGGGAATATAAGGACAGAGAAAAAGGAGGGAGGTGATTGGAGAATGGATGGAGAGAAGGTTTATGGGACATATGGGGAGGGGGATCTGGGAAAGGGGAAATCATTTGGAATTTAAACAAAGAATATAGAAAATAAAAATATTACAAAAAAAAAAAAAAAAAAGAAATCCGCCTGCATCTGCCTCCCAGAGTGCTGGGATTACAGGGATGTGCCACCAACACCTGTCTCGAAGTGGTTTTTAAAGAAATCTACTTTAAGGACTGACCCCTTTTGTATACAATCAAACAAAATCTGTACAAAGAAACAGTAAAAAAAAATCCACGATATTTTGTATTGAAACAGACAGGTTGATCAAACGAATGAAATCAAAGTCCGTGGAATAAACCCACAAACCTATTGGTATTTACTTTTTGATAAAGAAGCCAAAACCATAAAATAGAAAAAAGGAAAGCATATTCAACAAGTATTGCTGGTCTAACTGGATGTCTGCATGTAGAACAATGCAAACAGATTCATGTTTATTGCCCTGCACAGAACTCAAGTCAAGGTGGATCAAAGACCTCAACATAAAATTGGATACACTAAATCTCATAGAGGAAAGTGGAAAATAGCTCTGCATACACTGGTAGAGGAGACAATTTCCTGAACAGTATACTAATGGCTCAGGACATTACAATCAATATTTTATAAATGGGACCTCATGAAACTGAAAACTTCACAATAGGAAAAAATCTTTATCAACTCTATATCTGAGAGTAGTAAAATATCCAATATATATATGGAATTCAGGAAATTATACAGCAACCAAATAACTCAACAAAAATGGAGTACAGAGCTAAACAGAATTCTTTTATTATTATTTTTTTTGTTTTTTTTGGATTTTTTTTTTTTTTGAGACAGGGTTTCTCTATATAGCCCTGGCTGTCCTGGAACTCACTCTATAAACCAGACTGGCCTTGAACTCAGAAATCTGCCTGCCTCTGCCTCCCAGAGTGCTGGAATTACAGGCATGCACCACCACTGCCCGGCTTTAAACAGAATCCTTAACAGAGTTATCTTGGATGGCCGAGAAACACATAAAGAAATGATTGATTCCCTTCATCAACAGAGAAATTCAAATCAAAACAACTCTGAGATGCCATCTTATACCCATCAGAATGGCTAAGATCCCAAACTCCAGTGACAGCACATACCAGCAATGATGTGGTACAAGGGGAACACTCCTTCATTTCTAGTGGGAGAACAAACTCATATAACTACTCTAAAAATCAATTTGGCGGTTTCTCAGAAAATTGAAACTAGTTCTACCTGAATATATGGCTGTAGCACTCCTGGGCATATACTGAAAAGATCCTCTACCATGCCACAAGGACACTGTTGAACTGTATCCATAGCACTTCATTTGTTACAGTTAGAACCTAGTAACACCCAGATGCCCTTCACCCACAGAATGGAAAAAATGTGGTTCGTTAACATAATGGAATACTGCTCAGTTATTAGAAACAAGGACATCTTAAAATTTGCAGTTAGATGGATAGAATTTGAAATTATCACACTCAATGAGGTAACCCAGACTCAAAAGGACATGCAGAACATACACTCACTTATAAGAGGATACTAGCCATAAAGTACAGAATATCCACATTATAATCCACAGACCCAATGAAACCAAGTAACCAGGTGGGCCCAGGAAAGCCAGGAGAGGAAACTTCAATCTCCTTCAGAACAGAAAATCAAATTGTGATTGGGAGTGTATAGAGGGAGGGAAAAGGGTGGGAAAAAGGACAGTCACTTATCTCCTTCCTTCCAGTCTCTTCACCCTAATACTCGGTATTATTGAATCTGGCCTGGTGAGGTTTCTCCACTCTTACCTTTCATCCTCGCCTCACCACCCTTTACTCTTGATGCCATTTCCATATTCTTTGACATGATTAGCCCCACTTCACTAACTTAAAGTCCTTATGGTACTTCATGACATGACTTATGTATTTGCCTTCCACTCTCATGACCTTAATCTTGGCTATTCTAATGTCAACTTGACACAAGCTAAAGTCATCTGAGAGGAGGGTGAATCTGAGATGGAGAAATCGCCTCTACAAGACCAGGCTGGAGGCAAGCATCCAGAACATTTTCTTAATTAGTGATTGCTGTGAGAGAGCTCAGGCTATTATGTGAGGGACATCCATAGATTTGTGATCCTGCATTCTCTAAGAAAGTGGGCTGAAGAAGCCATTAAGGAGCAAGGCAGTTAGCAGGAGTCCTCTATGGCCTCTGCACCTATGCTGCCCCAGGTTCCTTCACTCATTAAGTTCCTTAATTGGCTTTCTCAACTGTCTGGTATTCAGGATATGTAAGCCAAATAAGCCCTATCCATTTCAAGTTTGTATGGTGTTTCATCACAGCAATAGTAACCCTAAGTAGGAAACCCTCCATGGGGACTTTCCATGTTCTGATACTTCCCTCGGATGCCAGATTCCTTCCCACCCTGGGATTTGTACCTCAGACTACTGTTCTATCTTTCTAACACTCCTTCTAATGTCAACCTCTTCCCCATTAGCTCCCTGCCCTGCGGCATCCTCACTTATTTTCTCATCATCTCCTGACAACTGTACAAGGTTTTGATGTAGCAGTTCTTCATCCTGGTGAACTGGAAGCTCAGCATGTCTGTGTCTGTTTCTCTGTGCACTCCCCCCTCACTCCCTCCAATGTTTTTTAAGTTCCTGAAGCCTCTGACTGTGCTGTACTCACTGTGGCCATATGGGAGGCTTTTAATTAGTAGTAGCGCCTCCTCCATTTCTTCTTTTTCCTTCTTGTGGATATGTGGTCATCTTCATCTGAAGATGTTGGTGGTGCTAGAAACAATGTATCGGCCACTAGGAATACAATACAAATACATTCAAAATAGTAAATGAAAAATGAAATAAGTTCAAAACAATAAATGAGTTGTGTCCCTTTTTTCTTTTCTTCTTTCCTTTTCTTTTCTTTCTTTCTTTCTTCTTTCTTTCTTTCTTCTTTCTTTCTTTCTTTTCTTTCTTTCTTTCTTTCTTTCTTTCTTTCTTTTCTTTCTTTCTTTCCTTCCTTCCTTCCTTCCTTCCTTCCTTCTTTCTTTTCTTTTCTTTCTTTCTTTCTTTCTTTCTTTCTTTCTTTCTTTCTTTCTTTCTTTCTTTCTTTCTTTCTTTCTTTCTTTCTTTCTTTCTTTCTTTCTTTCTTTCTTTCTTTCTTTCTTTTCTTTCTTCTTTCTCTTCTTTCCTTCCGTCCTTTCTTTCCTTTTCTCTTTCTTCTTTCTTTCTTTCTTTCTTTCTTTCTTTCTTTCTTTCTTTCTTTCTTTCTTTCTTTCTTTCTTTCTTTCTTTCTTTCTTCCCTTCCTTCCTTCCCTTCCTTCCTTCCTTCCTTCCTTCCTTCCTTCCTTCCTTCCTTTCTTTCTTTCTTTCTTTCTTTCTTTCTTTCTTTCTTTCTTTCTTCTTCTTTTCTTTCTTTTCTTTCTTTCTTTCTTTCTTTCTTTCTTTCTTTCTTCTTTCTGAGACAGGGATTCTCTAACAGCCCTGGCTATCCTAGAACTTACTCTGTACCCCAGGCTGGCCTTGAAAGCAGAAATCTGCCTGCCGCTGACTCCCAAGTGCTTGGATTAAAGTCATGCACCCCACTGTCTGACTGTTGGGTATTCCTTGCAAGGATCAAATTGATCATACTAGGTGAGGGATTTCAAATTCATATCCTATCTTTCTTGTATCAAAATTGTCTGGGTAAAATTTTATTGATTGTTATTTTGTTGGCTGCAACTTTTGGATGTTCCCTTTGGGTCTCCTCTTCCATCGGAAACAAAGCTTTGCTACTGACTGTGCTGTGCTCAAGCATTCCTGTCCCCACTCTGTTCAGCTCCCCTGCTTTCCTCGGTGGAGCAAAAAACAACCCTTCCCCACTGTTTCCATGCAGGAAAGCATGAACCAGATGACCTGGTAAGATTATACTATGTCTTACTGGACATGTCCCTAAGCAATGTCCCATTGTGTACACTTCCCATTTGGTCTTTGGCTATCCCATGAACTTTACACAGGACTCAAGTGAGATCAAATTTCAAGGGCAGGGGACAACTGAATAAACTGAGACACAAAATGGGAATGAATCCAGGGAATCACATATTAGATGGTTAGGTCACATCAGGTTGGCAGTGCAACCCCAGTTTGCAGAATTAGCAATAAGGTAGAAGGGTTTTACAGATTACTGGAAACAAAGTTCAGAGTCACTATTTTATTCAGGAAATAGGGAAGAGGCTGCGAAAGAGGCTGTGGGTAAGAGGACTGAATCAGAGACAAACAATGTGGCCAAAGAGCTGGGCTCCTGCATCTCTGTAGGCACATTGATCAGAAAGAGGAGTCCTTGAGGTTACACAAGGCAGAATCAATGCATCCAAAGTAGAATACAGCAGAGACAGACAGACAGACAACAGACAGACAGAAAAAAAGACAGACTTCTAAATAAAGAAAAATTTTGTCCCCACTGCAGGGGTTTCACAGAAGACTGTGGGGAATATAGTCTCCTTTGATTCATTCTCTACATGAGAGGAGAGAGGTGAGAAATTTACTAAGCATGAAGTACACAAAAGTCCCTGAGCACTCTGAGGAAAGTTGTGACACACAGAAGGACAACACAAGGAGATCTGAGGCAGGAAAGTGAGGTTCAGGCACAGGTAGAAAGACAGAGCCAGAAAGGATACTGGAAAGAAAATACAAATGGCCATGCCTTTCAAATCCTGGGAACCTCTGAAGTAGGAATGTTTAAAAGGAAGGCAGAGCTGACCAGAGTTCTAGATCCACCATCAAATACTAGGCCAGAGGTTCCAATACAGGTATCAATGTGTTCTTTGACCATTAACCCATAGGTCAGTCTGGTGTGAAGAGCACAGGCTGGTAATGAGCTCACATATATCCTTCACTGTTTCCTTCTCCCTTCTGACACCTTCCCCATATGACGGTATAGACAGAGAATGCAGTTAACTACCAGGAGGGACAGTACTTGACACTTTTCTTAGCTCCCATTGCTGTACTTCAATCACCTCTACAGGAAAAAGAAACAGAGTGGCTCACTCACTTCTGCCTACAGAAGATATAGCCATGTTGGATCACACCAGATTAGTCCTAGCTTTCCACTGGCTCCTTGACTCTTCCTGTTACAGAAGGTGCTGCAGTGAGGCCAGACTACTCACTATGCCATCCATCCATAGAGTGCCCTTTATAGAGAGACTTAACAGGCAAGAGAGGGCAATGGAGTTGCTGTGATGAATCCTGCAGGAACAGCCAGAAGAATATTTTCTTTGTCTGGATTATTGGCCTCACACTTTATGACCTTTTTACTCAGGTTCATATCAGTGACTATAGAGAGCTGTACTCCACTGATAGTTCTATAACAAAGCAGCAGTCAGAAGTGAATACCAGATGCCAAGCAAGCAATGCACAAGGAGATCTACTGATTACAATCAAAGGCTTGGGACTTTGGCAGTGACAGAGGCATGAATAATGCTTATATTTTTAAGTTATTTCAGCTGTATTGCCTGCATATGAGTGCCTGTGTACCACATGCATGCAGTGCCAACTAAGACCAAAGGAGGGCATTAGATACCCTGGAATTGGAGTTACAGATGACTATGAACAGCAATATGGGGTGCTGAGATTAGAGTCTCAGTCCTCTGGTAGAGCAGTCAGTGCTCTTGATTAAAGATCCATTTCCCCATCTAACCTGGTTCATCTTTAATTGCCAATGTGTTTGTTGGGCTTTGCTTCTATGCTTTACCATTACGGCTGGAAGGTGAATCAAACAAATCTACATCTCATAGATGCCTTTCCCACTGCTTCAGCCTGGCAAGCAGAATGTACAACCCAATTCTTCTTGAGTCCTTTCCTGTTGCTCTCCACAGGGCATCCTGTTACTTACCAGGAAACGGCTCTTTACTATCAAGGTCTTGTTGTTGCTGTTCAACATCTGTGTCTCCTGCCTGTACCATATCTGAAAAAAATCAGAACAGAGTGTGCCACATGAAGCCACACTAGCTCACATGAAATTAAACCCAGTTCTTGTGATTTTCCATGGAGCCTCTATGGCAGAATCATTTTCTATCATTTAAACTTCAGTCCTTCTTCCAAAAAGGAACCTGGAGTGAGGTTTCTCAGAAATGAAACACTAGGGTATTTCCTGAAAATGGGAAGGATTTCAGATACTTACAACTCCCTACCATGGTGGACGACATCTGCAATTATAAAAAAGAAAGCATTTTCACGATTGGCCTACCATATATGTCACCACCATCTGGCTATCTCTGGAGTATTTAGGGAACAATAGACCTATGCCCTATGGTGTTGCAAATGACTCAGGTAAAGACAGAAAGAGTCTTTCCCACAGTGGACTTTCCTGCACATTTATATTGCAGGCACACCATCATTAATAGAGCAGGGAATGATATTAGAATGGCTACTCTGGCTCATTTCCTGAGACCATTGCCTTGTAAAATTGTCTTCTAGCCTTTTACTCTAAGGTAGTTTTTGTCTTTGACATTGAGGTGTGTTTCCTGTATGCTGCAAAATGTAGGGTCCTGTTTCCTTATCCAGTCTGTTAGTCTATGTCTTTTTATTGGGGAGTTGAGTCCATTGACGTTAATAGATATTAAGGAATAGTGATTATTACTTCCTGTCATTTTCAATGTTATTTTTTTTATTCGATATAATTTATTTACATTTCAAATGATTTCCCCTTTTCTAGCCCCCCCCACTCCCCGAAAGTCCCATAAGCCCCCTTCTCTTCCCCTGTCCTCCCTCCCACCCCTTCCCAGTTCCCCGTTCTGGTTTTGCCAAATACTGTTTCACTGAGTCTTTCCAGAACCAGGGACCACTCCTGCTTTCTTCTTGTATCTCATTTGATGTGTGGATTATGTTTTGGGTATTATATTTGAGTGGTTATCTTCTTTTAGGTTTGATGAAAGATGGTAACTATCTTGCTTTTTCCAGGGTGTCTTTTCCCTCCTTGCACTGGAGTTGAGGTCACAAGACAGACCTCAAAAAATATAAAAATATCGAACTAATCCCAAGCCTCCTATCGAATCACTATGGAGTAAGAGTGGTCTTCAAAGGCAACAAAAATAACAGAAATCCCACATACATGTGGAAACTGAACAATATTCTACTCAATGATACCTTGGTCAAGGAAGAAATAAAGAAAGGAATTAAAGTCTTTTTAGAACTTAATGAAAATGAAGACACAACATACCCAAATCTATGGGACACAATGAAAGCAGTGATAAGAGGAAAACTCATAGCCCCGAGGGCCTCCAAAAAGAAAATGGAGAGAGCATACACTAACAGCTTAATGGCACACCTGAAAGCCCTGGAACAAAAAGAAGCCAATTCACCCAGGAGGAGTAGAAGACAGGAAATCATCAAACTCAGGGCTGAAATCAGCCAAGTTGAAACAAATAGAACCATACAAAGAATAAACGAATCCAGGAGCTGGTTTTTATTTTTATTTATTTATTTTTTTGAGAAAATCAACAAGATAGATAAACCCTTAGCCAGACTGACCAAAGGGCACAGAGAAAGTATCCAAATTCCAAATTAAAAAACGTAGAAATGAAAAGGGGGATATAACAACAGAAACTGAAGAAATCCAAAAAATCATCAGATCCTACTACAAAAGCCTATACTCAGCATAACTGGAAAATCTGGAAATGGTCAATTTCCTAGACAGATACCAAATACCAAAATTAAATCAGGACCAGATAGATCATCTAAACAGTCCCATAACCCCTAAAGAAATAGAAAGTGTCATAGAAAGCCTTCCAACCAAAAAAAGCACAGGACCAGATGGGTTCAGTGCAGAATATTATCAGACCTTCAAAGAAAACCTAACTCCAATATTCTTCAAACTATTCCACAAAATAGAAACAGAAGGAACACTACCCAATTCCTTCTATGAAGCCACAATTACACTGATACCAAAACCACACAAAGATCCAACAAAGAAAGAACTTCAGACCAATTTCCCTTATGAACATCGATGCAAAAATACTCAATAAAATTCTTGCCAACCGAATCCAAGAACACATAAAAATGATATCCACCATGATCAAGTAGGCTTTATTCCAGGGATGCAGGGTTGGTTCAATATAAGGAAATCCATCAATGCAATCCACTACATAAACAAACTCAAAGAAAAAAAAAAACATACGGTCATTTCATTGGATGCTGAAAAAGCATTTGACAAAATTCAGCATCCTTTCATGCTTAAAGTCTTGGAAAGAACAGGAATTCAAGACCCATACCTAAACATAGTAAAAGCAATATACAGCACACCGGTAGCTAGCATCAAACTAAATGGAGAGAAACTTGAAGCAATCCCACTAAAATCAGACACTAGACAGGTCTGCACCCTTTCTCCTTATCTTTTCAATATTGTACTTGAGGTACTAGCTCTGGCAATTAGACAACATAAGGAGGTCAAAGTCATACAAATTAGAAATGAAGAAGTCAAACTATCATTATTTGCAGATGATATGATAGCCTACCTAAGTGACCCAAAAAATTCCACTAGAGAACTCCTACAGCTGATAAACAACTTCAGCAAAGTGGCTGGTTATAAAATCAACTCAAGCAAATCAGTGGCCTTCCTATACTCAAAGGATAAGCAGGCTGAGAAAGAAATTATGGAAATAACATCCTTCACAATAGCCACAAACAGTATAAAGTACCTTGGGGTGACTCTTACCAAACATGTGAAAGATCTGTATGACAAGAACTTCAAGACTCTGAAGAAGGAAATTGAAGAAGGCCTCAAAAAATGGAAAAACCTCCCATGCTCATTGATCGGCAGGATTAATATAGTTAAAATGGACATTTTGCCAAAAGCAATATACAAATTCAATGCAATAACCATCAAAATACCAAATCAGTTCTTCATGGAGTTAGAAAGAGCAATTCTCAAATTCATCTGGAATAACAAATAAACCCAGGATAGCTAAAACTATTCTCAACAACAAAAGAAAATCTGGGGGAATCAGTATCCTTGACCTCAAGCAATACAACCAAGAAATAGTGTTAAAATCTGAATGGCATTGGTACAGTGACAGGCAGGTGGAACAACGGAACAGGACTGAAGATCCAGAAATGAACCCACACACCTATGGCTACTTCATCCTTGACAAGGGACTGAAAATATCCAATGGAAAAAAGATAGCCTTTTCAACAAATGGTGCTGGTTCAACTGGAGGACAGCATGCAGAAGAATGCGAATTGATCCTTCCTTGTCTCCTTGTACTAAGCTCAACTTCAAATGGATCAAGAACCTCCACATAAAGCCAGACACTCTGAAGCTAATAGAAAAGAAACTTGGGAAGACCCTTGAGGACAATGGTACAGGGAGCAAGTTTCTGAACAGAACACCAATAGTGTATGCTCTAAGATCAAGAATAGACAAATGGGACCTCATAAAATTACAAAGTTTCTGTAAGGCAAAGGACACCATCAAGAGGACAAATCGGCAACCAACAAATTGGGAAAAGATCTTCACCAACCGTACATCAGATAGAGGGCTAATATCCAATATATATAAAGAACTCAAGAAGTTAGACTCCAGAAAACCAAACAACCCTATTAAAAAATGGGGTACAGAGTTAAACAAAGAATTCTCACCTGAAGAACTTCGGATGGTGGAGAAGCATCTTAAAAAATGCTCAACTTCATTAGTCATTAGGGAAATGCAAATCAAAACAACCCTGAGATTTCACCTTACACCAGTCAGAATGGCCAAGATTAAAAATTCAGGAGACAGCAGGTGTTGTAGAGGGTGTGAAGAAAGAGGAACACCCCTCTACAGCTGGTGGGGTTGCAAATTGGTACAACCACTCTGGAAATCAGTCTGGCGGTTCCTCAGAACACTTCTGAAAGATCTTGCTATACCACTTCTGGGCATATACCCGGAGGATTCCCCAGCATGTAATAAAGATATATGTTCCACTATGTTCATAGCAGCCTATTTATAATAGCTAGAAGCTGGAAAAAAACCAGATATCCCTCAACAGAAGAATGGATGCAAAAAATGTGGTATATATACACAATGGAGCACTATTCAGGTATTAGAAACAATGAATTCATGAAGTTCTTAGGCAAATGGATGGAACTGGAGAACATCATACTAAATGAGGTAACCCAGTATCAAAAGATCAATCATGATATGCACTCAGTAATAAGTGGATATTAGCCTGGAAAACTGGAATACCCAAGACATAATCCACACATCAAATGAGGTACAAGAAGAATGGAGGAGTGGCCCCTGGTTCTAGAAAGACACAGTGTAGCAGTATAAGGCAAAACCAGAACAGGGAAATTGGAAGGGGTAGGTGGGAGAACAAGGGGAGGGAAGGGGGCTCATGTGACTTTCAGGGAGTGGGGGACCAGAAAAGGGGAAATCATTTGAAATGTGAATTAAAAAATATATCGAATAAAAAAAATAGAGCAGGGCATGTCATTTTGTGGGAACCACCTCTATGGTTCAATTTTAATGAATATGGTGATATCAACAACATGCTAAACTTGGAGACCCACTGTTAAGGCAGACAAATAAACAATTCTCTGAATTCCACAGAGAAAACCACTTTTTTTTTCAAAAAGTAACACCAAATGGAATACAATTAGACCTGCATTTCTATAGAAGACAAAGGTATTCTTACAGTATATCTTGATTCTGGGACACGGAAACCCCCTGGGAAATCTAGAATAAAACAGAGTAGCTGTTAGGTTGTTAATAACTGGTGATTATAAAAGACTCAGGGAACATTCTCAATGTGCACATGAGTATATGGAGATAGTTTGGAGTATTTTGAACCCATTCTCCAGTGTAGAAGAAAGTGTTTAAGAAAGGGAGAATTTCAGAACAAAATGACACCTAGGATTCTTGTTCTTTAACTAAAATCCCTTTAAACAATACAAGATAAATCCAGCGGATCCACACTTTGTGCTTTCAGTATGTATAAGTTTTCAAAGCTGATTAGTTGGTGTTTTAAAACCAAACAGGACACATGGACACACACAAACACACACACACACACACACACACACACATGAATTGTGCTCAGAAGACATGAGTTTGAGAGAGAGAACAAAGTAGGTGCATGAGAATGGTCAGAAAGAGAAAAAGAAAAATTATATAATTTAACTTAAAAAAGTAAAAAGGTTTAAAGTTCAGTAGCTGTAAATTGTTAACACTAGATTTGTGTTACCAACAGGTCTTTTTCAAAATTGCACAGGTCTGTTCAACTAAAACTTTCCTTGGTGATTGGCAAGCAAGTTTGGAAAATCTTATTTCTCCCCATGTTATTATCAAGTGTACTATAGTACTTCTCTAATATTGTTTTTATGTTTCAGGTCAGCTTCTAAGACATGAGTCCAAAACCTCCTGATATTGCCACCTTAGGGTCCTTCATGATAGCTTTTAACTCCAAAGGACTATGTAAAATGACCAGCTACAGCAGGGAGTCTTTGGACTTTTTACATGAATGCTTTAAAGCATTCGTGGTAACATATTAGTTTACTTATCTAGGTAACTGGACAACAGAGACAACTCATCATGGATGAGAAGCATCTCTGAACTACATGCTGCACTCTCAGCCCTGATGTTAATGTTACCAGGTTTACTTAATTGAATCTAAGGCTCAACCAAGGAAGTATTGCATGGCATGAATGGATTCATGTTTTCACTTTCTTTCTGTAGACAATTTGGGAACCAGGGCTTCATACGTTGCTTTCTGAAGCAAGGATGATAACAATATCTGGATACAAATGCCATGGAGACAAATGAGATAATAAAGTGATAATAAAGTATAAATTTCAATTAAAGTGTGTCATATACACTCAAAATCACAAGACATTGAAGCACACAAACACCAGCATACTGTGTGTACACAGCTTCACAAAAACCTAGGCTGAAACTTGACTATAAAAGATCTGGAAGAATTTAAAAAAACAACAACAAAACCCAGGTTGTCTTGTTTCCAGAAACAACAAGTTGGTTGGCCCATCAAGGAGAAGCCAATAAGAGATGCCATACCTAACTCAGCATTTACATTTTTTTTCTCAGTAATGAGTTAAACCATACTTAGAGTTTTTGTATTCTTCCCAGGACCACTGAAATGACAGAAACAAAGACGTAATGAGAGCAACTCCATATGATTTATAGGCACATGTCTTTAGTTCTCTTCCTTGGTACTGAAAAGGCATGGTACTGCCAACTTTAATAGATGGCAAAAAAGATAAGATGTATCTGTGACAAACTGACAATTTTTTTCATGAATGATGCATCTTTAACTCCCATTCAGTCATCAACTGCTAGGTAGTTAATTCAAGGAAGAACATCATTTACAAGAGGGATGGGTCTAGCATCCCTCCTCTACCTGACTGTGCCATTCACAAACGCTCTTTCCTCATAAGGCTCTCATTGTTAGGGGACTGTTCTACTATTCCAGAAAAGAGAGCATAATATGCATATCAATGCTTCCATGTTTTGAGAGCCAAACTCAAATGAAAGAGGAAATTCAGACAGCAACATTTCTATTTTGGCCAAGGAAAATCACCTTACCTCATCATGAGGTTCAAACTCTTTTTCTCTACAAAATATCTGTTTAATGTCTGGGACATTCTCAGTACTTAGGAAGATAGAGTGACTGTTAATCATTTGTGCTGTGGACCAAGGCTTCCTTAGAGAGCACTGATTAACTTATACAACAAGATTTCTGTGCTCTAAAGGCTAGATTGAGTGGCTACGGGAGCATCCTCAGTGAATGAGGAGCAAGGAAGAGAAGGAAAATGGAACACTTGCACTAGGCCAACAGCAAAAGATGACAGCAAGATAGACTTCCAATGTTTCAAGTCTCTTACTCACATTAATCACTTGAAGACAGAGAGTTGGTCTTCTAAGATCAATAACCAATATGAGTTTAAACATATGCTAGGATGCGTCTAGTACAAACTCTCAAGGATAATCTTTCAAGGATAGATAATCCTGTGTAGCCAATGGAATACACTTTATAGAGTGGCAGCACTGATCATGAGAAATAAAGACTATGACAATGTCTTCCCTCTGCAGTACATCTGGGTACCCCCAGAATGCTAGAAACCAAGTGAGGCTCACAGCAACCTAGAAGGTGATTATTCAAGTACAACCTCCAGTGGTGTCATGCTCCACTCCCCAGATCAGTGCATGGACTACAAAGGGACAATCATATATCAGGGAAAGGACAACCTTAGAAAGTGTTGTGTTGGACTAGGACCAGGACAGGGTGACTACATAGCTTTTCTCTGGAGCAGACATTATTTTTTGAGTGGACCAATAGATCTACATAATTTCTGTCATTGGATGAGAAAAGAATTTTCCAAGCAATCTGCTGCTGAAAGCATGGACTGACCATGTTTTTTGGTGTTTCCCCAGTGGCAAATATTCCACAGAATGAAATCACAATGAAATGAATATATGGAGATGATCTACACACTTCCCACATTCTTTTGACAATCTAAAACCTACATTCATGGAGGACAATACACACACACACACACACACACACACACACACACACACACAGTGTTCTGAGTACAACGAAGACATGAAGCTTTATATCTTTCCCATTGACGTTGAAGTTCTGTTCAGATAGGAACATAGAGCTGAGAATTCTGTAACCTCTGGTGTATTTAAGCTACCTTGTAACAGAGCAACAGAGTCTCAGAACAAAACTAGGATAACTGTTGGTTCTATACACTTAACACATATTCCAATCCTTAGCTCACTATTACCCAGAAAACCCTGGACACACTGTGTGAAAGAGAATAACTACTCTAAACAATCCATTCAGAAAGTCATTAAAAAGGTAAGATTTAAAACAACAAATTTCAAAGTAGAATTTTAAATTCATTTTATAGCAATGTCTGGTTAAGAAAAGCCATGATATATTTGAAAACAGGAAATATGACCATATGCAGAAATGTGCTAATAAATCTCCAATTTTTTAAATGATAGTTTTAAAAGGAAATTATCATAACACCCCTTCCTTTTAGTGTGAAACTTAACATTTGTTTGTTTAGTTTGAGAACCTGTAAGGTCTAGGAGCATGGAAATGGAGAATTAACTGCTAGAAAGAGGTTCACGGGGACAGGTGATATGGCGGGATAATGGGAAGGGAGGTCTGAGAGGAAGAGGAATGGTCAGGTAACACAGAGGAGGGATAGCACCAAGGATTCGTGAAAAGGCTAAATACAAAAATATATGTTTGAATGAACACACAAATGTTCATACAAAAGAACATAATTTTGAGTTACTCTATACAGGGAATAGAGTATCTCAGAAGCCATGATTTGCCATATAAGCAGCCAAGTAAGTGCTAGGAGCTGGAGAGATGGCTCAGAGGATTCGAACAATTGCTTTTGCAGGGAAGCTGGTTTTGATTCCAAGAATCTAGATGGTGGCTCATGCTCATGTGCAACTTTAGATCTGACCTGTCCTCTGACCCTCTGACCTCTGAGTGTACTTACAAGGTGCATACACATCAACATATTTAGCAAAGGATTTATACACAAATGAAAAAAAATAAGGCTAAAATAATTTTGAAGCTCCATGTCTTTGAGTACATGTATATGTGGCATGTAAGTTTGCTCATTAGCTTGTGGTGTATCCATGCCTTTGTGTGAGTACCTGCTGTGCCTATTTTCATGGAGGCCACAAGAGAGCATCCACTATTCTGCTACATTGTTCACTTCTATGATTTCTTCCCTTCAGCAGGGTCTCTCACTGAAGCTCAATGTAGGCTGGCTTACATTAAGTCAGAGCTGTGTTCTCGTCCCTACCACAGATAGTGCTATGGTTATAAGCACACACCTATATGTCTGGTCTTTCTATGTGTGTAGTATTGATTCAGACTCAGGTCCTATCGCTTCTGTATCAAAAGTTCTTCTTTCAAGACATTATCTGCATACAGCATGATGATGTCATGCATTTCTAATGTCAAACAGCACATATCCAGGGTGTGTATAAATAGAAAAATAATTTGATTTTTAATATTCTTCATGCATTTTTATGGAATTATAAAATGAATCATTATCCACTTTATAATAAACATGTTTCTGAATACTATAGTGTTTCTAGGACATGCAGTATACTTTTGAGTTCTTTGGATTAGTTTTGTTTTTCTTCTCTCTTCTTTTCTTTTCAATTCTTTTTTTTTTTTAAGAAGAGACCTCAGAGGCAGGCGGATTTCTGCGTTAGATTCCAGCCTGGTCTACAGAGTGAGTTCCAGGACAGCCAGGGCTATACAGAGCACCCCTGTCTCAAAACAAACAAACAAACAAAAAACAAGAGATCTCTGAGATTTATTGTGAGGTGAAAAATAAAAGGCAGAGAACAGCGTGTCCTGCCATGTCCCTTTGTGAGCTCCTTTGTGTAAAAACATGGTGAGTGAGAACTGATACCTTTATTACTTTGTATACACTTAAAAGTGTTGAGTAACACATTACAAATCTTAGTAATAGTGACTAATGCTACTGTAATCCTGACGAATAGGATTAGCAAGGGACATATTTTATTATATCTCTTTTTGTGATTTTTAAATGAAATTATAAAAAAGAGACATTTTTGGGCTGGAGGTGTGGCTTAGCTTGAGACCCACCATGGTGACAAAAAGTTTGAGATAATCAGCTTATCACAGGAACTGTTTATTTAGGCTCACAGGCTCATAGGTTTCAGTCAAGTCAGTTGTTTGACCTTGATATTTTGGCCCTGTGGCAGGACAGTCCATCACATATGTGTGTGTAGGAGAGGAAGTGTTTATGGGATCCAGGAAGGAGAAGTAGGGTGGGGGTCTGTGGTCTTTGGGTTCTTTTTTTTAAAGATATATTCTGTATTTACATTTCAAATGATTTCCCCTTTTCTGGTCCCCACCCCAAAAAAACCCCATATGCCTTCTCCCCTCCCACTGTCCCCAATCTGTGTGGTCTGTTGTCTTGGCTTTCTAATAGACCAGTCAAGGACATGTTCTCTGTTCTTTCTTTCTTTTACATTCATTCTTTCTTTTGGGGTTTTTCAAGACAGGGTTTCTCTGTATAGCCCTAGCTGTCCTGGAACTCACTCTGTAGACCAGGCTGGCCTCAGAAATCCACATGCCTCTATTGGAATTAAAGGCATGTGCCACCACTGACAGGCTCTCTTTTCTTTTTATATTGACCTTTCAAGGCAGGGTTTCTCTATGTAGTTCTCCTGGAACTCAAAGTGTACACCAGGATGGCCTTGAACTCAGAGATCCACCTGTCTCTGCCTCCCAAGTGTTGGTATGAATGGTGTGTGCCACTGCACCAGGCTATTGTATTTGGATTAGTATCTGTCCTCTCCCCTCTCCTCCTCTCCTCTCTTCTCCTCCCCTCTCCCCTCTCCCCTCCTCTCCTCTGCTCTCCTCTCCTCTTCTCTCCCCTCTCTCCTCCCCTCTCTCTCTCTCTCTCTCTCTCTCTCTCTCTCTCTCTCTCTCTCTCTCTCTCTCTCTCTCTCTCTCTCTCTGCTTGCATCCCTCCCTACCCCATACTACCCTCAACAGATGACAAATGCTAAGGAAACCCAACATCTCATGTGCTAATGACAGAGGTCTGAGACAAGGTGGTACTGATCAGGAGGAAGATGTTGGAGAAGGATATGGGAAAGAACTTATAAGGAGATAGGAGACAGGAGAGCATGGGGTGGAGGAGAGGCCTTGGTCTTTAGGGAGCACATTGCTTAGAAGCAGGAGCCCCTGAGTTTAAGGTGAAGACAAAATCAATTCAAATTATACATGTAGCTGTAAAAGGTGAGGCAAGGATAGCAGTACATGATGAGACTGCAGGAAAGCCAGACATACCATCTTACACCTACTGAAGACACTTGGAGGAAACTGACTTCTTATTCCAAGAGTGAAATATACAAGTGCATGAAAGCATAGAGGACAGACAGCCAATGTGCACATAGGTCCCAGGAAGGCTGAAATCATGTTCCTAAGCCCTATCATATGGACACTAGTGCATAGAAACTATCAAGTCCACTCTCTGAATCTTAGAGATGAGCTCAGAATGCACAAAAAATGCCCAAAGCTGGGGCAAAGTCAAAGTTCTTCCTCACCTAGTAGATCTAAGACCTAGTAGTTGTAAGACAGGGCCAGCTCTCTAATCTCCACTGCATTAGGCATGTTACATGCCAGTCAGTGCAGGGTGAGGAGAAGAGACTGCAAATGGGCTCAAATCACACAGCTGACCTTTATTTCCATGGCCAAACTCAAAAGTCTTTCTGCCAGTTTAGCTATACCATTCTCGGGGTGTTGTTGAAACAGGTCTAAACACTGAACAGGGGTTATAACATGACATCATTTTGGATTTTTCTCTCTATATAGATGCCCAGCATTCTCAAGCTAAGTGGCAAAATAAACCTTTCATCCCTAGGTTGTTTATTTCAAAGTATTTTGTTAGAGGGTGTGAAGAAATAATTTAGGCACCATTTCCATGGACAGCTACTGCTTACCCTTATGACTCTGAAAGAGGAAAGCCAGAGAACCTTCCATTTTTTTGTGCTTATGGTTTTCTTTCCCACTCTCTCATATTCCCAAACACAGTGTAACATGACCACTGCCGGGACCCTCTCCCAGTGGCCCTGACCAAGAAGGTTTTTATATAATTCACCTGCACCCTGGAGATTCTTCAGATATAATCCATATGTATCACCACATGTGGGGGTAGGTAGTACAGAGCATGGCTCACCAATCCTGCCTACATCAGGTGAAGCCACACTGCCTCATCCAACATGGGCCTCAGCTTTCCTCTAGTTCATGTTATCCAATGAGAGCCAAAGTGACTTTTAAGTACACTGGCACATTTTAAGTTTCTTATTTCTCCTGATGAGATAGATCCATTTGCATTTTTCACTTATTAAAAATATGCTAAATCTTTTCACAGTTTTATAAAGTTACACAAGATAATCACTTTCTACAGATTGCTGAAGCAAATCCTCAGTATTTACAGTACCTCTTTTTCTTGTTTGTAGTATTTCTTTGCAAGTATTTTCAAGAACTGGAGGTTCCTCCAAAGCCTGGGAGGGACCTGGGACCTTCTTATAAAATCTTTGCAAGAGAGTTGAAACTGGGAATACATTCACAATAGGGAGAATGATGTTAGCTCTTTATGGCAGCAAAACAGAAAATTAATCATGGTTGTGTTTGTAAAAATGATCTCATTTCCTATTTCCAATTAGTCATCAGAGTCAGAATAGTGCTTCAGGAACGTCACCACATTTTGTGATTAAGCATTACACAGACACCTTGGCAATGTGTATATTTGTGTGCCTATGATAATACAGGAGGAGCAGCAGGATTTGAGCGTGTTATATGGGCAGGTAGGTACCAGATGTGATCCAGAGCCTTCTGAGAAAGACAATGTTGTTCATAAAAGCCCTCTTTTCTCCATGCTTTCTCTCAAACAATGTAATTTTCAGGACATCCCAGGAGACTTTCAGGTTTAAAAGGTGATAAACCATAAAGAAAACACATGTACAGCAGAAATGCTCTTTGTTTGTTGAATACCAGATGTTTATCAGAAATGATATTTGCCAAATAATAGGAATTCAGCTAGACTCTGCTGACTGAATTCAGAGTGAGCATTCCACTGGATCCAGGTAAGAGAACATGATTGTTGTTGAGTTTTCATTTGTTATTTAATCATGGAGAACATATGCCATTGCCTTAGATGAGCTGGGAAATATAGAATATTGTACAACCACTTATTTTCTGCCTTTGACTACCATATTGGTTATATTCTATTCATTGTGGTCAAATTGTGATGGAAGCAGCCTCAGAGAGAGATGGTCTCTATCTTTTAATCCCTGACTCAAAATTGGAGTTTGATCCAAAAGGAGTAGAGATCCTTGGCCTTCCTTCTGCATCTTCAACCTGTCACCTGCCTCCCAGTGAATGATTTGGATCATGAGGCATTATAGATTCTTGTATATTTCTCAGAAGTACTTAGACTCCAAATCTTTTTAAATCAAATTGTCATATGAGATGGTTTTGGAAAAACAAGACTCCTCTTATATTGGCCAAACCTTTATTTCTTCAACATGACCAGTCAAGAAAAGTGGTCTGGCATTTGGATGATATGTATGCATGTGGCTTTGTTACTGCAGACATATGCTAGGAAGATAGAATATTCTCACAGGGATTGCTGAACCCTTAAGGAAGTAAAAAGTTTTTCTTGAGCTCAATCGCTATAGAGGCTGATGCTCTATCTCTAGATCTTGGGTTATGAATCTCCTGAGAATTGTACAAAGAAATAAATCTGTCACATATCTGTATGGTGAGGTTAAAAGACATTTTTTGTAGGTAAAATGTCTATCATCCTTTTTGAATTGATGAATTTGTCTCTGGAAAATGGATTGTGTAAAGGGGATAACTGTCTTGGGGGAAAAACTATGTAGTCACAGTCTCGTGCACAAAATCCCCTCCACCTAAAGGAATTAGTGTTGATTGAAGTTATTGTAGACACAGGGCCATGCCTGGGTACTTAGGATATCACTTTTTGCCCTTTAAACTCCAAAGTTTCACACCCAATAGAAATCTTATGTCACATTAGTGTACCAGACAAAAGACAACTAGTATTTATACAATTCTTATCTAAAATGTATGTTGAAAAAGAAATTCCATAATACATACAACATTTGAATCATCTGGGCTCCACCTGTAAGTGAAAGGAAAGAAAATACTTTGATGAT